>NC_140583.1:710170179-710770179 GCF_964204655.1 Triturus cristatus
TCTTGGTGTGTGTGACAACCATTTGCTGATTGAGTGTGTACAACAAATGCTTAACACTACCCTCTGATAAAGCCTTACTGCTCGCCCACACTCCCACAAATCGAGATTATGGTGCTATCTACCTTTATCTCTGCCTTCCTTTGGGGTTCCACTGGGCTCTGTATATACTATACCAAAGTGAGGTATTGGGTGCACAGAGCCAGCTTCCTAAAGCGTACTCCTACGATGTGACTAACTAGATGTACCCAAGTGTACCTAGCATGTATGTAGGCGTAAGGCCAAGAATCCCTCTAGGATAAAGTCAATCCCATTCCCTCAAGTGAGAGACTGTGGGACCCTGTCTTGGTGTCGAGATGGACACCCCGCAAGGGATGTCAGACCACTGAGAGCTGGAGTGTCTGCGTGCAGGAACCTCAGTCTTGCGTCAGTGTGTCAGCAGGGAAGTCCTTTTTCTCCTCTCTACCTCAACAAAGATATGGTGTATATATACCCAAAGTGGTACCCTCAGGGGTTCTACCTTGCTGTTTCATGTTGGACTTAGGATGAGGAGAAGGAATGACCCTTATACATAGTTATTATGCAGGAGATTGTAGTCCTTCTGAGTTACCAAGAATCTTCATACATAATAGATGAAGCTAGTTTTCAGGGAAAACCCCACATCCTGTAAGCAGTACCGTAACTAGGTAAAAGGTCAGTCCCAAGAACCGTTATGTAGTGTAATGGTAGCGAAGAATATAGATGAAAGGTTAGGTGGTTCCCTGAGCCTATATTGGGGTACCTATATGAAACATAATAGGGGGCACTCACAATGAAGTCATCCTGTTCCACACAATAAAAGATATGAGGATTCACTACCTGTCTCGCAGTAGAGCCACACTGCTCCCTATAGTGCGTAGAGCTTGGAAGCACGCATCGAGCCGTACAGTTTACACGGGGACCCAGAAGAAGAGGGAAACCATGTCAGTTGCCCCAAAGAATATAACTTCGGGTTAGTCTAGTAAAACGCCCTTCTCAGTGATGACTTTACTACAAGAGCTCTGAAGCATCTCTCTGTGCATGCAGTGATATATACAATGCTAATAAAACATTTATGTGAAGAGATGCAAATAGAGATACAACGGCAAATACAGAGTGAATAACTGCAAAAATAATCTGCCGACTATAGACATCCGCAATGAAAACAGTATGAAAGCGAACACTGAACCCCCGAAACATGTAAGTAACACTCTGTGGCAACAAACCGAACATCAAATAAAAATAAAACATAGCAAGGAAACTCGAGGAGTGTTCCACTGCCAGCCAGCTGCACCTTGCCTCGCTCTGCAGAGTTCCCCCCCTCATTCTGAAGCAGCATATCTCCTAGTCTCGACTCGTGAAAGAGGATTCCAGAGTTTAGGGCCAAAGTAAAAGAATTCCTCCTGTTTGTTCAGGGGGATTCCTGCAGCCAGAGGAAGCTTTAGAGAAAATGACGGCAAACATTGCTAACAGCAAAAACGTATAGTCCCTGTGACCCAGTGCTTAATTTGTGTAAAAAAAAAAAAAAGTATATATATGGGTATCAAGGGCAAGTGGTGCACGAAACGAGTCTTTGAGGAAAATAAAAGATTTATTGTCTACATCTCAGGTGGTTCTCGGTTTGCCAAAAGCGACTGCGCCGAAGAACGGAGAATCTCTAGGATAGAGATATATATATATATATATATATATATCTCAGAACACATCGCATGAGCAAACAGTCAGCTAGGACAATCCAAGCCGCCAGCTGGGAACTCTAGACGCGGACTCAACATCGCTCTCCGATTTCAGCTCTTTGGCAGAGAGTGGAGCGATTCAGATGATGGGGTCAGATGGAGAAGTGGCAACATGCCCGGCAGAGTAAACCCAAGCCCAGGAGAAGAGATGGATTTTTTTAGTCTACGACAGGCGGCAGACCCTCAGACCATGGCCACCGCGGAAAACAAACACCGGCGCATCAGAAGGAGGCGGGAAAGGAGGAAACTCAGAAAAACCAAAACAAACTAACAAAAGAAGAGGCAATTGGAGAAAGAAATGAACAAGGACACCAAGACTATCATAAACTTGAGCACCATGGACTTCGAGGCAGAGAAGCAGCTCCTCACTTGGGGCCTCATCTTTATCCCTGAGAGCACATTTGATTACAGTAACACCCGGATTGGTGTTTTTCAGTTCATCAGAAAATTGAAGTTGATCAAATACTTCAAACTCAAGCAAAGCAATGCTGCTAATGCGAACACTGCACACGCTAGTCAAACTGTTGATCACTCACGGTGGCAGACATCCCGACACTACGTATCCTGGGCGAATTAGCAGAACCTTCTACACAGAGGGCTACACAGCAAGTTCTACTGGATGAAGGAATCATGAGTTCCAGCCGAATTCCTAGTCCTTTCGAGCCACACTCCATCTTTACCCCTATGATGCCGAGGGAAGCGATAGACATCTACAGTGAGGTCATCACTGATGAGCTCTAAAAAACCAAGAGGCAGGCGAAAGGCCAGTGCACGCAGAGCCTCAGATATAATGAACTCACGAAAAAGCTACAAAGCAACAACAAAGTCATCATAAATAAAGGGGACGGGGGGCGGGACATCGTGCTGTGGCCACGCAATTTGTATTTGGAAGAAGCCAACAGGCATCTGAATGACAGCAGCTGCTACAGGCTCTCCAACTAAAAGGAATCAGCGAGTAGCAATAAAGATTTCAGGAGACACCTCAGTGATTTCAGATCACAAGGCCAGCTAAGCAAAGAGGAGTGTGCTTTTCTCAGCATTGACTCACCAGTTCTGCCCATTTTGTACTTTCTGCCGAAAGTGCACAAAAACGTGACTCATCCCTGGTCGGCCCATCATCTCGGTCAGGAAAAGCATTTGTGAAAATCTCCAAGTATGTGGATTTCTTTCTGCAAGATCTTGTATCCAGCCAGAAATGCTACCTCAGAGACACCAGTGATTTCCTGCTCAAGGTTAAAGACATACCTTGGCACGAGGACTACTTGCTAATATCCATGGACATTACATCGCTGTACACCAGCATACGTCACCAGGATGGTCTTGCTGCATGTAAATACTTACTCAGTAAAAGACCCATTAATTGCCATAAACACAACGATCTAATTCGGTTTCTAATTGACTGGTGTTCAATAGAAAGATATACCAGCAACTCAGGGGCGTGGCCATGGGAGCCTGCTTCTCACCCAGCTACGCATGTTTACATGATGGCTGGTGGGAGGAGCGGGTTCTCAAGCACCAGCCAGCTTTCAGCAAGAACACAGTGTCTTGGCTGCGTTACATAGACAACGTCTTTTTAATTTGGCGAGGTGATATTCGCAGTGCTAAAACTTTCATCGATGAGATCAATACTAATGATCTCAATCTGGAATTTAATGCCAACATTAGTGCCACCTCTACTGAATTTCTAGACGTTAATCTGTACATCACCAATGGCACTTTGCAATCCAAACTCCATCGTAAGCTTACTGCGGGCAATTCCACACTGCACGCCTCTAGTTTTCACCTTAGACTCTTCATAACCAGCATTCCCTATGGGGAGATGCTGCGCCTGGCCAGTATTTGCAGTACACGTGAGGATCTCCTAGTGTGCCAGGCTGAAGCTACCAAAAGATTCAAAGCGCGTGGCTATTCTACAGCTGTCATACGCAAAGCTATTGATAGAGCCAATTCCATCCCCAGGGAGGAATTGCTAGTGGTCCCTTGTTGAGGTCACCAGCACCACCACCATACTAGCTGAGCCTAACAGCTTGGTCAGCCCCCAGACTGATCATAACACACAACACTGAAGAGAGAACCATCAGATCAGTTATTAACAAGCATTGGGGGATTATCAAATCTGACCCCACACTGGGTTTGGCAGTAGCACAGAAACTAGACATCACATACAGGAGAGCTTTCTCTCTGAGGGATGCTTTGGTCTGAAACAGTCCTGAGATCGTTACCACGCAGATTTGGCTAGCTGACAAAGGGTTTTGTTAAATGCTAGAGTTGTAGGGCTTACAAATTTGGTAAGAACATCACTAAGGTAGACTCAGTTTTCAGACACACAACCCTTACCATCAAACACAGATTAACCTGCAGAACGGAATTTGCGGTGTACATGCTGAAATGTAATTGCAGTCAACGTTATATTGGGAGTACCAAACTCCAGATACACCTGCGAATACTCCAGCACCTCAGAGCGATAGTAAACAATGACCCAGCCTACCCTGTAGCGAGGCATTTCAAGGAGGTGCATAACAATCTTGAGCACCTCCAATATTCAGTCATTGACTACGTTCCACCACTTAGACGGGGTGGTAACAGGGAGAGGCTTTTGAGGCAGCTGGAGAGCAGGTATATACTTCAATTTATCACCAAAGCGCCAGCGGGTTTGAACGCTACGGAGGATCTGCACCATTTCTTGTGATATAGTATTGCATCCACGTACTCTAAGCACTGGTCATTTTCTGCTACCTTGCATCCGTCATCATTAATGTATATATTGTATATATCCTTTTCGGCCAATACCTAGAGTAGCGTCTGCAATCTAAGTTTCCACACTTCTAGTAGCCACATGGATATTCAGCATTTGGTCACCTGGGCCTAGCCCGATCACTGAGACTCCACTTAGTATTTACACTTATTTTGTCTGTCCTTAGTTGATTTCAAGCATCTGCATTATAGGCATTTATCTCGCGCAGCGAAAGTATATCTTTACAAGTATAATTTGTGCCTTGACATGTACTAATATGAATCAGTTTTTTCACTTAGTCTATTTATGCTTGAAAATCAACTTGATTAATTTGCTAGGTATGCTATGTTTAGTATGGATAGTCACCGTACATCATATGCACATCTATATATATTTTTTTTTTTGTACATATCACACTTTGCATTTATAGGTCACTTAAATGCTCGTGAGGAGGCACTATCACCACATTTAAATACCCACTGTACATTTCCTCAATTGCACTCGCACGCCTTCCTCACTTTGTACATTCACGCCCACGGGCCCACTCACCCCTTCCTTTATTTGTACTATGAGTGGCAGACAGCATTGTAGCAGTTAAATATTTTATTTGTCAACGACTACAGTCTAGGACTGAACGTGCACAGTGTATCAAAGGCCAGGATCCATTAGGAATATTTGACAGTGCTGTGTGCGCGACACGCCGCCAATTGAGTGAAGTTGTGAGTGGAGGCTTGTTATTAGCCGCACACTCTTTGCGGTAGTACCTCTATAGTAAGGCTTTATCAGCGCCGCCCGCATTATACACATGTGATAGCCTGCACAGGACACAGTGATCAGGGCTACATATACTCACACGGGCAGTGGGCTGAATCTGTCAACTCCGGATTTACTTGCAATAGTTGCATCCAGCAGCACGACTGGGGCCATCACCGGCTCTGACCGACACAAGTGTTATTTATAGTCCTTTTACACTGTCTTGACGCATTGCAGTAAAATCTGTGATGTCATCCAGTTGTTTTACCGCACGTTGCATAACAGTTTAGTCACTTGGATGAAAATAGTAGAAACACTGCCACTTACATATATATACCACTCAGTCACCATTCCAGCGCTATGTGATCAAGGCCGAATGTCTGGCGGCCGAAACGCGTCATTTGGACACTTGATGCTATAATAAATCATCATTAATCTTCAAGCTTTGCCACACATTGCCCCTTTTAAAATATAGAAATGGCTACTTCCAAGACTCGTGGACATGCAAAAAGCTCAGTCTTCACACAAGTAAATGAGCCAGGAAGCTCCTCTGAGCAGACTTCTTCGAGAACATCGACCTGTATGGCAGGTAATCAATCTGCTCCGCAGCCACGCTCTGTTAACAGGGAATGCAGCAAGTCTAGAAGCACTATTCATAAGTGATTCTGAAATCACACGTGTGCTTTTAGAGTTGCTGCAATCCATGTTAATACAGCGAGGCTGCAGAGGAGATAACTTGCCTTTTTTAAAGTAACCATGTTATAAATATTTTTAAAAGGCCAGGCAATCTGCCCTGCAGCCGCACTGTGTTATCAAAAGGCATGCCGCAAGTCTAGAAGCACACATGCTTCTAGAATTGCAGCATGCCGTTTGATAACAGCGCACAGCTGCAGGGCAGATTGTCTGCCTTTTTTAAAGTAAGATCAGGGGCTATTGCTATTGCCCAATCTGCCTCCGGGGGGCAGAAAGACTGGCATCTTTTTTGGGGTGGGTGGAGGCATTAACATGCCCAATCTTGGCAGCCCCCCACCTCGAACTTTGGAAGACAAAAAATCCCTGGCGCTTAGTCTGATTTTCTTTGGGTGGTAGGGTAGGGGTATTTGCCTGCCCATTCTGGGCAGCCCCCACCATGGGCCTATTAAAAAAAAAAAAAAAAAAAATTTAAAAAAAAAAAAAAAAAACACCCTGGCATCTAGGGTGCTTTCTGTCCCTGGAATTTGGTGGGGGGGTGGGGGTAGTGGCATGCCCATGTTGGGCAACCCCCCACCCCTAAACTCATCGGGAGAAAAGAAACCCTGGTGTCTAGTGGGCTTTCTGCCCCCCCCCCCCTTCCAGGGGAGCAGAAAATTGTCCTTTTGCTGCAGCAGGTGGGCGCATTGACATGCCCATATTAGCAGCCCCCCTCCCCCCCTCCCCCCCATTTCACAGGAAAAAAAGAATTCCTGGCATCTAGTGGGCTTTCTGCCACAGGAGGGGGGGAAAGACTGAATTTGGCCCAAAGAAAATGGAGTGCGCAAAGGCCCTTGCCCAAGGGGCCGCTCCCCCTCCCTGGTGCCTAGTGGGTGGATCCCTGCTTGGGGATCACCTGCCTGGGGAGATCCCCAAGCAGGGATCCACTAGGGAGGGGGTATCATTGGAAAGGGGAGAATCTCCTTTCCAACGATATCTGTCCTGACTTTCTATGTGCTCAGGGGGTTGAGACAGCCCCCTGAGCACATAGAAAGCGAAACTGAAATGAGCCTCTTGGCTCATTTCAATTAGCGCGACACGTGCGCCGATAGTCAATTTAGGGAAACCCTGCAGACAGCCTCGGGAGCTGGGGAAGCTCTTCCCCTGCTCCAAAGGCTATGGGGAAGGGGGGGGGGGGGGGGTTGTAAAGGGAATCCCTCCGGTGCCCGCACTAGAGGGATTCCATGTGCGAGGACAGCCGGGGGCCATCCTACGCATATGAGCACTGGTGCTTCAGACGCACAGAAGGTGTTAAAGCATTCCTGCCATTCAGTGGGCTTTTTGCCATCCCACAAGCAAATTGGGGCAAACCTCTGTTTGACCGGGGGTAGTGGGATAGCAAAAAAACTGGTTTGCCCTCTTTGGGATGGGGTGCAACACCTTAACCACTTTTTTACCTCAAAGATAAAATCCCTTGGGTTAGCTAGACTTTTTATCCCCTCCCCCTATTTTGGTTCAACCTCCCTAAATGGGGCAAACCTATCTGGACCCAGAAAAACTATTGCCCTCTTATAGGGTGGGGTATGAGTCACTGCCAGGGCAGGCCTCCCCTACATTTATTTGTTTTGGGGCAGTTTCAATATCCATGATGTTCAGTGGGCTTTCTGCAACATGACAGATTCAAGGTGAATTCTCTTAGCAATCCCTGGGGTTGCAGGGATGGTGAGGGGGCAAGTTCCAGGTGTCCAGTGGGCTTTGGGTCACCCACCCCCATCGGCAGAAAAACTGACTGCACATTTTGATTTTTTCGGACGGGGCATGGTCATGCCTATGTTTGGGAAGCCATCATCTCTATTTTATTTTTATTAAGTGACTTGTGGGCTTTCTGCCCATCCCCGCCCGGGGGAAATAACCATGTGCCACCTGCGAGGGGGAGGTGGGGGGGGCGACAACAAAATCTGGCACTATATTTTGTTGGCTGTGAGGGCATGGCCATGCACACAATAGGCTGCCTCCACCACCACAAGGGTCATCAAGACTAATCATCAAATGTAAAGTAGGCACAATCCCTTGCTTAAGTGGTCCCCATCCCTGGTGTCTAGTGAGTGGATTCCTGCTTGGGGATTGCTTTCCTGTGGTAATCACCAAGTAGGGAACCACTGGGCAGAGTTCACTGTAAAGGGGAGATGGTCACCTTTCCAACGATACCTCTCCCACCCCAATTAGTGCTTTTTTGGAAGGGCAAGGTGGGATATGCCCCACCACCCCCAAGCACTGATGCAGTTAAAGTAAAATGAGCCCTACGCCCACCTTTAATGCCACTTTAGTGTAATGACATCAGTGCGCGAAGATAGTCATTAGACTAAAGTCTAAAAGACTCAAGCAGCTCTTCCCCAAGATTATAAAATATTATAAAGGAAGCAAAGCACCAGAGGGACCTTTAGTTACCTCCCCCGTGTTGGCCAATGGCAGATAGACCTACTGGGGAGGTAGTGCAATAGTCTGTCTTTGGCTGACAACCACACTAAAAAAGGTTAATATCTCGTTACATATTGTGCAGCCAGGACATTGGTGAATGGTCAATATAATGCAATCAAAGCCTGATGTCCCACCCTTTCAACCTTCTATAAAGTGCTCAAAGAATTAAGTGAAGCTGAACTGCCTACACTGTGGGTACACAGTTCATGCACGTTTAACACAGGACTGCAGCGTTCTATTTAAGCACACTGCACTCCGTACATCTAATACATTTGACGGATTAACTCTTCCAACATGATTATGCATTTCTGAGGTATACATTGTGGTCTCATAGTATTTTTTTCTGCTTATTTGACGGGCACAGTCAGCACCGTAATCATGAATGTCGAGGGTGACGAAAATGAGAAGTGTATCGCAAAAGTAACAGTTTTGGTTAGCTAACCGTAACTGGTTAACTTCATGCGTTTTAGGTTCAACACATAATTGCACTTGCAACATCAATGACAAATATTTGCTGAAAACATACTCTCTACATGAGGAATAGAGCTTTGAGCCAAACTGCAGTGATTGGCTTCTTTTGCCAAGGATCCTTAATTCACTCTTCATTACATCTTGAGTCAGCAACAGGGGAACCAACATCTTTCTACTAACTGTCTGGGTCTGCATTCAATGTCTACTTGAACACAAGAGGGGAAGTTTTGCACCTGTGAAGTCCACTCCTTTCACACATTTAACTGTTTCTCGTCCATGTATTACACATACCACGAAAGTAATTCCCATCCACAATCTTATCAGAAGGAATTATGACTACCCTGCAGTGCCTGACTAGTGGGCAAGCCCAAGTTAGTGGGACATCCAATACTTCCTGCCCGTGATCTATGGATGGGCACACAGGGAGATGGGCAGTCAACCCTCACGAATGCCTGGAGAGGCAGGGTCAAACAATGTGCCCAACCCAAGCTGTACACTCCCAGAGGTTAGTTACAATAGGAGTGGACTACACAATGATTTCTATATATAGCCTGGTGGCAAGATACAGGCTCGCATCTGTCCACAACATAGGGAATAGAAAAGCGCTGATATTTACTGCCTTGTGCAACAGCAATACAGGACAGGGCTACGGCAGTCACATACATCTGGTATCTATTATTCACACATTACAAACTGGCTTAAAAAAAAAAATGATGTTTCAAACATACAACACTTATTTTTTTGGATAGTTAGGTCTTGCTGAGCCAGCGCATGTGCTGCGAGACATTTAGTAGGTGGGTTTTCAAAGTGCTACCCCACGCTTTGGCTGGCCTAGCACTTGCGTTGACGCGTGCATGCACGCGCGCAGTCACCATCTGTCTTTCAAGGCTCATTAAGTGCATCGCGATCACTTTTTCACTCACGCACGTTTGTCTTTACTTCAAGGCTTTTGCATGTGTGCAGCTGCCCGCATGCCCACCTGGTGTGCTTGTTTTTTTAGGAATGAGTCTGTGGGCTCTGAATCGTGTGTGTTGCTTTTACTTTCCGGGCGCGTTCTGTGGTGCGCACTTCAGCGGCCAGTGGGCATGTACACTTTTAAAATGAGTAAATACAGCTCTGGTGAATAATGACAACAATAAACCTCAGGGTCGCTTATTCCGCGGTCTGGTATATATATATATATATATATATATATATATATATATATATATTTTTTTTTTTTAATGGATGCCTACACTGCTGAACATGTCTACTGAAAGAAACCGCAATGACGAACTGAGAGGTTCCCTCAGTGTGAACAACACGTACATTCTTTGTTTACATTTCATGAGGCTTAGCAATACCTGCTGGCAGTCGGTACAGGATCTGCCTGTCCTGAGCCCGCAGCACCCTGGAGCCTCTTCGCCTCCCCGGCCCTTCATGGGAAAACGCAAAGACGACGATAAACAGAGGACAGAGACCCAGTCATACCAGGTTGCCTCTTTCTCTCCTTTTACTGGTTAACCATGATTTACCAATAACAGCTGTCTGAAAACAACAATTTGCATGTCCCTAGTTTTCACGTGAGATCCTCGTCAGCCCCAACGGAAAACTTGTCCCCTTCGTGCCAAAACACATTATTAACGGAACTGACTCTTTGCCAGATGTTTTTGAGTAAGGCAGTTATTCACACACCGCTGGTCCATTGCACTGAACAGTACTTCATGAGTAATCTTGTTATTCTGCAGCAGTGCTTACTTGTTATGTGTAAATCAAGCTATTGTACGGCAAAGTTATTACCTATGAATGTGAAACTTCATGTTTATGTCATTTTTTGTAGTTGATGCAGGCATTCATCGCCCAAAGATTTACTTGCTCAATCATATTTTCTAGGTTTTTTTCACGTCTTGTATCCTCTCCAAATGGTTTTCGGATAGATCGAATCAGGGTGGGGGCAATGGAATCGTGCGGAAGAGCAGGGCCAAATTATGTGGCAGGGCTGAGTAGATTGAGATGCAAGAAAAGGCATATTATGTTGTATAATGCTGCATATTTTGAGATAGTATTGATTTATTTTTTGCACTTTTACACATGTTAACACCACCTAGGCATTAGTTTAATCCCATTAGCATCAGTTTAACACCCAAATATAGCAATAAGGAACAGACGTTTGACTAGTCAACCTTTGCATAGGGCCCTCAACTACGCGGCAACACGTGTTGCTGTGTTTTAGTAACTTTTAGACTGCTTGAGCTAGAAACATTTTTGTTGTTAAAATCAGCAGATTATGTGGCAGATGATGGGTTGTGTGGGAAATGCAGCAAATCTATAAATATGCGAAAAATACAGCAGCCACACGGGCCATAATTCCAGTGGCCTTGGATATAACATTTGATTTTTCTTCACAGGTGATTAACTGCTATGGAAACTTTTCCTTTTTATTACAAATTGCATTTCAGAAATGTTTATTAGTGTTAAAAGCATTATTTTGATCTCAGATGGTATTTTTTTTAATCCTAAACTTTTGTAGCCCTGAGTCTAAAAACAGATTCAATATAGTTGGATGCTTCAAAAACTATTCATAAACTTATCAAATGGTTTTTCAACAGGGAAGTTTTTTTTTTTCTTGCAGTTTATCTTTCTAATCCCGGACGTCTTTTTAGGTCTCGTCTGCCCCCTGTGTTGTATTGCTTCCACTCTTGCCCCCTGTTTTGGGTTGCTATCTGTGTTGCTCATCCTCCCTGTTGCTATTCATTGACCCCCCTTTCCGTGTTGCTTCCTTGTACCCACCCTCCATGCTACTTCCACCCTACCCACATTCAGTGTTTCTTCCTTTAACCCGGCATTCTATGTTGCTTTCCGTGCTATAGTTTTTTATTCTCACTGTTTTTCCATACTGCTGTCCCCCACTTTTCTGTGTTGCTTCCCCATACCCAGTCTAGAAAGAAAAAAAAATGCATTTAGCTTTTAACCGATTTAACTTGGATCGAAAGGTAAGGAAAAATAATTGTGCATAATTTTGTAAACATACAAATGTGTGGTGTACACGCCTGCAAAATGACGTGGTCGACCTAGTCGTAGGAGTTTTCTGTCCAGTTTAGCCATTCTGTACAGCATCACGAAAAACCATTGGCAAAGCCATTAGGTTCCAAAAACAAGTCACATCGGCTTTGCAAAGGTTTGTTCAAATGTAGGTCTGTGTATAATTGCCAACATTCTCCAACAAGAAGAACTAGAACATTTCATGTTTAAATACTTACTCACAGATTGATAGTACCACGTGATGGGTTCCTCACAAGTGAAATGACGTGCAGTCATGAAGCATACGTTTGTTGCAGGTCAGAGGGAAGCATTGGACTCCTGTAAAATTCTGAAATATAAATTACCTTGCATAAATGAGAGCGTTGATCACTCACTCCAACAATGTTTTATTTAATAACTCAAGCTGTAGCTGCAAGGCGACCATTTCAAAATGCTGCACCGAATGCAGATTTTCCTAGCTTTTGCGCCTAAAAGTTATCAGTTCGATTGAGGATACTGTGTTATTTAGACTTCGGAGAATAATTAAATCTTCAATGTGCCAATTGACCGAATGATCGTGTTTTCCCTTTATAGCCTCGTTTCTCATAATTTGAGGGTATTTTCACCTGTAAGGAATTTTCAAATCACTTGTATCCCATGATTTTTTTTACTGACATGTATCTAGAAATAAGTATGTGTAGTTTGATAGGGGAACGACCTACTGCCCCTCCTCCTTTGCACCAGATTTTTATTATTATCCATATACACTCATGTGTCACATGTCCTTTTGAGACATTGAGCTCCACTCCGTGGATGTGCAACCCTTTTAGGTGGGAATTTCTTATCCAAGCCACCCTTCGTGTGTTTATTTTTTTTCCTGGTTCTAGAACCACAACGTGAGTGGATTCTGCCACCGCTTGTAAAGAGCCCACTAGGTCCCGTTGGTTAGGAGCAGTGGGAATGGCAGATAGCTCAGTGTGTTCGGTGCATGCTACGGGGATCTGTGTGTAACAATTCTCAAATTCCAACGCCGGCACAGAAAATACATCTATTTCACACCTTTTATATTTTATTTTGGATGTTTGAAAAAACATTAATTCTGCAGTTGTTGCCGCCTCAAAGCACTTTTGGAAGATGGGCTATCAAAGGGATATATGAAAGAACAGAGGTGCTAAAAAACAAAACTAGCATTTGCAAAGCAATAGGTCGCGCAATTACACGAGTTTGAGCTATTGACATAGCAAATAATACCTTTTATTTTTGTTTTCGTTTAAAAAAAAAAAATGCATTGTCATTTCCAATGCCAGTAGCTTAACCCTACTCACCCATAGCATCTACAACAAGCATTGGCATCACCAATAGGTCTCACCTTTGGGACCTTATAAGTGTTTAGGCATGCAACGGTTGAGGTTGTTGTACCTAGGATATTGTGCAGCATTACTAAATACTTACAAGGTCCCAAAAGCGAGACCTATTGGCAATGCCAAGGCTTGTTTTTAACTAGAGCTTTTAGTAACTTTATTTCAAAAAAATTATTGAACTTTCCACATTTCAATAAAGGAAATAACTTACGACATGATACAGATTATTGTAAAACAATATAGGATAGTAAAGAGATGCCAACATATAACTGCACAAAAATTGCATACAAAGTTGTGTCTTGGGGCACTTTTGACTGAGGAAAGCTGTCCTGTGACTGTGCTCGTGATCGGTCATAACTGATGTCGATTTGAAAGTTCTAGTAAACTAATGAAGGGTGAGCAGGGATGGGGGCGGATATCGGGATGGGGGCGGATATCGGGATGGGGGCGGATATCGGGATGGGGGCGGATGTCAGGATGGGGTGGCGACTACTTGGCGGATTGTTCTGGGGGTGGGAAGGCAAGGTGGGAAGGGTGCCAATGGAGCAGATTGGGGTTTGGTGAAGGCAGGCACTATTTTGGTACGTTTTCTGTACCAAGGGGGGCTGATGTGAGTTTGTAAGGGGATTGGTATCTTCATGACGGTAGATATTCGGTGTCATTGATTTGGTGAAAGTGCTCAAGTAAAGCAGCCCATTGTGGAGATATGGGCTACCGGCATATCCAACGGACCTCCTCATATCTGAGGTCATACCCTTCAACAGCACCCCACCTGTGCATCGCCCCTCTCCATACCAGCATGTACTGAAAGGGAAATGTTACCCTGTAAGCATCAGTTCACGGCATGTAGTTCTGTAGATTCACATGCTCTGCATACTCCAGCCACCTAGTATTGGACTCGGAAGAGTAAAACTTGTTTTTTTTCAAAGAAGTCTTTCGAGTCACGAGGTTCAACGACTCCTATGACTGGTAATGTAATGGGCATGGACTCCATAGATTGTTTTCCCGAACGGCAGGAGAGGATGGGGATGGAGAATGAAAAAGCACAATTAATACCATGAAAGGAGGGGCAATAAAAGTAAGTAAGAAATAAAGTTAGTTTGTGGCATGTATAGCTGTGAATACACCTGCTCTGCATAGAATGTAAAGCAGTTCAACCCCAAAGTGGTGGCTAAGCAGAGGACATTGCCAAGGATTGGGAAAGTGTACGTAGTACAGCCTGGGCCGCTAGTGCCAGTTGTCGTGCTAGGACATGTAAACTGTGTTGCTTGGCGATTTGTGCGGTGTGGACAAAGCAGATGCCGTAAAGATATCAGCTATTGGGATGTCACCTAGATAGACACAATCTTTAGATAACATGTATCAAAACATGCTAGGCACAGTCAACTGGATATAGCCATGGCATATAATTTTTTTTAAAAAAATCAGGTGAATGCTTCCCAATACCCACAGTAGCACAGTCAAAATTTGCAACTAACATAGCTGTTTCGGAACAGATTGTAGGAACAAGGCCCGCGTTATATATATATATTAGGAGGCCTTATAAATCTCAGTCTACAACAGCAGTAAAAAGTACAAACTAAAAAATGCATAGTGCATTGGACAGACAGATCACAAGGACAGACTCTTTTCTTGGTTTCATTGACCTCTCAATGAGTAGGGCACCATCAAATGAACTTAGACTGAACCTAGTTAAAGTGTATCTATGGTGGGCACTCTGATGGAGCTAATGCACTCCGATGCAGCTGCATGCCGCACCCTGGGATAATGGATAAGTATGTGGCCATCAAACTCAGATAGTGATCCCTCACAGCCCTTGCCAGCCCATGTAACCTGGCCTGGAAAGAATCTGAATAAAAAATAAATAAAAAAAGAACCTAGAAAGGCCATAGGGGCTGCTTTATGTGTAGAATGTGGCCTTGGTGGAGCAGGAAGAGGTCTTTTAGCTTTAATGCATTTGACTAGCCAGTGAGCTACCTCAGCTTTTGGAAATGGCACCAAGTGGTTTACAGAAGGTAACAAATAACGGTTGCCTTTAACTAAATGATTGTCATATCCTTGTAATACATGAGGACCCTCTGGACATCTACGTCTGGGATGAGAACTGGGGCCTCATTTGTATGGTTGAGATGGAATGAAGAGATCACCTTGGGTAGAAACTATGAGTTAGTTCTAAGGGCTACCCCCATCTGCTTGAATCTTAAAAAAACACGAGAGCTTGGATCTTGATCACATGCCTCGCGATGTGATCACGGCCAGGAAAGCTAATCTCCAAGACAAGAATTGGAGAGGGCAAGAGTGAAGAGGCTCAAAATGGGGTCCCATGAGCTTAGCGAGAACTACACGGAGGTTCCAGGATGGAACCAGGGGTATCCTGGAAAGGACTACCCTCCTAAGTCATTCCAAAAATACTTTAATGGCGGAGACAGCCGGCGTGAGGAACAATAGAGATGAAGGGGGGCCATCATGCCAAGGGGAAGCATCACTGTTCTCCTGTAGCTGACGATTTGGAAGAAAAGAAGGCAGCAGTAAGTAAAAGGCTTGGACTCTCGCAGACCTGGGAAAAGCTTTCCTAGAGACTGAGCTCAGTATTGACCCTAGGAAGAGCTGGAGGTGGAATTTGTCCATGTTGATGATAAACAGATCGTGGATGAGATCTTAAGTGAGCTGTGTGCAAGGCAGACACTTCTGCTTACACTCCATCAGTCAGTCAAGATACATGAAGACATGGACACTGCTACTCCGGAGAGGAGCGGCTACTACTGCATATGATGAAAGGTCTTAGGGCAGTGGTTACACCGCAGGGCAGAACTTTGAATTTAAAGTGCTGTCCACTAACCATGAACCTGAGGTAGCTGCGATACGCAGGGTGGATTGGGATGTGGAAATAGCAGTCCTTCAGGTCTAGGGCGGTTATGAAGTAGTGACATTATTTCCTGGTGAGTGACCATGTGGAAGGGGTCCTATAGGATGTTATTGAGTGGAGTGAGCGGTCTAAGACAGGCCTCAGTGACCAGTCTTCTTTGGGGATTGGTAAGTACAGGGATACACCCCTGTTGCATTGTTGAGGTTGCACTGGCTCTATGGCTCTAGCATAAGTGGGTCTACCTCATCCTGGAGGGAATTCTAGTATTGTAGTGAAAGTAAGCATTTGCAAGGGGATGATATTTGGTGCTGAGGCAGTAAGCTCCAACCTTGCTCTACAATGGACATAACCCACTGGTCTGAGATGATTTGCCATTATGGAAGGAATCCCCAGTAAACAACCAGACAGGTGGTATGTGAAGGAGGGAAGGAGAGGAAGTCACTGCTTTGGAGGTGCGGGTGCCTTAGCTGCTTAATCCATACACATGCTTTTTTGCATCGTTTCCTCTAAAGGCATCCGTGAAATATCCGCGCAAAGGTTGTGGATGTACTTGCTGCCTCTGCTAGGAAGTGGGGGAATTTGCAAAGGTAGTCTTGCACTGCCACAAATCTGACCAGCAAAAAGTCACACAGGGTGATGGCTGTATCAGTCTTAATTCCCTCGAATCCCTAACCAAATAAATCTTTTCTAACATCTTATCAACATGGGGTATGAAGAGGTGTTCTCCATCAACGGATAGGTTGATCAGATGCGGTTGGATTTCTGGCTTAAAACCATAGATACGGAACCAAGCATGCCTGCGGATTAAGGCACTGGAATGTATGCCTCTGGTAGCGTCTAAGCTGCATCAAGAGCACACCTGATAGTGGTGTTTAAGATGGTTTTACCCTTCTGCTGCAATCCCCTGTGCCCGCTGAGTCTATTGGTATAAGGTATCTTGGATTAAATCCTTCATTTCACCCCACTGGGCACCGTCCTATCTCAACAAGCCTATAGAGTTGACGATACGCCAATGAGTTAGAGTGAGAGGCAACCGTTTTGTTCGCTGCATCAATCTTTCACCTATCTTTCAGGCAGAGGGGCATCCCTTGGGTATTTGCCCGTTTATGGGTGGCATTCACCACCGAAGAGTCTGATGGGCACTGGTCTCTAATGTAGGGCAGGTCAGAGGGTGAGGGATTGTATTTCTCATCAACCCTCGATGTGACAACTCTGGCCTTAACTGGATCTTTGAAGACCTCTTGCGTAGGCTTAAGCATTCCCATTACCATAGGCAAAAAATGGGCGAGACACTTGGTGTGGGAGAGTTTACCAGGAAGGTGAATGTCCTGTGAATTACCTCATGATATGAGGTGGCATCATAAGGAGTGGAAAATTTGGCAGAGCAGAGGGCGAGGTAATCGTAACATTGAGGAACCACCCCATAATCATCTTTGTTCATCCCTGGGTTCCAGATCGTAGGGAGCGTTGTAAGGATCTATGGGTGGAGGGATCTCTGAAGGAGGAATGCGTCAATCCTTGTTGGGAGGGAGGAGGGGGAGCCCTGTGGTGTTGGAAGATCTGGTGTAGGAGCGGCACTTCGGGGCATCAGGCTGGTAACTCCTTGTCTTGACACTTTGGAGGGGGCTTCAAAGCTAGTTGCTCCTCAAAAGTTAATCTGCCCTTACTAGGGAGAGTCTCCTGGATCAGTGGTGGAAGCTTTGGCAGAGATTTTCCCCCTCTGGGAATGAATGAAAAGTCTTCTCTGCCGAGAGTCCAACTCATCTTGAAGCTGTTGAAGTATAAGCAGCTCACGGTTTTCGGAGTCTGAAGTGGTTGGCTGACAGGGCACTAAAGGTTGGTTAGGCCTTGAGTCAATTTGACATTGGCCATGGTCATAGTTCCAAGGTATCCATCCGAGTCACTGTTGAACCACCATAGGTTGTTGATGGGGCAGTCGGCTTCTAGGAGGACCGGCATAGTTTGAGTGTTGGACCTCAGAATCGGAGGGAGAATCTGGTTCTGGACTACGTGGTGTGACCTGTTCGGCCTTGACCGCACCTTCCACATCTTCTTTGAGCTCTTTTGAAGATGCCTGGGGTATCGTGGTTTCAATATTGCTCCACAGCGCACCAAGAGAGTTAGTCTTCAGCGCTTATTGAAACCACTGTTTTGAAACATGAGTTCACTTGTCAAAAAAAGGCAAAGCAATTTCTTTTTAATCTTCTGAATGAAATGACCTGTTTATAAAACACCTTAAAAAAATGGTTAAAGTAACACAATATACAACAATACATAGTGTTAAGTGTATAAACGGTGGTATTAAATTGAGCATTTTCCCTTTCATCCACATTAAGACAGTGTTCAGCAAAGAGTACTAGAATGACCAAGTACCAACCATACTGATTTACTTACTCGAAATAACTTTGTGCACGTTCAAAGTGTCCACCACACCTCTAGAAGAATTATCGCAAAAACCTTCAACTGTAGTTCAGCTAGATCTGATTTGCTTCACGGGGCCTTAACTTACAACCAAAGAATCGCAGTGTCATCAGATCTGAAGGCTTAAGTTCTCTGGATGTAGTGCTGCAGACCTCTATTATGTATTTTTTTATTTTGAAAGTTTTATATAGCTTGAACATGACCACCGAGGGTACCAGAGGGCTTTACGGATTATGCATCACAAAGGTTATAAGCAAACAAAATAGTATAAATAAGGCAACAAAATCAAAGTCTAATTGAGAAACATTATCCTAAATTAAGGTAAAGTGAATAAACCTAGCCATTCAAGCACCAAGCATGCAAAGGGGGGGGGGGGGGTGCTAGGGGGTGGAGGTTAAGGATGGAATGACAGACTTGCGCTTTAACCCCTTCCCTGCTCATGACGGAACCACTCCGTCATGAGCCACGGTTGCGCTGTGCTCATGACGGAGTGGTTCCGTCATGCTGCGGCCGTCAGCCGCCGCTCCACCCACGCGGCGCTAATTAGCGCAGGGGCGGAGGCGTGACGGAACCACTCCGTCATGAGCACAGCTCAACTGTGGCTCGTGACGGAGCGGTTCCGTCACAAGCACAGCGCCACCGTGCTGCCCCCAAACCCCCCCCCACCCCCCCAGTACCGCGGCAGAATTCCTGCCGTGGCGAAGGGGTTAAGATAGTAAATTATCAACTTTTGGAAGTGGCCATTGGGGTGAGCAAGTGGCTAACCACATCCAGAGAAATCAATTAAAGATTTATTTACTGCACAGGTCTTATTTATCACTTTATAAAGAAGTTAAAGTGGTGAACATTCCTCATAAACGTCTCCCACAAAGGGTGTCATTGAAGGAACTGGAGGTAGCAATATAGGTTGATATTTCATGACTGGCATCCTTCAGATCTGGAACTTCATGTCAGACAATTCCTGGTGGACTGACATTTCCCAATTGGATGAGGAGATTATGATGAGGTCTGCCTTTCGATTTTTCATCACAACTGGATGAGCTGCAAACAGATCAAATCCTTGGTTAATAGCTCAGACCTACAGCCCCCTCCCATAGGGGCTTGGAGCCTATTCCTTCTGACCGGGTCAATTAGATTTGAGGAGGAGTTATGATGCCCCCATACTATCCACATGCCTTTAAACTGTTAAGTCTATTTCGGCGGGGACTAGAGCTCACTAAATGCCATGTCTCTAAGGTGAGCACATAACCTACTCACCGCCCAACCCTTCTTTGAAGTGATGCATTTGTGAAAACTATTAGCTGTGACAAAGTCTGAAGGGATGTTGTTCCCAAATCAAGCATGGGTAAAGACTCTAGGTCCCACCCAAGCAACCTATTGTTTGTTTTTATAACTGTTGAACATCAGCATGGATAAAAGATTTATTTTTTTATTGCTGGCAGGAGGGATCTACACCCACGGTTTGCTTTCTCTCCTGCCTTAATGGCTCCCTGCACCACTAAAAGCAATTTTTCAAACAGTGCACGACACAGGGAGCACTTGTTGAGTAATAGCGTTTTTCTTTTCTTTCAGAAATGCTGCACAGCAAAACAAAGCAGGATGGAAAGTTGGGAGAGGAAGCAACAAAGAAAGGGGTGGGGCACGCAACAATGTGGGTTGGGAGACTGCATGTAAACACATGCCCTCTTAGAGTGCTGAAAGTAAAAGAAAAATGTAGCTCCTAACACGCCAGCCGTGGTAGCACACTGGGCAAGGAAGCCGTACTTGGGCCACACTCCAGGAGAGGGACAAACGTAAGAGGAAGTGAGGGTGGCATGCGGTGAGCAAATAGAACCAACGTAATGAGAAACTAGGCCAACCAATGGACGGACTCAAAACCTCCTGTAAGCAAGCAAACTGCTCGCAGGTGAAAGCCCACGAACAATCGCAAGAGAAACCTAAAAAGAGAAGATAAATTAGGTCTTTCAACTGATATGAGTGGCCTCAAAGCTGTGCTTGCAGTACTAGATAAACCGTAGACAGCCAGAAACCTAGCAATAGTAGTACAACTGATCAAGATCCGCCTGTCTTGAGGCCTGTATGTAAATCTCTATGCCAATAGCTTAAATACTACACAGAGTGACAAAGCCCCATAGCTGTTGAACGCAGATTGACAATTGTATTGAATCAGACAAGATTTTGCTTACTGAAAGGCAAAACTGATGGTGAGATCAAACATGTCTGAAGATCCACTGAAGCAGGCAGTTTAAATACAGGCAAAAAAATCTTTCCTGGGTGGCGTTAAGTGGCACAACACCACCTGAAAACAACAATTTCCCATTACGAGTCTAAGGTATCACTGAAAAGATTTTTTTTTTTTTAAATTAAAAGAAAAACCACCAACCTGCAAGTGAAGACATACCAAATTAGTCCTGTTCAAGAAAGGTTTGAAGGGCTTACCTCAGCATGACCATCTTGAGCTTTTCCTACTTCAGGAAAATGTTCAAGAAACTCTAAAGTTCAGAGTACTACATAATGCTACCCCCATTCTGAGTCTGTGCTTCCATATCTAATAAAGAAGCAGCTGCCTTCAACATGCTTGACTAGAAGGCCTTTGTTGCAATGGCACAGAGTAAGCTAATCTCAGAATTGCACAGCGCAATTGATCCAATGCTCTCTATCCATTTCTGATTGATGCTGAGCACCCGTAACCGCCCTACCACATCAAAAAAGTATTCAAATCATCTGCTTTACTATCCTTGTAGTTACTGTTGTGGGGTGCCTGGATTGAGAAGTTTAACACATCAGATACAAACCATTAAAGGAGTAACCAACAGTCTCTAATCAGGGCGGATGTTATGAATTTTTTTTGCATTGGGATGTTCAGTCAAAACACAAGTTTCAGTTGATGAAATTGGATTGAGGAAGTAGAGGTCAATAGTATAATAAAAGCAGACACAGAAGCAATTAGAACAGGAGATTGCAGTGCTGAACTTGAACCAGATTTTCTTAAATGCTTTATCGACTTCAGAAGACATGTAATCAGAGCTGAGGTAGCAGTCAAGACAAAAAAGTTGGGCCAGTAGGTCAGCATATGAGGGACAGAGACAAGCATGAAAGGGTGCTAGCAATAATATCTAGCATGGGTTTCTGGATAGCAAAGGCTCTAAACAAGGTTAACCTCTATATAAGAATCAATGCAGCTCTGGAATTTCTGAAGATGCACATGGAGTCAGCAACCCTAGTTGGCCAGGGAATACTGGTTCTTTTATATGGGGAATGCCCCCACCAGAGTTCACTCCCACAGATTCAGTAATCCCTTCTTGTACTATTTGAACATGCCCATTGTCTCCTCTTACTGGTAGCAGGTACAAGACACCTTGAGACTCAATACATATGCCCACTGACTTGAACGCTAAGATGATGCTGTTTGGGGTCATGGAGTGTTACGTGATCTCACAATATCATAGTCCGGCTGGCATGGTTTACATGGTGGCCAAGAGACACATTGCTAGATATTAGAGTTCTCCCGAAACCCAGCCGCTGTCTGCAGCAGTAGTCCATTTTTCGAATCAACAAAGTGGAGAAAGCAATATCTAAGTAGAGAGGTTCTCTTGCCAACACCCGAAAATATTGGGTTCATGGCTAACCAGTTTCCTCTTCACAGGCATAGGAAACCATCAATATATACTCTGGTCACCCTGTTGTATTCAGTTTGAGTAGATTTGTGCAATGCTGCTCTTGAAATCAATGCCTTAGAGCGTACTTCAATGGCGAAAATACAATAAAACTATTCTGGTTGCTGATAACACCTACTTTGTTCTGCCAGACTTTTGTCTCTGGGTTTGTGACTACAGGGACTGCCCCCAACTAGATTTTAGTGTTGCATGTGGGAGAACACTAGGATTAACATAGTAAACACAACACACACAGCCCTCAGAGCCAGAGTTTAGTGGCCAAAGACTACTACCATGTTAGAAAGGCTGAAAAGGGGTAAGGTTGGGTCAGAGAATGTTTTCCCCACTAGTTAGGTTGTGCCCAGGAGTCACTTGCAACCACTAGACTGTGCCAGGATGAAATGTAGCGTCGTAAGGCACTCACTTCAGAACACACCTGGACCTGCTGCTGCACTGTCCGCCACTTCAGAGCCATATAAGGCTGGACCTGCACTCTTGTACCTAAGACAAAGAAGTGCACTCTAAGGGTCAAATATCAGACTGGTTAAAACTACAGGGACACAAACTACTGACCCTGCCCAGCTGGCCAGTTCCAACTGGGACTGGACACTTCTATCTGGCCTTTGCCTCATACCCTCAGAGTCTAAGCATTTCCCCTGAGGTTATGCGGGCTTTAGAAGTGTGGTCCTGTGGTGGATCGTGCCTAGAAAAGTCTTAGTGTAGTGTTGTGTGAGAATGCAGAGTAGGACACTTGTGGTCCTAGACCGACTGCTTACAAAGTTACATAATCAGTTCAGAGGTATTTGGGGGTTTCTGGGTGTGGTAAATAAAGTCTAACCCAGTGTGTTCAGTTAACAGTTGCATGCTGATGAATAAAGTTGTGTATTACAGAGCTCAGGGTATGGCTTAGTCATTTGCGTGCTCAAGAGCTGGGGTGAATGTCAAAGTCAGACAGCAAAAATCTTTGACCAGAACAAACCGGGTTAGTGTTTCTGGCACATACTCCATCACAGTTGGTGCCACGGCTCCAGCCTAGCGCAACCATTAACTATCATTGGCACGGGGCGCTACAGTGCTGGCTGCAAGATGTCCGACACATAGTGAGGCTCTGCAGGCTGGACGGATAATCCTCTAGTTATCCGGCAGTTCAGGCAACCATCGCAGTCCGCTAACAAGGGATGGTGATCCCAAGAAGGCACAGCTACTGATTACTGCAAGCTGGGAGACTCAGACAGCCCGAATGAGGCAGTGGCTGCAAAGGAACGTAGACATGGGTCCTGCTTGCAGTGACAAGATGGCAGCTTCGATCTGATCCCAGCCAGAGCAGCAGGATAGGACTTGGTGGGGAGGATGGAGAGACTACAGCAGGCTCGCTGGCAAGTAAAGAGGCAGCCGTGACTAGCAGGGCGACGGACGGCACGGCCTGGGGCTCTCCGCTGCTGCCGGTCCATATGAAGATACTAATCAGCGGGCCTTGCCCTGGGCCCTTGGGACACAGGGAAACGGATGAACCTGACGAGGTCTGCTAGAACTGAGGCGGTATGAGCTTTTCGCGCTGGGTGCCCGACCGCGACTGTCCACCCCAACCCCCCCACCCACCAACAACATCGGCAGCAGTCTCAAGCCTTCCAAGCAAGCAGCATCCACATAGAAGGACCAGGTGTCTGAGGATCCGTTCAGCGAAAATGACAGACTGAGCCCCATGAGGGGAGGGGGGGGGTTGGGGGGGGGGGGGGGAAGACTCAGTGCTCAGCAGGACCTGAATATTTTTTGAGCCCCTTCGCAGATGACCCCTCCCTCACACATTGGTCACACAGATCCTGAGCAAGGTTGCCTGACTGGCTGAGTGTCTACCCTTATCGGGTGTTTCTCATCCAGCCACCCAGCACTCAATCGCTGGGATATGCCGAGCTCCCTTGAGCCACCTTTGGGATGAGTCATTATGTACCTAGCAGTTGGTCCTTTGTGGCAGGGGAGAAGTGCTTCAGTCATGTTGGGTGGCTGCAGTGGGTGGGGTGGGGAAGGGTGTTGGCTGTTTGGGCGATGGGTAAGTTCAATTGGTTACACTGCTCTAGTCTTCGGTCTTTTTCCCCCCTCCCTCTTTCCTTCCCCCTCCCCTCTCTGGCCTCACACCTACAGGAGATCGGCGATGCCCCAATGCTGGCACGCATAGATATAGGGGACTGCAAGTATGGGTGAGAATACTAACAGTGTCCACGCTGAAAGCGATAACACAGAATGTGTGCAGCTTGAACAACTGCAGAACGGTGCGATTGGTGACTGCTTATCTTAACCGACATGGGGCGGATATTTGTTTTCTGCAAGAGCTGCATTTCACGAGTGCCAGTTGCACACGACTGAGGGCGGGATGGATGGGAGAAAAATTCATTGTGGGATACTCCAACTATGTTAGAGGTACAGCCATCATTCTTCGAAAAGGGCTCACTGCTTATAGGCCCCCCCCCAAGGGAGATACGTTATAGTGGCCGGGGAAGTTGGAGGCTGCCCGGTTAGACTGATATTGGTTTAAAGCTCCAACACGGATGATTTCCAGTTCTTTGGTGAGGTTTGGCAAAGTCTCTAGGCCCCAGGGCGATCTTCTGAGGTGTGGACTTCAATGTGATCCTTGATCTGGAGAAGGATAGATTGGGCGGCTCCCGCCGTCCTCAACCCCAGGCGGCTGGACAGCTGCAGGTCCTCATGCAGGCCACAAATTGGTAGATGTCTGGCATCGGCGACACCTTCAAGGGAGGGAGGGAACTTGCTTATCCACCGTGGGCCCCATGTGGTCTAGAATAGACTTTTGGCTGACATCGCGTGATGTAGATAATTGGATCTGAAACAGCACTCATCTTGCCCAAACCCTTTCAGGTTATGCTCCGGTCTTGCTGGAATTCTCATTGCCTGATGCACAGACCACAGCCTTTAGTTGGAGACTTCCTACAGGGGCTCTTCAGGACCAGGTCTTCCGGGAGGAATATTTTGGGATAAATAACGGCTCGGTGGACTCTCCGTCCACGTTATGGGAGGCATTTAAAACTGCAATTGGAGGTCAGTGTATAGCCCAGCAGGCGGGAGTTCTGCGCATGCTCAGTGGTGACCTCCGGCATCTTGAAAGGGAGATACGAGCCCTTGAAACAGAGTATTTCGTGACTAGCCAGCTAGCGACTCTTGGGCAAATCAGGGAGAAGGTGGTAGGATTTGAGGAGGAAGCGCGCACACACACTATTTGGGGAAAGAGGCACGTGCCTGCCAATATTGCAAAGGGGACCCAGCAGGGAAAACTCTGGCAGGAACTCTCAAAAAACCATGGGCAAACAAATACATTAGTGAGCTATGTGTTGGTGAGGTTGGATGTGCTGTTAGGAGACTGGGCAAGCAGAAATGCTTGCCTTCTACTCATTATATGCCGCGCGTCAGATAGAAGTGCAGCCAGATTATGCTTCCCTTCCTTGATTCGATAGAACTGGTTTGGCTCCGTGACGGCAACCGTAGATATGTGGATGAGCCGTTCTCAGAGGAGGTGCCCGGAGATAAAGCACCGGGATTGGATGGACTTGCATCCACTTTCTATAATGAATTTGCACCGCTTCTTGCCCCCCACCTTCTACACATGTATGAGGACTCACTGGAGCGCCATCATAAGATTCAAGCCGGATTGCGCCACCAACATACTGTGCTCTGGAAGAGTTTTTGGCTAACCCCTCACCCCGTAAACTCCTACCCTGGCTATACTCCAGTATACAGCGTAAATCTCCAAAAAGTATCCCCCCCCTGCTCAGCGCGAATGGGAGAAATGACTCGGGGGTTCTTTTGAAGAGGGCGTGTGGTCCTACTGCTGTGCACAAGCCAGGGAAATGTCGCCCAACTACAGACTGCGACTAAAACACTTCAAGTTTCTCCACAGACAGTATAGGACCCCTGTATGGCTGGACAGTGCGGATACACGGTGTGCGCGCTGCCGGAGGCTTCTTTCCTGCACTTGGCTTGGAAGTGCCTGGTTGTGGAGGGGTATTGGGGATGCATCTTTGACGTGTCGGAAGAAATGGTAAACTACAGATTTGAGCGATCCCCGCAGACAGCCCTACTGAGATATGTACGAAGTGTGCTGCGGAATACAGAGAGCTGGCAGCCATGCCGTTGTTGGCTTAAAGGTAGGTGGCAATCGGCTGGGGGCCGCAAGCGCAAACCGTGTGTGAATGAATGGCTTAAAGACGCAGCATTCTGCCATAATCAGCTATCTGATTTTTGGGAGCTAATGTCCGTGCAGGCGGGCCCTCAGATTATATGGGAACTCTTGCAGAGCTATCTTGGAGCCCACCCTCTCGATGAAGCGGAGAGCCCCGCTGCAGATGTGCAGGCAGAACAATGAGGGAGTATTTGTGAAGGCATTGTATGTGCTGGTGTAATATCAGCCGCGGCCAGAGAGATCCTCTTCTTCCCTCTCCCCCTCCTGCCGTCCCCCCCTTTCTTTACTTTTATCAGTTCATTGTTCTTTCCCATTGGAAGTCTATGAGGGCAGGCAGCCCGATATATGGATAATGGGACATTTTATGCTTTCTCGGACTAAAAGTTAAGGATATGACAAATGCATCTGTGAATATGAACGTTGACTCATGTTCTTATCTAGTCCCATTAATTATTCCTCAGCTGCAGTACCTATTGCGGTTTGTAATGGATTAAAAATGTATAAATAAAAATGCAAAAACTATCATTGGCACTTTATGCTTCTTGGCACGATTTTTATTTAAACTTTAAAAATGAATCTCTGGTTCCCTTTTTTATTGTTGTGCATTTCAATTTTAATACTGTTTTGTTGCTGCATCAATACTTCACATACCGCCCCGAGGAAAGCCGGTCTGCTCTGTGCCATACCTACCAGGTGCTTGGGGGTTGGACATGGGTTAAGTTAGTGAGTAAACTTCACCCCCGACTTCACCCTTACATTCCAAGAGAATAGAAAACAAACTCAAGCATGCAATTTAGAATATGCAATTGCAGAGAGGTGCGCGGAGACGTAAGATGGCTGGCCCTTGAGACGCTCTGCGGCATCCAGCTCCGGTCGGCATTAAAGGGCTCCTTTCCCGCTTGCGGTCCTGCGCCAAAAACATGATTTTTTACCGGAAGTTGCGGGGAAAATGAAGGCAAGTTTTTGGACCTGGAAACGGTCTATTTCATCACTTTCTTTCATGCTTGCTTCGCCTCCGTAACCCCGCATATTGCAGCCGCCATTTAGTGCGCTGGATGTCAGCATATTTTCCTCACAGCACTGCCTGAATGCGCATATTTTTGGGATTGCAGAATACAGCTCGCTAATAAACTGTTCTTTTACAACTATTTACCAAATCAGATCAGCCCTCCTCTGCATAATGGATTGTTATTTCACACTGCATGTTGCATGAGGGCAGGCATGTCATGATGGCGGAAACATCCCTCTAACATACATTTCTGGCCCACTCCTCCTAGTTGGCCTTACGCTCTTTTACTTACTTCTGTTGCCAATTTTGACCAGGCCCTCATTTGACTATTCAGCGCAGTTTTGGTCATTGTGTATCAACGCTACGGACTTTAGTACTTTGAGAGAATTGTCTTTCTTTTTTTTTGGATACTGTGGCCATTCACTTCTCAAACATGGATTCGTCTCATCCTACCAAGTCCCTAAGAGCATCTGGTTCTAATATTACTGGTCGAAAGGACTCTTCTTGTAATACAAATAAACGTGCCAAGAAAGATCAGTCCTCTCCAACGAAATCACCTCTCCCGCCGACTTTGGAGGACATTATGGACGAACTTCGTAATATTTGACCTTTTCTGATAGAAACCACAGAGACACTTCAAAGAATGGAGGATAAATGGTCCGGTTTTGACTCCAGGCTCGCGGATGTCGAGCAAAGGATTAGGTGATGCACAATATGTTGTTGCTAAAGTAGGCACTCTTTCTCGTGAAGTGGAACAGCTGAAGAAAAAAACACTGAGGATTTAGAAAACCGAAATAGGCGCAACAACCTTTGTGTTTGTGGTATTCCGGAGGGCTCCGAAGGTTCAGATATGATCTCCTTTTTGAAGATATATCTCCCTCAGATCGGTCTGCCGAAATCCACTGATCTCAATATTCAAAGGGCCCACAGGATTGGCCCTCAGCATTCCGCCTCTTCTAGCAAATCAAAGAATTATTGCCTATTTCCTCTTATATTCTGATCTTATGGCAATTCTCAATGCAGCACAACAACACAAACAGATGCTCTGGTCTGGTCACAAAATCTTTTTCAGGCTGGACGTCTCTAAACCCACCACCAACCGTCGCAAGGAGTTTGACCGTAGACCAACAGTGCTCCATGAATGCCCGCTATGGCCCGATTCATCCAGGTTTCTTTAATGTTATTTACACAGACTGAATCTTATCTTTTTGTTGACTCAGTTGTACTTAGGAAAACTTATTCATACTCACGGGCGAGAGGCTGTGGAATGGAGTAAAACTTGAATTGTTTTCTTATATTTCCTATCTTTGCTCAGCAGGCTTGCCCCTCGTGTCTTGTTGGGTGGTGCTGTTGGGTTGCCGAACTGTTCATTTATTTTGTTCTGTAAACTCCATTTGTTGTGTTATCCCCTTACTTGTTCGACAAGGTCCCTTCGTTTATGTAAGTTTTTGTTCATGTTTACAGTTTTATGGAAATATTTAGTGATTATATTTACTCTTCTCGGTTCCCTCCTGGAGCTGCTTCTGTACTCCTTGCCGCCCCCCCCCCGCCCCCACTACTTCAATGTCCTTTTTTGTGGTTATTGTGACTGAAGTCTTCCGGCTTCTTGTCATCTTTTCTCTGAATATCCTGAGGAGATTGTATTCTCCTTACACATTCTCTCATTTCCTCTCCTTCCCTTCCTCCTCTATCCTTCCTATACTCTGTTCCAGCTTTTTTCTGCCATTACGTCTTCCATTTCTGTGGTTTTTCACTACTCCCTCTCTGATATATCCATTTGGTTCCTTCAGACTAGCTCTCTCTCTCTCTCTTATCCCCCTCTCAGCTCCCATTCTCCATTCATTTTCGGTCTCCTTCTCTTTCCATTTGTTTTCATTCAAGGCTTGCACTTAGACTATTTTGCCTTTTGCATTTCTATTCTTATCTTCCTCTTAACTTTATTCTGTTGTATTTCCCTTGGAATAAGCTTTTTCAATGACTGGTTTACATATAATCTCTTGGAATGTCAAAGGTATCCACAATCCAATTAAAAAACAGCATGTCTTCTCCTCTTGCTAAATTGAAATGCCATGTAGAGTTACTGCAAGAAACGCATCTTAAAGAACAGGACTTGTCTTCTTTACGTAAAACTATGGGTGCGTGAAGTCTTTTGTTCCCCAGCAGTTAACAAAAGTGGTGTAATAATCCTGTTTCACAAATCATTAACGGTTTGCTTGCAACATGAGGTCAAAGACTAATGGTAGATGGCTTTTCTTGAATGCTAAAGTTAATAATACTCAACATTCATTTTGTAATGTGTATGGTCCCAATGGTACTGATTTAACATTTCTGGAATGATTTCTCCACTTTCTTTTCATGACTAAGGATTTGATTTTGGGTGGTGACTGCAACCAATTGATGGATCCCTTTTTAGATCATAAATCCCAATCCAAATTTATCCCCACTAAAATGCAAAAGTCCTTTCACAGAGCAATTACTTCTAGAGGGTTGCTGGACGCATGGAGAATTGCCCACCCTGATGATCTAGAATTTTCTTTTTTCTCCCCTGTTCACAAATCTCGCGAATCGATTAATTGCTCACCCAATCATCTCTTCAATGCATGACGCACATTGAAATTGATTCTATCCTCATCTCTGATCACGCCCCTATTATAATGGACATGGATTACCTCACACACGCACCTACCTCACGCAGATGGCGTTTCAATAATGCTCTTCTGTTGGATACTCTTTGTTCAACAGCTCACACAGTTCATGCAGGACTTTGATAATAACCTATCCTGTGTCACACATTCACCTTATCTGGGACGTTTTAAAGCCACCGCTAGAGGGTTTATAATCGAGTATGTCTCCCGGAAAAAGAAGGCACTCACGGCAACCACTTTACTTCTCAAACAAATTAAGACACTAGAACATGAATATTTTACTACGAATTCTGCCACTACACACTCCACTCTTATTAAAACCAAAGTGCAATATAACAAACAATCCTGGGATAATGCCTGAAACAATCTGCTTAAATTCAACGCAAAAATGCACGGTGGCCGAAACAAAGCTGGCAAATCTCTAGCCACTTATCTTAAAATTAAAAAACAAAAATCCAAAATCGCTGCCATCACTGATAGTAAAGGAACTAGACACATAACAGACACTAAAATTCTTGAATGTTTCACTTCTTACTACTCCTCTTTATACCCCTGAATCAACCCCTTCTGCTGATCAAATGGACTCCTTTTTTCAATCCATTCCCAAATCCTCTGATAGCCACACGGATCTCACCTCCCTGGACGGTCCCATATCAGAACAAGACATTAATGAGATTTTCAACCTTCCTAAAGATAAAACTCCCGGTCTGGACGGTTTCACTGTACGTTTTATTCTTCAGTTTAAACAATTCCTGGTCCCTCTGATGTTGTCCCTCATAAATCATTTCTTAGCTTCTGGTTCTTCTCAAGGTTCATTCGCTCATGCTATGCTGTGTTTAATCTCTAAAAAGGATAAAGACCCCCTCCTTATGTAAAAATTACCGACGCATTTCTCTAAATTCTGATTGTAATATTTTGCCAAGTTATTAGCCCTTCGTATCAAGTCGGTCATTCCAGATTTAGTCAACATATACCAATCAGGATTTGTTAAAGGACGGTCCATTACACACAACTCTCGAACTCTGCTTATTATCCATTTAGCTTCCAAGGCGACCTTACCATATGATGCAATCACGTTGGATACTGAAAAAGCTTTCGATAGGGTCAATTGGGAATTTATTTTTGGTGCTTTGAAATGGCTCGGTTTTAGCCCTAACGTTCCCAGATACATCCAACTGCTTTATTCTTCACCTTCCACTTACATCTGGGTCAACGGTTGCCAATCCAAATACTTTCCACCACAGAGGTACCAGACAAGGCTGCCCCTTATCCCCTCTTATTTATTTTGGCCCTAGAACCATTTTTTGAGAAGCTGCGTCGCTCTCCACACTACACAGGTTTCCAGTTTAGACATACAGAAATTAAATTTACTGCTTATGTGGAAGACATTTTGTTAGATCTTTCCAACCCCACTACCTCCTTGCCAACCTTTTTCTCTCTTTTAAAAGAATATGCTCTAGTATCTGGTTATAAACTTAATCTGGACAAGTCCGAGGTTATGCCACTGAACAAACACTGCTTCTCCCATTTGTTTCAGGATACAGGTCTCACATGGAGCCCCAAGAGCATTAAATGTTTAGGTGTGCTCTACAGTAACAACATTAAAGAAACTATTAAAATTAACCTTGCTGATATACTTGAAAAAAACTCTCCGCCCTCACGGATAGCTGGTCTCCACTATTTGTCTTGGTGGAGCAGACTTGCTACTTGCTAAAATGATGTTGCTTCCGATTATTAATTCTTATCTTTCCATGCTCCCAGTCACTCTCCTTTTCTAACCTCATTAATCCTTCCCTGACCAAATTCCTCTGGAATAAATCGTAAACCTTGGATTTCCCTTATTCGACTTCAGCAACCTAAAGACTTAGGAGGGGTTAATTTTCCTAATATTAGACGTTTTTTCGCTCTGCATTCACCTTTAAACAAGTCTGGACACACACACACACATATAGAATATATATATATATATATATATATATATATATATATATATATATATATATATACACATACATATACATATATATACATATACATATACATACATACAGGGACACAGATACACACCCCTTTCACAGCTTGGAGTTCACTGGAACAATCCCAATACGCACCATTCTCCTTTCCTGTAGCCACCAGTTTATCTCAACCCCCCCCCAGACGTTTTCTATCTCCTATCCTCACACGTTCTACTTCAGTTGTGAACTCCCTGCTTAGAGCTCACCCTCCCCATTCGGATAATTTTCAACTTACTCCTATTTGGTATAATAAACACTTAAGATTAACAATAGAGCCCTATTCTAGAAATAATGGATTGATAAAGGCAGTCCTATATTTGAGCCCCTGATGTGTAATGGGTCCTTCGTGAACTTCATGGAGGTCCAACATAAATATGACCTATCCCCTTTACATTCTACTCATTATTCTGCCCTCAAATCATCCCTTACTCATCTCCAATCCCAAGATTCTTTCTCCACCACATATTCTAAACCACCCTCTCTCTCTCTCTCCCTAGACTTCTCTACTCAACTTAAGGCCTCCCATATATACACACAAGATATTATCTCATGCATCCGTTCCTAGTACCAAATCCAGCATTGAACCGTTATGGGAGGCAAATCTTGCACATCAATTTTCGCTTTCCACTTGGGGTTATATTTGGGCAAAAATTCATACCTCCTCACTCTCAACAATTACCACGCAGACTCTGTACTAGTTTTACAATAGGATTTTCCTCACCCCTACAGAAATCCATAAGTTTAAATTATTGGATACTACAAAATGTTGGTCCTGTACTCACACTACCAGCGAATTTCTTCATATGTTCTTTCTCTGCCCCATGGTTAAGAGTTTTTGGTCTCTCACATGGATGAAGTTAAATGAGATTTTATCTATCAATGTTCCTTTTGAAATTGTACACATTTTTCGGGTGGTTCCTCTCCTATTTGGAACGCTCAAAGAGGCGTTGGTAAGTTCTTGGACTTATTTATAGCTATTATTTTTCAGATTATCACCAACAATTGGAAGGGCACTTCTAAAAATTCATATAGAGCATGGTGGAACCTGCTATGTCATCATTAAGGCTCCAGGTTTTCCGTTAGTACAGATTTCTACAGATCAATACATACAGAACCATTTATTTCTTACGAGTATTTTTAAATGTGGATAAAAACGGAAATTGGGTGCTTTTTGAGTGATTATAAATACACTTTGCATGACTGCCAGGCCAATAACTGTGTGGATTGATAGGTAAGGGGTTTTAAAAAAAAAAAAATAATAATAATAATTTTTTTGGCAAGAGGCTGAAACAGCAGTAGTTATGCACAAGGCTGATACCGAAATGTGCATATTCTCATATAAATGCATGCATTGATCTTATGTGGGGGTTCATATCACTGAAACCTGGCAGGCATTGAAGCGTGACTGCATATTTATTGGTTAAATAAGTGTGGAAATATACCAGTTTGTTTTATTTTTTTTCACGAAACCCTAAATAAAATTAAGGATAAATACAGACTGAAGGTTAAAAAACAAAAAAAACACGGGAGCCCTAGTCATCATCACAGACTAGATTGTGCATTTGCCACCTCTATACCCATCCCTATTGATTAAAAAAGATACTTTGGTAACCACTCACTACCTTTCTTTCCAGGTTACCTGTCAGATTCTTTTTATCTATATTGTTGTTAGGAGCCATTTTAATAAGATTATGTTCAACTTCTTAAAGAAATTTTTTCTGTGATTACTTAGCTGCCGTTTATTACTTCCCCATTTCTTTCTTCCCCTCCTTTTTCCTTCCCTTTTCCCTCCCCGCTTCCTTTTAAAACCTTAAAATTGCATTTGTCTGCGTATTAGTTTAGGAAGCTTTGTTTTCATAATATACTTCTACTATTCTACTACTGTCCTACTTTGTTATTCCAATGATTCTGGTTATGATACTATTTGACCTTTGCCGTTACAAGATACTTAGTTTTTCTACTTTGCATTTCATTTCAATAAAGCATTCCCATCTTTAAAAAAAAAATACGAAATTGCAGCCCTATGTCCAAGGTTCAAATGGCACAGCAATCATTTTCAGTAAAGCATAATTAAGGGCAGGCCATTGAAGTGATACAGCCTCCCAAATGAGCAGGCCACTCCCACTGACTCAAACATCCCACGATGGATACCCCAACAGGAGCGCTTCCACAACTGGGTCACCCGTGGGGAACAGAGGGAATACATTATTTGGAGTCCTGTTGCCCTATACCGTACAGGCCCTTTGGACCTGAACTTTGGTAGAGTATTGGAGGGTCCCAGAGCCTCATTAATGGGCCGAGCTGCAATTGTTAAAATTGTAGTCCTCCCCAGGTGTCTTTATGCATTACAGGCTACTTTCTATTATATACCCAGACATTACCTCAAACTCCATAGACTGATTCTAGATCTCCTGTTGGCCAAAAAAAAAAAAAAAAAAAAAAGGTAACAAATTGGGTTGATTATGCTTAAGCAATCCTGGGACAGGAGAGGATTGGAGTTCCCCAATATAGAACTCTACTACTTGGCGGCGCACTTACATCACGCTATCAACAGGCTTGATCCAGCAGACAACTGGGCGAAGATATTGCTTTAGGGATCCCATGGGGAACAGAGACTCTCACTGCTGCATATGAGTGGAGCTAAAGTCCAACTGGAAATGCCGTCTATCATCAATCAGGTCTGCCGGATATGGGAATAGGCAGTCCGTAAAGTGATCAGCCGTGCTCTAAATTGGAAAATTGCGGATGTAATGACTGTGTAGAGATGGAAGAAAGGGGGTTGTGACATCCTCTGGGACCTGTATTTGGGGGTGGGAGCAATTTATAACAAGATGTGATATTCATTTGCACTCGATGGGGGACAATTTCTACAAAACATCAAGATCTCCGCAACCAGAAGGGAGGTTTGACACGTCTTCGCAGAGGAGCCAAAGCCTTCACAGACACTGTTGGCAGTGGCTGTGTGCTGCAGACTAATTTCATGGCTCTACTGGGCCCTCAGAGCAGAGCTCCCAAAGCTCGTACCAAAAGCCCATGCCAGACGGGAGACTGCTCTGGGAAAACTACCCGATTAGACAGGGAGGGAGGAAGGGGGGGGGGGGGGGGGGGAGGGAGGGGGGGGTTAGAAAAATGCAGGAGTGCAGACTGTCAGTTAGAATGCTCAATTTAAACTGATCCAATTTATCTTCACACACCAAGCCTACCTATCCCCAACACTCCTACAAAATATTTTCAACACCCGATCGGCCACATGGCCCCTGCTGTTAATACCCTGTGGCAGATCTTTTCCACATGATGTGGCAATGCCCCTCTCTAACAATAGTGTAAAGATATAGTCTCGAGTCCTACTTAGGCCACTGGTTGGGACATACTGCCTCAGACCATTTTGTTGGGTCCGCTTCCCACTGGCTCCAAAAAGAAATTCAGTAGGAAGTTTGATGTTGGGTCTCTTATTTACAAAATGACATCACTATCAAATGGCTTGAGTCTTCACCCCAGGGTGCTCAAAGTGGCTCCGGGATGTGTCAGAATGGGCTGAGGAAGTTCGAATGAAATAAGTGATACCGGATGAGAAACTGCTGGATTACTTGGCTGCACGGGAGGCACGGAGAGCTGATCTGCACAGCAACCCAGATCGGGGTGTGCGCAAGCAAGAACTGTCTTGCTCAGAAGGGACCTCAGAATGAGATACGAGCTGGAATCTGGATGGTTACCTAAATTTTGCTTTGGTGTGTTCTGTGCTGTAGGACAGTGGGAGCTACATGCATGATGCGAGTTACTTTTGAAACCTTTGTGGGCCAAACAGCCTTTTTCTGGAAACTAAGATACCAGGTGGCACCTGCGGATTTATTAAGCAGAACTGCGAGCAGCAAGGAGGGGTCAGTTGAGGGACAGTTTATAGTATATGTACGGTAAGGACTCTGCTACTTACCAGTATGCATCTGTTCTTGGCATGTAGAGCTGCAGATCTACACTATGCATAGATCGCCATCTGGTGTTGGGCCAGGATGTTTGCATTTGTTTTTGTCCTAAAAAGTCTTTGTAAGTCACAAGGTAGGTGACTCCTCCTTTGGATCATAGTGCGCATGAGCATCGGCTCCATCCTCAGATTGTTTTTCGCCAGCAGGGAAATAATGGAGCTTTGTAAGAAACAGGAAAGATGCCCATGTATGCTGTATCTAAATAAGATAATTCTGGAACAGATGAAGGTAGCCTGTGAGGCGGGGGGCGTGTGTAGATCTGCAGCTCTACAGGCCAAAAACAGATGCATACTGGTAAGTAGCATATTTGGTTCGAGGCATACGAGCTGCAGATTACACACTATGCATAGCAGTATCCCCTCCTAGCGGCGACTACCAGTATCTGTTGCAGTAGTTTGAAATAGTGTTTTGAGTACAGCCTGGCCCATACAAGCTGGTTTAGTTTGCACATCTACACAATAGTGTTTTGTGAATGTGTGCGGTGTAGACCATGTAGCTGCTCTGCAGATTCATCTAACGGAATGTTCCCTAAAAAAGCCATTTTAGGAGGAACAGATAATGTACGTTTTGCTTTGTGGTAGCAAATTTGTATGCATTTGACAATCCACCTAGCTATCCCAGATTTTGATATGGGGTTGCCCTTGTGTGCTGGTGAGAAAGACACGAAAAGTTGTTAGGTCTTACGAAAGGGTTGTGTTCTCTCGATGTAGTAAAGCAATGCTCTTTTGACATCCAAGATATGAAGAGCTCTTTCTGCGACTGTGTGGCTGCAAGAAGAATACGGGGAGCTCTACAGATTGATTGGGGTGGAAGGGAGAAATGACTTTAGGAAGGAATTTAGGATTCGTTCGGAGAACAACCTGCATCTGCAGAAAGGGTTCCTGAATGGTTAGTGCTTGTAGTTCGCCAACTCTTCATAAAGAAGTAATGGCTACTAGGAAAGCAACTTTCCGTGTTAATTTTGTAGCTCACATTTATGTAGAGGTTCAAATGGAGGACCCATTAGTCTTGTGAGAACGATGTTTAAATTCCACACAGGTGAAGGTGGTACTCTGGGGGGGAATTCTTCTTTTGAGACCCTCCATAAAGGCTTTTATGGCAAGTACTCTGAAAAGTGACAGATGTCTATTTTGTAGATCTGCTGCATTGGCAGCAAGATGCAGTCTAATAGACGTGTAGGCTAAGTTGCATCTTTGGAGGTGCAGTAAATAGCAGATGATGTGTTGGATAGACACATCTAGGGGATTGGTGTTATGACAATATACATTTCAAAACGTTTCCACTTGGCTGCATAGCATGTTCTAGTGGTAGGCCCTCTAGCTTCTTTAATGACGTTCATACAGTCAGGGGGAAGGTTAAAGTAACCTAATTCTAGGACCTCAGGTGTCAGATCTCAAGGTTGAGATGGGCTCGGTCTGGGTGTATGATCTATCCATGGTTCTGGGTTAAGATGCGTGGAGAGAGGTGTAACTTCTGGTGCGGAACTATCGAGAGTTCGCGCAATGTGGTGTACCACGGTTGTCTGGCCCAAGTTGAAGCAATTAGGATGAGAGTTAAGGAATGTTGCTGTAGCTTGCACACCACTTATGGAAAGAGTGGGAGAGGCGGAAAAGCGTACGCAAATCTGCCTGACCAGTTCATCCATATCTCATTGCCTTTGCACAATGGGTGTGGATATCTGGGGGCGAAGCATGGGCATTTGACGTTTGTGGGTGGCGAAGAGGTCTATCTGTGGTTGCCACCACATTTGAAAAAACGGTTGAAGAACTTGCGGATGAAGTTCCCACTCGTGGATCGGTTGTGTTTGACGGCTCAACAGATCGGCTATGGTGTTTGACTCCTGGGACATGTTGGGCTAGGAGAAAAATGTTCTGAGGCATAGCCCACCTCCATATGGTCTGTGCTAGCTGAGAGAGCTGCAGTGTGTCCGGCCTGGTTTTTGCATGTAGTACATGGCGGTCATGTTGTCCGTGCGGACTAAGACAGTCTAGCCTGAAATTTGTTTTTGAAATGCTTTTAAGGCTAGGAATATGGCTAGTAACTCCAGGTGGTTGATGTGGATTAACTTTTGTTGAGGTGTCCACCTGCCCTGCATGGTGTGATGTAGTAGGTGAGCTCCCCAGCCAGAGAGCGATGTGTCCTATTTGAGGATCCGGCTCTAGGAACGGTCGACCTTTGGAAAGGTTCTTGGTGTTCCACCACTGCAGAGAGTGAGGAGTACGACCGTCTACCAACACCAGATCTGTTAACTGACCCTGAGCCTGGTTCCATTGGCGTGCTAAGCACTCTTGGAGAGGACGCATCTGGAGTCTTGCATGAGGCACTAGGAATATGCAAGAGGCCATCATCCCTAGGAGTTGCATGAACACTTGAGCTGGAAGAGTGTTGCGGTTGGAATTTGGTGAGAAGAGCCTGCATGCTTGCTATCCTGGCGAGACTGGAATAGGCTAACGCTTTTGAGGTGTCTATTGTGGCACCGAGGTATTGTGTGTGGGACGGTTGCAGATGGGACTTGGTGTGGTTTACTGTGAAACCCAGGTCGTGGAGTAGTTGGATAGTGGCGTGAGTGTGTTGTGCACACTGGTTGTATGAGCTGGCTTTTATGAGCCAGTCGTCCAGATATGGGAAAACGTGAATGTGCTGTCTTCTTAGGTGTGCCGCGACCGCCGGTAGGCACTTGGTAATCACTCGTGGTGCTGTTGTGACTCCAAATGGGAGTACTTTGAATTGATAGTGCTGACCGTCCACTACGAATCTGAGATACTTTCTGCGAACGGCGTGAATGGGAATGTGGAAATAGGCTTCCTTGAGGTCTAGGGTAGCAAGGAAGTCGCCCTGTGAAAGCAGAGGAAGGACCTGTTGGAGTGTGATCATGTGGAAATGGTCTTGAGTATGTATAGGCTTAGGGGTCTGAGGTCTAGAATAGGCCTTAGAGAGCCGCCCTTCTTTGGTATGAGAAAATACAGGGAGTAAACTCCCTTGTTTTGTTGGTGGAGTAACAAATGTTCTTGTGACATTGGACGCTGTTTGGGTGGTATGTTTGGGGGGGTAGATGTTAGTTCGAGACAGTAACCTGATTGAATTATCTGTTGCACCCACCTATCAGAGGATGTTGGTCCAGACGGGAAGGAATTGTTGGAGTCTATCCCCGACTGGAGTGGAATGGTCTGGGTGAAGTGGAGGGAAGTCATTGGGTGGAGGTGGCGGCAGAGCAGGAGTTGCTGGTTTTGCCTCTGCCGTTGTCCCCCTGTAACCACCTCTTTGGTAACCTCTATTAAAGGTGGATTGGGTGGGAGCTTTGTAAGAAGTGGAGGGGCTACCTGAGGATTAGCCTCTGGGGGTGCTCCTGAAGGATGAGCGACAAAAGGAACGTCTGGGAGCTTGTGACGGCAAGGCTCCCATAGATTTAGCGGTATCGGTATCCTCCTTCATTTTTTAAAGGGATACGTCAACATTAGGGCCAAATAGGTGTTGCTCATCGAATGGTTGATTGAGAATGGAACTCTGGACTTCAGGTTTGAAACCTGAAATGCGTAGCCAGGCATGCGTACGCAAAAGGACACTGGTGTTCATTGCCCTTGAGGCGGTATCTGCTACATCTAAGGCTCAACGGATGGAGGTGTTAGTAATGTTTTTACCTTCTTGCAGGAGTTCATTGGCCCTATTTTTATACCCGTCTGGGAGGTTCTGCATTATGGACTCAAGCTCATCATAATGTGCCCTGTCAAACCTAGCTAACAGCGCTTGAGTATTGGCGATGCGCCATATGTTTACCGCCTGTGCCACCGTTGGTTTGCCAGAGGCGTCCAGGAGTTTAGATTCCTTATCTGGTGGTGCGTCACCGGATGATTGGGAATTGGCTCTTTCGCGCATTGAAGTACAAGGGAGTCTAGTGGTGCGGGCCTTTAATGTAGGCTGGATCAGTAGGGGCGGCCTTATACTTTTTTCCCCCCGATCCTAGGGTTGATGACTCGAGCCCTGACCGGGTCTTTAGAGACCTCTGGTGCATGCTTAATGACCCCCTTAAGCATGGGTAAAATTTAGTTTGACTTGTGTGGTGTCAAAAGTGTCCATGAGAAAGTCTTTCTCCACGGGGTCTGTGTGTAGGTCAACCCCGTGGTACTAGGCAGCTCTGTGGAGGAGCTGGTTAAAGCAGATGGTGGCCTTCAGGGGGGGGGGGGGGGGGGGGGGGGGGTTCCGGGAGGGTGAAGGCCTGGAGGGGTAGATGTCCTCTTGTGGGATGTCAGGGACGTCCTGGATGCTATAATCATCCCAGGGGTCTGGGGAGCCAGTAGGACTAGGGTCCCCTAGTGGTTGATCGTCCGCACCTCCCCCTGCATCATCTGAGGTGCTATCATCATCATCTACTGGAGTAGAGGATGGTGTAGGAGAGCGGTGTGGTGGGTAGGAGGAGGAAGAAGAAGAAAAGGGATCCTTAATCGAGAGGTAGCAAAATCTCTTTAGGTGGTGGAGCCAGTGCAGGCGTATCTAGTGGTCACTTCTTGAAGGTAAGCATCAAGTGACCAGTCTTAGGATCCTTTAAAGAGTTTTTTGGGTAGGATCTGGGCGAAACAGTTCTGTGGGAGGCAGATCCTTCGGTGCCGACTCTGTAGCGGTTCTGGGTTTGGAACCGTGCGGTTTTGCAGTGTCTTTGGCCGATGGAACCTGTTTCCTTGGTTCCGAGGTCTTTTTCGGCTTCGAAGCATGGGAGTCAGGGTCCTTTGGTGGCAGTTTTTTGGTGGGCTCAGAGCGCGTTGTCGGTGTCAAGGAGCCGGTGCCAGTCTTCAGCGCCGAGTGCTTGGATGTCGAAGCAGCCGTCAGCGTGGATGAGGAAGAGGACGACTTCTTATTCGGTGCCTGTGGATGTTTTTCGGCACCGAGGGTAGGCAGACTCGAGCCTGACTCACCTGAAGGCTTAGTAGGCTTCTTTACCAGGCCCGGAGGCAGGGCATGGGAAGCAGTCTCGGTGTGCACCTGGGCGTGAAGGTGTGACCAAAGCCTTTTTCGATGGTGTCGAGGGGGGGTTTGGGTCGGGGGTCAACGTCTGTACTCACAACCCTCTGTGCTGGAGATATGTCGACGTCATCGGCTTCGGAGGCGCAGACTAGGCCTTCTTCGACCCCGCCCCTGCTCTGGCCCAGCGACGCCCTCTCGGAAGAGGTCGTCGGGGATCGAAGACAACAAGCGAGCCATGGTTCTTCTAGCTCGTCGGTCCCGAATCGTCTTCTTGAAGCGGATGGAGGTGCAAGCTGGACAGTCTCTGGCCTTGTGCTCCGGTGAGAGGCAGAGGTTGCACACCTAATGCAGATTGGTGTGCGGAAACTTCGACACACATCGAGGACACTTTTTGAATGGAGTCCTTTCCATGAGCCAGATGAAAAGCCCCAGGTAGGCCCGAAGGCCTTCGTCGACAACCGGATTCGAAGACGTCGAAGTTGTTGAGTCGCGTGGATTGGGAAAATGTGATCGAAACAATACCGTCGAAAAGGGAAGGATTGCGCGTCGAAAGAAAAAAAACGGTAACTGTTCCGAACTGGAGCGCGAGAAACGCATTCAAACCCGATGGCGGAAAATAACAAATCGGAGGATGGAGCCGATGCCCATGCGCACTATGATCCAAAGGAGGAGTCCCCCTATCTCATGACTTCCAAAGACTTTCCAGGACAAAAACAAGTGCAAACATCCGGGCCCAACACCAGATGGCAATCTATGAATAGTGTGTAATCCGCAGCTCATATGCCTCGAACATATAATTCTGAATAAAAAGATACAAAAAAGACAATATTTTTTTACAAGAGTACTGCATTTACAAACAGAGCTGTTTGCTACTGTAGCCAGAAGAAACTATACTTTTAACAAATATTTTTTTATGGGAGAAATTGAAAGTGAAGAAAACTATGAAATATTCAGTCTTAATGTTTTTCTCCACTTTCAGTGGAGCCCATTATGTCTTAATGTAGCATTTTTCTGCACTTTAAATCACTCCCATTTAAGCAAAAGGCTGCATTTTGTTTTCCGTTATAAATTTGACAATGTCTACAGGCTACTGAGAGCAAGATGCCTGCTGTCTGTAAATATGCCAATTGGAAATGGGATAACATTTAAATGAATCCATATAAACATACAATTAACTTCAGTTGAATTTTTTCCCCCATTTCAAAGTGACACCTTTACACAGCTGGTAGACAAGGTGTCATTTATAACTGGAAAATACACCTATTTTAAGTGAGAGAAATTTAAAGTGCAGAAAAATGTTCCATATTATGAACATTTTGTAAGAGCATTTTTCAACACCTAAATTTCTCCCAATGAAAAACAAAATAATTGTATGATTGCACTATACATGTAACAGAGCTACATATGGTTTAAGGTATGTCCTGCACCACAAGAAAATACAGCATAGGTTCAGTCACTCATACACAGCTATTCCATAAATACATACACCAGTTCATACATCCCCAAAGAACAAGATCTCAATGATAGGTCAGCCCTCTCCTAGCCTCCCCCCCCCCCCCCCCAGCCAAAGCATTTTGTTCAAACCACAATATCTGGCTATACAGACATTTGGCTCAATAAAGCTGGGCTTGGGGTGTGTCCGATTATAATGTGCGAGTTGCTTAGCTTTCAGCAGCTCAAGATGATTTTAGCCAATCAGAAGTAGCTCTCGCCACAGAAAAAGGTTGACCCCTGGGTAGAACAAGCCAGCACTGACGAAATAGGGGACACCAGTTGGCAAAAATCGTTTTTTTCAGGGCCATGTAGCCCCCTTTGTACCAACACCTCTGGTTTGGGATATGAAGCTGTACACAAGAGGTTAAAAGTGGGCAGAATGGAGAATTCTGGGATTACAAATGCTTCACTTCACCAGAAGTGGTCATTAGGAGTGAGGGAAGACTAGACCATCAGCACCTGCTTAACCTAAAGGCTAGCAACTGTGCCTATTGTGTCCTGCCTGTGGAGAAGTCCTCTCCAGTGCCCAGGTGAAGCAAGAGACTACAAGAGTCAGTAAGCTGACCTCTTTGCAAAACGGGGCCACAACACTTGACTAAGTTTGTTAGGGTGAGTTGGTATTTCAGATCTTCAAATTACGGCTCCGCAGCAACGGGGACCAGGTCTAGATTATCATACGTCTTTCAGCAAATTAAACTTTCCACGCTTTGTGATATCACAGTGCAAACTGTGAATAAAAAGAGGTGGGGGGGGTGTGTAATCTATTTGCAGATACCATTTTGAGGTATGGCACAAGGAAAAAGAAAAAAAAAAATCATCATTAATTATAGCATAGGCAATCTCTGGTCTTTATGTGAAGATGCCAATGCAGCTTGAAACTTAGTCCATACATTTAAAGGTCATCTGGACTCGAGACCTCACTAAACCGGAAAATCCCAAAAGCATACTAGCATCTAGACTAGAGGATTATCACTGCTAAGGGGATGAATGGATTATGATCCACCACCTTAAACTCAACTCTTCCAAAAAGGAGATCGTAACTAGTGGATAACGGACTAAATACCAACCTACAAGAATCTGGTTCAAGGATCTAGAGGCGGCATCAAATAGGACATGAACTTTTCCCACTACCACTGCCACATGTGAATTAAGTCATACGAAGTGCAGCCTATGCCGAATGGACAATGAAATGCCTTTTCTCACCTGGAAGGGATGCCACAAAAAAAATTGCAGGTCATTCCTACTTGTGATGTTAAGGGTAGGCTACACAATCTTTTAATGCCTAGGACCTTCCCGCTTCTCACTACAGCAATTGTAAAGGATCCAAAATAAAGCAGCATGACTGCTATATTACACCCCTGTTTGAAGCACTACACTGCTACCAATAGCTAGATCAGGGGTCTCCAACCGGTCGATCGCGAGCTACCGGTAGCTCGCCGAGGCCCCGTGAGAAGCTCGCGATGGCATTTTAATTTTTTAGCCCTTCATAGTCTTTATAATGTTTTGGGCCTTTTTTTAAGAGCCGTTGCCCACCCTCACCTCAACCAGGTGTTCTGATAGGCCTAAGAGCTTTGCTGGGGCGGGGTGGAGTGAGCTGAAGAGGATGACGTTTGTATCATCCTAGCGTCTCCCATCTGCTCCCCCTACCTTCAAGAGCCTGGCACCGCGCTTTTCATTGTGCGCAACGTGTTCACTACTGGAACGAAGCTGCTCCCACTCCCTTCAGGAGCGCTGCACAGCGCTTACATCCTGCACGACGTGCACACTGCAGGTGCGGAGCAGCAGGGCCGAAAAGCTTGTTGGCGTGCAAGTGGCGTGGCACAGGCAGTATTGAATTGCTTCTGCCGTATCAGTGCCCGCGCCACTTGCCTTTTCCAGTCCGACTCCGAGTCTCTCTCTAGGTAAGCCTGGCCTGATCTAGTTGCTGCGCCCTGGCCACTGATTTAATTGTTAGCCCCTGCCCTAGCCTTTCCAAGCCCCTGGCGCCAAAAACATTCTTGCCCAGAGTCAGTCAATAAAGAGAAGAGGGCATGCCGTGGGGAGGGTGAGGAGGAGGAGAAGAGATCAATAATGCACTCGTAATTTATATATAGGAAAACAAATATCGTGACGGGTATGGAACTGAACGTTTTAAAGATGCTGTCTTGCTTAATTTTTTAGATCGAAAAAAATCTATTTGAATTTTTCTTTGAATTGACGCGTTCTCACATTAGAAAGTTCATGCCTCCTCTCTTGTAATTTTTTTTTACATGTAGTAGTGATGTAGAACCGCCACAAAATCGTGGTGATTGTGTGGTGGTTCCGCATCACTACTTGCATGTAAAAAAATATTTCGAGTTTGGAACTCTGCTCCCCCACCTCTGTAAACTCAAGAAGATGGAGCACAATATTCCAAAGACGTTTTTTCATTTTACTTCAGAAGGTGCGTTAATCCCTTTGTCACTGGCCTTTCTAATGGCAAAAAAAGGGCATGGGTTTGGTAACTTCTAATCTACCTTGAACATGGGTGTCCAACCTGCTCCTCAAACCCTGGATCCATGGCACATTTTCAGGACAGTGATTGAATTTGTATTTTGATTCATGGTATGTTTCACCTGTTGCTATTCCTAACACCCAGCATACTGGACCTCATGAACTCATACGACGCCCCTTCCCTAAAAAATATGTATGACATCCCACTGACATCCTCTCAGTCCCTTCTTAAGAGTTAGCTTTTATGCCTGTTGGCAAGGCAATATTGATGAACATGGTAACCAAAAGGGTTCAGTTATATTTGTTCAGCATATTCATCAGCAATGAATTTGCAGTACACATCTGGTGTCCTTAAAAAAAAATCTGTCACATATGCTCTGCTGTTAAAGAACATGCTAATAATGTATTCAAAATAAGAATATCGTATTTCCGCTGTGCAGTGTCAAGTCTGTTGAATGCTCTGCTGCTTTGGAACAACTGTTTATGGCAAATGCCTTCTTATGTTTCCTACCTTCACAAAGGAGTCAGTTAAAAAAATGTTTTTACTTAATGCAAAGAATTCATATTAAGCTAAGTCAAAGGCTCCCGGTGGGGTGGTATTCTGCTGTTAACATCTGCTTGTGACAACAGGTGTTACAGTCGATCGGCTATCCTTCTATGTTTATGATCAGCCTGGTTGTCATCCAGACATCCTTTCATTTTCAATTTCTGGTCTGATTATCAAATCTAATCTATATATATATATATATGTATTGAGCAATGAGGAGGCAAGCATGCCACTCTGCACACGAGGTGCTGGCTTCTGAAACAGGCAGACATGATGGCTGAACATTTGAAGTGCAGCAGAGAGCGGAAGCTCTGTATGTGAGGTGAAGGGACAGATAAACAGGAGTATAAGTGAGGTGTAGGGAACACACTGATACTGCGAATGTTGGGCACGGGGGGGGTCACTCAAGAAGCTGCACTTTTGAGGGGCTGGCTGGCACACATGAAGATGCGCATGTGAGGTACAAGAAACAAGCAAATACGACACTGTGCATGTGAGGAGCAGGGAACAAATTTACATGACAGTGAATGTGAGGTGCAGGTACAGAGGCTGTACATGAGAAAAGCAGAGAGGCATACATGAGGCTGTGCATTTGAAGTACAAGGACAAGCTGGTATGATGCTTTGCGTGTGAAGAGCAGGGAGCAAATAGATGACTGCATGTAAAATACGGGGAACAAACTTATGACATTGCATGTGAGATGCAGGGAGCAGGCACTCACAAGGCTGTGTATGTGAAGTACATGGAAACCCCTGTTTTTCTGCTGTTCAATAAGTGCTGTGCTCCAAGGTATTGTTTTTGAGAGCACATTAAACTCAATATGGGAATACGGAGACACCTTCAGTACCAGCCTCCATCTTCCTATTGCTAGGGATCAGAACCCCATACTCAGCAGTCTAGTCAGGACGCAGCTTCTGTTCCATTTATACCAGCATTCAGGTGTTTTCCTTTCCCTTCCAACACTCTCTGCTTTGTTTGTAGCTCAACTAGAGAGTGCCCTTCAGAGACCGTATCATCATGGCATTTACCGCTTGAATGTGAGGGTGACTTGTGATGTTTTAGTAATCAAAGATGGAATGAGTACTATGGAATCATTGAAATAAAGCAGACTTTTTTAAGCGTTTAATGTGCCCTAGAGTAAAATTTGAAACATGAGAATATGTTCTAGGGAACTTTAAGTATTTTGCTCAAACCACAGTATGGGCTCCAAAGAAATTAGACTTAAAGTCAATGAAACTGGGTGTGGGGGGCGTACCTCGAAAAAATGTGCGTGATGCTTCGCCTTTAGTAGCTCACGACGATTTTCACTGATCAGAAGTAGCTCTCACTACAGAAGAGGTTGGAGACCCCTGAGCTAGATACTCTGCTTTTAAGGCACTGAGCATCACCCAAAGAGCCATCCAGTGAAAGGTTGGAGATACTTGCAACGCATATTCCAGAACTAAGCTGGAAAGAAGGCACTTCAGCTAACCATTCACAGCTGCAAGGAAATAAATTCTATTGGAGGAAAAGATTCTAAGAGTAACTAAGCTTTGAATTTCCTTGCCAGCACAGATAATGATCACCTGAAATTCAAAAACCATACAGCTAATTCAGAAAATGGTCTTATCTAGTGCACTACGGGACAATCACAGTGCAAAGCATGGTCCAAGAACAACCTCAGAAACCACCATAATTGCACTGACAGTAATCTGTGCAGTTCCCAAAACAGATTTATGTAGCTCCATGTGGCCCTAACCACAGTACCCATTTACGGCTGCCAGTATCAGAGAATACTGAAACATGCTTACTACCCAAAATTAAACCTGAAGAAATAATAATCAGGAAAACCTGCATTAATCAGTAAAGTCATTAGACATTTCAACCTATTAATTATCTACCATCAATACTCCTAAAATAAAATCCACACAATAATGAGAAGTCAAGCTTTCACTGTGCAAAGATCTGGCACTAGTCACTGGTTCTGCAAATGGGGTTGGCATTTTGGATGGCATTAACATATTTAGTACCTGCATGTTCCAATCTGCCCCCTCCTCCCCCCACCAGATTCTAGGTTCGACACTTTGAAGCATTCAGATTCCAAGTGAAAACTACAGGAGCTTATGCTTTATCTTTCCAAGACATAAGAGCATTATATCGAAATGTTTCCCACATGAACACTACAAACAATATCCTTCCAACACAGCATTGAACACCACACATGTATAAAGCTCTATAAAATGTGACTAATATTTAGTGTCTCAACATGCTAAGTTCAACCTGCTGGTGAAAAATCAAGGTCACAGAAGTGCCCAGGCCCATTGTTAATGCGTTGGACTGGCTTTCAACAAGAAGTCAAAAGCGAGGGACCAGGTATAATAAAACAGAATGAGATCTTTTTTATTTAGATCTTTAATTCGACACATTAACATCATAAAAGATACAATAAAAACATTCATTTCTCTTACAATTTAACACTTCCTAACACAAGAAAGATAACGGGATCAAATAAGCTAACCTATTTCTTTGTGTATTCATTGCGTCCGGGTACACAATATCTAATTACAAGATTTCTTAGCAGGCAAAATTTACATGGGCGAAAATTATACAACAATTAGTAATACAATTAATGGTAAATGCAATTTAAAAGCTATTAAACAGAATAATTAAATCACTAACCACTAGGGCATAATTTTAAAAAGTTTTGCCAATAAAAAAATTAAAAAGTTTAAAACTTTTAAATACTCAAGGTTGGATAATTAGACATGCGATTTAAGTACATAATCATCCTACTCATTTTGAGATGTTGGATGAACAATAGTTGTGCATTTATATTAAAAGTGTAGGCCCAACTTTGTTCTAATGAAGTTGACAGCAAGAAGAAATCTACAGACTCCGAATACTATCACCTGGCTGAGGTCAGTCTTTAGGATTCTGCCAGCCTCTTTATAGGATCTCGAACCAATTCCAAGACAGAGCGGCACTATCCACTTTTTCCTTGGTGTTACATAGCTCGAGCAAAAGAGTAGTATATGTAAATCGTCTTCCTTTGCATCATGAGTACATGAAGTACAAAGATCACTACTTCACTTCGCCCAGCTTTTTTCAAGTGCCTTGGTTCTAAGTGTACCATAACTACATTTTAGGTACAAGGTTTTTGATAACGGCGGATGGATCTCATCTAAGAAAGATTCAAAAAGTGCTGCATCTTTAAACAATAAAAAATTATCAGTCAATGGACCAGGGGTTTTTATGTACAGTGACGCGTAGCTCACGTATGACCAAAATGACAGTTTAACAATTTTCCTAGAGCACGGGTTCATAGCCTCAGGATCATTCCAAAAATGGGCTAGTCCTATCATACCCAACCAAGTTCTAACATGCTTAAACCAATAAACTTTATTACAGCTATCAAGTTCCAGAACTTCTTTCAAGCCTTCCTTGTAATCGAGTAATTCTGAAGTCGTCCACAGTCTGACCCACAGCAATAGTGGTCTTAATATTGCGTGTTGGTCTGTTTGTTTCAGGTTTAGATCCAGAAAGAGGGGTGTCAATGGGGTATTAGTAGATAGTTTTAACAATCCCCTAAGGAACTTGTTCTCAAGGTTTTCAAATGTGCTTCTACATGCGGGTCCCCATAATTCTGGCCCATATAGTACCGCTGATTGTACCTTGTACTTAAAAATCTCTAAGGCAGGGGTTACTGCCTTGTTCAAGCATTTATTGTGTCTTATAAGGATTGGGAGACAGTTTTGTTTAAAGATTATCTTGGTCTTTTCTAGCTGTGGTCTCCATGCTAGGGATGAATCTATAGATACACCTAAGTAAGTAAAATTCTGCACATAATCAAGCTTCTGTCCATTTAACATTAGTTTTTCCTAAAATTTTTATGCGGGCTCAGAGCCATGTATTTCGTTTTTTTAATATTAATTTCTAAACCTTTCGAGATACAATAGGACGGAAACCTTTCCAGTAGGTTCTGGAGACCCCGTGGTGTTTGGGAAATGAGGATGGTATAGTCAGCAAAAAGGAGGGACGAAACCCATTCGCCCCCCAATCTTGGTGAATCATTGTCACTATTCTCCATATAAGACGGAATGTCGTTAACATACAGGGAGAATAGGGTCGGGCCAGTACACACCCCTGGCGTACTCCCCTCTATCGGAATAGCTTTTGTGAGTTCCCCAGTTGGACCCCACCTGAACTTGGCATAATTATCCGTATGTAGCCCCATGACCAATTTTAATAAATCTACTGAACGTCCCTGGGTTTTCAATGATTCCCACAAAAGTTCTTGGGGGATAAGGTCAAATGCCGCCGGTAAATCAACAAATGCCACGTATAAGTGGCCTTTGCGGAGGGTGACATATTTCCTGTACAAACAACAAAACCTTAGGACTTGGTCAATGGTTCCTATTTTTGCTCTGAACCCAGCTTGATATTTTGTTAAAAATTGATTCATCTTCCAACCATGTGTTAATGAGATTTAATATATGCCTAGCATAGATTTTTTGGGTTATATCTAGAAGACTTATAGGGCGGTAGTTGGCGGGATTACTTCTGTCGCCCTTTTTAAAAATAATAATAATTTCCGCTCCATTCCATGTGTCCGGGATTGCTTCCCCAGCCGCAACAGTATTACACAAATGATTAAGATATGGTACCCAAACGTCCAATTCGTGCTTGAATAGGTCGCCTGGTACTTTGTCAAGCCCTGGAGCCTTCCAGTGTTTGACTGAATTAATAGCTAGTTCTGTTTCCTGTAAGTCAAAAACTATTTGTGTGGATTCGGCATCTACAAGCGACAGAGCGTACTCTTCCTGCGCTACACCTTCGGCCCCTTGAGCGGCATACAAATTTATGAAATGGTCAATCAAAGTTGCCTCATCAAGAAAGACCAGAATGAGATCAAAATGATTCTTGATCATGAGTAGGCATAGAATAATAAAGTAAAACAAGGCAATTATAATGGCAAGTTCAACACATTCTAACTGGAAACAAAGGGACAAACAAGCATTTGCAAAGCAATAGGTCACGCAGTAGCAAGTAGCAAAGTTTAAAGTTGTTGGTATTGTAAATGGCATTGTTTTTTTTATCTATTTGGTTTTAAAAGTAACAAATATATACAAGGTTATTTATAATGCAAGTATGTGAAAGTGGCAGTACTGGTAGTGGTGGTATTTGTAGTGGTTGTGGTAGTGATGGTGGTGGTATTGAAGAAGTTGTAGTATTGGTGTTCATTTATGGTGAGATAGTCTATGGTGCAAGAGTGGTGGGAGTAGTGTGTATTTTAGAGGTGATGTTACTGGTGATGGTGTTAATGTTGTTGGTGGTAGTATTTGTGGTGGTATTGGTGGTATTGGTACTTGTGTTAGCGTTAGTAGTGGTATTATTAGTGTTGGAGGTAGTGGTGGTGGTATTTGTGGTGGTGATATACGTTTCTCAAACTCGGTCTCGGCAGGTTCACCTCCGTCAGACGGCACCGGAGGCCACGTTCTCTCCGGACCATTCACTTTAACAATCGCACCCAACACAAAAGTCAGAGACGTGTTTCACTCGGTGCCGATGTAGGAGCACAAACACAAGAAATTGTACAATCACCATTACTTTGTGCCTGCACACCGCAGCCTCCAAGCATTACAGCCACACGTACACACCACTGCCTCCAAGCATTAAAGCCACACAACAGAAAGCTACCACGTGCAAACAGCAGCAGCCCCCTAACAATGCGTGTTTTTCACATGTCTGGTGCGGCGCAGGAGACTGAAGCTTTCCGGACCATATCCGAGCTTCCCAGCACCATTCCCGAAGCAGTTGTACACAGATAATATGAAGCCCATATTTTGAAAACAGTTTGACTGTGCCATCTTTCACAGGAAGGTGAGAGGGTCGTTGTTTCACGCGTTGACTTCTCTTGAAACGAGGGAGAACTTTAAAGGCATTTCAGAGAAACTACTGACGTCATTCCATTTCCCAACCCCACCAGGTTCATCAACTAAACTCATACAAAGTCTGCCAACGCGACACCTCCAGCAAACCCAAATTAAAAAATTCTGTTTGTTGGCAGGAACATCGCCATAACAAGTATTCTCTACACAGACACACCCTGCCAAAGAGAGAAAGATAACCGATCAAAGACTCGGACTGTGTTTGCACAAAGACAAAAAAAACTCTCGCTGTTTTCATTCAGCCGCTTGGATTTGCATCTGGGCTGAGTGAAAACAGATGAGCTTGTCACGATGGGCAGCATCACAAAACTGCAAGGGTGTCTACAAAAGTGACAGCCAGCAAACAAAAAAGCACAGAAAAAACATTAATCACGACCCAAGCCAACTGGAAATGGTCGAGACACAGGGGCATGGATTAAAGTTCACCTTCTTAGAGTGTTTACTATAGCCCTCGCAGGGCGAGAGGCGAATGCGCGCTCCAACGCCAGGCGAGACCTAAAAACCATCGTACTGATGGAACTCGAAAATGTTATTTGTTTTCATGCTTACCAGAATGCGAGATTATGATCCAAATCGTCTTTCAAGTGCCAGAGCCTCTTTGGATGCCAGGCTGGTTCTGTCATGTCCAGTTCTGCTAGGGTAAATTTAAAAAATTTATTTTCAAAATTGCAACAATACCAAACTTTCAATGACCGCCATAGGTCATTTCTGCACTGCAAAGTTTCAAAAACATCGATTTTTATTGCAAGCACAATGGTCTGCAAACCAACTGAAGTATATTAGTTTTACTACTTGCCATACATGTCACAGATGAGGGTCTCACCAAACACACTTAACACATGCTTACAAAAAAAGCTTTCAGACATTACTGTTTTGGTGCAAAGAAACCTTTTATATATCAACTTGAAGGGGTAATTCAAAATAACGTATAGTTTTACCTGTTAGTGTAGTTTTGCAGCTTGAAGAATTTTCTGGATTCATATGCTGTGCATTATTCCGCCATCTAGTGGTTGGGTCCAGAATTATTGTATTTCCTTTTTTTTTGCCCTGTTTGTGGGCATCGACGTACCACCATTTGGTGTCTCCTTGTGGCGTTCTTGTGCTTCCTTCGGAAAGTCCCAACTTTGTTCACCATCTTTTTTTTTTTCCTTACTCTCGCTCATCTTTGGTGGAGGAGGGTGGGTTCGCCAGTGAATACAGAAAATTCCTCAAGATGCAAAACTACACCGACAGGTGAGAAACTATGTTTTGAAGGGTGAATCTTTTCTGGATTCACATGCTGTGCATAGATTTTGTCGCGGTTTGTTAGTTCTGTGGTGGCTGGGTCAAAGATGAGTGTTGGTTTGTGAATAGATGTTGCAAGACCTTTTGTCCTACTTGTGCTTCTTTATTAATTTGGATGTCCAAGCCCTAGTGTTTTGTGAACATGTGCACTGAACACCATGTTGCTGCCATGCAAAAGTCTTTCTGAATGAGCTTGCGGGCCCTTTAGAATGCATATCCTGCTAGTTTGTGGCACAATTGTATGGTTTGTGCTATCAATCTTGAGATTGTGTTCTTGGTAACTGGTTTCCCAAGAAAAAGGTTTGCAAAAAGATACAAAGCTGTTTTGGCTTTCTGTATTTTTTCGTTTTTTCAATGCAATACATCACTGCTCTTCCAGCGTCAAGAGTGTGCAATGCTCTTTCTGCCTGAGTCTTTGGATTTTGGAAGAAACATGGTATCTATATGGATTGATTTATGTGGAATTGAGATACCACCTTTGGCATGAAGTGTGGATCTGTTCTCATGACGATTGTCATTATGAATTTGGAAGTAGGGTTCCTGTAATGTTAGTGCCTGCAACTCACTAACTCTACGTAGTAATTTTATTGCCACTAAAAAGGCAGTCTTTAGTGTGAGCACTAGTAGTTTGGTCTTGTGTAGCAGCTCAAATGGTGCTTTCATTAGCTGAGCGAGTACCATATTTAGATTCCATGTGTGTGCAGAGGCTTTTTTGGTGGGGGAAGGGGGGGGGGGGGGGAGAAGAGATTCTTTTGGCTCCTTATAGGAACCTCTTGACCACTTGTGAAGTGAAGAAACTTTTCCTGCGTGGCCTCTTATATGGCCTACACTTGCTGCTAAGTGAACCTTTAGTGATGGATAGGTTAGCTTACTGAGCAGCAGACTTAAGTACTTTAGCACTGTATATTCTTTTTCAGAAAGACCTTCTTTGAGGCACCATAGAGGATATCTTTTCCATTTTGCCGCATAATTTTCTAGTGGTCAGTTTTCTTGCCTCCCATAGGATTGCCAGTGCTTTACAGTATCTTTAGGTGTCCAAACTCTGAGTTCTCAGGAGTTATACTGCGAAGCTCAGACTCTCCGGTTTTGGGTGGAGCACTCTTCCCTTCTGCGTTAATATGTTTTGACTCTTTGGCAATTTGTGAATTGATCCTTGAGATATCTCCATTATCTCTGAGAACCAAGTCTGTTTCGCCCATTGTGGTGCAAAGAGAATCATCTTCTTATGGCTGATCTTGCATTTGTTGATCACTTTGTGGAGTAGTGGTATCAGGGGGAAAAGCGTAAACGAACATCCCTGACCAGTCTATCCATTTCGCCCTCCCTAGTGACTGTTGGCAAGGTCGCCAGAATGCGAACCGTTGGCATTTTGCATTGTTGGGTGTTGCAAATAGGTTGCCTGCTGGAGTTTCCCAATTTGTGAAAGATCTTGGAGTTCCGATTGATTCTGTTCCCACTCGTGGGACCAGGAAGCTTGTCTGCTTAGTCTGTCTGCTTCTACATTGTCCTTTCCTGGCAGGTGTATTGCTATCATGTTTAAGTCCCATGGGATTGACCATGTCCACAGTTGCTGTGCTAGAGTCGAAAGAGCAACTGTGCTCCCCCTAGTTTATGTAAAACATGGTGGTTGTGTTATTGGTTTGTATCAGAATGGTCTTCGCGCGAAGAACTTTCTGAAAGGCTTTTAAGACTAGGAACACTGTTTTAATTCCACGATGTTGACGTGTTGTATTGCATCATGCTTTGTCCACAGTCCCCTTACTTTGAGGCTGTTCATGTGAGCGCCCCCATCCTATCTGGGAGGCATCTGTCATTATAGTCACTGTTGGGAGTTGGTTGTGTGAAAAGTCTCCCCTGTGATATGTTTGCCTTGTTCCACCATGCTATCGCCTCCTGTATTTTTTGTGTGACAACCACTATATCTTCCCAACTCCCTGTTGCTTGTGACCAGTGTGCTCGAAGCCCTTCCTGGAATGGTCTCGAAAGTAGGCGAATGTTTAGGATTAAGTGAATGCATGAAGCCATCATCCCTAGCAGTTTCTCCACTGTCCTCACGGTCAGAGCTTACCCCTTTCAGTATAGTGGTGTTTCTTTAAGTAGGGCTGTTCGTTTTTCACCAAGGAACACCTTTTGCAATACTGCATTTATTCTCGCTCCCAAGAACACCTTTTCTTGTTCTGGCTCCAGGGAAGATTTAGCCCAGTGTATCGAAAAACCGAGCTGTAGTACTATTACTTGATGTATATGTTTGCAGACTGTGCGAGTTCGCCCTTACTAGCCAGTTTTCCAAATACGGATATACATGGATTCCTGGTCTTCTTAAATAAGTGGCAACTGCTGCTAGACGCTTTGTGAACACCCATGGTGCGGAGTTCAAACCAAATGCTATCACTTAAGATTTGTGGTCAACAAAACACTGCCAATTCATAGTCTTTTGTGCTTGATGTCCATGGAGATGTGCAAAGAAGCATCCTTTAAGTCTATAGTAACCATATAGTCCCCCGTTTGCAATTGAGGCATCACCTCTTGTAGGGTTGTCATCTTGCACCTTTGAGTCTTTATAAAGCCTGTAGTTCTTGTACCTCTTGGAGTAGCTGAGAAGTTTCTCCTTTGGAATGTACCTTCCTCCTTGAGCTGTTTGGAGGTAATTTGAGTAGTTCTATGCAGTAACCGTACTGTATTATGTTTAAGAGCCAATTGTGAAGTGATCTCCCCATCTGGGGAGGAAGTTCTTTAGCCTGCCTCCTAGTGGTGTAGAATGTTGGAGCAACTGGTTGGTCGTCATGGCGGTCTGATGTTTTTCTCCCTTTGAGGGCACACACTGATCTTTCTGGAGTGTGTATTGTGTTTGGAATGCAGTCATTTCTTTGTTGTGGGTCCTCCCAGTCTTTGCGAAAGGCCTCTTCCATGGGGGCATCCTTGAAAGTACTGTCTTCCTTGCTGGTATGGTCATCCTTGTTGTTGCCCTTGGTTTCCCCACTGGTAACTGAATAAGGACCGTAAGGCTAAGAGGGGGGAATTGGAGGACCAAATTAAGGAGCTGGAGGGGGGGTTCATTGCCGTACGGGGGCGTCCAAACATGGCGACTACTCACGCAGATGAGGAAGCGGGATGGGGTGGGGGTTATAAGGCTGGGAGGCTCCTGGCACACGCCCTCCGGGTCGTGACGGCGACATGTCGGGTCGCGGAACACAAGAATGATTGTGGAGAGATCCTGAAGGCGGATGGAGATATTGCATCTGAATTGGAGGCCTTTTATACAGCTCTCAACTCAGCTGAAAGCCTGGACCCTACTGCAGCCAAGGAGTACACGCAGGCGGCACCAGGGACTCTGCTGCTAGAGTCTGTCGCGACCCATCTGGACGCGGATATCCGCCCTGAGGAAGTCCTACAGGCTATTCAGGGACTCTGTTGGTAAGGCACCAGGCGAAGATGGCTTCCCAGTCGACTTCTTTAAAATCTTCGCTCCGGACCTTGCTCCACTCCTGGCGTGCCTGTTCAACACCTTGAGCACGACCGGGAACCTAGCCCAATCGATGTCCATGGCAGAGGTAGTGGTCATTCCCAAGCCAGGGCAGGACGACCGAGAATTTGTGCCTCATACTGCCCCATCTCTTTGCTTAACGTGGACCTGAATATCTTCACCAGCATTTTGGCATCCCGACTCGCCCCCCATATGCAAGGCCTGGTGGACCCGACCAGTCGGGCTTCATCCCGGAACGCAACTGCGGAGATGGGACTCGTTGGCTATGTCACCTACTGGACAAGACGCAACGCACCCAGATCCCGGCGATACTCCCATCGGTGGATGCCGAGAAGGCATTCAACCGGGTCCATTGGCCTTATTTACAACAAGTCCTCTGTCGATTTGGACTAGGGAAGAGATTCAGGAATTGGGTGAAAAGTGTCTAGATGGCCCTCATGCCCGCATCCGGGTTAATGGGGTGGTTTCCCGTCCTTTCAGGCGGGCGCGGCAGGAGGCAGGGGTGTCCCCTTTCCCCTCTCTTTATATGGGGCCATTTGCCGAAAAGATCTGCCAGCTTCCTATGGTCACCGGGATCCAGATGGGAGCTAGGCAACACAAAATGTTATATGCAGGCAATGTGCTCTTTTTTTTTTATGGGCCCATTGCTGTCTCTTCACCCCTTGCTGGCGGAGGTCGATGCCTTTACCGCGGCATGGGGGATTTATAATCAACCTGAAATAGACTCAGGCTCTTAGTCTCACAATGCCAGCAGTGGACCGACACCAGCCAACGTTGCAGTTCCCATTTACTTGGGCCACTAGCGACATTACATACCTAGGGCTCTGGGTTTTCTCGACCACCGCAAAGATGGCCCAGGTGAACTACTCTGAGATACTGGCCAAGATTCGCCACGAACTGAGCAATTGGAACAAACATGTCCTTCATGGCTGGGCAAGATAGCCGCTGTTAAAATGACTATTCTGCCCAGTCTTCTTTACATAATGCAGACACTCCCTCTATGTCCGCAGCCCACGATACTGACCCGACTGCAGCAACTAATCGATGGCTTCATTTGTGGGGGAAAAGACTGCCTTGAGATATTCAGCTGAGCTCGACTCCTAGGCCGCCACACATCGCTAGAAGTTGCACTTTTTTTAAAAAAGAAAGCAAGTTTGCACACCGATTTTTAAAATTGTATTAAATCTGTTTACTGCTAGAGTGTATTTTACCTACCTTACAATCGTGGTGCCCGTCCGTAGAGCAGGACCGACACGATTAGGGTTAGCGCTCTAGTCTTTTTAAGAACGCTATAAAAACTCACAATGACGCAACCGAGCAGCGGGCGCGCCGCCGGCAGGCCCGTCTGCGCCCGGAACGCGGCCAGCACCATAACTCCTGTTCACTGCCATAGAAAGTGCTATTCGCGGGGCGAACTGTTGGCATTAAATAATGGTAAGTGCCAAGTACCTGCCCTATTGTTTGACTAGAATACTGCTGACCCTGAAGTTGTTTAGTCTGTGGTTTAGAGACCGTCTTTGTGCCTCTTGAAGCTACTAGCGGTCATTTGAATAAAGGTTATATTTGCCCCAGGATTAATCCCGAAATTATGGCCGATAAACATACAAAATGCTGCAGCACTGGAAAGAATGCTAATAGTATTACTAAAATATCCAAGGTAATGAACTGCATTTTACTAAATACCAGATCTATGCCAAAGCATAACTATGAACTGGAGCACTTAATATCAGACACTAGCCCAGATTTGATATGTCTCACTGAAACATGGGCATCCGCCTCTTGTGCACCAGATTGGAATATTGCAGTTCCTCCTGGATATTTACTGGTGCAAGTAGAAAGGAACAGTTGGAGGGGGAATTGCACTAATATATCGTTCCCACCTTAAAGTTAACTTCAGACAAGAACCCACACTGAAGGCTGAAGCCATGTCATTCAATGTTAAATATAATAATCAAGAACTCCTATCTGGTCTATTGATTTATAGACCGCCAGGAACAAGAGTTCCTTTCATTAAATCATTACAAACTTTTTCGGAATCCTGCCTCGATACTTCTACCTTCACTGTTTTAGGTGATTTTAATTTCTATTTAGAGGACAATAACAATTCAGATTCCTCAATCTTAATTGATGATTTGGTAGGGTATGGTATGAGGCAAATCGTATCCAAACCCACTCATCTAGCTGGACATACACTGGATGGGATTTTTTCCAGTAATGACCATATTAAAGTAACAGATTTACAACTTGTTCCTTAGTCGGACCATGCGGCAATCCATTTTAAAGTCAATTTAAACCTACCTGTTAACGGTCGGAGAGATCGCTCCCCGTTAGCAAAAGCCCGCCCTTGGAAATGTATACAAAGCGACAAGTTAGCCAAAATTTTGACAAGTAGCTCCCCCTTTATGGAGAATAGCAACGGAGGAGCTATCAACTTTGATTTATGGATCAATCAGGCAGTAGATAAGTTAGCCCCAGAGAAAACAATACAACCTAGGAGACGATTAGTTACCTCGCCATGGTATACGGTGAAGATGAAGCTTTTTAAAATTAAATGTCGACGCCAGGAACGTATCTGGAGATCTGACTATAGTGCTGAGCACAGGAAGGAATATAGCAGAGCATTGGAGGAGTATAAATTTATAATAAAACAGGCCAAGACGGTGTATTTTACAAAAAAAATTCAAGATATCACAAATTCCTCTAAGGAACTATTTAAAATAGTATCTACTTTAACTAAGAGTCCTTATGACAATTTTTCTTCCAGATCAAAATTTTATTGATAAATTGGCTTTTTCAACAAAAGGTTCAAGTACTCTATAATGACCTTCAAAATTTACCAGTAAATCTAGAAAAAGATAAAAGGGAATTAACTGAGGTCTCTGCAACTCTGAATTGTCTGTCCCAATTTTCTCCCCTAAGCGAAAAACAGGTCAGTGACCTATTAATTCAAATTAAGTCAGGTTCACCTCTTGACCCTTGTCCCCCCCATATATTCCATCTGGCTCCTAAAGAGATAACTGCTTCTCTGGCTCCTCTCTTAAATGAAGTAAGATCTGGAGTCTTTCCTGTGAGATGGAAAAAGGCCTGTATAAGACCTATTCTTAAAAAAGACTCATTGGACCCTCAGGATATCAAACACTACCGTCCTATATCCTGTCTCCCTTTGCCATCTAAAATACTGGAAAAGGCCATGAACCAAGAATTAATGGAATTTGTAGATCTAAATAGTTCCCTGGATCCCACACAGCACGGTTTTAGATCACGACACTCTACAGAATGTGCGTTAATGGCGACGGAGGAAATTTGCAAGGCAATGGACGGGGGTGGTAGAGCTGTCTTAATCTTACTCGATTTAACGGCAGCTTTTGACACCGTTAACCACATGGTCTTATTGGAAAGGCTTAAAATAGTGGGAATCAGAGACACCGCATTAGCACTACGCCGGTCCTTTTTGGACTCCAGAGTACAACAAATTCATTGGGAAGGAATTCAATCTGAAGTTTTTCCTCCCATGTGGAGTCCCTCAGGGATCCGTGTTATCCCCTACATTGTTTAACTTGTACGTGACGCCACTGGCATAATTAGTAAAAGATCATGGTTTAAAATTGGTGTCGTATGCAGACGACACCCAGCTAGTGGTGTCTTACACAGAGTGTGGAACTTACAGCGGAGAGATTCAGAAACTGCCTCTCTAGTGTTATGAGCTGGATGAACACGAATTTTCTAAAGCTCAACACAGAGAAAACTGAGGTGATTGAATTAGGCCAAAAATCCTCTATCTGGAATCATACATGGAGGCCTCCAGAAGCAGGCACCTGTCCTGGCACAAAAAGTAAAAAAATTTAGGTTTCTTGGTTGACAAAGATTTAACATTCACCTCAAGTCAATCAGGTCACCTCGGCTTGTTTTTTTTTCGATCAAGGTTCTCCGAAAAATATTGCCATTCATACCTTTTTCTTTAAGGAAAACAGTAGTAGGAGCCTTAGTTTTATCTTTTATCAATTATTGCAATGCATTGTACGCTGGAATTGGAGAAAGACAGCTCTCCAAACTCCAGTCGTTGCAGAATGCTGCTGTAAGAGTACTGCTACATCCTCCGAAGCACCATCCGACGTCAACAGGCATAAGGCTTCTTCACTGGCTCCCTGTACGTCGAAGGGTGCAGTTCAAGGCTTTATGCCTAGCACATAAAGCTGTAAACTGAGGAGGTGCAGAGGACATGAAATCTTTTTCCTCGTTATGTACCGCCTCGTACATTAAGATCTGGTAGTCTAGGTCTAGGTTGCCTACCTAAGATCAAGAGGGCCCGATGGGGTGGCGAAGCTTTTTCATTTCAAGCAGCAAAATTGTGGAATTCTCTACCTACAGAGCTACGACTAGGAACAAATAAGACTGTTCAGAAAGGCCTTAAAAACCTGGCTATTCACTAAATCCTGGACTGGCTGTAGCTAATCTCCACCCTCATACAGCGCCAAGACACCTCAGCAAAAATGCGCGTAATAAATAATTCAGTCAGAGAGAGCATGGCTCGCCACCTCATGTATTCGAGACAGGAGGAAGGGGGACTTGGGGTCCCCCATCTCAGGCGCTACTATGAGGTGGCACAATTGCGCTGGATGATAGAATGGTACCAACTAGAATCAGAAATACATTGGTTCTTCACATCTGGAAGCTTCGGAACCCTCTCAGGTCCTGCAGGGGTAGGGCGATCACTGGCTCTAGGGGCAGCTAAACAGGTTCTCCTAGCAAAATTGGGCACGGTCGACATCCCGACTAAATTAGACTGGCAGCACAGACTGTGGGAGGTGATAAGGATGGAGAGAATCACTGCGGGAATTAATCGCACGTTTCCCAAATTTGATAAGACCTGGGGGTCTACAGTCACATACCTATCCTCCGAGTTTGTGGAGCTTACTTGCCCTCAGTACTTAAGTGTCCTGCGATTTCCTACTGCCCTCTCCCCACCCCCTCCGGACACGCCAACTCTCCCGGAGGAGACCCCTTCCTAGATCCTTATCAAGTCATACCTCAAGCTGCAAGTGGAAGCCTGTCTCTTCTCTTTCCTACTCTAAGTTTCCCTTCTGTCTTCCTTTACTCTCCCTCCCTTTCTTTAAAAATTTTGAAAGTGGACAACAATGCTCACCGCCGGCTGGTGGTTGTAGGTGGGTGTGCTGTTATCGCTGGCATCACATTCAATAAAAACGATTTAAACCATAAAACCAAAAGGAACAGAATAACTTAGAAAAAGGGCAAACAGATTATGAAAAGTATCAGACAATGATGCGCCATTGGGCACTCCACACAGAATACCTTTTTCCAATGCAAGCTGTGGTGAAGACTTAATTGGCGCAGTAAAAATAAAGAAAATATAATCCAGTCAATAACTGTGCTTTGAGTCCCAATCTTAGCTTTACGATAGATATATCAGAGTGAGATGATCCACTGTCATGTAGCAGAGCAGTTGAGTAGGATGAGGGCTGCAGTATTTCCTTTGTCCCAAATTAAACAAGCATTGGCATAGCCAATAGGTCTCGCTTTTGGGACCTATTGTTTAGCCATGCAACAGTTGCATAACTAAATACTTATAAGGTCCCAAAAGCGAGACCTATTGGCTATGCCAATGCTTGTTTCTGTTTATTACTGCTCTGTAGTAATGGCGGTGCACGGGTGCCACCATTACTACATAGAAGTAATAAACATGGAAAAAATAAACTGGCTCAAGGAGAACATCAAAGCGGCCATGCGGCCGCGAAAATTAGGCGCGCACGCCCGCGCACATGCACTGTAGCTCTAGGCTACAGTGGTAGCACTTTGAGCCCTCACAAAAAGTCTCGCCAGACCAGCGCATGCGCTGGGTCAGGCGAGACCTATAAACAGTTTCCATTGCAAAGAGAAGTGTGAAGTCACCTTGTAGGAAAGAGCCCTTTTTGTATGGTCACCTCCCTGCCACTTTCTGCTGCAAATGCAGATTGTTATGACGGATAGTGCACTGGAGTCTGCTCCACAGTGACCGTGCCCTCTCCTAAAATTGTAATGTTCAACTTAGTGATCCCAAATTGGCAGAGACTTTACCCCCGTATAAGTCCTTAGCATATGGCACCAAAGGGGAACCAGGGTATAGGTGGTAATGGGGTCCCCGGGGCTGCATCACGGTTTCGCGCCACCCTGGGTGACCCGAGCAAATTACTGACAGCAGTCTTGCCATTGCAGACTGCAGGAGCAAACTGCTTGAACTTGACTGTGCACTCACCATGTGCGTCACAATCTATAAACTGTGTTTATTATATGTCAGACAATCCCCAAGTAAGGCCTCCTCAATCCAGGAAGCAGGGTGCATTATACTAAAGGAGTGGACATCTAAGTGTAAGGCTATACATCCCTAAAGTGGTGTTCCCCATTGGAATTGCTAGTAGTGTTACCCGTCCACAGGATAACATGGGCTGCCAACTGGGTACTCTTGAGATTGGCAGCTCCATTATGGTAGCACTAAAACGTGTCTTGTATCAATGTGTCTTCTTTCCCTCAACACGATTCTCATGCCCTGGGTGATGTGGCATGCATCCATGTGGCACCTTAGAGGTTGTCCACCTGGTTGCCCCAGCTTCACAGTGCTCCGGCTGACCAGTCCGTGCTTTCCCAGGCCTGCTGTCGCGAAGACAGGATTCTGACTTACTATGCCATGTGATCACTCAGAGGAGTCGGGAACAAAGGCAGGTCAGAAAGAAAGTCACACTTCCACCCTCCCCAGCAGGCTAGTGAAGTGGCACATCAGAGCAGTGAACTTCAAAGGCTACACCGCCTCCGATATGAATCTGGGCTTTACCCAGACACAACACTCCCCTTTCCCCAGGCAAGGTGGGAAATTAGGTATGCAGGAGGTGTACACCTTCAGGAAGGCTGGCCACAAGTCCAGGGTGAGCAGCCTCATCTGTACACCTAAAAAGGAATTCAGACAACTTCAGGAGAGGGCAGAAATAGTTGGCTCTTGTAGGGGACACAGAGCAATAAATCCTCTGATGTGTTAGACCCCCCCCAAGGAATTGTTACAACCCCCACCCTCCCAAAGAGGGATCACCAGCCGATAAAGTAACCACCTATGTAGCAGTAAGACTGCACAAGCTCTTAGACATGGAGGTCCGTAGCCGCCTTCAGGCGGATTTCTCCCCATTCATCTCTGGGCGATAAGGTGGCACTGACCCCAGAGACAAACGCTGCATGGTAACTTTATTGGACAACTTCATTAGGGTGTAGATAGATCCTGGCAGGCTTATTAATAAGCTCTTGGACATATTTGTACTGCTGATGAGATTTATCGATATGGTGAAAGACACAAAAGAGTCTTGAATCCTTATTTCCTTTGAGGTGCTGTTAGGACGGGCCCAACAGTCCATAATATGTTTGCGCAGTAAGCGTTGCCCAATCTCAACCGAGAGGCACAAGTCACTCCTTATCAAGATCGAACCCAAGTTTGGGATCTAACCATTTCGGAAGCAGGCCCAACAGGGCAAGGAGGGCTATTTGGTGACTGATTCATCCAGGAATTAGGCACTTTTGTGGTGACATTCAACTCGCTAGATAAAGCCCAGGCCTCTTATCAATGGGACCTTTACACCCTGGGTTTTCACCAAGGCTTGTCGTGGCAGGGAGGCGCTCAAGCAGTCGATTCCAGCCTCAAGCCTACGGCAGAGGCTATGTACATGCAGGGGAGAGTGGCAGGATGATTTCCGCTTCAGTAACTTCCACCCCACCAAAAGCTGAGAGACAGCACGATAGCCACCTATCGGACACAATTTGTCAAGGACCTGAAAAGGGCATGGACGGGTAGTAGAGACAAGCCCTTTAACTGGGCGGGGAGGCCAGGGAGTCGGATACCTTAACTCCCCAGAAAACCTCAAGGGCTCGGCACAAAGTCATTATATTTCTGGGCAGTATGAACTGAGCACTATCTGCAAAATGGCGTCTATCTCTCCCAATTGAAATTGGCTCAGAAGCTGGGTGACCATGCCACCTCAGAGGCAGGTCCAGGGACTTAAGGGAGCCTGTTTGGTGGGCCTTCCCTATAGAAATGGGGAAAATGTGTTTCATTTGTTTTCCTCGAAACGACTGAAGCTACAATTAAGATGATACTTGGACAAAATGTTATTGAAGGAGCTAGGAAATGCATAGACCGGTCTGCTCGCTGCTCCCTTCATCAAAGCCCTGATTTCTGTAACTACACAGCCAGTAGCAGATCAGAATCTCATTTAGTGGGGGTTGGGGATTTCCAGTTCAGAAGAACTAAGAGGTCAGAAAATAAGAGCATCTTTCAGAGGGACCTACAGTTCAATACGTTTCTTCTCCGGTAAGTCTAACCACTTTTTCCGCGCTGACGAATAGGAGGGAGCTTAGCAGACAATTCAAAACTTTCGCATGGAGCTCAACAGTTCACCCAGGCAAAGGGAGCGCATGTGGACAATCACCTTCAAGAGCAGACTCCTACTTTGTGGATTAAGAGGTTCAGGTCATAGAGAAGAAAGTTGCAATTATCACTTGGGTGGATCATTGCATGGGGTTCCTAGTGCAGAAAAGGGACAAAGGTTATTGCCCTTGATAAATATCAAGGACTTTAACTAATGGTTAATTTTCCAGCACTTCAAAATGGAGGGATTCACCTTGCTAGGGATTTTCTTCGTCTCTAGGATTGATTGTACATCTCGACCTCCAGCTCGCTTACCTGGCAAGTGAAATTTTCCCTCCCCGCATGAAATTCTCACTTTGGAAATTAAAGATCTACGAATTCAGAGCCTTGCCTTTCGCCAACTGCATGGCGCTTGAAGATTCTATGACCAATAATGGAATATCTTCAGGGCTGTGGAATGAGGCTAATAGTTTGCCTGAATATCCTGATCATGGACAAGCATAAGGAACGCTTGCAGCTCTATCTACAGGTAATTATGAAGCTGCAGAATCTGAGTTAATCATAAACCTGGAGAAATCGAAACTCAACCAAAGTTGATGCATTACATCCCTTGGATTCATTATAGACTGTTCAAGCGACGTTGAAACTGCCAAACAAAAAGGTGCCAGGGACAATAACTCAAAAACAGCTTCACTGAGAGTAGAAATTTCTCTAGGACAATTCGCACATCTGGTAGGCCCATGGTAATCTTCAATCTAAGCAATCTTCCCTAGACTCCTCCAACAGAGGGCCTTTAAACATCCAAAAAGGTTTCTCCCTTGAGGAGAGGACTCGCATATTAGAACACATAAGGTCAGATGACACCAGAGGAGACCCCATGGGGGTGAAGTCCAACAGGGCTTAACTTATTCCTTCCCATGAAAGGAATTATTTATAACATGTATGAGTTGCCGGGTAAGCTGGTCGTGCTCCTAAGTCTAGCATCACAGTGTCAGATGTTAAAGCCCTTCTGGTAGAATATTTACACAGCATTTGCAATTTCTAGGAGGACAAACGCAATTAATTCAAACTGTATGAGGTATAGTGCATCATGCCAAGACCGCAGAAGTCCAGAATGTGGAAGTCCTATAGCCCAACGCCCAGAACATATTGTTTGGGGTCAAGGTAAACACGTTTTCATGAGTATTTTGCCCTGGAGACAAGTAGGCCCAACCCCCTGTAGCACAAACCCTTTCACTGCCAGTTTACAGTACCACATTATGGATCAGGGAGGGGACTGTCTGCAGTTGAGGTAATATTTTTGTCCATATGTTAATGCTGTCCTAACTTGTATTATTGTTCATTAATTGAAAGCCTTAAGTATTGGGGTGAGCGCTCTAAGTAAATGTTATAAGCTCTGACTCCACTACTGACTGCGATACCAGTATCACAAACCAAATACAAATAGAGAGTTTCCCAGGTTTGACCAAAAGGGACCGGGTATGTAAAAACGTTCAAAATTAACAAACTTCCCTTATGGATTTACTCAAACGTCTCCTATTATGAAATTCAGATCAATGTATAATGAACCAAAGACAAGAAGTCTATAAGACTTGAGCACAACAGAGATAGAGTATATTATTATTTTATTTAAAACTTATTCTATATCTCAGACTGTATTATAGTAATATATCCACAATTATCAAATGCATTGGGGTAAACATCTTCATAAACAACATTTATACAAACATGATAATCAATAAAAATAATTCACATTAACAATTCAAGTCAATATTTGCACATAATTAGATCAAAAATAAAACATTCAATATGAGAGTCAAAGATATTTTTTATATATAAAAAAATTTGATTTAAAAACACAAATACAATTATGTCCTCTTGTCGACGCGTTTCGGTGTAAAGTGTGATGTGTAACACCTTCAGGACCAATACGTTAAAAACAGCTCTCACTACCAAGTACGTTCAATCTACAAAAGAGGGGATATATACAATTATAATACATACATGTACTTATGATACTCAATCCTATCTTTGGTTCGATATACTTGATTATAGATGACTAAAAACAATAAAGCATTGTAATTTCTAAAATGCCAATGTTTGGTTAAAAAAGTACAGAAAAACTGCACCTAAAACAGAGAAGGACTCACATTGTTTAACCTTAATGTGGCCTTACCTCCTGTGTCCCATTGATTTGTTTAATCACAACCACCAGGGTATAATGTTACTTCTTTTAATTGAATGCCTCCTAGAGTTCATTATGTTTTTAAAAGGGGCATATATTTGGTTGATGACCCAAAAGGATCCCCCGCATCATTATATCACCAAGAATATGATAGTGAAAGGTCTACAATTGGCCCATATTAAATTTTGGGCATATACTCACATGAAGATAGGACCTTATAATCGTAATCCTTAAATGACCAGAGTGACGTGTCAATTCAGTGCATCCTAATCCAATCAAATATAAAATAGTATGAAGATATTATAAAGACTTATTTGTAGCTTGTAAAGTAGGGTCATGACTCGTTGGGATGCTTCCCATCCTGCGATTTATGTAATTTCAATAAATATCGATGTTCCCAAACAAGACCCGGACAATAAACTAATTAACCAATGTGTCTACACACTCCCTTTCAAACGGGCGCTGGTCGCGGTCTGTGGACGTGAGAGAAGGCAGGGAGGGCAGCATCTTAGTGGCCCGTGTTTGCTAGTTTGCCATGCTGTGTAGAGAGGAGAGAGACAAAGGTTATCTCGGCAAATCTCTCTGTTAAGAATAAGGTTGTCTTGACAAGCCGTGTCTTGGAGAAGACAGTCCGCCCCTTAGAGAGGAGAAATTAAAATCCCCGTTTGTGGGGGAAAGTGGCATCGTTATGAAACAAGTAAAAGGTGCTCTTAAAGAGAAAGCAGCCCCGTTCAAAACACAATTAAGACGCACTTAAAAGTAAAAGCGGCACCCTTCACAAACAATGGTGCAGCACCCTTCACAAACAATGGTGCTATCACTACGGCAATCCCAAAGGGCTCTCAGCTGGTCAGAAAAGAACACCCAAGTGGTGCAGGCGGGGGCACTGCTATTTTCAAAAAACATTATTCATGCACTTTTGTCCCTGTGGATAAAGTCGCCGGAACTGAAACTCTTGGTTTCCATCTGGTGGTATCCACCCCACCAATCGCTGGCGGGTACTTTAGTTTACAAACCCCCTGGCCCCACCAGTTTGTTCCATGAGTATTAGTAATGCATGCTCCCCCTTTGGCGATGATATACAAACACTGTCTAGTGTTAAGCGATTTCACAATCCATTTGGATGAAACCGACGACCCGGTCGCCACTAGACCAAGGGAATCTTTGGACAATTTCAAGTGGACTCCTTTTATTCACTCCCCTACCCACGAGAAGGGACACATTTTGGGCCAGGTTTTTTCCACAGTAAACATTGTAACAAGCCCACCCCCTCCCATCTTGTGTGGTCGGATCATTTTCTCCTTGAGTTCACAAATAAACGTCAGTCCATTCATCCCAATTCCCATGGGAAGCCCCGCATGGGCAGTTTTAGACCTTTCCACCGCATTACTCCTGAGGCTCTGAGCGTGGCTCTCGAAAAATACCCTATTATTCTGAGCGGCAATCTAGAGGACGACGTTGCCTGCTTGGACAACTGACTCCAGCTTCGAGCAGTGGAGCTTGCCCCCCCCCCCCCTTCCTCCCGTTAAGTTAAATCCACGCGTGCCTCTGCTACGTGGTTCACGTCAACCCTCAAGAAAAGAAAGAGCACCTGCAAGCGCCTAGAGAGCGTGGCGTGAAAATTGACATTAATGATAATCTAGAGTACAAACAAGCTCAATTCCCATCACAAACGCACTCGAGGAAAATCAAGGCGGCCGGTAACAAAAGCAAGGAGATTTTTAAAATCGTGAGAAATCTCCTCCCCTAGAGCGGTTGCTAGGACTTTCACCCCCTCTGAGACATATGGCCTCGTTCTTATTTGATAAAATTAAAAAGATACAGGGCACCTTCGCCCCTCACCTCCCTGTTCAAGTGCCAGTTATTGAGCCCACCTCCCCTCGGACCAGGGTCCCGTTCTTTACGGAGTGCCCCCCTCCCTCCCCTTGACTGCTTCATCTGAAATTAGGGCAACATTGAAGTCAGGGGCTCCGTCTGACCCATGTCCAGCTACCACCCTAGCATCAATAAGCTGTGACCATCAACCCAATGGTAAATCGGATTTCGAATGCCTCCCTGCAGCTTGGGCTGGTCCCTGCTAGGTGGAAGGCACTAATACACCCCCTCCTGAAAAGGCAGACTTTGGACCCGGAGATAGCCTCTAATTATAGGCCCATATCTCTACCATTTTTCATATGTCCACTCCGTCACTACCACCTTTGTGGAAAATAACCACATACTGCATCAGAGACAGGGTTCAGGTCAAATTTCAGTACTGAAATGGCGCTCTTAGAAATCTGAGAGACCATCAAGGACATCCTTGACAGGGGTGGTAAAGCCGTACTAATACTACTGGACTTATGACGGCCTTTGATACCGTCCATTACGATCGCCTCCTGATGAGGCTCCAGGAATCCGGTTTCGGGAGGGAGGGGGGGGGGGGGGGCGGTACTCAAGTGGTTTGCCTCTTTTTTGACGGACCGTCAAACAGTCTGGGCTCTGCCTTTCTCGGCTTCCATTCCCCCTTAAAGGTGGGAGTCCCGCAGGGCTCCATTCTTCGCCCTACATTGTTTAATATTTACATTTCTCCCCTAGCGAATCTGGCTGAGACTCATGGAGCAAAAACAGTGTTGTATGCAGACGACACGCAGCTGCTCTTCACCTGCGACGAGGACGCAGACTTCAGAGGCAAAGCGATCAACTCCTGTTTATCCAAGGCGTTTGCCTGGCTCCAACTAAATTAACTGAAATGCAATTCCGAAAACTCTGAAATTATATTTTTGGGTCTACCCCCTAACAATATGCGGCACAACTGGTGGCCACAGGATATGCATCCACCTTCTACCTCGGTTAGGTCAGTTACAAATTTGGGGGTGAAATTGGAAGACACCCTAAACATGAAATCCCAGATTCAAGCAGTAACCCGACAATGCTTCCGCCTCCTGAAAATGCTAAAACCGTTCTTACCTCTCCTTCCAGTCCCCCACAGGAAAACAGTGGTCCAGGCCCTGATCGTATCCAGGCTGGACTATGTTAACATCCTGTACCTAGGACTTCCGTAAAACTTACTTACCCACTTACAGGAGCTCCAAAACGCTGCAGCCAGGGCGATACTCTTACTCGGCCCAAGGACGCGAATGTCTCCCCATCTGAAATCTCTACACTGGCTCCCGATCCATAAGAAGATCCACTTCAAAGCTCTTGTCCTGGCCTTAAAGGCCCTACATGACACTGGACCCCCTTCCTTATCTTAGGAAAAGAGTCCAATGCTACCATCCTGGGCGCACCCTGCACTCCTCGTCGTAGTCGCTAGCACATACCCCTCTGTTCCTCTAATATAGAGTAGGAGGCTGATCCTTTCAGGTTTAAGCTGCCATACTCTGGAACTTTATGCCGCCAACTCTAAGAGAGATGCATGATCTTCTCTCCTTCAGGAAGTTCCTGGAAACATGGTTGTTCCAGCAATAGCCTCCGTGCGGTCTTATTTAGCCAGCTCTGTCACACCCTCCTAGCGCCAGAACACTCTTCTGAGTAGCTGCGTGCCCTACAAATACCCTGTTAACATAACACAAGGTGAAAGCGGCACAATTCACAAATAAAGGAGTGAGGCCATGCCATGCTCTGTGGTGTGGTAAAGCGCGGTGCTCACCTCTGCCACTTTTTACATTTTTACTGAATGTGGCACTGTGGTCATTAACTAGAAAAAGGTGCATTGCTATGCCGCTAATTAAATTTAAAGTGAGAGCAGCATTACAATGCACTTTAAAACCAGGACGGGACAGTGTGCCATGCCTGCTACAGCAATAAGGAACAAGCGATGCCATGTGCATTTCCAAACTAAAAATGGCAACATGTTTGCGCGAATGCGGTGCATTTCTAAACTAATGCCAACATCTGTGCAGGAATGTTGTGTGTTTCTCGAAACTGAAAGCACCTTCATCTGAAAACAACAATCCAAACACGAGCCGAGGCAATCTAAAGACAAGTCTAAATAAACAAAAAAGGAGGCACTGCAGCTGCTGCCCTGCGCGCCGCTGCTCGCTCCAGAGGCAAAATGCAGAGGGAGTGAACCTTTCAGATGAGGTGGGCCCACCTTTAGCCATTTGCAGCCTTTGATTATAGAAAGACACGCAAAAGCCAATCCAATGCGTGGAAGGAGTCAGACCCACACAGAGTAGATACATGAAGTCTTGCAGAGCAGCGCAGCGCATGCACTAGGCTCGACCTAAAGATGTGATGGAGCGGGTATTTGCAAAAAGAAACCAGCTTGTATGGAGTACCCCTGTAATACGTACTAATTTTAAGTAGTAAGTATATTAACGTGAAATCACATCACACATGGGAAAATTGTAAATAACTGAAGATGTAATAATATGGTGTGTAGAACGTGTTGACTGTTTTGCATGGTAAATTGCATGTGTATGTAGTATAAAGCATGGCGTATGTTGCTTTGTTATAATAATTAACGCAGTTTTTCTGCTTATGCTATGCTAGGTTAACCGGTTAACCTGAACTAGTTAATGCAATATTTTTACTGTTGACCACACGCCTTATCACATTATTAATAAATATCTACTTTCTGTTCTTTTATTAAATGGGCGAGTCTCCATTTTGGGTTAAGTTAGCCGAACTGTGAGGAGTGAAACTTGCAGCGCGCATAAACCACGTGACTGAGTGGCTGGAATGCTGAACAAGCCGAAAGAGCGTGACACGGTGAAGGACAGGACGCTTGACGAGCAGCCAACTCCAGTGTCTTCGTATGAAAATCCACAAAATGTTAAACGTACAAACATTTGTCCTTAATTTGTTACTTTATCCTCATGAGAGAACAAGATGTATACTGAATACGTGGAAACGGAAACTCAACAATTGGGTAGTCAAAGCAGTATGATCTAATGGTAGGGTGACTATCTGCCCCTCAATTTAACGAATCCCATAGCTAGAATGGGTGACATTAGCAACTTTGGTGGGATGGATCTGTATGGTAAGGGTATAAAGAATTGGTGATTATGGGGCGGGGTGCTAAGTGAGGGCGGCTGATGCGGCTGCTGCATTTGGCGTTGAGGCGAGAGAGGGCGCGCTGCTGATTGTCTGGTTGCAGAGAGGCCTAGCTGTTCCAGTCCTATCCTTGTGAGTCTTTGATCCCTGACTCTGTCTGGGGGTCTCCTGCTGCTACCTAGGCCTGGGTGGTGGTTTTCCTCGTTCTTATCCCTGGTATCTTAGATAACTCAAAGTTATTATCCTTATACTTTTGTCTCTTCATCTATCCTTCCGAGCTGATTAATGCACGTCTGAGGTCTCGTCATCTATCCCCTCCATGCAACATGTTTTTGAGATCAATTATTTGCTAGCTGTGTTTTATAGTGTACTCTCTCTCATGAGGTATTTCTAAGATTATTGCATTTGAGTTATTGGGTTCGCACTGAATCAGTTTCTTGGTAGCAGAGTTATGGTTTAATTATTAATTAGGTAATGGTTAGTGAATATTCATTATATGTTTTAACCTGAAAAGTTAGTGTTTTCGTTTATATGTTGTACAGGTACAAGATGTGCCTGAGGAATCCCAGGAAGGAATTGGAAGAGTGTGGTAAAGAAATCACACTGCAGAAGTACTTTGTTGTGAGAATACTGAAAAGCTAGGTAGGGCTGTCGGTATTATGTTTAGGGAAATTTCTGGGTGAAAGAGGAAAAGTTTATAAGGAGGGGGGGGGAGGGGGGGGGAAAGGGTCACCGTTTTTGAAACTCTGGTAAGGGAATCCGAGAACAGTAACAGGACAACCCTCTGTTTATGTCAGGAGGCCCTCTTGTGAAACCTCTGTGCGATTTTGAGAGGAGCAGATTGGTTACTACGGAGCTTGACAGAGAAGATAGATAACGCTGGTCGTTATTATTGCTTGCAGCATATGAAAATATCTGAAGAGTGAAGACTACCTTTATCTAGTGGAACAGACAAAGTAATATTGTCTTTGTTGTTACTAACAAAATTTTGATTGAGAAATTCTGAAAAATATTGCCATAAGATTTTATAAATGGAGGGTCAGTAACAGGAGTGATACAGATGTCACAAGGTATACAGCGGGTGTGTAACAAAGAGCAGATTGTAAAGGGAGGGTCAGTAGCAGGAGTGATACCGATGTCACAAGGTGCCGCGCTGGCATTGGTCAGATAGCAGAAGTGAGCTGAGTGGTGATTGAATGACTAAATGAGAGACGCGCGGACATTGGACAAGACTGAAAATACGTAGTTTATTGTTATTGGTTAGTTGGTGTAAGACGCGCTGGGATAGGATACAAGTTGACGACTGGGGGGGGAAAAAACGGAAAGGCTTTGGTATTTTGATCGGGTAGAAATTCACTGGGTTTGTGGAAGAAACTAAAAAATCTTTAATAAGGACAGACAGATTGTGACAAGGGAGGGAATTCCTATTCCGCCCCCGAAAATGCCTGCATCCTATGATGAGGATAGATCGAGGGTATCATACGTGTGTTTGGTTGGAAAACTGGAGGAAATATACAGAGGATGATTGAGTGTTAGCCTTTCCTGAGTTTGGTACGTTTAACATAAGGATTTTACAAAATTTGAGACACAAGATGAACTCCTTGGAGCCAAATCCTAGACTCTCACAATATGAAGCATTGGAAGAGTGGGAAGTAGAAGCATTTGAGAGAATGAAGGATCAAAGTGGTAAAAAGAATAGAAGATTTCGCAGGTTACACATTTGAGAGGCGAGAGGATCAAATGAATAGATGTAGTAACCGCAAGGTTATACTCAGTTTTGACATTAGTCAAACAGGCGCTAAATGCAAGGAAAAAATGAAAAATCTGGAAGCGTCTAGAGAGGGTTTGGATGAAACCGATGATGAATTATAAGAAATGATAAAAAGACCTCCGCCGTATGAAGAAAATTCAGGGGGCGGGGTGACTCCAAGTGCCCCACAAATAGTAAATGTAACTCCATTAACTCCAAGTCACTGAACTAGCTAAACAAATGAGAGAATGAAGTGAGTTTGTTAAATAAGGCTAGAATGGAACAAGTACACAATCAACTGAACTTGAATGCAGAAGCCCTGAACGTAGCCATGACTATTAGTCCCGTGATACCGCTATTTGGGGAGAATTACACTTTACTTCTAGGGACTGCTAAGGTTGGCATTTTCTGTAGTGTCAGGAGTGACAATTAATAGAACGAATGAGAGTCAAGGTGGACCAAATAATACCCTTTTGGATCTACCGGTCGGAGATCTAATGACTGAAACACCAAGAACAAGTACCCAATTCGAGCAGAGGTAAATAGGTCATATTATCACTCCAACAGCTGGGAGTTCAACAAATCCCTCCCCAGAAGAGCTCAGTAATCGGGTAAAAGAATTAAATAAACCAGATGCACAGCCTAAAAGTGCGAATGTGAGAGTCAATTAAAAGTAGATTTAAAAGAAATGATTATTGGAACGATAAGTCCAGATAGATTGGGGACTTATACAGACGAAGAGTTGTTTCTTCTGTGTAAAAGTATTACAAGGAGAGCAAAGAACTTCCATGAGAAATTGTCAGAAGTGGGTAGTGAATTTGGTGTAGATATTGAAAAATCAAAGGTGTTACCGGAGACGTACCACATGGCTTTCACTGACAAGGATTTAGAGAGTTTGAATATGTCAGGGAAGAAATTGCAGATAAAAGAATTGATGAATATCTTGAAGAAATGAGGAACGATAGAAAAATGGCGGAGTAAATGGTTGAAAAGAAGGAAGAAACTAGTGGAAAGGGGACATCCATGTTTCCATTAAAGGAAACCGAGCAGGTAGAGTGAGCTTGTCTCATGAGAGAAGTTCCAGGTGGTGGATATGTTCCTGTACCTTGGACTAGACAGGATATATTGTCATTTACAAATGATTTTCCCAGATTAAGAGAGAAACCTGTTGAGTGGTACAAGCAAGTGGATTGATTTGTAAAAGTTTCAAAACGTATTGCTGAAAGCTTTAGATGGCCTTTTTGAGATAGTGGTTCCGGCTGATTTGTGGACAGAATGTAAAATTAACGTTGATTGGCCAAAGGATGAGTATCCTAGGGATGCTAAAACAGGTGCCCCAACTACGGAGGTGATGAAAAAGTATCATCGTGTCATTACCTTTTTGAAAGGAAAGATATCTCCAAAGGAAACAGATTGGGTTAAGATTGACAGAACAACCCAAGAGCCTAAAGAGTCGGTTCACGCCCATTATGAGAGGTTGTTGCAGGTGTTTAAACAGCATAGTGGGTTTGAGAATATTTGAGATATGGGACATTTTGTGCATCAGTTTGTATATGGATTAATACCCGAAATTACTGCAATGATACAGCAGCATATACTGTGCTGGCAGAGTAAGTCAATTGACGAGATTCTAAGGTATGCCAAGTATTGTAGTGACGATATTGAATCTCGTCTTAAGAGAAAATGATGTGGGCACAAGTGAAATTGGCAGAACAGCAACAGGAAGTTAATTACATTCCACAAAAACAAGTTCAGGAAGGACAGGCAAACAGTGAAAATCGAGGGAAATTTAAAACGAGTAAGGAAGAGGCTAAAAAGAAATATCCTCGTCATGCTTGCAGGAAGTTGGGACATTGGAAGAACGAGTGTAGATATGCACAAAAGGGTAACGGAGTAGATCAAAATTTGAATGAACAGATGCAGAATGATGTGACTAGGCAGCAGCCACAGGTAGTTACAACCCAGTTACAGGTGCCACAACCTCCTATACCTCCCAACGTGAATGATCACATGCAGATGTACAGTGCAAGTTCGGGATTTAATGGAGAAGAGAAGTTTGGTAAGAAGCCATTAGTTTCACAGTATTTGGTGCGTTGTAGTGAGAGTGAGTTGGATACGACACAGTGACTGTGCCGGAGGGGGGGGGGGGGGGGGGAGGAAGAGTGCGTACTGGTCACATCTTTAGCGGTAGATCAGTCAGGTCCATTTATTGATGGGAGGGTAGAAGGAAAAGACATCACCTTTTTGTTGGACACTGGTGCTATCCGTTCCACTGTGAACAGCGGAAATCCCAAACCTACCCCTCTCGGAGAAACTATCCAAGTTGTAGGCGTTGCAAACAAACACATTGAAACTCCTGTCACAGTCCAATAGAAGTTCATATTGGAAACTTTAAAGACATGCATCGGTTTGTAGTGTGCGATACCAGTCCGGTAAATCTCTTGGGCAGAGATTTGTTGTGCAAAATGAATTGAACTATTTATTGTACACCAGATGGTATTGCAATAATGACACCGGATGAGGATGTGGACTACGAAATAATGATGGCCCAACTAGAGTCAGAAGTAAGTGAATTATATTCACTACTGACAGAAGATTTGCCAGAAGAATTAAAGGGTACAGCGAGTTCAGATTTGTGGGATTTCACAGGATGAGAGATGGGATTAATGAGCAATGTGGACCCTAGTCAGGTGATCGTGAAGGATGGAGCAGTGTATCCCAATACCCCTCAGTACAAACTAAGTCCAGAAGTAATTGCTGGAGTCACACACGTGATTGATCAGATGATTGAATAAGGAATTTTAAAAGAAATATTGAGCAGTCCTTGCAATTCTCCCATTATTGGTATCAAAAAGCCTAACGGAAAATATAGAATAGTTCAGGATTTGAGAAAGGTGAATAAAATTGTTGTGCCATGCACCTGGTAGTACTGCTGTAATTTTATACCAGATTCCACGTGATGTTGAATGGTATACAGGTATTGATTTGGGTCAGGCATTCTTTTCCATCCCCTTGCATCCAGATAGCCAATATTTATTTGCCTTCCGGTTCAGAAATCATGTTTTGGCATGGTGTAGAGTTCAAGGGTTTACTGAGAGTCCATCAATCTTTAATCTAAATTTAATAAAAATGTTTGAAAACTCTAAAACTGCCTGGGAATTCTGTCCTGGTCAAATACATTGATGACCTACTGTTAGCATCAAAAACATGTGAGGCATGTGTAACAGACTCCATCACTTTACTAAACCATTTAGCTGAAGGAGGACACAAGGTTTCCTCATCAAAGTTACAGTACTGTAAACAACAAGTTCAGTACTTGGGTCATAAGATTGAAAAGGGACTAAGAAAAGTGACCCCAGAGAGAATCAGTATAATCAAGAAAATGTATCCACCCCGAAATCAAAAGAAGTGAGGATGTTTTTGGGACTGGTTGGATATTGCAGACAGTGGATATGTGGTTTTTCGTTGATTGCAAAACCTCCACAGAGGTTAACACAAATAGATGTGAAGGATTCGATTGTGTTGGATGAAGAGAGAATGGAATCTTTCAATCGACTACGAAACAGTCTGTCAAGCGCCAGCTTTGGGAATGCCAGACTATTCTAAAGAATTTGCATTGTACGGTTGTGAAAAATGGTTGTGCGCTTGCAGTCTTAACTCAAATATGTCCAGTAGCTTATTTTTCCACTACTCTGGACTCAGTGCAAGGTTGCTTAAAAGCAGTAGCTGCCACCTGTGTAAGTTTGGAACAGAGTGAATAAATTGTGATGGGTTATCCAGTAAAGGTCTATGTACCACACTCTGTTGAGATACTTTTAACTGGTACTCAAACTCAACATATGACAAATAGTCGGCTGACTAAATACGAGAGTATGACCCTAGGTACTGAAAATGTGACAGCGGTAAGATGCACTACTGTGAACCCTGCCACATTGTTAAAGTTCAAGATGTGAAGAGGTGAGAGAAGAAGCAGAACCTGATTAGTTGGAAGTGACAATAGCTTTGTAGTAAGCCCCACCCAAACATCACAGATGAACATTTGGAATAATCGGATTGTGAACTGTTTGTAGATGGATCATGTATGAGTAACGGAAGAGGCGAATTGTGTGCTGGTTATGCGATCTGTACATTGACTGGAGCCCTGGAAGCATCTTGTCTGAAAGGCATAAATTCTGCCCTAGTTGCAGAGCTGGTCGCTCTTACTAGAGCTTGTAAATTGGCAAAAGATCTAAAACTAACAATTTTCACTGACAGTACGGATTTGGCATGGTACATGACTTGTCAGTTATGGATGCAAAGAGGATTTATGACTTCCTCTGGTTCTCCAATTCGAAATGGGAAAACTGTAAAGGAATTATTGGAAGCTTCGCAGTTGCCAAAAAGAATTGCAGTTGTAAAATGTGCTGCACATCAATCAGGAGATGATAATGTAAAAAAGGGTACCAGATACGCAGATCTATTAGCGCGTTACTGTACTCAAAATACCCAGATCAATAGAAAGAAGAAATACCGAATGCCACCTTATGTTCACCACCACATTTGAAACTTGGGATGAGGTGAGACAATTGCAAGAAGTAATCAGTGACAAAGAAAATGAAGACTGGAAGAGAGCAGGATGTAAGAAAAAAAAAAAAATGGAGATGTGGGTTTATTATGATGAAAGACCAGTATTAGCAGATTTTTTGCTTTCTCACATGGCCAGGATGTACCATGGACATGCGCATATTGGACGAGATACCATGTTAAGAATGTTCAAGCAGTCCTGGTACAATCCCAAGTTAAGGTTGATCGCTGAAAGTCTATGCCAAAAGGTGTGTTATCTGCCAGAAGCAAAAACCCAGGAAGAAAGACAGTTGTCAGTTGGGGTGTAATTGGGAGAGCAGGAGGACCTTTCACTAGACTGCAGATTGATTTTATCGAACTGCCTCCATGTAATGGACTAAAGTACGTCCTGGTCATTGTTTGTTAGTTCTCGCTGGGTGGAAGCCTACCCAACGAAAAGGAATGACAGTCTTACGGTAGCAAAATGGTGGTTGAGAGAATTGATACCAAGATTTGGTTTTCCAGTCACTTAGGAATCAGATAGATGATTACATTTTAATAATGAGATAATTTGGATGATCTGTGTTGCTTTGCAAATTGAACAGAAGTTGCATAGTTCCTACCGACCAGAGGCATCTGGTATTGTGGAACATATTAATGGTACAATAAAGTCCAGATTCGAGAAGGTGTGTGCATCCACAACACTTAAATGGCATGACACTTTACCCCTTGTATTGATGAGTCTTAGAAGTGTGACGGACAAAAAGACTGGATTAAGTCCCCACGAGGTGCGCTGATGGGAAGAGCAATGAGACAAGCATACATACCTGCAAATAAATGGATGAACCTATCTGATGATCGTGTGCTGGACTACTGTAGAGGAATGGCTGACGTGGTATGTTCTGTGTCTCGCCAGGTTTGAGGAGATGCCACACCGACACAGCAGGACCAAGCACACGACCTGAATCCTGGAGAGTGGTTCCTAGTGAAGAAGCATGTGAGGAAGACGTGTTTAGAACCCCGTTGGAGCGGCCCTTACCAGATCATATTGGTGACTACCACTACAGTGAAGTGTTTTGGTTTGCCAAATTGGATACAATACGATACCGGTCTAGTACCAAGTCCAATCGAAAGACCTTTAGAGCAGCAACTGAGAAACAGAAATTTACAACCAGTAGCTGAAGTGTGTGAAGCTGAAGAGTCTAGAGTGACAGATTCTGAAGAACATCTTGACAATGAACAGCCAAGCACAAGTCGAGTAGAATGGTCACTAGATCTGGGACAGAAGAGACTGCTGTTGAATCAGAAAAAGGTGAGGCTGCTAATGATCCAGGAAAAGCTGAAACAGCTGTCGAGACAGGAGAAGAAACAGCTGAGGTTCCAAAGACCGTTCTAGAATAAAATGAGCTCTCAAAAGAATTGGAAGTGGGAGACATAGCTAGTGGGACAGACTCAAGCACTAAACCTACAGAGATAGACAACCAAGAAAGCCAAGAAAAACAGATAGAAAACAGACAAAATAAGAGAAACTGAACAGAACACAGAAGGTGATAAGATAGTTCAGGCAAAGAAACCTAGAAAGGGAGACTGTTGGCCAAGTGGGGCAAGAAAATTGAAATACAGAATAGTAAGAAGATGTAGACGACGACCAGAACAAAGCAACAAAATCTCTAGTCCGACAGAAAAGGCAGATTTAGTGAAAAGCAAAAGAAGATCGAAAAGAACTAGAATTCCCTGTAGAAAATACAAGGCTCCTGAATGGACCTACGTGATCCTCGAGCAGTTTGAAACTTTAGGCCTAAGTGAGGAACACAACTGATACTGAAAAAGAAGATGAGAACAAATTAAGACCACCTTAACAAGAACTGTAACGCAATTGAGGTGGAGGAAAGATTAGTCAGATCAAGTCATCTAGGGACTCACGAATAGACAGAGGGTAAAGAAGAACGTCACTGGGTATAGGATTACACAACCCTTATATATATTTTTTATAAGATAAGGAGTTCATTTAGATTTTCTTAGGCCCCAACAAAGAAATGGTCAGATTTTATTTTTATAGAATACTAAAATGGCAGGAAATTAAGTGACTGGACGACCAAAATCTAAACTAAAACGTAGTTATGGAATGTTTTTCTACTAACATTTTTGTGGATTTTATTAATTGTTATACCAATTTTTCATGTGAATAACCCCAGAAATAATACTAATGATGTCTCTGATGAAGGAATAAAAGGTTTCTAAAGAGATAACGAATACTAATGGAGAACAATTAGATGGAAGTGTTTTCCATCATGATGACTCAATTTATGATTTTTCTTTAAATGGGTTTACTAAACTGTTACATGAACATACTAACACCATGAAAGACTTTTTGGGAGACATCCATCAGGCTGATTGGCCTATAGTTTGCAGGGTCCCCTTTTTTAGGTCTCGACTGACGTTAGCAGCGCGCATGCGCTGTCTCACCATGCAAGGGCCTTTCGGAATCAATACGGATTCCAGATGTGCACGCAGAGGGACAGAAGATGTGCACGCAGGGACTGGATGCTTTACAGGCGGCGTGACACTGAGGACTTTTTTGGGGGCCGCCAGTAAAGCATCCAGTCCCCGTGTGCACATCCAGAGGCAACAGAATGTCTCTTACATTTAGACTCCTGTACCGCTACCACAGCTACGGATTTAAATGTCTCCCTCATACCTCCCATCTCTGGTTTACAGTCACGAGGCAATACAATGTCTTTCTTACCTTTAGACTCCTGAACCGCCACTAAAGCCATACTGACCCTTTTGGCACCATGTACACATCTGAGGATTGTGAAAGTGGCTCTAGTACCCGCTCCTGCGCTCACTCCCGGACTCTACCGGTGCAGGCCCCGGCACCGCTCGGGCTCCAGCCTCTGACAGCAGAGCTATCTCTCCTGGCAGCCCCTCCCCTGACACAGGATCACAGCATTGTGCCGACATCCATTGTATGGGCCCCGTGCCCCCAGGTTAATGCACAGACTGCGCCCCCCCCACAGCAGAGATACAGATGTGCCCCCCACAGTCCGGCGAGGCCTGCCCACCCTTCTGGTTTAACCAGGGGAGGAGGGGACGGGGCTCATGAATTGTGCATAAGGGCGCCTTGACCCTGCAGGAATATAAAACTGCCCACGGTGAGAACTCTGGCCACAGAGCCCCCTCCAAGGCCCCCAGAAGTGGCCCGAACAATGCTCACTTTAAATAACAGCGCTGGGTGCTTTACAGCCTCAGGTAGGGGCAGCAGATGGGCACGGCCTCAGTTTGTCCTTAAGGTGCTCTGGCACAGCTGTGGAGAACATGGGGGGCTCTCCCCTTCAACAGGGCCTCGCAGTCCGGCTCATCTTTACACTGTTAGACTGAGGGACGGCTGCTATGGGCACCCCACTAACAGGATGTACAGGCCAGTGAGAACACGGGGGCTTCCCTTAACGAGCGTCTCACAGCCCAGCGCATCCTTACACTGTCAGACGGACGGCTCCTACGGGCACACCACTAACAGGGTGTACAGGCAGAGGAGAACTGGGCAGCTCTATCAAGGGAAGCACCCCACAATTTCTCATCCACCCCGCCCCCCCATGCTCCCTTGTTCGCTTCTGGGGAATATCCACTACAGGGGATAGATGGATATACATATGTGTGTGTGTGCGCGCATGTGTATGTCCGTATGTGTGCATGTCTGTTTGCGTGTGTGGTGTATGTGTGTGTGTAAGTGTGATAAAATAACAGAATAGGGGAGAGGATATGGCCTAACGGCTAGGGCGGACGACCTCAAATCTAGGGAACAGAGTGCAAGTCTCGGCAATGACGCGCAACATCCTGTGATTCTGGGCAAATCACAATCTCCCCGTGCCTAACAAAAATGAATGTGAATTGAAGGAGATATCTTCTACGTCACTAATTCTTTGCTCGGCCACGGATAGCCTATTATTAACTGTGTTTAGGCCAGCCTTGACGGCCGCTATTTCAAGTTGAATAGCGTCAGTGGTTTGCTTTGTGGATTTAGCTAAGTCATGGACATCCGACAACTAGTGAGATCTGGCACACAAGAGTATCTGAAAACGTTGTTTAGACTGTATACAAAGTACCTGGATAAAGCATTCAAATTGTTCCCTGTTGGGGGCGTGTGACTTGTTAGCTATTGTCACCTTTCCCCTCCTGGGTCCAGGTAGCGCTTCTATTCCTACTATTATACTTGATGTACCTACTACATAACATACATCTGATGGCCCGCAATAACACACTTACCCTGGAAACTGACCTAAATATAGTGTCCCTAAATGTCAAAGGTCTTAACCACCCAATTAAACGCCGGAAAATTCTGGATTATCTGGCCAAAACTAAAAAGGTGGTCATTCTATTACAAGAGACAAAACTGTCTTTGGACGATGCCAAACTCAGAGGTAACTGGATCCCACAAGTGGCATGCTCTCCTGCTGATAAAAAGAAACGGGGGATAATTACATGGAGATCAAAAAATCCAATCTCGCTAGATTCCCAGTCTCACGATAACAAGGGCAAATTTTGGTCACACATCTGAGAAAGGGGGAGATCTAATTCACGTGGCAAACACATACAGCCCCAACGCTGATGATCCAATTTTTTGGTCTGAGGTATCCAACATGATGGAAGGTTTCCCCCAAGATGACCTCATTGTGGTAGCAGGGGATTTTAACATCCCATTAGACCCTATAACGGCTAGGCAATCCACCTGTCATTACCACCAGACTTACTCACATGCTGTACTCCAAAATATCTGCTCCAAATTTAACCTTAAGGATGCGTGGCGCTTCCAACATCCAGACACTAGAGACTACACCTTCTACTCTAATCCTCACAACTCATACACCAGGATACCTTATATTCTCATCTACGGCTCTCACACATGAGAAATTGAGCACTAAGACATAGCCCCAAGGCTAGTGTCTGACCACTCGTGTATTAGCCTAAAATTGGCTGGGTGCCACAATGATTCCGTACCTAAGAGATGGTGCTTTAACAACAATGTACTTTCGGATCCTGTAAACACAAAGACATCCTTAGGACCTTTAAAGACTTCTATCAGGAACTCTACAAAAATGATCAGACCCTCAACTTAGAGGAATTTACCAAATATCTCAACAGACTCAATTTACCACAACTAACTAGAGAAGATACAATTAAGTTAGGACAGGAAATTAATCTCACAGAAATTGAACAGGCAGTTAAATCATTAAAAGACTACAAAGCCCCTGGGCCGAATGGTTTTACAGCCTCTTTTTAAAAGACCTTCCTAAACCAACTAAAACCAACCATGAAACAAGTTTTTAACCACACAGCATCGAAAGAGACCACATCAAACACTATGTCAGAAACTAACATAATAGGTGATCCTTCCCCTCCTTCGGAATGACTATCACCGAAAAACTATAGACCTATATCCCTTATTAACTTAGACTGCAATATATATATGCTAAGATCTTAGCTGTCACTCAACTCTGCTCTTCCAAAGCTCATAAGCAACTCCCAGGTTGGTTTCATACGTACACGTATGTCTAACTATAACACCCATCTGTTGTGCCACATTTTAGAGTATGCTGCCATTAAACCTGAGCCAGCAGTAGCTATCACATTAGACGCCGAGAAGGCCTTTGATGGGGTCTCCTGGGCTTTTTAGTAACGATGTATGCATTCTTTCAATTTTATGCGAGGATTAGATCCGTATGGTTATGGCCCTTTACGGGAAACCATCAGCCCATATTGTCGTTAATGGTTCACTCTCTGAACCCTTCCCATTGCAACAGGGTACTAGACAGGGTTGCCCACTATCTCCATCCTTACAGGCATTGGAACCCCTGATCCAGGACATCAAATTAAATTCCAACATTAAGGGGGTGGATATCAATGGCGTCCAAATAAAATGAACTGCCTATGCAGATGACATACTAATAGTAACAGAACAACCGAAGACATCAATTGCAGCCTTGATGGATATAATCACGGAATATTCCGGCTACTCAGGTTATAAACTTAACAGAGAGAAATCGGAACTCAAACCATTAAATGTTCACTGTACGAGGGATATCTTGGGAGAGTCGGGGCTAACATGGCAAACAGGCTGCATCAAATACTTCGGTATCGAATTTGGTAGTAACTTAATAGATACTCTAGACCAGAACGAGACAACAATATTAGAAAAAATAAAGAAGCTTTTGGACTCTTGGTCACCAAAATTCATCATGTGGTGGGGCAGAACCGAAAGTATTAAAATGATGATCGCACCGATGGTTAATTATCTCATCAGTATGCTCCCGCTCCTCCTTACAGATGACTTCCATCACAAACTAGATATCCTTATCACTAAATTCCTCTGGCGCTGATCAGCATCAAAAATTAAGACTGGATAAAACTCTAGGCGGGGTAAACCTAGCGGATTTCAGAATATACCAGTTTGCTTTCCTTGCAAAACAAGGTTCATATTGTATCTCACCACCTACCGGCTACACCCCGGTCTGGCTAGAGGTGGAGAGGGCTATCCTCAATAACCTAAGCCCTCTTGTACTCCTTACAACGAATAGGCTTTACCCACATACCACCAAGTCCATTTTTAAAAATACAAAAATTGCACTCCTTAGGGTTAATAAGAATCTGGAGATTAGTATTAAAGGCTCTAAAATGTAATCACTCTGGTCCCATAGCAAAATATTGTATAAAGGCAAAGGCCTATCCCTTGACACATGGAGTAAAAAAGGTATCCTTTTCCCTTATCAACTAGAAAACGCCTCATACCCAGTTACATTCTCAGACCTCCAATTGAGATATAGCCTAGCTGACATTGAATTCTGCAACTTTTTGAAAATCAGAACGGCCCTTTCAAAAACAAAATGATCCACCGTCCAACCATCAATCTCATGGTTTGTGACAAATATTAACAAACTGGGCCACCAGGTCTCCCAGATTTATAAACTCCTCCGTTCGAAGACCTCTAAACTTAAGACTATAGCCTTTTGGGGGCAACAATCTTCGGTTCCACCAAATGAACAGATATGGCCCACACTATGGAGCTCTGTCTCACGTAATAAGATCTCCCCAGTCCTCTCCCAAACCAAAAACTGGCTACTACACAAAGCATTCTGGACTCCTGCCCGATCATTCTCATTAGGTCTCCATAAGGACGCAACATGTTGGAACTGTAACCGAGAAATGGGGGATTTAGCCAATCTTATTTTTCAGTGTTCACTAGCAAAGTCGTTTCGGGAAAGAAAATTGTCTTTTTAACTGGTTTGTTTAATTGTACTTTGGTCAAAGAATTCTCCACCCTTCCTATGGCCTTCTTGAGCACGAATTTAAGAACTGACTGATAACGCTCTACTTGACCTTTTATAAACATCTGCGGTGAAAATGGTTCTTGCCAACTGGAAGGACACGAGTAAGACATCCTATAAAGGCTGGATAAACTGGATCACCCACCTCAGAGGGGCAGATAACATTGCATTACAAAACTCTCCGTGGAAACCTTCATCAAGGTTGATGTGGAACTCTGGACACAGACTCTTACGAACCTCCATGAACACTACTGTACGCCCTTGAATCATATCCTGTGCCTTTACCGACGTATCACTTGAATATTTGTATTTAATTATTGTTACCTGTACTAGGCTGTTATATGTTAAGCCTATCAATATCGAACTGCTCGTGCCAACATATGCATAGAATTTTGGAACTAAATGTTATCGCTCGACTAGACTTTGCTCTCCCTTTCCTTCTCTTTCTTTTCCTTTTCGCTTGTCTTTTCTTCCTTTATAATTGATCACTGGGGTTAGTCTCTTGATACCCATATAAGCGTAATAACCTCACTTTATTATTGTATATGTGATAATTTTGCCTTAGATATCTTATGTTAACCCTATTACAGTTTTTTTCTGTCTTCCCTCTTGAAAATTAATAGAGTATTTTGAGAAAAAAAAAATGAATGTGTCCTTGTGTAATAACTGGTGCCCGTGTAAAGCGCTCTGATACCAGATACATTCGGGTCGAGTTTGCGCTATATAAAGTCCCGTAGTAAAAAAATAACAGCGTAGCATGCAATGATAAAGCAATATACAAGTCTTTTAGAGCTCAACATGGCATAAAATAGGACAGCATAACATGACATGCAATGGCATGACAAAACAGCCTAGTATATTACAGCCTGGCATAACAAAATGCAGGGGATATGTCACATGACAATGAATAACATAATATAGATAACAGACATTACAGCATAACAAAAAATGGTATAGCATGACCCGAAATGGCATAGTATTACATAACAAAACATAGTATATTATCACACAGCATAGCTTAAGCATAACACAGCTCTACATAGCGAAGTTGCCTCTCCTTGCCTCCCAGGAAGCGCTCTGACGCAGGATGAAGAGATAAAAGCACTATATAAAACCCCAAATGAAACACTGAATGAATGAACTGCCACTTGTAGTGTGACAGTTGCTTCCAAGGAAGCTTCCAGGCGCTAGACATCTTGATGAATCATTCAGAGACTAAGCTTCTCCAGACCTTTCTTAAAGAGGGTTTCTGGTATAATCTCTCGCAGTTCTTTCTGCAGATCAGTCCACAGCATGGCTGCCAGAAGAGACAAAGGCCAGGGCCGGCCTCAGTACTGGTGGTGCAGTGTGCGACTATGTTTGACGACACCCCCCAATGACCTCCGCTCCATGAGTTCCCTCACTGCCACCCTTCAACAGTGACCCTCACCTATCTCCATAACCACTCTCACATGCTTTTCTGTTGGTTTATAGCGCTACTCACACCAGTATAGGGTGTCAGAGCACTTTTCATAACACACAAGTTACACAGAGAATGAATCACATGTGTAAATCAATGTACAGGAAATGTTACATCAGAAAGAGGACTACAAGGTGTAGGAGTCACATGTCATCCATACAAGTAGGCGGTATGGTTTAACTGTGCTTGATCTGGAGAAGCACAAACTCAGAATTTATAAAGTACCACAATGGTTGGGGTTTCTCTTTAATAATAAGAATTGATTTCTACACAAATGAAACCCTTTTTTGCAAAAGATAATGTAAGACAGGGGGCAATCAATGCTCTAAGGTATACCCTGCGGTTGCCATGAAGCACGTTAATGACAGTTAATAGCTCACGGTTCTATATTAGGATTTCCTTTATAAATTGCAAGTAAGAAAATAATCTCAGACAAAAGCAGCAACCCACTGAGCTATTTAGAATATATGCACTTCTGTGATCGGCATGGAACCCGTGCTTTGCAGCAGGCATATTAACCCTCTGTGCTACTTTATGATGAGTCAAAACTTCCACAAGACAAAACTTGATCTCTTTCCAGCAGGTCCATTACTCACCATTGTTGTCTTGACATTTTTATTGTTGCCTGAAAACTGCTGGACGCAAGGAATGCTGCAACAGGGGCTTTTAAATGCACAATATATTTGACAACACAGCGCCCTCTGAAGTCAGCGCCTAGTGCGGTAGCATCCATTGCTCTGCCCTACAGCCGGCCCTGATCCTAGCCTTTCAAACCTCTGGGAATGCGGAGAAATCACTGGTTTATATAACAAATCTCTGACGGGGCCAAGTGACGCAGTGCAGAAAGTCACCTTGCTGCGCAACAGGGAAAGAGCAGGAATGTGGTGGTTTTAAGGCAATACGGTGCATTCCTGTCTTTTCTCCTGCACTGGTGCCCTTTTCACTGCCTAGTGCCAATGCAGGCACCCTTGCACTTTGGTGCAAGGGTGCCTGCGTTGTAAAGAGGATTGTTTTTGTGCAGAAAGGGTCACCTTCCTGTGCAAAAACAATTCCCTGAGGCGTTTTCCTCTTTCTGTGTGTGCCACAGAATGTAGTCCACATAGAAAGAGGAAAAAAAGGAGGAGAAATAAAGAGGTTTGTCCTGGTTATGCCTCACCTGAGGAGGTGAAGGTTTTTGACACAATCCCAGGTCTACCACTTCTGGTAAGTCTGGAAAGGTGTCAAAATCCATGGATGTTGCATGGGAACACCCAAGGAAACACCTCACTGGCGCCGAGTAATGTTTGAGATTTATGAAGTCACTGAGGACCACACAAGGTGGCCTTACGTGGCTTAATAAATCTCATTTTTTATTTGTGTCACTCTTGCACTACGTCATGTGATGCAATAGTGACACAAAGGTGCTCGTAAATACGCCCCAAGATCTGCTACAGGGGTTTCGTTTTTCTAGGCCTTTACTCCCTAGTAAGCGCCCCACCCTTAAACCTCCCTAGCAGGGATCTGAATGTTGCCCTCCCGCATCACCCACCAAGTTATGTTAATAGGTTTGTAAAGTGCGCAAATACCAGTTGGCGTCTTGGTGCTAGTGTCAGATAAATGTTACATGCAAGGCAGAGTGATAGACAGAATTAACCCAAGGAGCCGAAGTGCCAGGTTTTTAATTGCTTCCTAAACTTTAGACGATTAGGCTGTGCTCTAAGAAGGTTGGGCATTAAGTTCCACCAATTTGCAGTAACAAGGGAGAACCTTCTTCCTCCCCAGTGAACTTTTTGATTCTCTGAGTCACAATTAGTCAAGCTACACTAGACCGCAAGCTATGTGAAGGTAGACACCATATAAAGAACTCTTGAAACAAGAGTGGTCCAGTCTGATGTACAGCTTTATGAGCCCAGAGTAAGGCTTGGAGTTTAATTGGAGCCCTGATTGGTTTAGGAAACAGAGCAGAACTTGGGAAGGTTCAACAGCACCCAGACAGCCATGATTTGAAGCATCTGCAGTTTAAGCAGGCAATTTTGTGAGACAACATATAAGGCGTTACAGTAATACAATTGAGAGATTGCTAGGGCTATGATTATAGTTTTTCTCAATTCCATTGGGAGGAAAGAGAGAACTTTTAAAAATATCCTCAAAGTGAGAAACCAGGAGGATGTTACTCAATTGGTGTGGTCTATGAATAAAAGCTCATTGTCAACGACAAACCCTAGGTCTTTGGCTTTCTCAACTGGTATTGGAAGGGGTCCTACATTACGGGGCAACCAGTTGGAATTCCAATAAGAGGTGTCGTTGCCAAACAGCATCACCTCCATTTTCTCAGTTTAACTAAAGTAGTTTGATTGCATTCAATGTGCAATGCTGCTCATACAGATATTAAACTGGGTGGCAACTTTGTCAGGCTCCGAAGACACCAACACCTATTTGGGTGTCGTCTTGTGTATGAAAATACAGAAAAACAACATGATCGAATGAGTTTACTCAAGGGAGTGATGTACATATTAACATGCATTGAAAATGCAATAGGACTCGCCTTTGATTAAGTTAACACCATTTGCTTTGCTAATGGTTTTGTATAGCAAAGCAAATGGCTTTAACTTCATGAAAGGCGGGACCTATTGTATTTTCAATGCTTGTTAAATATTGGGATTATTTCAGCAACCCTTCCATGTAGCCGGGATCGCACCTCCACAGCCAACAGCATTACAAACCGAATGTAGCAAAGGGCCCCAGATGATGGGTTCAGATTTATACAGATATCCAGGGAGTCTAACACTGGGGCTTTCCTCGATTGGAGGGAAGTAATTGCATTTCTAACTTCCACAAGGGAGAAGCTCTCTTCCTCGTTACAAACCGATACATCGCAGCAATCCCTGGGTTTCTTCCCTGCACCACCTTCGTCCTCACTGTCGTCCTCAGAGTATAGTGCCTGGAAGTATTCTTCCCAGTTATGTGGAAATCGTTTATCTACCTGGTGAGTAACCCCCTTAGAGAGATGCCAGAATATAGCCGGCAATCCTTTAACCTGGATGCCTCAACTAGGTTACGCCAACTCTCTGATTCCCAATTACGCTTGGCCTCCTTTGGATGCTTATAGGACTTCCTTTTAATATGTATATTAGTCCTCATCCCCTCCTTTACTGCCTCCATGAGTCCTGCTCTTGAATTCCTGCATTAATTATTGTACCAGGCAGAGTTTGTACGCTTTTGAGGAAGTGACCCTCCCTGGCTTCCAAAATAGGGTGAGATATTATTCGAGAGATCTTGGTAGCTGGCTAGGATACAACAATTATTTTATTGGCACTAGTGAATGTGAGCATACTTTACAAATTACTGGAGGTTGGGGAGTAAAGGGTGGAACTGATGTTGTCTTTCCGGGGATATATTAGGTATGTGGTAGGAAAGCCAATTACAGGTTACCTCCACTGGTATGGGAGTTGTTACTTTGGGATGGTCTTTCCAAAGGTCTACCATATAGACCTAAAAGATCATAGTGTCAATGAAATAAAGCAAGGATTAACACGTAGTAAGAGAGCAAGTTTTTCTGAAATAATAGGTGATGTATTCACTGCACTGATACCCTCAGTTGGGGTAGTCCTAAATACACATAAAGTGTGAAAACTGTCTACGGTGGTTGATCGTTTATCAACAGATACTGCTGGTGGATTTTTGATGATTGATACAGAAACAGTGGCAATAAGATAAATGGTTTTGCAAAATAGACTTGCCCATGACATTATCTTGTCTGTGGAACATTAAAAATTCAACACTGTTGTACCTATATCCCTGCTAAAAGTAAAGGGATAGAAGAATATATTAGAAATATTACAAAGTTACATAAAGATTTAACCCAACTGGAGGTTGATCACGTCTGGGAGGCAGTTGGTAAGAGTATTAAAGCTGTGAGAAATTGGTTTTCAATGTTTTGGAAAAAAGTCTTTTGAGAAAGATAGTGATGCCAGTACTTTCGATAGCAATAACAATTTTAGTAATAATATTGAATAAATGTTGTAAGTGCATGAAAAGAAGGAAAGTTATATCAGATAAAATGAAAGGAGTAAAGAGAAAGAGATTAGTTGGAACTTGAGGAAATAAATGAATACAACTTGATAAAATAGCTAGATGGGAGTGCCATGAAAGGAGAGAAAGAAACTAAACTTTAGTTAAAATGAAACGGTGGCACTCGGTATGGTGAGTTTTTATGAAGGCTTCAAAAGCCATCAGAGGGGGGAATTGATGGAGCGGGGATTCACAAAAAGAAACCCGCTTGTATAGAGTACCCCTGTAATACGTACTAATTTTCAGTAGTAAGTATATTAACATGAAATCACTTGTGGGAAAATAGCTTGGAGATGTGTATGAAATTATGCATGTATAGGTAGTAAAAAGCAGGACATATGTTGCTTTGTCATAATAATTAATGCAGCTTTTCTGCTTATGCTAGGTTAACCTGGACCAGAGTTAAGGTGGGTGGTCAACAGTGAAAGTTGCATTACCAGATTATTAATAAATATCTACTTTCCGTTCTTTTAGTAAATGGGCTAGGCTCCATTTTGGGTTAAGTTAGCCGCACTGTGATGAATGAAACTTGCAGCGCGCATAAACCACGTAAATGAGTGGCTGGAATGCTGAACAAGCTGAAAGAGCGTGACACGGTGAAGGACATGAAGCTTGACGAGCAGCCAACTCCAGTGTCTTCGTGTGAAAATCCACAAAATATTAAACGTACAAACATTTGTTTGTAATTGGTTACTTTATCCTCCTGAGGGAACAAGGATGTATACAGAATACGTTGGAAGAGAATATACAATGGGGTAGTCAAAGCAGTATGATCTAATGGTAGGGTGACTATCCGCCCCTCATTTTAACGAATCCCGCAGCTAGAATGGGTGACCTTAGTAACTTTGGTTGGATCGATCTGTATGGTAAGGGTATAAAGAATAGGCGATTTAGGGGCGGGGTGCGAAGTGAGGGCGGCAGATGCGACTGCTGCATTAGGTGTTGAGGAGAGAGAGGGTGCGCTGCTGATTGTCGGGTTGCAGAGAGGCCTAACTGATCCGGTCCTATCCTTGTCCGGATCTTAGAGTCTTTGATCCTCGACTCTGTCTGGGGTCCCCTGCCACTAACTAGGCCTGGGTGGTGGTTTTCCCTCGTTCTTATTCCTTGGGTTGGTATTTTTGATAACTTGAAGTTATTATCCTTGTACTTTTCGTCTCTTCATCTATCCTTCCGAATTGAGAATTGATTAATGCACATGTCTGATGTCTCTTCATCTATCCCCCTCCATGCAACATATGTTTTTTAAATCAATTATTTGCTAGCTGCGTTTTAGAGTGTATTCTCTCTCATGAGGTATTGCTAAGATTATTGCATTTGAATTAGATGAAAATAACAATTTGCAACAAAGAGTCTGGGATTATTATTGTCTGTTTATTATTTGAGTAACTGTTGCCTTCAATTTTTCAATTAATTGGTCCATTGACCAAGAAGATGGACGTTTGAAAGGTTTGTTGTGTAAATTGAACGGTCTTAATTTTGACCAGTTGAGTATGAATTGGTAAGGAATTTGCAAACTTGACACAAGCGCAACAGGGACTTTGAGTGAATGTGTATGGGACAAGGTAAATGAAGTAATTGGATGTCTGTCCCTGTCCAAATTATTGGGTCCGCGCTGGATCAGATGTGTATACACGTTTTCAAAGTTTAGCAATATGAGGCTATGTATAATGCTACAAGAATACTCTCCGATTTGATGTAAATATTTGCAGAAGCTTGAAAGGAAGATTGATGATTTTTTGCTTTCAAAATAAAATGTTCATTAAAAAAATGAAAGCAGGAAAAAAATTGCTAAACTATTGTAAAATGTCAGGTACCATTTCTTAGCAGCATCATTTAGTAACATGTATTGATGCATGCTAGTATTTCCCAAAAATATTCATAATGGAAAAATCAGTGAAAGCAGTTTCAATAAGATTGGTATAGAAAACTAAACACGCATTGGCAAAGCCAGTAGGTCTGAAATTGTTGGTCAGTTTTTTTTAGTTTTGACAATGTGTGACTTGACATGGTTTTTGTAAAACCTTATTGGTGTGGGAGCTGCCGGGATCTCACAATTATAACAAACCTTGGCAAAAGCAAAAGTTGTTCTTGGTCTGAAAAAGAACAAACTGCCACTGTAGTTGCTGGCACTGAACAAAACGTTATGTGCGGATATACTCCTTGTAAAAAAGCAGAGTGCTGTCACTCACAGTGAAGCCTTACAACAAACAATTGATGGACGGAATGCTGACAATGCAGACATTCTCCCCCAGTCAAGAGATCTGGGTTAAATCCATCGTTCTTTTACCCACTACGCCACCCCAGTTCAGACATGGCCATATGCAAATCAGTCTTGACCCTGTGCCTCATGGGAACAGTCCAGCCCAAACTGCCAAGCCATGTCTTCACTAGACTGGAATCAAGCATCCTAGGACCGGTTTTCAGGGGTGGCGTAGTGGGCAAAAGAACGATGGATTTAACCCAGATCTCTTGACTGGGAGAGAATGTCTGCATTGTCAGCATTCCGTCCATCTTTTGTTTGTTGTAACGCTTTTTGCCCTAAGTGGGATGGGTATTCCCAGACGTGGGACCCGTGCTCACTACGCCACTGGAGTCAAGCTATCCTTGCGGATGACGGCTGATAGCCAGAAACCGGTCCTAGGATGCTTGATTCCGGTCCAGGGAAGACATGGCTTGGCAGTTCGGGCTGGACTGTTCCCATGAGGCACAGGGTCAAGACTGATTTGCATATGGCCATGTCTGAACTGGGGTGGCGTAGTGGGCAAAAGAACGATGGATTTAACCCAGATCTCTTGACTGGGGGAGAATGTCTGCATTGTCAGCATTCCGTCCATCATTTGTTTGTTGTAACTCACAGTGAAGCCAGCAGATACAGAGAGACACAGAATTTTAATAAACACAAAAGGACATGGTCAACGCCAGACTAAATTAGGGTCCCAGTTATTCAAGAGATTCTCAAAAGTGCGCCCATGGTATATGTCCTTGCATTGAGTGCAGCTATACAGCTTTCGTGAATGCCCAAGAATTTACAGAAGTAGGACAAGAAATAGTACTTCTAGAAAATATTTAGTATGAGCAAATATGCATGTGTAGATTTGCTCATGCGAAAATCTGAGTGTTTGCAAGTTCACTTTCCCTCCAAGCACTTTTTCCCCCCCAACTCTGAAAGAAGGTTTACGTCTGCCATTGTCCAGAGTAAATTTCCAACATTTCTCAGTATGGGAAAAGATTAGAGAAGAGTTGTTAAAAACCCTTAAAACATGCAAGTTAGTAAGTTTGCGGACACTCAAAAGGGCATTCAAACCCTGGAACTGTTGCTTACCACTACCTTCAGCCCCAGTATGTAGATCTGCGTTAATGTGGCAACATATGGGGATTTAAAGTAGTCAAACACTACTATGGTATGAGCCCTGGCATAATGAGAGATCATGTATAATGAGATTGCGGCCATAATTTGTCACCGCACTACATTACACCATAGGAACAAGAGCATTTGGCTACAGGACAAGTAGATTTATGAAACCACCTGCACCATGGACAAGTAGATATTTTATTATATTCCAAAACCTCGCTAAATCAGTCTCCAGAAGTCGACCAGCTATTAATTTCCTTCAGGAAACTGTTCGTTGCGGTCTCTTCAACCACTATTGCTAGGTGGATTAGTTGGGTCATGCAAGAGACCAACCATGATGTGCACAAATGTGGGCCCATTCAGCGAGAGGGCCCATGGCGTGTAAAGCTGCCTCTTTGAGTGCCCATCTTGCATACGTGAGGATTACAGCATATTGGTCCTCAGAATCTACATTGAAACAGGTTTACTTCAAACTTGTGGATGTGGCTTTTGTTGGTGGTGGGCAAGATTTGAACTGGCATAATCCTCACTTCAGGTCCTGACAGAATACAAATTCCCTAGTTGGAGTGAAGGAAGGTTTTCAATTCTATTGAGATCAATGAGGCAAGGATTATCCCCACCCAACAGGACCATAATCTGAGGGTTGGATTATGACCCGCTACCATTTTATTTTATTTCCAAAATATGTTTAACAAAACTAATTGCCACCCCTAAAAGACCAGCAGATTTCCGACTTTTCCCTATAGTCAAATGAATAAACGCCCACCTCTTGTAAATTGATCTAGGTTCATAATTCAGGAGGTCCAAATCCATTCAAGAAGTTAATCTGCCCATTTCAAGTATCTGGCAAAAGTACGAACAGATAAAGTTAGAATTACAGAAAAAAAATAACTACCTCAAACTGAAATAAGCTCAAAGGTATGAAGGATTTCTTTTAAAATACACCAAAGGCAAGGAGGTCCAGCGAACACAGTTTAGTTGCTTTAAATGATTAGAGTTCTTATAATGGGATGCAAAGAATTAGAATAAGGTTATTAGCAAAAAAGGCTAGCTGTATAGGCTATAAAATCACTGCAAAAAGAAAAGGGGCTAAGAATTTGCAGTTTCTCAGTACCTTTTTAGATTGGAAATAGCTTCAAGACACCAACTTTAATCAATACACAGTCAATAGACCACTACACCATATCCCAAAAAGTTCAATGAGCTATTAATGTGGGCATTCAAAATGATTACATTAAGATAAACTTTTCACATATACGTGTTCAAATGGACTTTAAAAACAAACACCTGGTTAAGCCTTTATATTTTATTATTCAACTTTAGTCAAGACGTTATATAAAACGGCCACAAGCTTGTTACCAGTTATGGTGTGCGGTCATTGATTGGCACAAAAATGGCAAATATCAAAGTAGCGAAACGACGTTCCAAGCATTAATGCTGATAAGCATACACCACACGGATAACAGAAATCGTGTGTGCTTTTGTTGCATGGTTGAATGACTAGCAACAATTTCCTTCTAATGACAATGTACATTTTACAGAAAGGAGTACTTCACAACTAATAATGTCTTTTGAAGGTGATAAGAACACAAAACTATAGCTCAGGAGGATGAGCCCTTCATCACATCAGAAAAAAGTTGAGGAGTAGGTTACTTGACCATCAAGGCTTCCTACGCAAGGACTCTAACCAACTCATCCTAGCCTAAGACAAAAGCCCTTGTGGGGGTAGCAACCTTAGCAAGGTCTAAAAAAGGTTTTCCCTAAATGTTAAACTGTTAAAGAGCGCCAAAGTTGCAGATCTTCTCTATGATTGCAAACATAATAGAAGTGATTTCTCTCTAACTGACACAGACAGCCCAGACACCTACAAACAGCAAACAATTACGGCTTACCCACCCTAGAAATAGAAGCACGTATTGGCAAAACCAATATGTATAGCCTATGCAAGAGCGATTGTCTTTGGCAATGTGTTTTAACCATGCTGTACACCAGTGTGGCTGCTGTTCAGTATGGCTAAAATTTAGTGACGTGGGGTATGATGGTTTGATACAAATTTACTCACTTTGAAGTCAGAAAAAAAAAAAAAAAAAAAAAAAAAAAAAAAGAGAGAAACACAAAGCTCCCTCAGAATACATAGCCGGACGTGTGAACTGTCTCTGAACCCACAGTCTTTAGGAAGATTCAAGAAACAAGGGCGAAGGACGAACTCTAGCTGGACAGCCTAAAACAAAGTCTGCAAATACCAAGCAAGCAAATGTGAATTACAAACCACAAAGCAAATAGTAAACAATGGACGAAATGAAAACCCAGGGAAGCTTTCAGAATACCCACACGAAGTTGTAAGCAAACCTGACAGCGCGCTGCACTGTCTGGTAAGCTTTAACCTAAAGAGAGAGGTTTGGGGAGAAGCTAATCAGAGGAAAGGTGATTGGGGGTGGGGTGTGAGTAAAAGCAGGAGGCGAAGAGAATTGAAGAGATGGTCCAGAGAGCATAGTAGAGGACTACAGAGTGAAAGAGGGGAGACGGGAATCAGGTAGAGGTGACAAAGGTGGCCACAAAACAGAAGAGGTGCGACGAGGGGAAAATACAGACTCGAGACGGGTAGTAAGAGACGAACGCCAGAGAATGAAGGGAGAGAAAGATGGATAGACGAGGAAGGAAAGAGACGATGAAGAACGGTCCAAGACGTGAAACACGGGACAAACAGATCATTGCATAAAAATATGGATGGGAACTTGGGAAGACGATAAACTGAATGAAAGTGGAGGTGTGATTAAGAATGGGCCAGGAGACATAAAAGAAGTGAGCAAAGAATCAAAGAGTGAAGGCAGAAGTACCAGAGTGGTAAAAAGACTTAAAACTTAAATATCAAAAGTTTCAGCTAACTCGCCGCCTCCTTTCCACGTCACTAGCAGAGCATACATTGGGTGCACAGACAGTACCTAGTCACAGAGCCATTGAGGACAGTGCTCGCCCCTTGGACGATGGAATTGGTGATGGTTACTCTACGGTGTATTAAGCAGGATTGGCTTGGCGTGTCATCCACGTTATTGACTCTCTAAAACACAGCACTACTGACAAGGAACCCTTGTAGTGCTCGAGGGTGCACCACAGAGCAATTAAGGAGTCAATCGTATAGTGAGTGGTGAAGGTAATGTGCAACTGCAAAAACACCGGTCCCTTCACCTCGGGTCTTGACAGCCCGAAGGCTGCCCCCTACATGGGCAGCCATTCTCCGCACAGCGGCGCACCGAGTGAGAGAACGGACAATAAATACCTGACGACCATCAAAACTTGCTCCACTCAGGCGGGAAAACAACCATCCTCCATAGCCCAGCTTCCAAGATGGCGGACATATCAACTCCAAAGTGCCCGCCCACAGATTTTATAAGACGGCCACCACCAATCACGTACGTACACTGGCCAGGAGTGTAGCTGATTACACATACTAAACGCCATTCAACTGCAACAACTCGCCTATTCCTATTCCATTGGTCCTTTCGGCTGCCTGTTTTTGCAGCCATGCGCTCCAGTGTTGATTGGATGTTGCAAGCCCTATAATTCTCACCGGAGGTCAAGCTTTATTGCCACCAATTGGGGCCCGTATCCTCCTTCCGGAGTTTCCTTACACGCCTCGGCAACAGCCTGACGTCAAAGTTTGACAGGCGTCTCATTCAGCCAAACAGATGTAGAGGAGAAAAAAAATATACCGAATCAGTGTCTCCACCAATCATACAAGAAATGGCTTAAGGCAGTGAATAAACTTGAGGCAGAAGGAGTTGGTTGCACGCCAGATAATGAAAAGTTTTAAAGAAAGAGTGTGAAGGTCACATTGACGTCAGTACTACATACTTTTGCATGGCAGGATAGCCTCCGTACTATGGTATACTTAAACCCACGGATTTGCTGGTTTATAATTAATGAGGACTCCAGGATAACGTCAATCAGTATTGGGGAATTAGCTCAGATGGTAGAGCGCTCGCTTAGCATGCGAGAGGTAGCGGGATCGATGCCCGCATTCTCCATAATTTTTTTTGTTACTATGTGTGATTATTTCTGTTTCCGCATTCTGCATTTTAGATTCAAATACTAATTTCTTTGTTATTTCTTTTTATAATATTAGAATCCGTAAAATGTCCTTCTTGCTACGCACGATAACTCTGCGCGAGACAGTTTTAAGAAATTGTAGTCCTTTTGTTTACACACCTGTGTTGAGCTCGCCCTTTCGGATTATCAACATACCAGATCTAAACGTTAGCTTCCACTGTTAATCCAAAAATGTATTTATGAATGCCAAATTGCTACAGTTTTCCTCTTCTTATTTTAGACCCAAGTTAAAAGGTGGCTTGGTAGGTGTGCACAACATTAAAACTTTTTTATGCACTCATTATAACTCCAGTGCAAATTTTGGGGCCAGAGTACGACAGTTTTTTGCTGTGGCAACCAGGAAATTGTACCATTTGCCACCGCAAAAAAGTGTGGTGATATGTACAAACTCTATTTTGAGAGTCAGTGACTCACAAAATAGTGTTTGTGAGTCGCTATTAGGAAGGGGCAGAACCAAGCGGCCAGGTTGATTATTCATCAGCCCAAATGGCATCACGTCAGACCGCTAATGAAGAGCATACATTCAGTGGCGTAGCTAGAGCTTCTGGCGCCCGGGGCTATCCCCCAGATTGCCGCCCATGGCAGGAAGCGGGTGAGGAGGTGTGCGGGGGAGAAAAGACGGTGAGCAGCGGGGGTGGATTGGCAGTGTTTAAGTTATGACGCCACTCTCTACTCCACTGCAGGTGAAAGCAAAGGTCGGAGCGGAGGTGCAGCAAGCCCAATACTAACCTCGCATCCCAATGCAGGGTGTCAGAGAGATTTACATAACATACAGATTGACAATAAATCACGCAAGTGTGTAAATCAGTGTACAAGATGTGTTGCATGTGTCAGTGAGGGTTAAAAGGTGTAGCAGTCACATATCCTACATAGCTCCCTGTGCTATATTAAAAGGCTTAGTATTTAAGAACTGCAAGTAACAAAAGGATCTGTGTTCAAAGCAGTAACCCACTTAGCTAGCTACACCCCCCCCCAAAAATATACAGTTCTGCCATCTGCATAGTACATGATGTGCTTTGCAGGCACATTAACCTTCTATACTACTTTGAGTCAGATCTGGGACTACACAAACAGAAATCTCTCCAAGAAAAATGTTAATCTCCAGGGTTATTTCACCAAGTATTATCCCCTGACATTTACTGGGCACCTCTGCAGCAGATGTCTAAACCCTATAAAAAAATATTAGAAAACGCAGACTTTGTAACCAATTAATCATAAAAGATCTACTAACATGCTTCTCCTTGTTGCCAATTTCTTTGTGGCAGGGTTTTAAAAAATGTGTAAAATTAGTTGAGACGCAGATTTTGCATCGGGATTGCGCCACTTTTTTTTTTTAGCACAGCCCCAAAGCAAAATCTAATTTGGTAAATCTCATAATGTGCTTAAATGCACTCATGATGTACCTAATAAAAACAAATATGTGAGATCACAATATCTGATGTTACTTCTTGTGCTGTTGGTTACTGTGATGCCATGTGCGATGTCATGCATTGTGACATCACTGACTGTGATGGCACACACCATGATGTCACTTGCATACTGACTAACTAGGTTAGTTCCCACCCATGTGTTGGAGCTGCAAGACAGTCCACAGCTTCAAGGCATTCCATTTTAGTACGGAAACATTTTACCCCAAAACAAAACCTGCTTTGCCAATGTTCTCCCAAAATTACCCCCCATTACTTTCAAGAGTAAAAAAAATACAATGTACCTATTTTTGCCCACAGCGCAGGCAGTTTCATGCTCTCTCATCCACTTGCTTCCAAAAGCCTGCACTCCTGTTAAAAGAACTGTATAACTTCCAGTATTGCTGAAGTAACAGAGGTCAGTGACTAAACAGTCAAAACTGCAAGAACTACTCTCTTCTAACCTCGGAGGGGGGCTCATTTGTTAAAGGTTGTTTGCCTAAAGGCTACCAAGAAAGGTGTTGGGCAGAAGCAATAGGAGCTCTAGCAATAATTTAGACATGGGGTGGTGGTAGGCTCGAAAGTTCCACCGCGTGCTTTATGAATGACACAGTGCGCTATAGGAAGGGGAAAAAGGATGTGTTGGGGTGCCACAAACGTCACAGATCACCCATGCACAAGGGGGGGAAGAGTGTGAAGGGCCCCGTGAAGGTAAAGGGGGGGGTCGTCGTGAGTGGGTGTGTGGAGGCAGGCAAAGGTGGCTGGTGATGGTTTGAGAGAAGAAGAAAAACACGTGAGAGATGAGGTCAACTGTAACAGAGGTCAGGAAATCTATTACTGAAGGAGAGTGGCGCGGCTCGAATTCAAGAAGATTACGATTTAGAAATTAGTTAGGGGTGTGGGGGTGCCGGGTTGGGGGAGGTTGAGAATAGGAGACGCGATGATGCTGTTTAAAGGCGGCTGTTTAGGATGGCTGAAATGGAGTGTGGTCTAGGGTGGCTAGAAAAGATGAAATCGCACTGGACTCGAGCGCGCCAGCGGCCTGGCTGCAGGTGTTTGGACTCCCTAAGGCCTGGCTCCACCCCAGCCCTGAGTCTCGGGATGTATCGCTCTTTCTCACCCCGACCTCCCCGGGAGCCTCGCACATTGATCCCGGACCAGGGGGTTGCTTTGGGTTGCTGCGAAACAGTCTTCAATAAACAGGTTGGTGGTGGTGCAGAGCTCAGGGTGTGTTTGTATATTACTTAAGGGTTCAAAAGTCAGCGATGCCCTGCTGCAGGCCCAAAGTTAAACACGAGGCCGCGGGCAGGGCTCAGGGCTGCTGTCCGCCTGCAGATCGGACAGCCCCGGCTCGTCTCTCAGTCTCACCGGACTGTTACAGGGAGCAGCAGTCGGCGCTCCAGTCCCACCTCCAGCACGGACTTCATAGCTGCCAAGGTTTCAGATTGCTAATGTGTGACATTTTCATATTTTCAATGTAATTATTTATGAGTGACATTCAACAACTATGAGTAACACTTTCTCACCAGTAAAAATCAAGCAATGAAAATGAGTGAAACATATATATCAGAAATTACAGCCATTTGAGCAACGAAAAACTCTACAATCATCTTAAACTATTGCAAAGCACCAGAAATGGAAGGGCACTATCTGACATGAAACACAGACTGCATAGCTGCCACATGTTAAGAGTGCTTATGTGTGACATTTTCAAGGTTTCAGGACACCTATGAATGACATTCAACTACTAAATGTATGACACTATGTTTCGAGCAAAATCAACAAATTAAGTACATGGAAACAGATAAACGTTAAGAAATGACACTTATTTGAGAAAGGACAAGTTATGAAAAGAACTTGGAACTGCTGCAAAACACCTGATCCTACTGTAAAACGATTATATACCCACAAACTACTCACATCTTACATGATTTTACACTTGTAATCATTACTGCTTCTTGCAAAGCCACAGACAAATTGGTTGCATTTGACAGTGTAAAATTGACAGATCATGTTTGGCTACGGAACACCTTATCGTACTTAGTTCAGCAACTCAACTCATTTTCTTATTGCAATCTGAACCTTATTGCGTGCTCTCTTCCTAAACACAAACATCACTGCACTGATTCTAGTGTTTCGCGCCGTAGTGTTACAGGCCACTTACCAATGGGAAAATCCTGCCTGGGGCTGTAGTTTCTAAGCTGCAGTGGCAAACTCACTGCTGACAGCTGCTCTGCTCAGCTGTTCACAGACAGTGCTGTGCTCGAGTCTGTGGGGCAGTCCATACACCACGGTGCTCTGACCCGGGCAGAAAGGGCAATGCTCTCAGCAGCAGAACTGCAGTGTGCGCGGTGGGTGTCTTTTAAAAACAGCGCTCACCGTAACGTACTTTATTTTGCCAAGGCCCTACCAGGGTCGCAGCAATGTCTTCCTGGGGGCCCGGCAGGACATGTAAAAAAAATACCTGATCCTGTCTGGAGTTAGGTTTATGATATTAACAGTTTCCCTCCACTGCGGTGTCGGCTTATAATTGGCACTCATCCCTCATTTATTCACTATATATTTCAGTATTATGGTCCTTCGGACTCATAAATCACTCAGCCTTTTAGGAATAGCGTCAAACTTCTAGAGTGAAATATGGCTGTTTTTAGTAGCACTGTTTAGGGACACATACATTTATCAGAACACAAAAATTGTGAACAAAACAGAAAAAGGAGGAAGACACAGTTATTTGCTTTAAATCCATGTCTTTGAAGAACATGATGATTGCATCCACATTGCAAACTCAGTGCTTCATCTTATCCTCTTAATACATATACTTCTTTACATACATGTGATTGGATGATTGCTAACTAATGAATACAGACACCTGTGTTTGTGTGAAAACTGACATAGATCCTCGTAGTAATAGCAGACAGTGCTGTATCAGATGTTTAGTGCGGTGAATGGGCGCAGTGTACACTAAGCGACAAATGGCATATCGCTCTGTTCAATGTAAGACAGTATAACTGATGGCGACAACACATGTTGTAATAAGTCTTGTGTGGGTCACCTCTTAAAGGCCACACGGTCTAATAAATGGCATTGAAATTAAATTGAAACACTTCAGTATTCCATTGATTGAATGGCATTTCATGCAGTATTCTCATGTTTATGTCCTGAGGGTCAGACGTGTGACTAACATTGACGTAAGTCTGAGACAGTATTAGCTGCCTCAGAGCTCATACAACCTATACTGAGTAACTGTGAGCTGATTACCCCTCAGCCATAGGCTTTTGTCAGTATCCTAACTCACATTCGATCTGTCACTGGTTGTCTGTAAGCCAGTCATGACGTATGGAGGTTTTGCCAATGCATCAAGTCATTAGCTCCTTTCATTGGTGCCAGCAATTGTAAATAATGATCCACATTTAGTACCTTACAACAGGATACCGTCTGAAATACGCGCACCCTTTTCACCTTTCATTGTTTACTCTGCACTCAGGTCCCCGAGCCCAGTTGCAGTGCAACCTTTAAAAGTGCATTTTTGTACGGAGCTTTTCTTGAATTTTCGTTACTAACATCATTATTACACGACCAAAGTCATGCGCCATCGCTGACGGAGCCAGCCAGTCTGTGGAGGCATGCATGAGTGCACTGAAAGGAGCCTGCCCTACCCTGACAATAAACGAGATTTATTTATATTCTAACAGTTACCGGCCGGCGGCTGCTTATTTATTTAAATTATAACTAACGAAACAAAAGCGGAGCATTCCCTGCTCTACTTACTTTTTTGCTGCAATTTAAAGCTTCGGTAAAGTGCACTTGTGGCCGCAATCAGAAGTATGACTCCGATTCTCCCACGGGCGGGCCGCAGAACGCCGGGCGGGAGGGCATTCAGTGCGGTTCACCTCTACACAGCCTATAAAGTTAAGAGCATAAAATGGTTGTCTCACAGGGATCTATTCTATCTATCCCCGCTTCTTTTTACCCTTCAAAAACGATAAAAGCTGTTTGGCATGAAATCTCAAGTCGGCCTGGAAACGTGCGTGCAGCTGCATTCGCAAGCATTTCCGCTTGCACTTCATACACGTGTGCAGCGCAGCGCCGCCCCCAAAATAGTGCCGCCTGGGGCGGACCGCCCCCACCGCCCCCCCCTAGCTACGCCCCTGCATACATTGGCTTCCTGTGGCCAAACGCTATGACTTCAAGTTGGGATGTACCATCTTCAAAGCCCTCTCTGGTAGTAGTCCAGCATTTATTTCTTCTAGGATCCAGCGTTATACTCCTTCTCGGGACCTGCAGCCCTCCCATTTGAATCTGCTGGCTACTCCATCATTCAAACGCAAGAAATATGGGGGGGGCTAAGATTCGCAGTATTGGCCCCGCAATTTTGGAACTCGCTTCCTGTGGAGTTGAGGTCTGTGACCTCTTATACACAGTTTAGGAAACAGTTTAAGACCTGGCTCTTCTACAAGGCGTATGACTAAGTTAATTTTCACACTGTTGCAGCCTCCCCCTGACTCCAGCGCCATGAAACCGTTTGGTGTACGTCGCTCAACAAGCATCTTTAACATAACAGAACAGAGAGCTATGGTGAACATGCTCAAAGGTATGAAAGGGATATACATTTTTCAAGACGATATAGTGATCCATGCTCCTGACATATGTGCTCATGATCTCATCCTCAAAGAGGTTCAGAGCAGATTTCAGTGTAGAGGTGTGGTGCTCAGGTGGGACAAAGGTGAGTTTCTCATGAACCAGGTGGAATATCTGGGTCATCGTATCACTGAACGGGCTGTTGAGCCAAAGCCACGTTTAGTGAAGAGCATTACAAATTCTAAAGCCCCAGTGAACAAACCTAGTCTCAAATCTTTTCTTAGCCTATGCAAATTTTACTCCAGATTTATCAAGGATTATGCTCAAAGTTGCGGCCTCTTTCCAGCATGTTGAGAAGAGGTGTTGTATTTGACTGGAACCAAGAGTGTCATAGTGTATTTGAATGCGTGAAAGAGCAGCTGTCTTGGCTGAAGGTATTAAAGAACTACGATCCAGACCTCAATGTGTATTAACAGTAGATGCAAGCAATGTGGGGTTGGGTGCTGTACTCAGCCAGGTGAAGAACTCTGAAATCTACACGCTTGGATATGCATCTCGGGTGTTGTCTGACACAGAAAAACAATAATCTGTAATTGAGAAATAATTGTTGGCTTGTTGATGGGGGGGGGACATGAAATTTTGGAACTTTATTTGGGGAACGCGTTTTGTTATTCAAGCAGACCACAAACCGCTAATTTACATTTTGAGTTAAAAAAACTCAAAAGGGTTCACCCTTGTATTGCACATCTTTCCACTAAATTGTTACAATTTGATTTTGCCACTGAGTATATTCCTCACTCTAAAAATGGGTGTGCTGATTTTCTTGTCACGCTTATCAGCTGGAGTGAAGATTTCAAGAAGTTATCTTATGATGAGGACAAAGAAAATTCAGATTTTTCACAGCTTGGGTGGGTAGAAAATCATGATTTTATTAAAGACACGGAGGCTGATATTATGCATGTTTCTTTAATTGCAGCTCACAGCAGCAACAGCAACACCAAACAATGTAAAGAATTTAGAACATTTGTTTAACATTCCAAAGTCCATATAATCCTGTGACAGCCAGCCATACTCCTTCTATAAGCTGCGAACAAGTCAAAAGATTTACTCCATTTCCAAAACTTTATAACGTAAGAGAAGAAATCCAGAGAACGAAAAGAATCTCATCCGTAGATTACTTCTTCACATCACCACCTGAAATTCAAGAACAAAAAATATATCAATGAGAGGGAAAAAAAAACAGAGAGGGATATCAGCCTCCGTGTCTTTAATAAAATCATGATTTTCTACCCACCCAAGCTGTGGAAAATCCACAGGCATAAAATAAAACTTCTTAAACACAGAGTCAGAAGACCAGTCCGCCGCAGCTAAAAAGACTGATAAACCGCCACCCAAGATGAAGGCCTTAGAGGCCATTGCCCCTCTTGCAGAATGAGCGCCAAATTAATTTAAATCGATCCCCGCTCTATTCATGACCTCTTTGACCCAACGAGACTAGGTGGGGGTAGATACAGCTTTATGTGGAAACTTGAAGGAAATGATTAGTTGTGTTTCCGAAATATTCCTAAGGGATTCAGTCCTCCTTTCATACTCACGTATACATCTCACAACACACAGCTTTCTACAATCATCAAAACTCGGATAGAAAATTGATCGAGACATAGTCTTGGTTCTTTTAGAAATAAACTCCTTCAGGAACAAAACGACGTCCTGTGATCTCTAAAGCTTTCACGTCTGAAACTCTCCTGAAGGAAACTAAACACAGTAACATAACCAGTTTCAAGGAAAGATCTCTGAGACTTAGAAATTCATTTTCGTACCAACTTGCCAACTCCTTCAATACGATGTCAACGTCCCAAAGAGATGAATACTTTGCCCCAGGAGGGGCTTTGATTCTTACGCTTCTTAAGAGTCTCCTAACTACATCATGCTGACCGATAGGAATGCTATCTACCAGTTCATGACCAGCTGAAATTGCTGACCTACCAATATTAACGGTACTATAAAATCTTCCTTTAAGGAAGATCTCTGACAAATAGTTAACAACTTCAACTAAAGGAGCCGATACTGGATCCAAATTCCTCGAAGAACACTAACAAATCCATCTGCCCCATGCCAACCTGTATGCCTTAGAGGTCCCTGGGGCCCATGATTCTTTAATGAGTTTTGAAGCTTCCGGAGATAAGCCTGACATTTGCCATGCTCTCCCGAAATCAACCAAGCCATTAGGTTTAAATGTCCCTGAAGAACTAAGTTGTGAAAATCTCCTACTGCGTTGGTTAGTAGATCCGGAACATTCGGCAGAAGTACTGGGTCTGCAATCAACATCTCCATAACATCTGGCTCATTTACTTTAAATGAGCCTGCCAGCAGCTCCAGATAATTAATATGCATTTGGCTCTCTTTCCCTGTCCATTTTTCCCCGGTAGTCAAAGATCCGCAGCTCGCTCCCCATCCCTAAAGGCTCGCATCTGATTCTATGATCATATCTGGACTCGGTCCAAAGATTGCCTTGCCGTTCCAAGCCACAAGATTCTCTAACCACCAAGTTAGTTCTTCTTTGGACTCTGAGTCTAATAGGATTTTCTGAGAATAGCTCACTCCCCTGTTCAGGTATAAGGTTCTCATTCTCTGTAGAGCACGGTAGTGAAGGGGAGCTGGGAAGATCACCTGAATAGAAGCCGTAAGAAGTCCTATAACCCTCGCAACCTGTCTCAGGGGAACCCAAACACATGCTAGTAATCTTCGCACCTCTCTGCGAATCTTCCTGACTTTTTCCATCGGTAATTTCAAGACACAATCCAAGGTCGAGATGTGAAAACCAAGAAATACAGTCTCCTGACTGGGTACTAGACAAGATTTCTTTATATTTATTATGAAACCCAGATCTTCTATAACCCTGACTGCAAGAGTCGTGTGTTCCTGAGCTTGAACCTTGTCTACTGACATTATGAGAATGTCGTCCAGGTAAATTGTTAGTCTTATTCCCCTTGACCGTAACCAAGTAGCTATGGGTCGCATCACTTTTGTGAAGCACCAAGGGGCAGAAGTCAAACCAAAGGGAAGGCTCTTGAACCTCCACATGGTCCCTTTCCAAAGGAATTTCAAGAAATCTCTTTGATGTACGCAAACATGAATATTCAGATAAGCATCTTTCAGATCCAGGCGAGTCAACCAATCTCCTTTCCTTAATACATCTCTCAGCATGTGAATACCTTCCATTTTGAAATGGTCGTATTCTACCCATTCTTTCACATCCTTCAGGTTTATTACAGGCCTCATTGTTTTGTCTTTTTTCTCTACCAAAAAAAGATTGCTTACAAACCCAGCACATGAATTCTCTGCCTTTTCTATGGCACCTTTGGTTTCCAATTCTAACACCTCCTGACTTACCAATTCTTCTTGTTTCTTTTGCGAATCTTAGAAGAGGAGGTCTCCTTACCTGAATCGGTTTGGTGACAAAATCTATTTGGTAACCTGACACGGTTTGTAATACCCAAGGGTCCGAGGTAATTTCTTTCCATCTGTCCAAGAACAGAGCAAGTCTTCCACCCACCTTTACAAGGGAAGATAAATGGTTGTTTAGAAAACATACCTTGGTATCTTGATCTTCTTTCGCCTCTAAAGCGACCTCTACCTCCTCTCTGTCTCTGAGGATAGAATCCTGGGAAATTTGAGCTTGATTGGTAACTTCCACCCCTAAAGCCACCTCTTGAGAAGGAGCCTCTTAAAATACCAGATGCGCGGCCGGGGAATCGGCCCCGCATCCTCCCGGCCGTGCCAAAAACTCTCCTAATGTCCTTCTGAACCTTTGGGATAGAGTTAAAGGCTCCTGCGTATTTTGCCATTTCTTTTACAAACTCTTCACCAAAGAGTAAGCCATTTGCTGAATGTCCAGACTCTTTTCCAGCAAGATCTGCCAATTTTGGGTCTATTTTCATTAGAAGACTCTTTCTCCTCTCGATACAGAGGGAAGCATTAGCATTTCCCAATAAGCAGATTGCCCTTTGGACCCATTGACGTAAGTCCTCTACATTTATTATGCCCTGTTGAGTATATGCCTCCTCGCAGATATCAAAAATTTTAGTCAAGGGGCCAAAGACATCAAGGAGTCGGTCTTGGCACCCCTTTAATCCCTTATCAAGGCCCCTTCTTGGATCTCTACCCATTTTATTTAAAAAGGTGAGTATCTTAGGGTCTAGTTTGGGTGCGAACGCGAGCTTGGTGGCTAGTGATGGTCTAGGACACTCTGATCTCAAACGTGTCCTGACCTCTTTAGCCATTTCTTTGCGAATCCAATACTCTACGTATTGAGCCACATGTTTAGCCGGCACCCATTGTGGAGAGAGTGGGTGTTGGATTGTATTGGGGTCAAACATTAGTTCACCAAAAGGATCAATAACTTGACCTTAAGAATCTGTGTCTATATCTTTCTTAACCTTTTTGTAAGGGGTGTCATCCTCATCCGAGGATCCAAAATCTGAAGAACATGAGATTACAATATCCCCGCTACTCGAGGATTCGTCACAAACGATTGCCCTGTGATCACCTTTTTTGGCCTTTATAGCCTCAGTCATACTGGCCTTTATAGCCTCTTTCATGGACTCTGTTAGACCTGTCAGCCCTTTGGGTGGTCCCTCCTCATCATTATTTATTTTGTCCCACTTTTGCCTCAAACCCTGTTAGAATTTTTCCTTTTTGGGAACCACCAGACTTTTTAGTGTTGATGCAGATTCAGGGAGCCATTTTATCTACCCCTGGAACTTCTGTCTGAGGGCCTGGAGCACAAAATGGTGGCCACCTGTGACATCATCAGCACCCACTGGGACCTACTAGAACCTTCTGCAACATTCTGGAGCCCTGTGACAGTTGGAGGCGGTTTAGAATGTTGGGAAGCTAAGACAGAGAGTTGGCAGTTGGAGCTGGCAGTTGGCACCTGACTGGTGAGGAGAGAGCAGCAGAAACCTGAAGGAGGAAGGAGTGAGGCAGCAGGAGTGGAAACTTGTGCCTGGAGTGGGGTCCATAAACCCACCCTTGATACTAGTCCCTACTGACTGAGCCCAGCCTGGAGCCCTGTGTGGGAAGAAGCAAGAAAAACCATCTTAAGGACCTGGACAGCAGGAACAGGCCTTAGAAGCAAAGAACAGCAAAGTCCTGACCTGATTATTGGTTTTCCTGGAGTCCGACGTCGAGAAGCCTAGAGACCCGGAGCCCGAGGTGGAGAAGCGGCGCTGACTGGAAAAGCAGACGTCGTACCCGGAGCCGCCGGAGGTCGAGAGAGGGCGCCGACGGAGGTCGTAGAGAGTACCAGAGGTCGAGGAGGAAGTCACCCGAGGTCGAGTGAGCGGCGTCGACGGGGGAGTGAAGTCCGCCCTCCGGAGTCGCCGGAGACCGAGGTGAAGCGTGCCGGAGGTCGGGAGTGGAGGTCGCACTCCGGAGTCGCCGGAACCTGAGGAGAGGAGCACCGGAGGTCGGGAGTGAGGTCGCACTCCGGAGTCGCCGGAACCTGAGGAGGGGAGCACCGGAGGTCGGGAGTGGGGATCGCACTCCGGAGCCGCCGGAAGTCGACATCGAGCCAAGGCCGGCCGACGTCATCGAACCTGAGGTCGCCATCGGACCGGAGCCGCACGAAGTCGACATCGAGCCAAGACTGCCCGACGTCATCGAACCGGAGGTCGAGATCGAGCCGAGGCCGCCGACATCGAACCGGAACCGCCTACCGGCGTCGTCAAGAACTGACATTGTGCCGAGGCCGCCGACATCGAACCGGAACCGCCTCACGGCGTCGACACGACTCCAGCGGCGTCGGAGCTTCAGAAAAAGGGCAGTAAGTGGAATAGAGGGCGCCTAAGGCCCTGTGGAATCCTGAGAGACTACCCTAGGGGCTAGAGAGGTGCTGGAACCAGCTTGATTGTGCCAGGGGTGAGCTGAGACTAATTCAGAGGGGTTGTGTAGAGTGAGGGAGCCAGGTCTCTAGAATTCCCCCCCTTGATCTACCTCAGTTTAGGCCTCAGCCTTGTCCAAGCCAGGGAGTAGACACCCTCAAGCCATCCATCTAACCACAAGCTGTGACTGGGCCAAATCAGCCCATAGAAATCTAAATGTGATCTGATTCCATAAGTGTCACTGTCAGCTTTTAATTATTTATTGAGAGCACTGTATTTATTGTATTTAACCTATTTATTGCTTCACTGTATTTATTGTTCCACAGTATTTATTGTCGTACAATATTTATTGGCTTGCAGTATTTATTGCCTCATAATATTTAATTGCCTGTATGTAATGCACTTATATTTATGCCTTAATTATTTATGATCTCCCCTATTTATTGTATCATTAAGACAGTATTTATTTGACGTACCCTTCCACAGAAAAAGCCTTGTATATGGTGATTGTGTTATTATTTATTTAATCAGCAACTAAGAGAAAAAGAAGATAAACAGAGATATTTTCATAATTTTTACGGTGTAGAGTCGTTTTTGGAACGGATGCACGCATGGTTATTGTATGGGTATGACGTATGCTTAGCACGGTGCCTGATTCCTGACCACTCGAGCCAAGCTACCACTGTGTATGTCTGGAGAGACCCCGTTACCACCACCCTTTCCGGTGTGGGAGTGGAGTAATTTCCAACAGACTCTTTTTGAATTTTACCCTCAATGCCTTTCAAGTTAAAGGCAGCCTCATTAAAATTATCCTTTTTTGAGGACATATGTTTTCTTTTGCGGGGCACTTTCTTGCCCGAACCACTTGCATGAGATTCTTCGCAAACTTCCTCCACAGACCAACATTGTTCCTCATTAGGAATACCTTTGTCAAACCTGTCCTCTAATTTATTTACACAATCATCTAGTTTTTTCTCAAGTTGTAAGGCTAGAACAGACATAGCCTGATCTACATAACCCATAACTTTTAAATCCAGGGCATCATGGTTATCCTTGTTATTTTCCATCTTTGAAAACTAAAACGAAAGCCCCTATAATTGTTAAAGTCAAAAGCCGAATAAATACAATCCTACTTAAAATATTAATTTTGCGGTAAAAAATCAGTAAGAATATATTGAATCGCTTTTCTCACTGTGTTCTCAGATGAAGCCAAGTTGACAGTTAAACTGATCCTTGTCTGACAAGAAATAAACAATTGGGTTCTGCCACTTTTGCTTGTCCAAAAGATGGCTGCCACAAAGTAATAGAGAAAAGGAAGGAAAGACCAATTCAAAATGGCTGTTGCATCATGTGATGCATGTACGGTAGCCTATGAGGATCAAAATCTATTCAAACCGAAGGAGGTGATGAGGTAAATTATTTTGGTTGTTTGATATTGTATATATTCTTATTTTAATACGTAAGGTTTATTAAACAAATGCACTTGTGTAAGAAAGCGGTTTTAATTGTGGGATTGAGGCATAATTCATTTACACAGTTACATGTTGAAACGCGCGTTGAAAATAATTAAATAATTGAATGGGAGATTCAGGCAGTTGCTGCGTGATCATGGCCATGCACGAGGCACGGAAAGCCGAAAAAGTGGCGGAATCTGTGTCCTCGGCATGCTCTCGGCATTCAAAATATTCATTGTTTTACTAAACTTTCAAACAGAAGCTCTTGCTCCCTTGTCTAAGATCTTCCAGAGTGGGTGCGCAACGGTGAAACGAAGAAAAGGAAGCGCGAGCGAGAGTCGAGTAAACAGTCTCCCTCGCGCTCATCTGTGAAATACTTTAAACGAGTTCCGGAATTACTCTATAAGAAGAATAAGGGAGGTACCGAAATTGAGCAATAATAAAAGGCAGCACCCTAACAAGGAAATTACGAATTATTCAGTCCCAAAGGTTCACTTAAAACATTAAACCAAGAGTTGTCATACAAAACAAGAAATGAATCATTAAAACAAGTCGTACAAGGCAAGAAAACCACAGTTTGTAAATAACTGCAATCACAAGGTAGTTTAAAATTATCCCAAACAATTTAAATGAAGAACAAAATGAGAGCGAACTTATCTTATCTGTGAGCAGCAAGAAAGAAAGGAGTATGGCTGGCTCTCACAGGATTATATGGACTTTGGAATGTTAAACAAACGTTCTAAATTCTTTACATTGTTTGGTGTTGCTGCTGTGAGTTGCAATTAAAGAAACATGCATAATATTGGCCTCCGTGCCTTGCCATAAAATTGTATTGTGGCATCCATTGATTTACGTTTGAGTGGTGCTTTTTTCTAAAAAGGATTGGAGGGATGCTCTGAAGTAGGACTTCAGGCTTGTCACTCGTGAAGCACATTGAAGCTGGTTGGCCTAAGGAGAGGAATATAGATTTTGATCTCAAAACCTTTGTCACAGTTGCAGATGAGTTGTCTTTTGAGGATGGGTTGCTGTTGAGAGCAGACAAGTTTGTTCCCCAGGTGACATTGAGGAAAAAAGTTATTGTACGGTCAGATGATGGACATCTGGGGGCTATCATGACGAAGAGAAGAGTACGCATATCTTTCTGATGGACAGCTATGGATCAGGAGATTGATTTGATACTAAAGAATTGTGTCACATGCTCCAGTTGTGACAAATCATTTAAGATAAGAACTCCTCCTCTTAGTCCTATTGAATTGCCCACAGGTCCCTGGGACAAGGTAGGGATTGATATTGTCGGACCGTTTTATGCTTTAAACAGTACATCTAGGTTTGCTGTAGTTTCTGATGGACTATTACAGTACGTAGCCAGAAGTAAAGTTCGCCAATGAAGTAACTTCGAAAGTAGTTGTTGAATTCATGAAAGAAGTATTTCTCAAGGAAGGATTTCCTGCAACGTTAGTTCCAGATAATGGTTCTCAGTCTATCTCTGATGAATTTAGAACATTTTTTGAGACCAGTGGCATTAAACATCTTAGAAGTTCTCTTTATCACCCCCAAACTAATGGTCTAGTAGAAAGAATGAACAAAATATTAAGAGATTGTATTCAGTGGGCTAAAGTAAACAAATGTATAATTGCCAATGCTGCCAAGAGCATGCTGTGGTTTTATCGCACCACTCCCCACCCGGCAACTGGTGTGAGAAGAGCAACCACATGTTTTTGTCCTGCTTGGATGAACAAATGGGTATGGCCTAAGCAGAGTCAGGTTCCTGTTGAGATTGTCAAAAAAGGCTTTCTTCTTATCAGGAGAAACAAAAATAAAATGTTGATGTGAGAAACAGAGTCTAGGATGTGGAGGTAAAGGTGGGGGATTTTGTTCACATTTGTAAACCTGTTCATGTTAACAAGGGCAAAACTAAGTTTGGTGCCCCATTCAGAGTCATTAAGGTGAATGGCAATAGTGTGCAAGTTGAGAGTGGGCAATGGTGGAACCTTAAGAGAGTGGTTCGGGTTGAAACTGAGCAAAATAATTTGCAGAAGGAGGAGAGTGGAAAAAGAGTTTCATCACATTGTAGTGTGTGGCAAAGATGCTGCAGGCTCAGATGATGCGTCTTCCACTGCTGGTGTCTCAGCTAAGGAGGTGAGATTGAGACACAGCACAGAGTTACTTTTCCCAGCAAGTACTGTGATTTTGTATGAAGTTCTCTGTTGATGTTTTATTCTTGGAGTGTTAGTGTTACTCTGGGGTAATGTCATCTGAAACCACATTTTTATCACAGTGTTTACCTTGCTCTTAGTTGTGGATGTTATTTATGCACCCTTCTTGATAAGGCTATATGTTTTATTTTCTAATTATGATTTTGTTATGCTTGGTTATTTCGCTCTGTTATCTTCTTTGATTTGTTAAAATTATTGTGATATTGTTTAGCGAAAAGCCATGATGTGGTCTGTGTAAGCCGCCTCATGCTGGACATGGAATTGGAATGCGTGTTAAGATTCCATGCTCAGGACGATGACGACAGTTGAAGAGTTGTCCAGCTGCCCAGATGACTTGCTGATACATGGAACAAATAAACAACAAATACAACTTACATGAAGGTCTATGTCGTTCTTCATCACAACAATCTTGTCACATACTAGCGGCCAAAATGAGCTTACTTTTAGTTGTTCTTTTTGAAAAGGAGCTTTGTTGAAAAAAACTCATCTGTCCAGAGGTGTGGACGGAGCTGGGAAATACCAAAATTCACATTCTGGTAAGGCAGCCGTTTGGGCCTTTTAACGATCTTCATAATATGCGTTTACTGTGAAGAGTTTACAAGTCTGTTATAGGGTCGCCTATGGCTGTCTGTAGGTAGAGAGCATTATTTTGTGATGTTCACTTTTTTTAGGGGAATTAGGAATATCCCACAGTCCGCTTGCACGCATGTAGACACAATAATAAAATTGGTATATTTTAACAGTGATTCTCGGGAGGCTTTAGATGAATTCACGGCTGGGAGGCCCTCACAGAAGGGTGCATCATGAACATACTAAATTGTTACTATAAAATCTTCGCAGGCATTGCTGCACAAAGGCTATCAAAGGTCATAAGTACAGTGGTCAGCACTGACCAGAAATGCTTTATCCCTGGCAGACACCCTCATGAACTAATGCACTTGCTTATAGGCACCGTTGATATAGCTAAATCCTTTCATTACCCCTTGATGATAGCTACAGTGGGTTCGGCAAAACCTTTTGACTGAGTTAACTGGGTGTATCTTTGGGGCACCCTATAACTATATAGATATGGTGTATACGCCTATCTTAAGCAGCACTGCGCTCATGTGGCGCTTTTGCAAGAGACACACATCTCCCAGCCAGAAGTTAGTAGATTGCAACAGAGGTGGAGGGGTCAAGTGCTCGCCACAGGCTACTCGGCTTACGTCAGAGGAGCTCTTATTTGGGTACGGCCTGGCACCCATTTTGAATCAGAAGAGGTCGTTATCGATCCCTATGGTAGATACGTATTTGCCATAGGTCGTCTAAATGGGATACACTTGGTTTTATGGTCTATATACGCTCCTAATACAGATTCGGGGGCGTTTTGGCAGACACTGACGGATCTACTTTCATGCTGGTGTCATATTCCTTGGTTACTGGGCGAAGACTTTAATATGGTTTTAGACACAGCACTGGACATTCCCGCCCTTACCGCAGACTGCTGCAACAGCCAACGCTGGAATCTAGAGGAGTGGCTACGAAGGTGGGATCTATCAGATGTATGGAGGGCACTTTACCCACGGGTGCGGCAGTACTCGCACTACTCACATCTGCATAGGTTGCATGTGCGCATAGATCGTTTTGTTGCAAGCGCGCTGTTATTGGCGAGATGCCTCACTGCGACTTACCATGGCAAAATACTTTCCAACCATAGCCCGCACGCGCTGACACTGGGATGTATAGATGGGGGACCAACTGCTCATCTATGGAGGCTCCAGCCTCTGGCACTAGAGGGCCCACCGTTTAGAACAGTGGTGCACACAGCGATAGACACGTACTTTGAACATAATGTGGTGTCAGTCCCAAACGAGGGCATTCTGTGGGATGTGTGCAAGGTGGTGGTCAGGGGGTGTTGTATGGGGCTGAGTTGGAACATCAGGAAGCAGCTAGACAAAGAGGTGAAGCGAATTGAAGACTCGCTGACCCAGCTTGTGGATGCCCTGGCCCAGGGTGCTGATGTGCAGCCCGGAATTGATGTGCAGAGGGCTAAACATGCTGAGGTGCTGGAACGTCTCCTTTGTCTGAATTACTCGTCACATGCTGCACGCACTCATGCGGCGGCTGATAGAGCAGGCAGACTATTAGCGTGCATGAGCAGGCAGGAGTATGCGCAGACACCTATACTGCGGCTACGCACAGTGGTGGGAGCACTGCTCACAACACAGCATGAAATTCATGGTGCGTTCACTGCGCATTACACAAGAGTGTATCAAACGGTGAGTCGCGCAATGTTCGAAGACATAGAATCCTTTCTTGCCCCTCTACCACTCTGTCAGGTCACAGCAGACCAACATAACGAGTTGAGCAAGCCACTCACGCTACTGGAGATTCACAGTGCTATTGGTTCCCTAGCTACAGGCTTATCGGCAGCTCCTGCCCGCAGTCTATGACAATGCACAGGAAATGGGTGTGCTCTTGAGTACGCTCCGTGAGTCTCTGTTGGTGTCCCTGCCCAACCCTCACAGAGATGCGGAGCTGATTGGATCGTACCCCCCCTTTGGCGTTACTCAACACCGACTATAAAGTGTTGGCAAAAATACTAGCGAATAGGTTGGTCCTCCTAGTGCCGCAGTTAGTGCACGCAGACCAAAATGGCTTTGTGCCCACTCGCAGCACATCGTTAAACTTGCGACACTTCTTCCGGGTGGCGCGCTATGCTGGGGCTAGTTGGGCGCGTGCTGGATGCCTTGTGCTTGACCTGGAGAAGGCGTTTGACATCTTAGAATGGAATTTCCTGTTTGCTGCACCGCGCAGGTATGACCTGGGGAGGACTTCCTGGGCCTCATTCAGCTGCTGTACACGCTGCCCACGGCAAGGGTGAAGACAGATCCATACATATCAGCATCGGTCCCCATAGAACGCGGTACAAGGCAGGGCTGTCCGCTTTCCCCACTGTTATTTGTGCTTGCCTTTGAGCCACTGGCTGAGGTGCTACGTCTCATGCAAAATGACTGGGGTATCCTGCTGGGGGATGGCACGCATGCGGTCTCCCTATATGCGGACGACCTGTTAATATATCTCAGGGACGTAATGCAGCCGTGCGGCGCGATTAAAGCTACTTTTATTGAGTTCGCCTCGCTCTCGGGGTTAAAAGTGAACTGGTAGAAGTCATGTCTGTACCCGTTTGTGGAGTCTACTCTTGATACGCACTTGGTGGTCAGTGGCAGGGCTGTGCACTGGCAGACTGGCGCATTCCGATATTTGGGGGTTCTTGTATACAGAGACCCACAGGACCTCCTAGAGGAGGATTTAGTTCACGCTATCACGGCGGTGAGGGCTCAGATGACCTTCTGGGCCACCCTGCCATTGGCCGTTATGGGTAGGATCGCATTGTTAAAAATGGTGGTCTTGCCGCGTCTCCTTTATTATTTCACAAACTTGCCGCTGCACCTTAGGCCGCCCTTTTTTTAAAACACTGGAAGTGGACATGCGACGATTTATATGGCATGGGTCACGGAGCAGAGTATCCTTAGCTAAGATGTATCCGCTGACTGCGCAGGGCAGACTTTCTCTACCCAACATGGAGCAATATTACCTAGCCACGCATCTCCAAAGGGCTGCCTCAGCGCGCGCCACCGCAGAGCAGGTGCCCGTGTTCACCCATCCCCAAATCATCGCACTGTTTCATCCGGGTCGAACGGGAGGCAGCTGCTGGTTAAAGTGGCATATCATTGTTATCGGCGCATTACGCGGCATGTAGTACCATATGCACCGTCGCTCCCTCTATTAGGCACACCCAGGAGGCTAGGGGCTGTAACGAGTGCGGAGTTGGTACGCTGGCGTTCCACAAGGGTCATCGCTCAGCCCCACTCTCTTCAACGTCTACATGAACCCCCTCGCAGCCATCGCACGCCAACACAACCTCAAGATCATCACCTACGCCGACGACACCCAGCTGATCCTCTCCCTCACCAACGACCCGGACACCGCCAGAGCCAGCCTACACGAAGGGATGAAGGATGTCGCCGAATGGATGAAGAACAGCCGCCTGAAACTGAACTCAGACAAGACGGAGGTCCTCATCCTGGGATCATCACCCTCCGCCTGGGACGACTCCTGGTGGCCCCCTGCCCTAGGAGCCACCCTCAAGCCAACGGACCACGCACGCAACCTGGGCTTCATCCTGGACTCCTCCCTTTCGATGGCCAGACAAGTCAACGTCGTCTCGTCTTCATGCTTCAACACCCTGCGCATGCTTCGAAAGATCTTCCGGTGGATCCCCACCGAGACCAGGAAGACGGTCACCCAGGCCCTCGTCACCAGCCGGCTGGACTACGGCAACGTCCTCTACGCCGGCACCACCGCCAAACTCCAGAAAAAACTCCAACGGTTCCAGAGCGCCTCAGCACGACTCATCCTGGACATCCCCTGACACAGCCACATCTCCGGACACCTGAGAGACCTGCACTGGCTCCCCGTCAACAAAAGAATCACGTTCTGACTCCTCACCCACGCACACAAGGCCCTCCATGACCTGGGCCCCAAGCTCCTCAACAACCGCCTGACCTTTCACAAGCCCACCCGCCAGCTCTGCTCCGCCAGCCTCGCCCTCGCCGCCGTTCCACGGATCCACAGAGCCACCGCCGGAGGAAGATCCTTCTCCTACCTGGCAGCCAAGACATGGACCTCCCTCCCCATCCACCTCCGGACAACGCAGGACCACCTCGCCTTCAGGAAGCAACTCAAGACCTGGCTGTTCGAGCAGTAACGTTCCCCCCCCCCCCCTAGCGCCTTGAGACCCCTATGGGTGAGTAGTGCGCTATACAAATGACTCTGATTGATTGATTGATTGATTGACGCATGCACTCACCATGCTATGGGGCGATGTGACGCAGGAGCATCCTACCCACCTAACTGTTCAATACCTGCATGAGCTGGGCACTGGCCGTCACCTGACTAAGTGGTTTGCGGAGGCCCTCAGGATCCACACGTCACATTGTCTGCTGCCCCTTCAAGCCCGCTGGGATGCAGATCTCGGACGACCCACCACTGACAGGGAGTGGGAGAAGATACTCAAGAGTCTCACGCGAATTCCACGCAATGTCAGATTTCGTCTCATTCAGTATTATGTTGTCCATAGAGCCTATCTGACGCCTGACCGCATAAATAGATATTTTGGCCGCACTGACACCGTGTGAGCATGGTGTGAGGAGGCTGACGCGAATTTACTACACATGCTCTGGTCATGCCCTACTATTCAACCGTATTGGGGAACTGTTAGCGACTGTCTAGCCCAGTGCACGGAACGCACTCTGGACTGGTCGTGGGAGGTATGTATTCTGGGATTATTCCCAAGATCCAAAGGACACAAAGTGACTTCTAGGTTCATAGACTTGGGCCTTATAGTCGCCCAGCATCTACTCACACGTCGCTGGAAGTCTCCTGTCTCCCCAGTAGCAATAGCGTGGGATCACTTCTTACTATGTTGGTCACAAACAGAAAGTGTGGCGCTCCGCCGTGAAGACACCACGGGGTTGCGTAAACAGCCGATAGCAGAGGTGTGGGACACAATACTGTCTGACTTCCGCGCGGCCTGGCATGACTGCTTGGAGACGCAGGAGCACGAACTTGCTGCAGATTCTGACTGAGCAATAGTTACTACTTATAACCCGCAGGCGAACAGGGGGGTGCGTGACTGTTCAGTTTGATAGCTCATGCATGTGGAGTTTGGCCATGCTGTTTTCTCCTCCCCTCCCCCCCTTCGCCTGCCCCTTCCCATTCCCCAACACCTCCCCTTCCTCCCCCTCCTTCCCCCCTTCCCCATGGCGCGCAGCCTGCTCTCTTTGCCCAGATACACATTCAGCCCCCGACCACCAACACACACCACCTGCGTGGTGGTCACGGTATAATGGTAGGCATGGGACGCTAGAGCGTGCACTATGACTAGCAGTCATAATTAGGCGGGCTGCAATGGCGCAGACGGTGGGTCATAGATGTAGGGCACATAACGGCGCAGGGATTTATTGTAAGTGTTCCGGGCGGTGGGGTACATTGTTTAGAGTTGTATATTTGTTTTTATTTACTCACTCATGGTTTAAATCTGTATGTGAAGATAACGTGCTAAGGACCCACAATTGGTGCCTTTAAAAGTTGTTGATGCTGGAAATGTGGAAATGCGGAACATTACAACTGTATTAGTTGTTCACTTATAGATTCAATCTGTATGGTGACACACCCTGGTATAAATGTACTGTATACAGTGATTATCGTACCAATAATAATAAAAACAAAGTTAAACAAAAAAAAATAGTGAAGCAGGCAACTTTAAACATAAACCATCTCTTCATGCTCCCTAGGACCTACTGGACCCCCCTGAGGATGGCTAGAATTAGAATAGGGTCTTCAAGGTGTAAGAGAGGTAACATACTTGGAGCACATGACAAACATATATTTATGGAGTGCCAAAAATTAGCTCTCTTTTGGAGTGAGGTCAGTGGGGTACTGAGCGAAATTCTGGATGCCAAAGGAAAGGTAAGCCACTCCTTAATTTTATTGGGGACAGACGCGGCACCGAACACATGGCAATAATTGGCTTACTTTTTTTCCTGATATTGACAGCGAGAAGAGAAATATATTAGAAATGGATCTTAATGAACCACCACTAAGCCGAGATTGGGTTAACGCAGCTAGATATATTAGTGAGTCCGGCTTAGCATGTGACGGAGGAGGCTGAGAGAAGATGGCATCCATCTACTGCATGACTAAATAGAGAGTTAATGGTCAAATTATTACCGTACAGCTCTGCTGAGAGAACCATGGGATCTGATAGATGAAACCTTTTTACCGATAAAATACAAGCAGTGCCGAGCGCTGCAAAACTGCATTAAGATCTCCTTCTCCTTCAGAGAAGCATGGAAATTCTGGCAGTGGAATGAGGACAACAAAAATAAATTCATCAATCATCCTACTATGAACTTCATTTGAACAGAAAAAGGGCAAAAACCGTAGAGAAGTGTGCAGAGGATCTTTAACACAACTTGCGCCCACCCCATCCCTTGTCCTCCCTGAGCTGTGATTATCCATGGTTTACTCTGGAACAAGAGGTATTAAGACTTCCCTCAAAGAACCTTTTATGGATGCCCCCTAAAACACGTAAACATTAGCCACTCCTTTTGCCGTCATCTACAGCCAACCTGTCCTACTGGAACATAATGGTGAGATCCTGCCAGATAACTAGCAACCCTTCACTTACACACCAACTATAAATTATACTATATTTTTGTCAGGCATGACAAATGGGGTACGTGAGATGTCTTGGTGCACTGCATACAGAAGGTACCCTGAAGATGAGGGATATACTCCTGATTTTCAAGTACTCCCTAAAGATGTATACAGATCAACCCAACTACTCCACTGGGCACAATAGGAAAATGTACAGCAGGTGGTGGGAAGAGACACCACTGCCTTGGAAGGCCTGCTCTCAGCGGAATGTTCAATATGGGTAATATCTTGCCTAAATAGACACCTGGAGATAATACAACCATGCCACACATCCACATATTTAAAGAAGTGGCAAGAGAAACCCCAACTGGAGATCCCAGAAAGTTAATTGGAGTCTCCAAATCTTCAGTTTGTACCGGATAGAAGGAAAATACCTGTAAAGTGATGGTGAACATACAAAAGCATTAGAGAGTTTTTGAAATATATGTTGTTCTTGTTAAAGCACTAACAAATAGATGCCAATGGATCTGCATATCATTTAATTTGGTGTTGTGGATGAGGATAGCCTGTAAGCACTTTCCCTGATGACTTGCAAGTTAGTCTCCCATCCTTTACTGCAAGCTAAACCATCAGGTGCCCAGAAGTGGAGTGTCCCTGATATCCTGCATGCAGGATTATGGTGGTGTAAAGTTTGCCATCTTTAAGCGCAGCAGGCCTTTCCTGCTGGGCCGTGTCCCTTGCCTGAAACACGCAGGCCGCTTTCAACCTGCTCCGGGCCCCCCCTAATATGAGGCCTAGAAGGGGATCAATCTCTGGGGGCGGGAACCTGGTGCTTCCCACGGGGGCAACCGGAGGAGTGCTGTTTGAGCGGTGGTGCCGGGGAGGGGGGGAGCTTATAGGGAGACCGTGATGCTGCACGGCCAAAACTGATAGCCTCCGTGACTTGCAAGCGAGAAACTGCTTCTTTCTCTTTGTCCGCAAGGTGCGGAGCCAACAGCCAATCGTGAGGAGACGGTGACAGGGCCGACGCAGCTGGCCGGAAACTGCGGCCTTGCCGTGAACCTGCATCATCTGGTACATGACCTGCAGTTTTGGGGCTCACTGGACCACACCTGTCTCAAAATTGGGAAAACAGACACAAGGCAGTCTAAGCTGTCCTTTGAAACTGTCCTTTGAAAACCACAGACAGACACACACAACAGACTTGCCCCCCAGATGCACAGATGTTGGGCCCAGGGGGCGGCGAGGGCCCTGCTCCAGAGCGGACATTTGCTCCATGTTTTTAGACCTCAAGCAGAGCCTCAGTGCCATTGACACGAAAAGAAACATTCTGGCTGACTGATTTGATTGGCTCAAGGAGAAAGTTTCCAAACACGAGGAGCGAATAGATCAACTTGAATGCCGTACATCAAATGTGGAAGACATGCAGTCCTCTGCTGGGAAGCTTGTGCCACAGATGGAAAAGGTCTTTGAGGTTATCCAAATCAAAAATAAAGACCTGGAGGCACGTTCAAGGAGGAATAATCTATGTATAATAGGAGTCCTGTAGTAGATAGTGATGGGCAGAATGTAGGACTGCGTGGAAAGGATGCTCTGAACTCCTCCATGCTCATAGTTGTGAGTGCTCTCATGTCGCTGAGCCAGGGGCCACCCCCGGGTGTGCACTGGGTGCCTGATAATTGCTTGGCTGTTAAGCTACAGCGACAGGGACACTACTTTGCATTGGTAAGAGATTGTCGCCCCCTCCAATACCAGGGCGATGAGATTTCCTTTTTCTCGGACTTCACGCCATCTGTGCAGGCCGCACTAGGTAAAGCTGATGTGGCATACTGCCAGGAACAGCTGAATGCTTTTTTGTAATTGATGCCGGTTCGATCTCAAACTAAGAATAAATAATCCCCCTTTGAGACGTACCTGGGTGCACAAGAGGGTGCTAGCGATCCAGATCAAGCAGAGAATGATCAGGGGATTGCCCCCTGGCAATGAGGTCTGTTCCTTAGGCCACACAGTGTAGTGCGACTCACTCTATGATTGCGGCAGGGGCGCAACAACTGTAGGTTGGACGTTTAGCTGATAAGTTATTTACCTTTTAATGCATAATGTTGGAATCACTGTAACTTGCATGCTGTCTTTTTTCATTTGTATGCTGTTATTTCACAGTAAAAACTCAATAAAAAAATGAATAAAAAGGTGTGGACATATAAGTGCAAGCTTAAATGTCCCTATGGTAGCCTCTTACCATTAAGGGCTACCATAAGTGTTCAGGGAGCCATAGGTTAACATGGACCGGACCCTGGGCATCCCAAGGTTGCCAGTTCCATTATGGTCCCTCTGAAATTTGTTATGCCATAAAGCACTTTATACCTTTTATGACTATTTTCCAGCAATCCTTCGTACTGAGTTGGAATTTTATAAACCAACGCTCTAGGAAGCTGGCTCTTTATGTGATATATCGATAACTTGATACACCATGCAAAGAGTCCAATGCTTCCCTTAAAAGTGGACAGGGCCTTGCTATGTAATCCCAAAGTGCTCAGTTATGGGTAGTGTGGTCGAGCAGCCTTAGACTTAACACAGAGGAGGGAAAGACCTTTGCAAATACACACAATGATTAATAAATAGGGCTCCCGGTTTTCCGTTTTTACGGATTTTTACATATAAATACAGACGGAAAACATATATAAAAAACGGGAAAATACTAGTACATGTTGCTGTGCTGCCGTCTGGTGTCTCCCCCTCCTTAAAGGGTTAAGAGGTATCAGCCCGGGCTGAGAAAGCTTCCCGGGCACACACAGAGCTGCCAGCCGCACCCGAGTATTTCACAGGTCTTTGAAAGACCATTTATTTGTTAATGAGGCTTTTTTGTTATTTCACCCCTTTTAGAGCCCTGCCAGATTCAGATTAGGAGCCTCTATTCACACCATTGTTGTGTGAGTTGTGGCTCTTGCACCATGTTGTGAGCACGATTACAGCAATGGAGCATTTGGTGAAAGGGTGGGACTCCGCTCCCTGATGGAATTAGCGGGTCTGGGAGGCAGCAGCTGCCTCTGGGGATGCAGAGCCGGTGCTTGACACGTGGATATAAAAAGTGCCCGCCCTCCCCCTTTCTAGACGGCAATCTATAACTTTTCTTCCTGTCTCGTGGTCCCTCTACAGCTGATCGCGTTCCCACTCGTGTGGGTACATCAGCTACCCTGTTCTGTGATGTCATGTCCATGAGAGCCGCAGTCACTGGTGTGTGTGTGTGTAATGTGACTGATGGTGGATGTATGCGGGGGCAGAGACTGGTGTTATTAGATATGTCTCTGTTCAGTGTGATCTGGAGCACTGGGCTGCCCTGCTGCTGGCTGTATGCTGCTGGGCATCTCGAGAGGGGAGGGGGTTGTGGGAATGCAGGCAGCAGACCGGGCTGTGAGCCTGGAGGGAACTCGAAACAGGAGCGCTGTGGGTGAATACATGTTCTGACACATAGAAGCAGCCGTCTGGCGCAGTGCGGCCCTCTTAAACTCACGTTGGACATCCTCCGCTATGGAGAAAGCGCTTCTAATAGCACCATTTAGGTGTTTCTAGTTACACCCTACATCATTCAGCCTTCCATTCAAACCATGGCTCCCCCTTCCTCAACACTACAAACAATCCCCCCCACCCCATACATTCCTCCAAATCCTACTGAGTGTGGCTACCACCCTGCACTCGCCCCAACTCAATGCAACCGCCTCCCATTCAATTCATCCCCACTTTCCACCCCAGGTCACCAGGCCTTCACTTCCGTCGTAAAACCAAACCTCATGACACTATCTGCAAATCTTTACACACCCTGCCTCCCCCCTCGCCTACTAAAATTCAGGGTCCACAAACTCGTGTATGTTGCTTGGGGTAAAAAGCAACACAGGATTTACACAGAAGCGCCAATTGTGCATCTTTTTTAAAGCTTATTTTTCTACAGATTAATACATCACAACATCCTTGGGGGGGTCTCGCTGCTGTTGCATTAGGAGCCCCTGCAGCAGCATGGAAGCAGTTTAAATTGACTCTTTGTTAATTTTCCAGGGTGGCATTAATCATTTCGGACATAGGGCACAATGCTGTCTTGTACGGTGCATCTTCTTACGTCACAGGGCATGGCAAATCTTTAGCAACAGACTTGGAACAGCCAAGACGCACCACATTTTCTATTCAAGTAGTGTTACAAGAAGCTTGCCAGTTTCCCTGGAACATGCTATGGGCAGACAAAGGAGTAATAAACAAGCATTTTGAATGCAATAAGTCTCGCATTTACCCAAGTTTAAGCAACTGGCATTGTAAATGATAATGCCTTTTATTTATGTTTTAAAAACGAAAACAAAAATAAAAGACATTATTATTTGCAATGTCAATAGCTCAAACTCGCGTAAATGCGAGACCTATTGCATTGCAAATGCTTGTTCTTTGTTGCGTCTGTTTTTCTGTCCTCCTACTTCAAGCACTCACTTAAAAAAACAAGCATTTGCAATGCAATAGGTCTCGCATTTACTTGAGTTTGAGCTATTGGCATTGTAAATGACAATGCCTTTTATTTATGTTTTGGTTTTTAAAACAGATAAATAAAAGGCATTGTCATTTACAATGCCAATAGCTTAAACTAGCGTAACTGCGAGACCTATTGCATTGCAAATGCTTGTTCTCTTCTGCACACACAAAACATCAATCCTCATAGTGATGGCCAGGGACAGCTTTTAGCGCTAGTGGGGCACAATTGGGTTGCAGTTGAAGTCAGTGTGAGTTTCTCTCTGTGGGGCAGTATGATGTTCAGTGGGGAAAAGGATGTGGCACTCTGCCGATGACAGAAACTGCAAGGCTCTGAGACAAATGGCTTGTGATAGCACTTTTAAGCATATTTGGGCCATTTTGCAAATGGCAAAGTTTTCAGGTGAATGTATAGTGTTGACCAATAACAACTGAGCGCATGTGTGCATTGTCAATTTAAATAAATGTGGAAAAATACTAGCTGTAGCGTCGTCTTTTGCTTGTGGCAAAAATAAATGTGGATAAGTAAAGAAAAAATGCCCGAAAAATAAATATGGATAAATACAGACGGAAATGGCAAAAAAATAAATACCATAAAACCAGGAGCCCTATTAATAAATGACAACATGACTTGAGGAGGAGAGCCACATTAATTTATAAAAATAGCCAGAATCTTTATATATGTGTAGGCACCAGAGAAAAGTAATTCCGGCAAGTACTGTTTAAAATAGCAGGTTTGAAGTAAACAGCAGTTTGATACATTCAATCGTGATTAAAGTATTGTGCAGCGATTTTAAGCTATGGAGAAAGCAAATGCTGCATACGGTTACTTAACAATGACTTACGGGACCCTTCCCAAGGACATGCGGTGAGTATGGGGTAAGGTCCAAGGCAGCACCAACAGGTCACCTCGGGAGGCACTGGGGCATCCAGGTGCAGAGGTGTGTTTTCCAGTGACAGAAGATTTTGAGTGATTTTTGACACTTAAAATCAGAATTGAAAGTCTTCCCCGTAATGTTAAGCTATGCATGAAAAACACATGCAGCATCCAGGTACAAAGCAGCGACTTAGTAGCAACTTATGGGACCAATCTTCTAGACTTAAGGTGAGTTTGGTGCAAGGTCTAAGGCAGCTCCAAAAGCTCACTTCCAGAGGCTCAGGAGCGTTCAGGTTGAGAGGTGCATTACAGCGTCGGGTCACTCATTCACTTCAATGGAGGATAGGTTCGGTCACAAAGAGGCTGCAGGCTTTGACTGGGGGACAATTTGAGCTGAACCAGTAAGGGGGCCGAACTCTTGCGATGTTCAAGGACTTGGAGGCACCTTCAGTTCTCTTCTGCAGGGCCAAGGGGCAATGGGTAGAGAGGTATCCTTAGGTGTCAGATTTCTGTCACCAGGAGTGGACAAAGAGGTCCACAGTGGGCAAGTGCAAGGTGGACCTTGTCTCTGCTGGTCACGCTGGCACCTTTGTCCCACTTCAACTCAGACTTGGAGCGATAGGTGCAGTGGTGCTTTTCGATGTTGGGTTTTTGGCAGGCCGAAGGCCTCGCAGCGGTTCTTGGGTGCCTATAGGATGCAGGGGAGCATCCTTTGGTTCTTTTTGAAGGCAGGCAGTCCTTCCAGGCTTTTGGAGTCACAGCTGCAGTACGAGTCGACTTTGGCACAGTTCTCAATGAGTGATGCAGACAGGTCGATGGGGCTCGGGCCAGGTCAGCTGCTTCTTCTCCTCTTCTCTGCTTTTTCTGCTCTTCGGTCCTTCTTCTTCTTAGGTCGGCAGAAATCTACTTTTCCGGTGCCAGGGGCTCCACTAAATACAAAATCTAGGGGCTTTAGAGGGAGTGCCAGGTAGTAGCCAATGGGCGATTTACCTCCAGGGTGACTTCCATTGTGAAGTGGGCATAACTGTGACCCTGGTTGGTTAATTTGCTCCAAGACAATATCGAGGAATCCAACGAGAGGATTCCACATCACCTGCCCCACCTTAGGGGTAGTGCCGGCTCAATGTAAGCACCCCTCCTAATCTACCTAATTTTCCCACCTGTCCTCCCACCAAAAGTGGAGCAGGACGGGGGATTGGCACCCTGCCCTATGCGAAAAACTAGAGTTGCATACCAAAGGCTGAGGGGCTGCTTTAAAGCACCCTTGCCTTGGCAGGCCAATCTGTAAGTGATCTCTTATGAGAGGGTAAAGACACCCCCTGCCAGATCTGGCCTGGTTTCTGGCCTCCTGGGAGCGAAGGCCCTCACCCTTGAGGGTCAAGAATTCGTCTCTGGTGTTAGGCCAGTCAGTGAGCCCACCAGCAGTTGGTACGGTTTCAGGGGGCACCTCTGAGGTGCACTCTGGGTGCATGTATTGATAAATCCAACTCTGGAATCATTGTGGGTTCATAAATTCGAGATATTTGATATCAAACATCCCTCTTTTTAGTGAAGCCATTATGAGCCGTCACTCATTTTCACCAGTGCTCAGTGCGTTTTAAAATGACTTTCCTCTTCACTTACACTGGCATTAATCAAAGCGACCAGCACTGGGGCACATCTGCTTATGCAGGTATGCCCTCACATATAATATTAAGCACCCTGCCCTAGGGCTGTCACGTCTGCTGTAAGAGTGGCTTACAGGCTTTAAGGCTTCCATTAGGGGGACAATTTAGATTTTTCACCGCCTGGTGGGCAGAAAATCTGGATTTTTATGGCACAACACGGAGGCCAACATTACGGAAATCTCCTTTATTGCCACAGCTCAGCAGTAACTATGAAGAGAATATAGAACTTCAAACAACATTCCAGTACACTATAAATTCCATGAGCATGCAGCCATCTTCCTTCTATGTCATGTGCTGCGAACTAGAAGTAAACTCGTAAAAAACAAGGCTTCAAACTTGATGTGAAATGAATAACTGCTTTCTCAGTAATTCCCAGACGTCTTAATCTCGAAGAAAAAAGACACAAAGGTCAAAAGGTAAAAATGCTTAGGGAGGGTTTATAAGAGGGGGGCTAATCTTGGCCTCTGTGTCCTTAAAAAAATCCAGATTTTCTGCCCACCGGGCTGTGAGAAATCTAAATTTTATGGCACGACACAGAGGCTAACATTACGCAAGTTTAAAGTGAAGCAAGAACATTATCAATCACATTATTGATTGGTCTGATATAACATTTCTTAAACTTACTTTCATTTGACCAATCAGTGGCTCTAAGGATATCTTGTAGTCCTCCACCTAACATAAAAGCTTTAGAAGCAGAAGCGCCTCTGACAGAGTGCGCACCAAAAAGAGAAACATCAACACCACTCTCACTCATCACTTCTTTAACTCATCTAGCAAGCGTGGGAGAAGAAACTGCATTATGAGGGGATCTGTGAGAAATCAGCAGTTCCAATTCCTCTTAGACTTACCGTCCTTCTTTCATACTCTTTGAGACAATTAACAACACATAGACTTTCATCAAGAGGAAAGAATGGGTAGAAAATAGAGAAAGACATAGTTTTGGTTCTATTCTTAAGGTAAAAACAAACTCCCTCAGGTTGGTAAGCCTTGTTAGTAACATCTAATGCCTTAACATCCGAGGTTCGCCTGAAAGAAACCAAGCAAAGTAACACAGTAAGCTTATAGGAAATACGTTTGAGAGAGAGGTTAACGTTATCTCCCCAAGAAGAAATAAGTTGTAATACCATTCTTACGTCCCATAAGGCTGAATATTTTGCAGTTGGAGGATTAAGGACTCACATGCTTCTCATAATCTTTTTTTTGTTAAAAGGTTTTGTCCAACAGAGACACCATCAAATAAAGAATGACCTGCAGCTATTGCTGACATATAAACATTAACAGTTCTATAACTTAGGCCAGAAGCGAAAAGTTCCGATAGGTAGTTTACTACGAGTACTAAATCAGTTGAAACTGGATCATAGTGTCATTGAAGACACCATCGTACCCATTTATTCCAAGCCAGTCGATATGCTGCCCAGTTCCGGATGCCCAAGACTCAGATATGAGTTGGAAAGCATGTGGCAAAAGGCCAGTGATTTGCCGTCGTCTCCTGAAATCTTCCAGGCCTTCAGAATCAATAGACCTTGGTCTATGAGAGGATGTGATTCGCCATGAGGACCCAGAAGTAGTTGTATTAGGGTATTCGAATTGGGAAGTCCACGGCCATCTCCTAGATGACAGGGAACCATGCCTGAGACCTCCAAAGGGGGGTTAACACCGCCATGTTCTGAAGGTATCGGCAAGAGTGTAAAAGAAGATGAGGACACATGACAAACTGCGGGAAGGCATATGGCTTTAAGCCTTGCCAGTCTTGGAGGAAGGCATCCACCCCTATTGCTTGAGGGTCCGGCTTCCAGCTGAAGAAATTCATCAACTGAGTATTCATTTTGTCTGCGAAAAGATCTGTCCCGAAGGGACCCCATTTGTCTTGGATTGTCATGAATATCCCTCTGTTTAATTTCCAGTTGCTGGAATCCCTGAAATTTCTGGAGAACCAGTCCGCTACTCCATTGTTCAAACCAGGGATGTGTTCTGCTGTGACGGACAGTCCCCTGTTCAGACAATAGCCCCAGAAAGCTTTCGCTATTTTGGTAAGACCCTTTGAATGTGGTCCTCCCATCTTGTTGATGTATCTCACTGCAGAGACATTGTCCATACGTAGCATTATAGAGCACTTTATTGAGTTCTGGGTGAAACTCCGAACCGCAAAGGAGCCTGCTAGGAGTTCCAGGCAGTTGATATGTAGTTCCTTCTCTTCGCGTGTCCAAAGACCTCCTGTTGAAGAGTCGCCACAAGTGGCACCCCAACCTTCTAGACTCGCATCTGATTCTATAATCAATTCTGGGGTTTCCCCAAAAATGGCTCTGCCATTCCAGGCTTCTGCATTCTTTAGCCACCAATATAGTTCTTTCCTCGAATCTTCGTCTAAGCAAGTCATCTGAGTGTAAGAGAGAGTCGACTTCAGAGCTTTCACTTTGAGTCTCTGTAGGGCCCTGTAGTGTAATCGGCCCGGAAAAATAGCCTGAATGGTTGAGTAGAGGAGATCCTGGCTAAGAGTCTCAAGGGAAAGACCTCCAGAGAAAGGATCTTCCTGAGTTCTTTGCGGAGTTTCTTCATCTTTTCCCTTGGAAGTTTCAGTTCTGCAGAAACTGTGTTCACCAAGAAGCCCAGAAATTGAGTTGCTTGAGTTGGAGTAGTGCATGATGTTTTTGGCATTTATCACAAAGCCTAAATGTTCCAGTAGGCGGATAGTAAGATCTGTATGGTGAGATACTGTTGTCTTGGACTGACCCATGAGAAGGATATCGTCCAGATATATTATTAGTCTCACACTCCTTTCCCTTAGCCATGCTACTACCGGACGTAACACCTTGGTGAAGCACCAAGGAGATGATGACAGACCGAAGGGGAGAGTGCAGAGTTCCCAAAGTTTTCCTTCCCAAGTGAACCGGAGAAATTTTCTGTGAGGGGGCCAAATTGGGATGGTTAAATAGGCGTCCTTTAGGACTAGAAGTGTCAACCAGTCTCCCTTTCTCAATACGTCCCTTAGGAGGTGTATTCCCTCCATCTTGAAGTGGTGGTAAGATACCCACCCGTTTAGGTTTTTTAAGTTTATGACGGGTCTCTGTCCCTTGTCTTTCTTTTCTACCAAGAAAATATTGCTGGTGGAACCTGTTTCTGAGCTCTCTACTATAGCCCCTTTGGCTAACAGGTCCCTTACTTCTGGAGATACCAGCTTTCTCTGTTCTTGAGAGAAGGTTATCTCACGAGGTTTCTCTGATTGAAAGGGGGTATTTATAAATTCTATTTTGTAACCCATCACAGTTTCTAGAACCAACGGTTCTTGAGTTACCAAGGTCCAGTTCCCAGAGAAAAGGGCTAGTCTCCCTCCCACCTTTATAGGGGTATCTGAAAGATCTTTCAATATTCCTACCTGCGGAGAATCCTCTGCTTCTTCTCTCGCCTCGGAATGGTCTTCCCCTGCTTTTTAGGTCTCGCCTGACCCAGCGCATGCGTTGGTCTGGCGAGACTTATTGAGAGGGCTCCAAAAAGTGCTACCAGGCCAGCCTAGAGCTACAGTGCATGTGCATGTGCGCGGGCGCACGCACCACGCTTTACCGCAATTACTTTCACTTTCGCGGCCGCTTTGATGTTTGATCGCGACCCCGATCGCGATCACTTTAACTTTCGCCGCTTTGCATAGCCAATAGGTCTCGCTTTTGGGACCTTATAAGTATTTAGTTATGCAACTGTTGCATGGCTAAACACTTATAAGGTCCCAAAAGCGAGACCTATCGGCTATGCCAATGCTTGTTTGTCTTTGAGGGAAGAACAGTTGGCTTGGATAAAAGGATGGTTGATAGAATGTTGAACCTCGTGCCAGAAAGGGTCTTGAGGTAGATTGACCACGGCCGGGAAACCGACCCCGCATTCTCCCTTCCAAAAATTCTGTCTTGGAAGACTTTTTTAATGTTGCATTGCGACTTTTGGATTGAACTAAATGCGCTGACATATTTGGCCATGTCGCGCATAAAATCGTCTCCAAAGAGGAGCCCCAGAGAGGTGGCTTCTCCCTCCTTGTTGGCTAATTTTATGAGTTTAGGGTCAATTTTGAGGAGTACGCTCTTCCTGCGCTCGTTAGAAATGGCAGTGTTTGCGTTGCCAAGTAGGCAGATGGTTCGTTGCACCCATTCACTTAGCTCCTTAGGGTCGATAGGAGTTCCCTCGATGTACGCGCTTTCAGCCAAATCGAAATTTTTGGTTAATGGTCCAATAGTGTCCAGAAGACGGTCTTGACATGACCCTAAGCTCTTGTCTATGCCTTTTCCAGGGTCTTTTGCACCCTTTGCAATGAAAGCAACGACCTTAGGGTCGAGTTCGGGGGTCATTGCAATCTTGTCTGGGAGAGATGGGTGAGGACATTCGGACCTCAGTCTAGATCGGACTTCTTTGGGGATCTCCCTTCTGAGCCAGAAAGTAATGTAGTCCGCTACATGTTGGGAAGGTAGCCATTCGGGAGAGAGGGGATGTTTGATTAAAAGGGGGTCGATCATATTGTCGCCGAAGGGGTCGGTAATGCCCATTTTGGAGCCTTACTTGCCTCGTCAGTATTTGCCGACGTCTTGTCTTCCAGATCTGCAATGTCTGTGTCGAAGCCTGATGCGCAAGAGAGATCTATCTCTGTCAAGAATTCCTGTCATACAAGGGAAACACGCCCTTATGTAAACAGGAGAGCTGTTACATAACTCAAGGGAAACACGCCCTTATGTAAACAGGAGAGCTGTTACATAACTCAAGGGAAACACGCCCTTATGTAAACAGGAGAGCTGTTACATAACTCAAGGGAAACACGCCCTTATGTAAACAGGAGAGCTGTTACATAACTCAAGGAAAACACGCCCTATAAAGGGAGGAACCGGGAGGTACAAGGCTGTCGGATATTGTGTTTACACCGACGTACCTGCTTCGTGAAGAGCAGTGTTCCGGAGTGGTGCTCCAGTAAGGCAAGAACGGAGGTAGGTCGAGTCGTTACTCCCTGGGCCGTGTCTTGCCCCATCGTCACCTGTGAAGGACCCGGAAGCTCTACCGGTCAACCATTGAGCTTCGCTTTTTGACTCGGCTGAGTCCAAGCGCAGTGGCGCTTTTGCTGGTTGGAGTCGTAACTCCCAGCCCGACCAGAGACACAGGGACTGCCAGCTGTAACGCACACCAGGAGGTGTTTGCCGCGTTACAGACTCGGAAGTCCACAGGATCGATCGAGCGGCTGCTCTCGGTTCAGTCTTCTTGCTTGTGATTGGGGTATCGGTGACGCATCACCAGGAGGTGACTCCGCGTCCCGGTGCAGTCTGAGGAAGAGGTTGAGCGGCTGCTCCCTTCAGGTAGAGACCCCGGCTGGGTGTTTCCCTGACTCCTCGATTCTCCCCAACACTCTTCGTGCCCCTCACAGCCTACCGATTGGCATTGTCGGCCATTTCATTTCTGCCCTCTGTTGGCATACGCCGGGATCGGCGTATATGCAGAGGACGGTTAGGACCATCCGTGCTGTGGGCTGGTAACGTACTTAGCCTGGAGGATTCCAGTGACTATAACTTTTGTTTGTTCTTTGTATTTTATTTGCCTTCATTAAAAGAACTAACCCTTCACAAGTGGTTGCGTCCTCATTGTCGTGTCTGTTAAACGATCCTGAGACGTTCAGGGCGTTACAATCTCTGCCTCACCTGGTTCGTCACTGTCAATATGTATAGGGAGTTCTGGGTCAGATTCTTGGCCTTGTGTGATGCCCAAGGCATCGTTCTGGTCACCGCCTAAAAAGCGTGAATGAGCTGTTTTCCCTGTTTGTTTTGTCTTTTAAGCATTTTTATTTTTTTTAAACATAATTTTATTGATTTTCATAGAACATGTACAGTATATTACTATGTTGCATATCCTATATGGCCATTTACATAGTTAAGGTAGCGTATACCGATAATTACGTTATTATTACATTATGACCCTATAATCATTGCTCTTTGTAGTCAACGAAAGGTAGGGACATCTTATATAGTGTACCCAGTGATGTTTGCCACAATATACATGTCCAACAGTATCTTGTTGCGAAAGCAAATCCCGAGTCTACAGCCATGCTCATGAGTGATTACCCAGAAACGAGTCCACAACTCCCCCGAGTCCTATCCCTCGGATCCCATGAGCATACAGTAAATCATACATATCATATAACAAACGTTGCAGGCTTCATATAAAAGGTATGCATCTATAGCCAAAAACCACTGCATGTGACATGACATTTGGGGAGTAGGTGTCCTAATGTGCATTCAACTGTGTGAGTTCAGAGGTGTACTGAGTAATGTCAACTGGCTTTAAGGCCTCAGGCATAATATCCCAGTCCAAAGCTAACGGAGTCTTGCGTAGGCCTCTAAGTTCTTCTCTGCGCAAAGCAGCACTCTCAGCACTGCCCCAAAGCAGCATCTCACTATGCCATGTGAATACGGAGGGGGGTTTCAGCGACTTCCATCGCATAGTGATGGCACGTATCGCTAAAATAAGCGCCAGGTCTATAAACCGATATTGTACCTTATGTTTGTACACTTGTTTGTGCAGGCCTAGTATGCATTCTTCTACAGTGTTTAGTATTTCACGGCGTGTAGCCCCGCTAGTTATGTTTCTAAAACATGGGCCCAATACCCCCGCACCTTCGGGCAAGTCCATACCACATGAGGCAGGTCCGCCCCTTCCAATAACATCTCGGGCAGTGATGCTGCGTCTGTGGGAACATTTTATCCAGTTTATGTGGTGTAAGGTAAGCTCGATGAAGGATCATAGTCTGAATAAATTTGAACTTCGCATTCATGGAGGTTTTTTGTGGGGTGTTCTAGAACACTCGCCCATTCCTTATCTGCCAATTCCCTGTCTATGTCTGCACTCCATGCCGCCTGCAGTGAATCCAGAGCAATCATTGTATGAGAGCGCAAACCAGTGTAGAGCCACCTAATAAGGTGCCTGCCTCTGCCCATATAATAAAGCATTTTGACCAGGTCATGAGTGGGGGGGTTCCTGTCTCTGTGGGGCCCAGTGCTTCTTTATATATTGGAACAGTGTAGTGTGCAATAAATATAAGTGCGCCGGGGCTCCCGTTTCATTAACAAATGTGTCATGATCTAGCAGCATTCCATCCCCAAACAGATCTGCCACTGTGCTAATCCCTGCATCCAGCCATGGTGTTATTTTGCGCTTAGTAAGCCTGCCGTCCGCCAGCGGAATACCCAATAGTAGAATGTTACCCGCATAGGCAGGGGGTGCATGTGTGTATTGCAGAGCTGCTTTCCAGCATTGGAGCGCCGTACACAGCAATGGGGGGGGTCCCTCGGGATCCCACTACCAGGCAGTAACAAAGTATGTAAAGCACCACGATCTATGTCCGCCTCCGTATATCCTATCTCTTGCAAATTACGCCCTGCCGTCCAGTATGACAGCCATTATAATTGGCATGCGTAGTAATACGCACGCAAGTGCGGAACTCCCAGGCCCCCTTTACTTGTATCCAGTTGCAATTTCTTCAGACTAATACGTCTTCTACCAGCACCCCAAATAAGATCAATAAGCAAAGTGTTCATCAGTCCAAACGTAGAGTGTGGCATCATCAGTGGTAAGTTAGTGAAATAATATATCGGTCTCGGTAACACCACCATTTTTGCCAAGGCCGCCCTGCCCATGACAGACAGTGGAAGTGAGGTCCAGAAAGTGATACTGGAACACAAGGCTCTAAGCGAACGGTGTAGGTTACCGTCCAACATGTCAGTATGCGTCCGATATATCTGAATACCTAGGTATGTGAATGTATGCAGTGCCACCTTGAGTCTGGTATCCCCAAATTCCATGTCTGTGATCTCTGCGTGGTCTGTGAAGAAAAAAGCGTGTGACTTTGCAACGTTAATGGCCAATCCTGAAATAGATTCGAAATGGCGAAATACCTCGTAGATCGGATTTAAGGGCAGACGGAGATCCTGAAGGTATAGAATAATATCGTCAGCGTACGCAGAAAAAAGATGCGTCGTATGCCCTAGCGGTATACCCGTCGAAGAGATCTTGACGCACCCTTATTGCCAGTGGTTCTAGTGCCAATATGAAGACAAGAGGTAACAGAGGGCAGACCTGTCTGGGCCCCCTGCATATGGGGTATTCCGCTGAGATATGGCTACCAGTACGGGCACGCGCTGTGGGGGCATCATATAAGAGGCGCAACCAGGCAATATAGCCCTCTGGAATCCGAAATTTCTCCACTGCCTGAAACATATATTCCCATTTAATGGAGTCAAATGCTTGCCGCAGTTCCAGAGAAATGCAACCCGCATGAGGATACTGTTTTGGGGCTTCAGTCATGAGATAATGGAGCTTTCTAGTATTCAATGATGTGTTGCGTGCAGGTAAAAAAACGGTTTGGTCTATGTGGATGAGTGTGGACAGAGAGGGCAGTAGTCTATTGGCCAACACCTTACTTAGTATTTTATACTCCGTGGTTAATAAGGACAGCGGACGATAACTGGCCATATCTGAGGGATCCCTTCCTGCTTTTGGGAGTGATATTACAAATGCTTGCGCTGTGGTGAGTGGTAAAGAGCCCTTCTCTAGTGCTGTGTTGTTGGAAAACCACACTCCCACTCTGAAAGGGTGGTGGTGGTCTTCCGGACACACTGTGGTAGCTTGGCTCGAGTGGTCAGGAATCAGGCTCCGTGCTAAGCATACGACATACCCAAACAATAACCATGCGTGCATCCGTTCCAAAAACGACTCTACACCGTAAAAATTATGAAAATATCTTTCTTTATCTTCTTTTTCTCTTAGTTGCTGATTGGATAAAATAAATAACAATCACAATATACAAACTTTTTAAATAGTGCAGGTCAAATAAATACTGGCTTAATGATTCAATAAATAGGGGTGCTCATAAATACTGAAGGCATAAATACAAGTGCAATACAGACAGGCAATTAAATATTCTGAGGCAATAAATACTGTAACCAATAAATATTGTGCATCAATAAATACTGTGGGCCAATAAATACAGTGGAACAATAAATAGGTTAAATACAATAAATACAGTGCCCCTAATAAATACTTAAAAGCTGACAGTGACACTCATGGAATCAGATCACTTTTGAATTCCTAAGGGCTGATTTGGCCCAGGCACAGCTTGGGGGGATGTGGAAGGCTTGGGGGTGTCTACTCCCTGGCTTGGACAAGGCTGAGGCCTAAACTGAGGTAGATCAAGGGGGGAATACCAGAGACCTGGCTCTCTTCCTCCACACAACCTCTCTAGATTAGTCCCAGTTCACCCCTGGCACAGTCAGGTTGGTTCCAGCACCTCCCTAGCCCCTTAGAGCAGTCTCTCAGGTCTCCACAGGGCCTTAGGCGCCCTCTACTCCACTTACTGCCCTTTTTCTGATGCTCCGACGCCGCTGGAGTCGTGTCGACGCCGTGAGGCGGTTCCAGTTCGAGGTCGGCGGCCTCGGCACAATGTCAGTTCTTTGACGACGCCGGTAGGCGGCTCCGGTCTCGATGTCAGCGGCCTCGGTTCGATCTCGACCTCCGATTCGATGGCGTCGGGCAGTCTTTTCTCGATGTCGACTTCGGGCGGCTCCGGTCCGATGGCGACCTCGGATACGATGACGTCGGCCGGCCTTGCCTCGATGTCGACTTCCGGCGGCTCCGGAGTGCGGTCCTCACTCCCGACCTCCAGTGCTCCTCTCCTTAGGTTTCCGGCGACTCCGGAGTGAGACCTCCACTCCCGACCTCCGGCACGATTCTCACAGGTTCCGGCGACTCCGGAGTGCGATCCTCACTCCCGACCTCCGTTACACTTCACCTCGGTCTCCGACGACTCCGGAGGGCGGACTTCACTCCTCCGATGACGCCGCTCACTCGACCTCGGGTGACTTCCTCCTCGACCTCTGGTACTCCTCACGACCTCTGACGGCGCCCTCTCTCGACCTCTGGCGGCTCCGGGTACGACGTCTGCTTTTCCAGTCAGCGCCGCTTCTCCACCTCGGGCTCCAGGTCTTAGGCTACTCGACGTCGGACTTCAGGGAAACCAGTTTCCAGGTCAGGATCTTGCTGTTCTCTTGTTTCTAAGGCCTGTTCCTGCTGTCCAGGTCCTTAGGATGGTTTTTCTGACTTCTTCCCACACAGGGCTCCAGGCTGGGCTCCGTCAGTAGGGACTAGTATCAAGGGTGGGTTTATGGACCCCACTCCAGGCACAAGTTTCCACCCCTGCTGCTTCACTCCTTCCTCCTTCAAGTTTGTGCTGCTCACTCTTCACCAGTCAGGTGCCAACTGCCAGCTCCAACTGCCAACTCTCTGTCTTAGCTTCCCAACATTCTAAACCGCCTCCAACTGTCACAGGGTTCTGGAATGTTCTGGAAGGTGCTGGCAGGTTCCAGTGGATGCTGGTGATGTCACAGGTGGCCACCATTTTGTGCTTCAGGCCCTCAGACAGAAGTTTCAGGGGTAGGTAAAATGGCTCCCTGAATCTGCCTCAACACTAAAAACGAAAACAAATGAGGGAAAAAGGGCCAAGTCCTACATAACCCCCTTCCAGCCAAAAGCCAGGGTAGACCGATCAATGCCTTGATGGTCTTCCCTGCTTGGGGCGAGAAAAGGTGGACGCCGGCCCGCAACGGCAGGAGCTCCCGCAAGTTCTCCTCCGCTCTGGAACCCAATGGTTCCCTAACGAACCTCCCTGGACCAACAAAACCACCCCACTGGGGCTCCCTAGCTAGTTGTGGCCAGGACCGGCCCCTGGGCCGTCCAGATGTCTCTGGCCCGGGTGATCTCGCGGAGTGGGGGGCAGTAGCCCCAGGCTTGTAGTGCCCGTTGACCACTCCGGTCCTCCTCCTTGCAGTCCTAAACTGCCTCTGGTCCTTCCTCCTGGGGTTCACACCCTTAGGCTGACCAGCCTTCAGGGGCGAGGCTCTCCTCCCCCTAACTCTCCTTCTGGGGTTCCTCACCCTACCCTGCGAGGCACCCTCAGACCAACACTTCCTCCTCAGTCTAGGGCCTTGACCCCTCAACTGATCCTTCAACCTAGGGTCTAAACCCTTAGGCTGAGTCGGTGCCCGAGGCGAGACCTTCCTCCCTCTGCACCCCCTTCCAGATTTCAGCACCCTCCTAACGGGAAAAGTACCCCTGGAAGTCAATTTCGGGGGGACCCGGTTAACAGAGGCCCCACCCGCAAGGTCAGGCAACCCCTGAGCCTGGCATCCCAGCCCAGGACCTAAACCCTGAAACTGGGCCAACCCCAGAACCTCAGGCGCGCTGGTTACAGTCGCCCTGGGTCCTCCTGACACTAGGGGCTCCCCTGCACTGGAGGGCACATCGGGACAGCCTAGGCTCCCAACCTGGGGCTCCCTTGCGGAACTCTCCAGGCCCTGAGACTTCGGTTGGGGCACCTCGGGACACCTCCCCGTCTCACGCCTTCCTACAGATAGGTCGTGAGGCCCTACAACCCTCTCTCCCTGGGACCTAGCTGGGCTATCTGCCACTTCTCTCACCTCGCTGGGTTGGGAGATCCCTGCACCACCCCCTTCAGGTTCCCACCCCAATGCCTCCTCAGACACCCTGGTGATGTCATCCTGGGGTAAATAAACTTCTAGCTCCTGTGGAGCTTCCGGTATGCTGCCACCAGTGTCCTCGCTGGACACACTCATCTGGAGGGCACGCAGCTCCAACTCCCTCATCTGAAGCTCGTGCGCCATCCTTCTCTCCTCCATCTCTTTCTCCAGCCTTGCTAAGTCCCATGTGAGCTGTCTTTTCTCCCTCCGGTCTGTTAACTCCACTTTAGACAAGCCACCGCTAGAGGCACTGCTGCCCTTCCTAGAAATGGTTCTGGGCCCCGCTGACAGGTTCCCCACCTCAGGTTGGTACATCTCAGCCCCCTCGGTGTCAGGCTCTCCATCCCTGTCTTCCTCCTCAGCCTTGCTTTCTCGGCGTGCCTCCCCCCAAGCCCTTAAGCTGGTTTGGAGTGCACCCTCCCTTGCTCCTGGGGGACAGTACACCCCCTCCCGCTGGCAAAACTCCCTGACTTGGGCCACAGTGTACGTTTCTAGATTTTCTAGTACAAACTCCATCTTGCCCACTCAGGTTAGAGGACAGGTTTTGTGCAGTAACTATGCAGGGGGGTACCTTTAATAATACCTCCTCCCACCACCAGAGTAAATTTGGAAAAAACAAAAACCCACAATTAGGAAGGCCGCTTTGAGAAAACTCCCGGTGTAGGCCTATGGACTACCCACAGTTATTGTTGAGTATACGTAGGCACAGCTCTATCCCACCACTGAACACCAATTTATGTTGGAAAACCACACTCCCACTCTGAAAGGGTGGTGGTGGTCTTCCGGACACACTGTGGTAGCTTGGCTCGAGTGGTCAGGAATCAGGCTCCGTGCTAAGCATACGACATACCCAAACAATAACCATGCGTGCATCCGTTCCAAAAACGACTCTACACCGTAAAAATTATGAAAATATCTTTCTTTATCTTCTTTTTCTCTTAGTTGCTGATTGGATAAAATAAATAACAATCACAATATACAAACTTTTTAAATAGTGCAGGTCAAATAAATACTGGCTTAATGATTCAATAAATAGGGGTGATCATAAATACTGAAGGCATAAATACAAGTGCAATACAGACAGGCAATTAAATATTCTGAGGCAATAAATACTGTAACCAATAAATATTGTGCATCAATAAATACTGTGGGCCAATAAATACAGTGGAACAATAAATAGGTTAAATACAATAAATACAGTGCCCCTAATAAATACTTAAAAGCTGACAGTGACACTCATGGAATCAGATCACTTTTGAATTCCTAAGGGCTGATTTGGCCCAGGCACAGCTTGGGGGGATGTGGAAGGCTTGGGGGTGTCTACTCCCTGGCTTGGACAAGGCTGAGGCCTAAACTGAGGTAGATCAAGGGGGGAATACCAGAGACCTGGCTCTCTTCCTCCACACAACCTCTCTAGATTAGTCCCAGTTCACCCCTGGCACAGTCAGGTTGGTTCCAGCACCTCCCTAGCCCCTTAGAGCAGTCTCTCAGGTCTCCACAGGGCCTTAGGCGCCCTCTACTCCACTTACTGCCCTTTTTCTGATGCTCCGACGCCGCTGGAGTCGTGTCGACGCCGTGAGGCGGTTCCAGTTCGAGGTCGGCGGCCTCGGCACAATGTCAGTTCTTTGACGACGCCGGTAGGCGGCTCCGGTCTCGATGTCAGCGGCCTCGGTTCGATCTCGACCTCCGATTCGATGGCGTTGGGCAGTCTTTTCTCGATGTCGACTTCGGGCGGCTCCGGTCCGATGGCGACCTCGGATACGATGACGTCGGCCGGCCTTGCCTCGATGTCGACTTCCGGCGGCTCCGGAGTGCGGTCCTCACTCCCGACCTCCGGTGCTCCTCTCCTTAGGTTTCCGGCGACTCCGGAGTGCGACCTCCACTCCCGACCTCCGGCACGATTCTCACAGGTTCCGGCGACTCCGGAGTGCGATCCTCACTCCCGACCTCCGTTACACTTCACCTCGGTCTCCGACGACTCCGGAGGGCGGACTTCACTCCTCCGATGACGCCGCTCACTCGACCTCGGGTGACTTCCTCCTCGACCTCTGGTACTCCTCACGACCTCTGACGGCGCCCTCTCTCGACCTCTGGCGGCTCCGGGTACGACGTCTGCTTTTCCAGTCAGCGCCGCTTCTCCACCTCGGGCTCCAGGTCTTAGGCTACTCGACGTCGGACTTCAGGGAAACCAGTTTCCAGGTCAGGATCTTGCTGTTCTCTTGTTTCTAAGGCCTGTTCCTGCTGTCCAGGTCCTTAGGATGGTTTTTCTGACTTCTTCCCACACAGGGCTCCAGGCTGGGCTCCGTCAGTAGGGACTAGTATCAAGGGTGGGTTTATGGACCCCACTCCAGGCACAAGTTTCCACCCCTGCTGCTTCACTCCTTCCTCCTTCAAGTTTGTGCTGCTCACTCTTCACCAGTCAGGTGCCAACTGCCAGCTCCAACTGCCAACTCTCTGTCTTAGCTTCCCAACATTCTAAACCGCCTCCAACTGTCACAGGGTTCTGGAATGTTCTGGAAGGTGCTGGCAGGTTCCAGTGGATGCTGGTGATGTCACAGGTGGCCACCATTTTGTGCTTCAGGCCCTCAGACAGAAGTTTCAGGGGTAGGTAAAATGGCTCCCTGAATCTGCCTCAACACTAAAAACGAAAACAAATGAGGGAAAAAGGGCCAAGTCCTACATGTGTTATATAGTATTTCTAATTGAGGCACTAGGGAATCTGCATACGTAGCATAAAATTCAATTGGAAGACCGTCCAGACCAGGGGTTTTGTTACGCGGGAGTCCCTTCAGGGCAACCCTAATCTCAGACTGGGTAATGGGCCCTATCAGTCCTTTCTGAGCTGCCGTCGTGAGTTGCGGGCATGTGAGGTTGGACAAGAAATCCTCCAAGTGGGACATCGCGCTGCTATCCGATGGACCGTATAGTGTGGCGTAGTATTGTCGGAAGGCAGCATTGATATCTCCCTGAGTAATGGCACTAACCCCTTCCAAGGTATTTATCTCATTTATAGCCACCGCTGGGGGGGGGTATCTCCGATCAACATGGCAAGCAAAGTCCCAGACTTATCCGCTTCAGTGTGAGTGCGCCACGAGTATGCCTGATAATCAATGACACTTAGAGACTCCAGTAGCTCTGCGTGCTTAATTCTAGCCTCCTGAAGTGGAGCCTGTTTGGTCTCATCATTCATTGCGTCTTGTTCCAACCTACCCATAGCATGTTCCACCTCCACCAGGGACTTATGAATTTCCTGCCTGGCTCCCACAGTCGTGCCAATTGCCCTCCCTCGAACCACGACTTTGAAAGAATCCCATTCAATCAGTCTAGTCGACGCTGTATTACTATATTCTGTGTAATAATTCTCAATGGTATCTAGCAGATCGGTGCGGAAGACTGAGTCTTCTAAGAGCTGTGGCCACAGACGCCACGTGAGGACCGGAGTGGGCACCCTGCCCCAGGTGATGACAATCTCCAACGGGTTATGATCCGAAAAAGTCTTCGGTAAGTATGTAGCTTGGGGTACCTGCATAGCAATCCTGTTGGAACAATATATTCTATCTATTCTCGTGTGGAGTATGTGGCTGGGGGAATAGAAGGAATATTCTCTGTGTGTTGGGTGTCGCATCCTCCAGACATCACATAGTTCCCACCCATCCGCCCACCTGCCCAGCGCCTCAGCCTGTTTAAACACTCCCGCTCCATGTAGGGGCGGGTGCGACCTGTCCAGAGAGACATCCATTACTGCATTGCAGTATCCCCCTATAATCCATGCATGCGACTCCCACCCTGTCAATGCAATATTTAACATACCCCAATACTTATCTTGATCAAAATTTGGGGCATATACATTGCCTAGTACCACAGGTTGACCATGCAGTGTTCCCCTCACAAATATGTACCTCCCTTTTTTGTCTACTCTGTGCTCCAAAGCTAAGAATGGCACTCCATGTCTCACCCAAATTGTAGTCCCTCTCGCATAACTGGCGTACGTAGTGGAAAAAATTTGCCCTTTCCATTTCCTGCGGAGTTTCACCACTTATTTGTCCACCATATGAAACTCTTGTAGGTATACAATCTGTGCCTTGCGACGTTGTAAAAGAGCTTCTGCACTGAACCCATTCCCCGAATATTCCATGTCAGTATGGTGTATTTACCAAGTGTATGCATCGTGGTGTAAGTAGTACTCGCTTAAAAAGTGGTGTAGTTCCCAAGCTGCAGAGCCTAGCTAGGACTATAGCTACAATTGGACCGTCCCTCCCCCCAAAAACCCCAATACTCGGTCTGGTCAACAAACTATACCGGACCATGCAACCCAACTGAACAATTAAGAACATAATGTTTATGTAAAGCGCTTTCGCCATGTGGGGGACATCGCTAGCGCTCCCCATATGGTGTGACCTTCGTCTCAACAGTACATGTAAGCTACTACGGAATCCTGGGCCATATGAACATGTTTCTACTCAAACAATCACACACATATTTCCATCATAAATTACAGAATCATACTGCAGTCATAAACACAATGTGAGTAGGGGCTACTTTAGCCATATAGGTCATTAATTAACTGTGGAGTCGCAGAAGGAAAGAGAGCCACACTCCCCTCTGAGTCCGTGTCATGCGTTTCTTCCTCCTCAGAGGAGGTCTTGGCCTCTGGTCTCGTGGTATGCGTAAAGGTGGCTGCTGTGACAATCGGCTGCGATTTGTTTCGTTGTATCTGCTGCGAAGTGAGGTACTTCCGCGCAGGTGTCCTGCGCGATCGTCTGCTGCCATGACCAGTGGGTATACCAGAACTGTTCCGACTCTTTGCGGCGGGTTGAGAAACAGTTGTTGCAGCACTGGTCAATTCCATCACCTTCAACCAGTCGTCCACGTCTCCGGCGGGGCTCTAAACAAAATAAGCTTTTTGGTCATGCAAAATTTTTAATCAAGCCGGGAAGAGAAGCGCATATTTCAGGTTTAAGTCTCTAAGTCTCCTCTTAACCGCTAGGAAAGAAGAGCGCTGTCTTTGCACCAGAACCGTGTAGTCGGGATATAGCGATATTTTGGCATTCTCAAAATGTATGTGAGGCAGTTCATGAGCCTTTTGCAGAAGAGTGTCTCTATCGCGAAAGTTCAACAACTTCACTATGAGAGGTCGTGGGGGAGCTCCAGGTTTTGGTCATCCGGTAGGTATTCTGTGCGTTTGTTCAATACAGTATTGCGTGGAAAGTCCCTCAGCCGTGACGTAGTCCTTGAACCATTGTTCCATATAGCGCGTTGCATCATTCCCTTTGCTCCTTTCCGGCAGGCCAATGACATGAATGTTGTTCCGCCTAGCCCTGCATTCCGCATCCTCCACACGGTCTAGCAGGGTGGCAACCTGATCCTGTAGTTGTTTGATGTAGGTCTCACTGTGTGCCTGGCGTGGAACCAACCCTTCCAGTGACGTTGCGTTGTCCTTCACCTTGTCCGCAAGCTTCGCTTGGTCCGCCTGAAGCAAAGTGAGGCCAGTGGTCAGGGTCCCAATCTACTTATCGCCTTCCTGGAGTCCCTCACCTCCTGCAAGATCAGATCTAGCTTGTCCATAGGTGCGGACACAGCAGTAGGCGGGACACACCCAGACGTGAGCATGGCATCTGCGTTCTCCGCAGTTTCCGAGACGGAGTCGGGCCTCCCTGATCCTGCTGCTTCGCTCTATTGCGCCCCATCATGCAGGTCAGGACATAGACAGCCAATATGACAAACAGCGGTATCAGTTACCAAACACCCCGGCAGCAGGTCTCAAGTAGCGCGGCCGAGCAACCACCTCCGTCCACTTCCAGCAGCGCCTCACAACAGCCCAACCGTCGTGTGTTACAGCACAGTCTATCACCAGCCTCTGTGCACCTCGGCACTACCACTGCACCTCCGGGCCAGGCTTTTATTGCGGAAGGGCAGTACGGCAGCAGGGGGGCAAGGGATCGCAGGCAGTCCACACCATCAGCTCAGGGCTATGATCCTGCCATCTTCGGCTCGAGAGACACCAAGCACAACTTCTCATTGCCCACATGATAGCTCTGCAGCGTCAAACAAAGCCAAGAAGAAAACTGGCGGCAGGCGGGGCCCACCAGTCTGCCGGTCGCCACAGGGTGCGCCGCAACCGCTGCGTGTCCTTTGTCTTCCCCCTCAGCCGTGCAGGCAGAGTCTCTGCGGCACTTCACTGCCCCCTGCCTCAGGCTCTACCAAGGATAGGCTGCCGTCGCCCAGCTCCACCACCTCCGATGATCATACCTTGGGGGGGTGGGGGGAGGGGTTAGGCCGCATCTCATCCTCTTGATTTTCCTGCCCCCAGGTGCAGGGCCGCAGTCACACCTGCTCCTCAAGGGAATCACACACGGATCCTGCAGCGCCGCCTCCTCTGTACTCGCAGTCCAGCCCCAGCGCTCACCGCGCACCACTCTGAACTGCAGAGGAGCCGGCAGTGACCTCGCCCCCTTGCTGTGTCCGGGCCTGCCCACTCCGGGCCTTGAACGTCACTCCGCCACTGTCCACGCAGTCAGGCTTCGGTCCGATAATTCCGCTTGTGTTTGCGATCTTCGGCAACCACGCAGCTCCGAGTCTTTGTGCCACTACCAAAGACAATTAAAAAGCAGCAACTGTCAGGTGTGGACTGCTGTTGTTATGGTAACCATGCACGCCCCATGGGGATTTTCCTTTAATTGTTATCCCCTCTGCGGTACGAGATTGAGAGCGCACCGCGGTAGGGGAAGAAGGGTGTATAACGTTTCCGGTTGGCTCCTGCGAGGTGCAGGAGCTCCACCAGAGTGAGGAGAAAAGACGGGAAAGGTATTCTTTAAATTATTATCCCCTCCGCGGTACGCGATTGAAAGCGTACTGTGGTAGGGAGCACAAAGGGGTATTACTTTCTTCCGCACAAGCTGATAGCGCTCAGAGCGCTGACGGGGGACGGGCGTGCGGCCGCATTGTAAGGCTGCCGGGGGGGGGGGGGTTGCGTAGCGGCCCGCCCCTTAGAGGGCGGCCGCCTTAGTGCCACAGGAAGGCACAGGGGTGGGAGGCCGAGTCCCTGGGCTAGTCCAGGGGAGACCCCAGCAGATAGCTGCTTCCGGCGAGGGCGGGGAGGAGACAGGGGTACATATACTGTCTCCGCCCCCTCCTCGTCCTCTTGTCCGCTCGTTCGCCTTGATGCACCGCCTCGACTGGGTCTGGCGTCGTGGTTTGTCGTCGTCGCGTTCGTGGGTGCCTGCAGGGCATTTCGGGTGAGTCCCTCGCTACGGGGGAGCCGCGCTGCCTGTTTGTCGCTGGATCGTGTGCCACCTTTGTTCCCTCGGGGCATGGGGTGGGGGCGCTTGAGCGTGCATCGGTTCATGTGCGGGCATTGTTTGCCCTACGTTTCTTTGCGTTGGGGGAGTGGTTCCCTGTTCCCCTTGTGGGGTGGATGCTCGGCTTCCCTCGTGGTCTGTCGGGGGGGGGCATGCGGACTAGCTGCTGCGGGTCGCCGCTCCGAGTTTGGGATACATTGTTGCCTGCAAAGGGTTCGGGCGCTGGTGATGGCCACAATTGTCGGGTTTGCTGTTTGGAGGGATCACCGGAAGGGGTGGCCCTATTGTCATGTATACTGCAGAGGTTTGGATGCGTGGAAGACGTGGATTGGCCGTCGCGCTCGGCTGAAGACGGGGGAGCGTTCCGTGGTGGGGCTGCCTGGACTGCGGTTTCTTGGTTTCAAGTGTGGTAGGAGTAGCCTTGGATGGGCACGGCAGTCGGTCGGGCACGTACTGGATGAAACGCTGCCCTGCCTAATAGATAGGACTGTGCATGGTGCACAAGCGTTTCAGTTACGGTCTGAGACTCTGTTCAGGTAGATCTCTTTTGGTAGTGCCTGCTCCGGGACACCCGGGCCCGCGTTACCGTCCCCCCCCCTCGCCTAGAGACCCTTACGGGTGATGGTTCGCGTTCGTGGCTTTGTGGCAGAGCTGCCGTCCTTGGGTCTGAGGTATCACGGTTCGAGTCCGGGCTTTTAATTTCTCGGTGGTCAAGTGGTAAGGCGTCGATCTCATAATCTCGTAAACCAGAGATCACGGGTTCGGACCTCGTCCGAGCCTCTCATTGGATTATTTTGGACTCGGCAAGTGGTACATTGGCGCCACTTGAGCGCTTTGGCTGGCGCATGCCGGGCGTTTCTATACGCCTGTCGGGGGTCGGTAGTGATTAGGTGCGAAAGGGAGCAGTCAGGGCACCCGGGTCTGCGCGGCCCCTTCTCCCGTAATCCCCTCGAGGCAGTGGCATTCTCAATATGCAGTGATTCTGGGCAAATCACTTAATCTCCCCGTGACAAAAAAGAAATGAGTGTGTCCTTGGTGTAGCGTTATTTGGTGCACAGGGTGTATAGACCAATGCAATAATCCTGCATCAGTTGTAATTTGGACTTCAGCCCGCCTGAAAGAGATTGTTTATTTGTTGTTACAATGCAGGATATGGTTTAGCTTGGTTGAAGACTGTTTAGATATCACCATCCTATTATGGAGAGGAGCATAGTTGAGTAGACTGCCTTAAGTCTTTAGTTTTGACTAGGCACTATTTAAGAACTCTGCTTCATGTGTGTGAGATGATTTTCATCTGGCAAGGAAATATATGGAAAGGGCTTTTAGGGGACAACATATTCTGATTGGCACGAAGTAGAAATGACTTTGAGGAGGAAGGTAGGGGTCATGTTTATCATTGCCTTGTTTTTTGTGTAATGTGATATATGGCTTAATGAAACATAGGGGCTGCATCACACAATTTGGTACTGAAGTAGTTGCAACGCAGCACAAACTGTGAACTGCAGCTATATGCAGGGGCTTGAGTTGGAAGGCATTCGTGTAAATAGCTCATTGTTATGATCCCTGGGAGAATCCAACATATTTGGAGAGGAAACCTTGTACAAACTTCCATAAATTCCTATATACTGGGAGAGTGAAGAAAGAAGTAGGGGAAGAACTTTGTCTATATGCAGCAAGAGCTGCTAAGAGCCATAAGTTGAACTTAATTAAATACAAAACATGGCCTCGCTCTTCTCTTTTGGGACCTTTAGTGAATCACCTGACCGCTTGGCAAACTTGATGCACAGCTTCTTCTATTTGCATGTGGAAGATGGCCAGATGCTCTTGGGGTTAAACGTCGACTTTATGTCTCAACACTTTCCTTTAATTAAGGAACTGTTTAAGTCTACAGTGCCTCTCTTCTAAATTATTGTGCTGGTGGTGAATGGACAATAAATATGCCTTTACAACTTGTTTTTATCACATGTGCTGTGCATTCAAAGACAGGTCATATGTCCCTGGTTGCGGTTTGGGTTTGCGGTGGTTGATTTGCCTTCCTCCCATGCATTGTCATGTCATGGCATTGTTGCTTGTCTTAGAGATTGGGTGACGTTGCTTGAGTTCTACCAGGCTGAAAACTTTCGGAGTGCACGTGGTGAGTCGGCCACCTTGCAGGCAATGTTCTGAAGGGGTAATGTGTTAACAGCATCCATTAGGGGGTAAGTGCCCTCCGCCACAGTAGATTACCTCGTGGGCCTGAGTCGGTCAATGGCATAGGGTGAGGGGCCCGTTTTGTTGTGTCCGTCAACTTCCCTTGTCCAGGAAGGAGGTGTGATTTCCCGGTTATTGCCTGCGTTGGGCCAGGCAGGTTGACCTATTGTGTGAGTTCTTGGTGGCCAAGTGCAACATCTCTCAGTGTCCACTGCTTTACCAGCCTTTTGTATAAGTCGTTCATCGCCACCGGCCCAACATTGTATTCTGGTGGCTATGCATTGCAGATGCCCTCAACGTATTTGGTATCTCAGTAAATGTTGTAAATAGACCTGGGGAAGCAATGATCTGCCTGACTTTGCCTGGGTCACCAGTAATGACTACGGCTCTCACTTTTGGTAATGTACATCCTTCATCGGGATGGGCTCGGGGCCCGTAGGTATCCCATGTGCCTTTTGATTCGAATAATATTTACACTGAAAGGGCTTTGGAGTGTAAAACTTTAGTAAGTTTGGCTAGTAGTGTTGGTGACCCGGCCTTACCATGCCTGAGCGGAGGCATTTTTCAAGAGGATATGCCTGTTAGCCACAATCATGACTCATTCATCTTAGGCACCAAAGAGGCATAGTCAAGCCAGTACTGATGATGAGAGATGGGAGGTTGATTGATAGTATTCCTGCCGAAGCGGGGGACTGGGTCTAGTTTTGGGGGGATTGGTTGCAATGCTTTGTTTCATTGGCAAATTAGGCCGAGTGGACTTAGAACACCTATTAAATGCGCGGTGTGTTGGTGGCCGGTCTGTATGCCATAGTCAGTGCCGGAGCATGCTGGGTAGCCCTGCAGACCAGTTTTACTCTGGAAAACACTTGTAGCTGCGCAGGGCTCCCTCGGTTCTGTCGAGGTCTTTTATATTAGCCGAGCACTCCTGGGACACTTCACCACTATGGTCGGGAGCAGGGGGAGGTGTCACTTTGCATCCAGCACCTAGGCTAAGCAAAGAGTTACGCCTAGGTTGAGTGAGTGTTAATGTTACCTGGTCGTTCTTTGGGGCTCCTGAGGGTATGATGACCTACCGGCAAGGAACAGCTAGGGTGGTTTACGTGTGCTTCAGCAATCAGTTAAAAAAATAAAATAAAAAAATAAATAAAAAAGGAATGCAACGGGGGCCCTGGCTCACACGGTAGTGGGCAAAGATCACACACGCCACAGGTGCCGAGGCCTGTTCTGATGCCTGGCGTTGTGCTCCCAGGTTACTTCTGAAGGGCTAGGCCTTCAGATGCTGAAAGGATGTCCGTTGTTATTTACTTGATTGTTAAACGATTGGTTATTTCCGGGGTCTCCGCTGGTGTAGAGCGTTAGGTGCTTGTTGTCCTTCCATCGGGTCGGTTTGATGCGGGATGGTGGTTTTTTGGGCACAGCCACGTGGTGGGTTTTTCTGTGTCTGACTGGGGTTAGCCTTCCGTTAATCTCCCTGTGTGTCGCACACGGTTGTAAGACAGGGGGGCAACTAGCCCTGTGCTGATTGAGTTGCTACCACTGTTATTAGTCTTAAACACATCAGGGACTCGTTGGAACCCATCTATAGGTACTCTAGGACGCATGTCCTCCATAACACACATCTTCAGACAGGAATGCCCCTCCTCCCCCCCTCCAATCCTTGGAGCAATAGGGGTCCAAATACTTGTGGGGTTGGCAGGCTTGGACAGAGGTTGGTGGCGAGCTCCCACATCATTCGGTAGGAGGATTTCGAAGAGTCTTGGGGCAGGTCATTGGCCGCTTCCTCTCGCTGTGTTTGCTGTCATCTTATTCTCACTGGAAACCCTTACTCCATCACGCCTATTGTAAGCTGAGGATGCCTGTTGATGCTGTTAGACCTGCTATTAGTTATTGCACACACCTGTGTGCCTTGGCACGGTTTGTTTCGCATCAGGGCCAGGTTGGGGTTACTGGCAAAATGTTTGCTCTAGGGCTGAAGCGGGCGCTTCTAGAACAGGGCAAGATTGCTTAGGCCAGGCAGCAGGACAAAGGTCTTTTCGGCACTGGCAGAATGGTGCAGGCTGCGAAGTAGTGCCATTGCAGAACATAGATTTGTCAACATTCTGCTAGGAAATGATGAGCAGCATTAAGGTATGGAACCATGGTGAGAAATTGTTGTGGGTTTCGTGCTCAACAGGAGCAAGGGAATTGCATTCGGTTCATCAAGCTACAGGTACGGTCTACAGCACCAGAAACTGTAAAGCTGCTATGTCGTCCGGGACTGGGCTGCCAATGTCATCTAACTTTACATCCAGCCACTGAGTAGGCAAAGACACGCTTGCTATGGTGCAACGGGCACTCAGCAGTAGAGTTAGTTGAGTGTCATCATACCCCGATATAACGTCAGTGATAAAACGTAGGTTGTGGCCACACACGACCAGGCACTCTAGGGCAGCTAGGGCGGGAGTGTGCCAGTGCCAAGAGGGTGCGGGTTGCCTGGTTAGGGCGGCTGGTTTGGAGGGAACACTAATACGGATCGCCACAAGAGCACATTTTGCATTCATAGAAGGCTGAATTGACACTTTTATAGCATGGTGCCAGTTGCTTTAGTTCTGCGCATGTTTCTTGACTGTGTCAGGAACATTCTGAATGCAATGCTGGTGGTTAGCCTGTTGTCATGCTGTTCAGAGGTGTTTTAGCTCTGGCATGGCCAAGCATGGGTCATAGGCCGGTGGTCTGCCCTGGGATTCGTGTTAACAGGCAGGTGAAGCAGCAGAACTTGGAGGGGCTTGGTTTTGACCCTGGATACAAGGGCGGAGCCTGGTTTCTCACTTAGTAGCCCGTCCTTGAGTTCGACGAAACAGGTACCATTGATGCGAGTACCGGTACCGGGTAACTTCTCTCACCCCTCAGCACTGGCTGGCAGCTAGGCAGGTGGTGGAAGTGGCCTTCCAACGGGGGCGAGATGGTCCATATGATTAAGGGATTCCCCGGGGTGACACTTTGTGCTAGACACCAGCTGGAGAACAATTGGCTTCCCCAGTATTCAAAATAGAGAAGAATTTTACTCGCTGTTTCTCTTCTGTGGTCACTCTGTCCTGTCCCTCCCTGGTATACCAGCAGAATTTTGGGAGGGCAAGGCTTCACATTTGGTGGTGACTGATGGAATGCGATGGACGCACTCCAACGGAGTGAAAGAGGAAGTAAGGCGGGCTTGTCAACCCTTACCCCCTCCCGCATTGGCACGGCCAGGCAGGAGTGTCCTGTCAAAGGGATTGTTCTTCGGCCATGCAAAGGCAACTTTGGACCATCGCCTAGTTTAGGTTTAAGGTCATTTCAGTCAAAAATCCCAGGGGAGTTTAGAAAGGATGGGGGAACCTGGCCTGATGGTGCATGCGGGCCGCTGGTCCGGTTAGGCGTAGACTTGTTTTGGCTGGACCTGGGAGAAGCCCGGTATCAGCATGCTGTAGGTAAAAAGGCCTACCGGGAGCCATGCGCAGTTGCGCAGAGCAAAGGGTCTTGGCTTCATCATGCATGGTCTTTTACACGTCAAGTCCACAGGGTGCCTGGAGGGAGATGGGGTGCACCTCTCTAGTTTAGGCATGGACCTTCTCCTACTGTATCTAGGGGAAGCTTTGGCTGCAGCAGGTTGTAAGTAAATAGGTCTACCTTGGTGGGGGGCCCTGGTAGTGACGGTGGCCACTCCCAAGGCTGTGGAGGAGTTACAGGGCGATCCAGGGTCTGCACATACCAAGGGGTACATCATGCAGCAGCACCGCGGGGTGCTAAGCCAGGATACCCAGGGATGTTTTAGCGTTGTCCCCTGGAAGAACGACGGCGCCCCGTTAGCCGACAGGCGGTTGTGGGTCTGAGCAACCGGGGGCTGCCATGTATGCTCCGCCCACCCATCACGGGGGGGCGTGTAAAGCAAGTGGACTGGGGGTCCACGGATGGGAGGGGTGGCCCCTCCCAATATTTGGTATACACCATTTGGCGTTGCCATGGTGACTCTAGGCTTATCAGACAGGCAGGAGGCATAGGGGCTGGCCTGCCCTGGGATCGCCCGTAAGATAACCCACCATGTTTGCATATTGGTTATGCTAATAAACCTGCAGCAATATTTCTCCACTTACATTACAGTGTTGTGTGTTTTATTTATGTACTTATGTGTTTTGTGATAACTGTTGTCGATATTGGCACTATGAGTCTGTATGCCTGTCGCGCTTCCAGGCAACGGGAATGCGGTTGCGTCTTTTAAAAGGACGCGAGCCTGAGGGAAAGAAAGCATTACCTCGTGTCTGGGCAATGCCGGGGCCAAGGTGGGAAGAGAAGAGAGGCGCACAAGGGATGATAAAACTAAGGAGAGAGTGCCAGTTTAAACCTGAAAAAAAGTTACGCTTGTAAAACGAAGAAACTGCGATTTTCAAACAATAAAGAACTAAAAACATTCAATTTGCATTTAGAATCGACCAAAGGTAGAAACAAACACATAATAGGGTCAATTGGACCCAGGAATTGGACAAACAGACACAAAAAGCAAGCAAGCAGACACACAGCATAAGCACGACTGAAAGGAGGGTACTTATCTCTCTGAGCATGCAGCCATCTTCTTTAAGGCTTCCATTAGGGGGACAATTTCCAATATAGCTATTGCAAGAGGGAGGGAGGCACGCTTGGAGAAGGGGAACCTGCCCTGAAGAGACAGGACCAGCTCACACCTAATCGGCGTATTAAGAGACAGCTAGCCTTGCTCTGTGGTCAAATGAGTGGTCATAAAACTAGTAAAGCTGAATGTTCCCTTTTAGCTATAATCCCAAAAATGTATGAAGGAGGTAAGAAGGTGAGCTTTATAGTAGAACTGAGGCTTCGACATGCGCAAACCACACTTGAGTTGCCGATTAGGGGTGGTCGGTCTCTGAACGGGACAAGTAACGAGCATTTTATGAGTATTATCTGTCTCTCTAAGCCCATAAACCTGAACCCCCTCTATTGATTTACCGTTATCTGTGCCGGTATACTATTAAGTATAGATATAGGAGTTTGAATCTAAAACTGAAGTGGCTGTCCATCACCAATAGTAATTTTATTAAATGCATTATGTCTCCATTGAATGTGGAAACCTCTTACTTGTTTCCTTTGTTGAGTAAGTATTAATGTGGAGATGCATGTCTTTCCTCCAATGTGAAGTTTGAGGTGGTTACCAGTTAAAGCTTTGGCCAAGGTTTTTCTCTGCCATCCCCTTTCTTGGAGCTCGTGGCTCATTATTGTGATTTGCCCATATGAAAGGGAACTACAACTAAGCATTTGTCCTCCCAGCCCAGTAGCATGTAAATGAATCACGTCACACATGGAGTTCATTATTACACATTGTTTTTCCCTAGTGTAACTGTGAACTGAAATGTATTGTGCCATGAATTTTATCAACCACACCCAATCAACTACATCACTAGACTATGGAGGTGTTAGGAACCATAGGGGTCCCGAGCTCTATAGTACACAAGACACTGCATCTTCCACATGGTTAAATAAAAAGAGACAAACAAAACACATGTACATCATAGTTCCTTAATCAGACCCTCCAGGATTTCCCGATTTCGCGGCTTGCCGCGAAATCGGCACTTTTGTAAAAATGCCGCTATTTTTACAAAAGTGCCCGCGAAATCGGCACTTTTGTAAAAATGCCGCGATTTAAAACGGCAGAAGAAAAGGGAGTCATCAATGCAGTCGAACCACTCTTCCAGATCTCGTGGTTTGAGTCTGAGAAGGCACAGGAGAAACAGTCATAGAAGGCAGTAGAGAGCTAGTCACTGAGGCAGTTCTGGGGCTCTCCTGGCCCCCTGATGACAGATTCTCCCTCCAGATGTCTGGAATTGACAGACTCTGAGGCAGGTGCATGAAATGTGAGGAATTCTTCATAATGGACTTTCCACGATGGTGAGCAGTTACCATGTGTCCCTTACTAGTCACAAATTGCAATGTTCGGCATCGAATAGAGCATCAGATTTGCATTTTCACCTCTGCTTGACAAGGACACAATCCCTTTTCTAAAATGAAATGTCCCTAGCACATCGACGCTTGTCTGCATAAGATATAATTCTAGATTTGTGTGCTAAATCAGTGATTCGAACTTTCTGAGCATCAATTGTTCAGGGGGTTCACATTGGCACTGTGAGCTAGCTGGTCTACAGGCGAACATATCCGGTGGGGGTGTCTGGAATCAGTCAGGACACAAATCCCACTGTTTATGTTGTCTAAACGCACAGATCCTATATTGATTTATAGGAACTATACGACAACAGAAACACAAGAAAGTGTTCACAAGACCACTCAACAGTAAGCTTTTTTGTTAGGTTTTGAGTAAGCTGGTTCAGTCTGTGACAAACTTCGGGTAGCATAATCTACAATACACCTTCAAGCATTTGCATGTCAACTGTGTTGGGCAAGAATTGTGCCCAAACCTACTGGGCTGGCATCTACAACAATCTCTGTATGCAATTTAAGATCAAAATTAAGCCATTTCAGTAGTATTTTCAATTGCATGCTTAATCGTCTTAAAACTTTGATCACACTCCTATGACCACTGAAATGAAACATTCTGTTTTGTTCACTCACTCAATGAGGCACTCACAATGGCCAAGTTACGGATGTACCTAGAACAGTAGATGGCCATAACAAGAAAAGAACGCAGCATGGTTACATCGTGTGGAGGGGAGGTAGATGACAAAACTTGACACTTGGCGGGATCTGGAGTCATTCCAGGTTCCAAGAAAATGTGCCCAAAGAATTTTAGATTTGTTTGTGCATTCATCATAAGACCTGCATCAGCAAGTAGACAGCACACTTGTGGAAGGGCTCTTTAAAGTTCCTTTCGTGCGGCCCGCAAATAAGAATATATCATCACTGTAATTAAAAGCATGCATGATAGGCTGTATATGGTGCCAAACGACATCTTGGAAAGGTTTGGCAGATGAAGGCACTCTGAAACTCAATCTTTTGAATTTGAATAAACCAATATGAGTTGAAAAGGTAGTAATGTACCTGTAATTTTCTTTCAATTCAAGCTCATAATATCCTTTGTTCAGATCAAATGCACAAAAAAGACTTTGGCACTATTCAACTGGGTAATCAGATTGGCAATGTGGAGACCTGGGTGTCGTTCTCTTTCGATTGCCTTGTTTGCTTGACGCATGTCAATGCAAATTCACACAGACCCTTCACTGTTCTTTTAGGTACCACCACTATTGGCGACACCCAAGGCGTTGGACCAGTAGAGCCCTCAAGGATATCATGTTTTAGCAAAGTCTCAATTTTTTTTCAACATTGTATTGTAGATGAAATGCAATTCGACAATTTCGTTGAGCAACAGAACGAATGCCCTCATTCATGTGGAGCTGCACTTTCCTTTTCTTAAGTTTTCCTAATCCATGAAACAGTGATGGAACCTGACTCACTATGTCGTGATGAGCAATGATATTGTAGTTCATAGAAACTAGACCCATGTCAGCAGCAGCTCTAAAGCTGAGCAAACATACAGTTGACGAAGTAACCTGAAGGACATGGATTGGGGCTTGTACCTTAGTCCTTTTGTATTTCATGGTCGCCATGAATGGACCTTAATTTTGTAATGGGTTTTATGCTGGCCACATGTATACTTTGGTTCCCAATGGTGTGAGATGGGTAAACAGAGACAGTTCATGGTACTTTTCGGCTGGCATAATGTTTATCGATGCACCACTGTCTACAATAAACTGTTGATAGCGGATGTATGATAGAGACACGCATGGCTAAACAACGTGTGCCAACGCTGCCCTGACCACAAATTGGTCTGAAGAACGCATTCCTTTACCACACAAGCAATTTCGTGGTAAAGGCATGACTGGTAAAGGTATAAGTATGGTAAAGTTCACACCCAATCCCTCCCCCTGAACTCGAAAAACTACCCGGATCTCCCTGAGCCCTCAAAATGACATCATCCCGAGACCTAAACACTAACCTGACCCCCCGAGCCCCAAAAACTACCTCAAGCACTAAAAACAACATTGCCCCAATCCCCAAAAGGTCCTCAACCCCCCGAGCCCTGAAAACGACCCGAGCCCTAAAACCACCATGAGTCCCCTGGAGACCAACAAACTAATCTGCCCGAGCCCTAAAAACTACCCCGACCCCCACTGAGCCCTAAAAACTACCCAAACCCCCTAAGCCCTAAAAATGACCCAAATTCCCCCTTAGCTCTAAAAACTACATGACCCCCTGAGCCCTAAAAACTTCCCCGCCAAAAACTTCCACGCCACCGAGCCCTAAAAACGACTCTGACCCCCGCAGCCCTAAACACTACTCACAACCCTTAAAGACTACGCTATCCACCCCCCAAAATCTGGCCCAGCCACACTTCCCTCACAACACCCTCTCCTGATCCTCCCTGTTCCTCAGCCCGCTGATTCCAGCATCTAGGCCGCGCATATGCCTTAACCACACAAGCGAGGTTGCACTTGTGGCAAAATGGGATGTGTGGCTTAGCCCACGTTGTAAAGGCCGTTTCCCATACATAGCAACCATTGACCTTCACTTTGATTTTTGGACAGTGTTCAAAGGAATTTCATGATTTCACCTGTCCATCCTATTCAGACTTTCAGTGGCCAGCATTGACATCGCACACCCATCTTCTTCACTTTGGCTCAACAGTGATGTCGAAGAACCTTTTGACAGAGAATTAGATGACAATCGGCCTCTTTTAGTCTCTACTTGCCTCAACTGATGTTGCAGTTTATTTCAGTGGGTGTGACTGGAACGTTTCTGGAACTTTCTGGCAGCCATTTGGTCTTCATGACATGACGCACTGGCGTCTATTTTATCTTCAAAGCTTGACACACCCACTTTTTCTCTTGCTTCGCGAACGGTTACAAAATGTTTCTCTTTCCCCCAAGACTTTGCATATCATCCCAATGGCGGGACATTTACCTTCATGTGGAAAGGGAAATCCAAATTGAAACACAACTTTTTTTTCTTCGGAGACATCACTTTGCGGCCTTCTACCTTGTATTTTTTCTTGCCTTTCATACTCAATACCTATTCACTCTTGGATCCTCTGTTCTCCATGTCAGTGCCTAGTTTGTCAGCATGTTCTTCAGCTCTGGCCGCCATGAGCACACACTCCAGGCTGATCGTTTCTCTCAGCATTTGGCGTCTGAAGGAATTGGACAGGCAACTATGACTCTGAGACTAAAGGCTTCTTCGTCATTGAATTAGTTCAACTTACAGTGTTTGAGCATTTTAAGTCTTATAACAAATTCATCCATCATTTCACCATCTCTCTGTTTCTCCTGATTGAAGATATACCGTTCGGCATCGAATTGAACTTGAGGTTCAATCCCACCTTGTCATCCTGGTAAGATACCCTGTCCACCTGTGGTATCTTCTTCATCACTTCTTTTACTCCTTCTCCTCATATGTTCTTAAGACATTTGGTGATTATTTTTTTGTCCTCGGTTATTTCTAGCACATCAATGAAATAATCAAAGGTTTTGATCCAAGTAGTCAATCGGGCACCAAGCCTCTGTTTTTTGGCAGTATCAAATGAAGACACAATTGACCTACAGTGTCTTCTGGTCCTGTGTCACTAATGCAAGCACCAGCCTGCTGACGAGTGCTCAGGTCATTGTGCGGAACCGTATGTGGTGAGGCACCATCTTCTTCTTTGAAGGTGACTTACGGTTTTGTCTCTTGCTCTTCACCACTCTCATCCTTCTGGTACCTGGTTTTCACCACCTTAAGTGTTCCTTTGTGTTGATCTGTTTCCCCTTGCAGTGTTTTCTTGCACCTGGCTGTCACCGCTTGCTGCGATTTATGTACCTGGCGGTCAATGCCTTTAGCATTACTGTACTGTATGAATGACAGCTCTGTGTTAAGTTGTGGCATCCCACTTCTTAACTTGGCCTTATAAGCAATTTTCTGACCGATGATAAATGAAACTTTCCTTGGGCCTACACTGTCTTTGAAGGACTTGTACTGGCTGGAGTTGCGCTTTGAATTTACATAAGCCAACCGTCGATTCTTCACTTCAACTGAGGCACGCATGGCAAGCATGAGTATAACACATATTTATTCTCTAGAGTGTAACTGTTAACTGAAATGTACTGCGTCATGAATTTTATCAACCACACCCAACTTTTACATCACTAGACTATGGAGTCTGTTAGGGGCTTAGAGGTCCTGCGCTCTATAGTACACAAGACACTAAAAATGTGTCCCCAATCTCGTGACTTTTATAAGAGAAAACACTAAAGAGTAGCATTCATAATTAAATTATTCTTAAATAAGGCCTTCACATTCATGAAAAAAGGACAAAGGAAGTTTAATTTGAAAATGTGTCAGAAAAGTCACAATCAAAATAAATTTCTGAGTAATGATGTCACTGCCACCAAATGTAACACACACCCCACTACTAGTAAATACTGTCTTCCATGGAAATAAAAACATACCGCAAAGGATAAAAAGAAAGGTATAACTTTCTCAGCATGGGTTGTCTTTCTAAACATCTTTCACCAATCTATACTACATTTCTAACTTCACATTGTAGTGACCGAAAACTCGAGAGGGGCCCTCACTCTCTTTACAGTCCAGTGCTAAGTCAACCATTGCTGTTTTATTGGTCTTACTGTGGAGATGATGAAAACTCCATGATGACCAGACTGATATAAATTCAACAATGTTTGCTATAACTAAGAATGTGCGTAATTCTTGCAGTAGCAGCTTCCATTCTGTCCAGCAACTAAATGCAATAACAGTCATTTGCTTAAATGAGTAATCGTTTTTACCTGTGCAGTTTTGCTATGTTTTAACATAAGATAGTCACTTCAAGAACTAGCTGCCCAATCTATTTATCATGGGTGTAAAGCATTCTATTTATTGTAAACTGAACAATATACACATTTATTTTTACTAGAGATTCTTTGCATTAGCCTATTAACCTTCAGCAAAATCTCTATGGAAAATTATGTCTTATACCTGATACAAAGGCTATATATAAATAGAGTATCTATTCATATGTGGCAATTATGGTATATTTCCACACAAGACACCAATTGCAGTTCATTCGTAAGTCATAACGTCCATGCTGCAAAAGTATAAGATTCATGGATTTAGTTATCAGCGATATATTCGGTGCAGTGGCTCCTGGGCCCTGGGTTGTGAAGGGGCCCCAGTGTTCTCTGCACCAGCTGGAGTTCAGTGTAAAGGCTGCCAGCTCAGAATCATTAGGTCTCGCCTGCTGGTAGTGTGCATGCACTTTCGCTTGGCGACAATCTTTTGCATCTATTAAAAAAAATAACTCAAAAAAGGGGGTTTCGCTCACCCATTATGGCACCATTGACACTCTTCTTTTCTGCATTCTAATTCGGTAGCATGTTTGAGGTGTCACTTCCTTGTCTTTCCTTTTCTGCAATGTTCTGTATTTTGCTGCCTCCGTCATTGTATCTGGAAGTACTACAGTAGTATAAATGTATACAATATTTAAAAGTTTATAAGTTTGTAAATTACATGAATAATTATGCAACTACTTCTGTTTTATATACAATACACTTTTTTTAAAGTTGTGGGAGGCTGCAGTGAGTACAGCAGCTCCCCAACAACATATTATTTTAAAGTAGTAGGTCTCCTGGATCATTGAATCCATGACCCCAGGAGAGCTAACAATTGTTTTCAAAGCAATTGGAGCTGGAGCTTTATGCTCTTCAGCTAGAGTTCAGGCCCCCCCTGTGATTTGTTTTATGGCTGCAGTTTATGGCCGGAAAATGTTTTGAAAAGGCTCAAAGACATGCTAATGGTTCTTTTACAGAATGTTTTGTTGAAAGACATTTTTGAAAATAACTTTTATTAAAGATTGCAATGTGTGAATTTATAAACTAAACATCTGAATATAGTTATTGGTGTATTTTTGGCAAAGCCAAAAGGTCTGCTTAGTAGGTGTTCATGTGCTGATCTGTTGATAAAGCCAACAGGCTTTCTTTTTGGTGTTCCGACCCTTTGACAAAGCCAATAGGTCTGCCTTACTTAAAATGACACCCAAACAGCTGAATATCAGTGGTTTTGTTCGTATAAAATTGTATGTTTTAACTGACATTTTCACCTAACCATGAACACCCCTTTAACTGTTGCTTTTTTTCATTGAATATCTGAAAATGATTACAAAACATTTGGAACCACTGCTTACTTGCAATTAAGTCCCATGATGTTTTGGCATATAGGGTGGTCCCATTTGTTTATGCATACATGGAAAATCATGGTCAGTAGCAGTGCTATTCTAGGATAGTAGTATACACTTTGTCCATTGTAAGTCCGACTCAATGGGAATTCCCTGCTCCACTATCCACTTTCTGAGGTAAAATACATTACCACTTTTACTCATAAATGTCATGGTTGCACTAACCTAGTAATTTGGATCCAACAGGAGGGATGCTAACATCCGCTCTTCCCTGGACCCACTAGTGACCATGCAAAGAATGAATATGTCAGTCAGTAGTAGAATCCTACCGCTCTCAAACTGCTTTGTAGAGGTGTCAATATCTCAAACATGAAAATATTTTTTTTAGATCATAGTAAGATTAAAATTCATTGATTCTACTATGTCACATGATACATCTCAAAATAATCTCTACATTACCTACTCTATGAGGTTGCTTACAACTCTATGTCTTGGGGGTGAAATAATCTTTAGAAATACTACATAGAGCAGCAGTTATAAGCTAAATCTGTGATATTAGTATTCTTAAATTTGCACAGTCCATTATCTGCAACATAATAATTAGTATTATCCATGTCACCCCTGATCAAATGCTATCACTACCCCACCCCTACTAGTACCTCGCTACAGCATGTGTGATTCAAGAGAAGCGACAAGTCTGTTCATTAGAATCTGTAGGTAAGTGAATGCCTGCAGTACAGAGCTTGCATATTCAAAATGAAAATTCCACTATAATGTGCATAAGTTAAAACCAGGTAACTCCAGTGTAGAGTTCAAAGCACAGTACCAGATGACTCCAGGATAGACTTCATAGCACAAAGCCAGGTAACTCTAGTATACAGTTGATATCTGCAGGTTTAATGGATATACTTCTCTCTGTACAAGATCCTTAATCATCAAACAATTACAACGATGCTAAGATATTGTCAAAGCTAGATCAAAGAGGAGGTAATAATGGGTTCCAAATTAGGAAAGGCAACAAATGGAAGACCGCATTTAATACCAAATATGGTCACTATGAATACTTAGCAATGGCATTTGGATTGCACAAATGCTTTGTAGTAAATAACTCCAGCACAATGAAGTTGAAGTAGGATTTATTGTAGATAACTACACAGCTGTAGATAATCACTCGCCAAGTAACAGTTACATTTTACAGCTTTGAATAACAACATTCTCAGACACTATGACATCTTACCATTAAAAAGATAGGAACTTAGAATACCTCCCCTTCTCCTGCAAAACACAAAAAGAGAAAAATAGAAAAAGAACAAAACAGGAAAGAAAAGAGAACAAGCTAAAAAAAACAACAAGAGAAAGTACAAGGATAAAAACAAGAACTAGAAAACAAATAATCATTCACGATTTTTATTTGGAGCAACAATGACTCTTGAACTCCTTCTTCGTTCACAAGAATCGGGTAGTACAAATCCCATACCACCATCTTGGTCAGTAGACAAAGAAATAGATCTTGCCTTGACAACTTTGGAAAGATTTCACCAATGCCCTCCATCCACTTGAACTGCATTTTTTCCAATCTTTATAACTTGAACTGGTTCACTATATTTCCCTTTAATCACCCACAACCACTTTGGCACCCTTCTTTTTGTCAAACAATTTTTTTTGTTTGCTTTGTACAATTTCATAATTCACCTTTACAATTTTCATGAGAGAGTCCACATTGGATTCTGATGTAATCCATTTGCTCATCCATCCAGGCCTGAAACATGTATTGGCCCTCCTACCCCTCAAAAGCTCAAAGGGAGAAATGTTTGTGGATGAGTGAGGTGTGGTCCTGTAAAACCAAAGCATGCTCTCTAAAGATTTGACCACATCATAGTTACCACCCACGGCCCACCTGACACACTCACCCACCACACGGTTCATTCATTGTACAAGACCGTTGGTCTGTGGGTGATAAAGAGAACTCTTTAAATGCTTCACACCACTGGAAGTTGAATAAAACTCAAAATCCTCACTTACAAATTGAGTCCCATTATCCGAGACAAGGAACTCAGGAAAACCTTTTCTCAGAAAAAAATAGCTTCCATGAATAATTTAATCTCAGGCCATTTCGATGCATAGTCCATAAGTACTAAAATGTACATCCATCCAAAAGGTAAAACCTCATGATATCAACACCTACCTTAACTCAAGGACCTGGAGGACATTCAACAGGTGGAAGTGGAGGAGTGACAACTTTCAAAGTTTTCTCAGCTGAACAGCACACAGGACAATGTTCCACTAGAACACTTATCTGAGCATCCATACATGGTCACCAGAAATCCTCACGAACACGACGTTTAGTGAGAGTGACACCTAAGTGTCCTTCATGAGCTTTCTTGACAATAGTAGGTCTTACAGAGTGAGGAGGAATAAGTTTATCACATCTAATGAGTATACCATCCTCTAGTGATATTGTCAGGTTTGGCCGATCTAAACACCCATTTCCCTCTCTGTTTAGTTTATGGTGTAGGAAGAGGGTTTTAAATTACCTGCGCCGATTCTCACTTTAAAGGTTTCCAGGTTTTTTCCCCGCGGTCTATACATGGTGGCCGTTGCGGGCTGCTTTTCCCCTTTGATTAGCGCTATACTGGTGATTGCAGTTTCATTGGGGGTGCCAGGAGTTCGCGCTCGTGCGTTAATTACACGGCGCACTTCAACCGTCGTTTTGGAGCGTTCGGATGCATCTTGCATCCGCGCTTCAAAATTCTTCAGTATTTCAGTCAGGGGATTTCTAGGTATCGTATCTCCGCCTGACTCCTTCTGCAGTAATTCTTGAAGCAGGAATTAGCTGTTCTTCACCCGGAAATTGAGTTTGACTACGGAACTCCTTGGCAGACTTGTGAGTGATTTTTTGAGTGAGATATTCCTCCAGTCTCACAACTAAGTGAATTTAGTTTTTGAAGCCAGCGCACTCCCTTCTTATTCTTTGGAGAATCCTCTCAGCAGAGTTCAGTATTTAACGCGCTTCAATTATTTAGTCTCATAACTTTCCAGAGCATTGTTTTCAGTCGACCTCTTGTGCTAAAGCATATCTTTAAATTTTGAGTCATCGTGGGACAGAAATATAAGGTGCCGCCTTGCAGAGTCAGTTCAGTAATTTGCAGCACCAGTATTTGATTCTTTTTTCCTTTTCTACAAGCGCTATACCTTGTTGAACTATATGCATGACTAAATGCCTAGAACTTGTATCCATTTTAGTTTCTTAAAATGTTTCTTGTGCAATAAGACTCAACATCTTAAAACTAGAAACAGGGGGGCGTGGCCGGGCAAGATGGCCGACTGGACCTAATCCGTCTCGGCTCCCGGATTGCGCGCCGCCCGGTAGGGATTTTCGACGGCTGCAGCGACTCTACCTATGCTCCGCAGTTGGCTATGGGAGTCTGATGCACGGGGGCAGCGGCGGGGGACATCGCCGGATGCCGCACATCGCAGTATCGGTCCCGTTCTCCCCTGTCATCGGACCGCGAGGCGAGCGCCGGATCATCATGGCGGCGCCCTCGGGAGCTCACCTGTGGCTGTTTCGGCTGAGTGACGGCTGTAGGGGCCCCTGGACGGCAACAGTCAGCAAGGCGAGTGGGGGATGATCTGAGGGACCCAGCGACGCTGCCGGCGCTCGGTGGCACCGGCCGACTGCTGGCTCCACCGGGCTGCCTGACTCCAAGATGGCGGCACACCGTGACACCATGGCGCTCTTCTGCCCTCCTGCCCTTCTGCCTGGCCGCGTGTGATGGAGCTTTGGGGGGGGCGCCTTTACACCACACCTGCGGATTCCCTGACCAGCGGGGCGTTGGATGGCCCTTCGGTGAGCAGCTGGTGGGGCCGGGGCCTGTCTTTCGCCACGACATGCTCTCGTGGCTCCTCCGAATTGAGCGTCCCACCAGCGCTCTGGCCCTGTGACCATCTCCGGGGGTGCCCCCGGCTTTTCGCCTTTCCGCATCTTCCTGCTCCCCCTGTGGTGGTCCGGCGCGGGGGCGCCACACCAGGATTGACCAGAGGGGCTTGTGGCGCTTTGGAGCCCTGCGACTTCTCCTGCTGCTGGTGACGTGGGTGCCGCCCTGGGGGGGCTTCTCGCTGCACACCTGGAGGCTGTGGTGCGGTGTCACGTGGCACGGGTCCTACTCCTAGCTCCGGCGCCTTCCATACTTCCTCGGATCGCAGTGTATGCGTCTCGCGCTACTTCCCTCAGCGTGCCTCGCCAGGGCTTGCCTTATGCCGCCTAAGAGGTCCACGACCAAGGCTTCGAACAAGGTTTCCGACTTCTTTTCGACTGCGGGCAAGCGTGCTTCACCTCGAGGGGACGCGGATCCCGCTGAGATGGCGCTCACGAAAGCTGACCTGCTCACCATGTTTAAAGACTTCTAATCTGAGCTGCGCAAAGACATTGGGCATGATATCAAAACCTCCATCGACCAGCTGCGAGCAGACCTGACCGAGAGGCTGACCTCCCTCCAGCGGGATGTGGATTCCGTTGGCACCAGAGTCCTGGACCTCGAAGCCCACCACCAAGAGCAGGAGCAGCTCTCGCCCGGTCTTCGGGACGATGTCATTTCCCTCAAGGAACAGCTCCATCAATCACAGCTCCGGGCAGAGGATCTCGAGAACAGGGCCCGGCGGGAGAACCTACGCATCAGAGACCTGGAGGAGGGCACGGAGGGGCCGGACCTGGAGGCCTTTGTAGTGGGTCTCTTCTCAGAGATTGTGTCTCCACAGACCCTCAAAATAAAGCTGGATAGAGTGCACCGGGTGGGGCCTCTGCAGCAGGGAGAGAGGAGGCGGCCGCGGGACGTCCTGGCTAAATTTCACTCCTACAAGGTCAAGGAGGCTGTCCTCCAGGCTGCTAGGGCCAGGGAGTCCATCACATTCCAGGACTGCACCTGTGCCGTTTTCCAGGATGTCGCACCAGCGACTTTGGCTTGGCGACAACTGCTCCGACCTGTTACCACTAAATTGCGAGAGGACAAGATCAGGTACAGATGGACATATCCCTTTGGGCTCAGCTTTGAATTTCGGAATAAACGACACCATATCACCAATCTCCAGGATGGCTTGGATTTGCTGGGCATTCCCCCTGGGGGGGATGTCGACGTCCAGGGCGCAGTTGGCGGACCCTCCCGAGGGGCCTCTTCTTCTTCTGCCTGGTCCCGCAGGGGGCGGCGCTGATCACCTGTTGGAGGTTGCGGGGGCTATACATCGTGCCTCCGGGTCCATTTGTAGCGTTGGTGAGTGCCCCTGGGGGCCTCTGTTGTGTCTCGGTGGGGGATGGCTCCTGCCGGGGGAGTTCTGTGCCCTGCTGTGACTGCTCCCACTGGGACTGAAGACCTCCCTGGTCCAGGATGTGGGATCATAGACGCTGAAGACTTCATATGTAAGACTGCTGATGTCTCTTTTTGCTACTAGCGCAGTGGTTTGGGCGCTCCAGGTTGTCGTCATGTTGACTTTCAGATGCGCTCTTAGTGTCGCTTTATGGTTGCCTGCTCTGTCCCCCATTGTAGTCACCTTCTTTGCGTGAGTGTCCAGGTATGGCGCGATAGTAAGTTTAGCCCTCTCTAGCTTAGTGGCCTTTTCGAGAGCCGCATACCTTAGCTTTTGGCTAACTTGCCTGCCGAGGTGGGCGTGTCCGGGTCCTCGGACCTGTTACCCCCTGTGGTGTCTGCGGGGCCGTATTGGCTCCACGACGAGACCACCAACTACGTGCAAATGGTTCTTTTGTTCTTCCTTGTTCATTTCTTTCTAGGGGGGTTGGGGGGGGTGGGGGGGTGGTGGCGGCTACTCCGCACGGTTTGTGGAGACTTCTTCCGGGCTCGGGAGGCATGTCTCAGGGACTCTGGCCTATGGCCTCTTCTGGGGGGCGGTTTAAAGATGGCGGCTTGTCGGGTGCTGGTGGGCTGGGATGGGAGGTAGTCTTCCTTACGTAATAGGATGCCGATATCAATAGGTACTTGGAATGTTAGGGGTCTCAACTCTCCCCAAAAGCGTCACAAACTATGGAAATATGTTCTTGATCACCACCTTGACATTGTTGCATCTGGCCAGGTCCGAAGACTCACGGCTCAGGCACAAACTTTTTCCCCTGATATACAAAACCTCAGCCCTTACGAAACATCGAGGGGTGGCCATTATGTTTCGCTCTTCCACACACTTTCAACAGCTAGGGGTTCAGAATGATAAGGAGGGACGGTGGGTCATGGTTAAGGGCCGCCTCAGAGAGAAGGTCTGTACCTTTGTGACCTTGTACGCCCCTAACACTGGTCAGACAGGGTTCCTAAACGCGTTCCTGGGGAAATTGACTGACTTTGTAGAGGGCCCGTTAGTCCTTGTGGGAGATTTCAATCTGGTATGGCAGAAAGAATGGGACAGTTCCTCTACTCAACGGACAGGCTTGGGTTCCTTTTCGGGGGAGACACAGCAACGCATGCATGATCTGGACCTCCTCGATACGTGGCGCGTTCTTTTCCCACAGTCACGAGATTATACGTTTTACTCGCATGTCCATCACACATACTCTCGGCTGGACTATATTTTCGTTAGCCAGTCACTGCAAGGCACCTTGCAGGACGCCAAGATCTTCCCCCTCTCGGTATTGGATCATAGCTTGTTCTCTGTTTGTCTTAATTGGCGGGGGACGGCCTTGGTCACTCCCAGATGGTATTTCCCTGCGTCGCTTACTCGGGATAAAGACTCCTGTTCCAAAATCCGCACCGCCATTACAGAATTCTTTAATACTAATAGGCCGGAAGACACTTCGGAGTTTGTCACCTGGGATGCACTGAAGGCTGTTATTCGAGGGGAATGCATTGCTCTCTATGCGGCACTGAATAAGCAACGTGCCCATGAGTCCGAACTGTCAGCCCTTGAGCGCACCCACAAGACCACTCCCACCAGGCAAACGCTCCGCGGCCTTACGGCCCTCCGGGGCAAACTTAAGGCCATTTATAACAACTGGGCGGAATTCACGCTTCTTAAGTTACGGCACCTCTCATACACCCAGGGCAATAAAATTGGGAAACATCTCGCCAGACAACTGAAAGGCAAATGGGAGAAGGAATACATAGGCGGCGTCTTGGATACCTCGGGGGCTATTACCCATAAGGATAGAGAAAAGGCGGAGCTCTTTGGGTCTTTTTATGGGAAGCTTTATGCGGGTGATTCCCTGGACTTGGCTGCCCAACAAGACTACCTCCAGTCGCTATCTCTGCCCCAGGTGTCGGCTTCTTGGAAGGAGTTACTCACCGCCCCTTTCACCCTAGAGGATGTTACTGGGGCTATTCACAACCTGAAATCCCATAAAGCTCCGGGGCCGGACGGCTATACGGCTCTTTTTTATAAAACCTTTGCCCCCGATATCGCCCCCTACCTTGTCCGCCTTTTCAATAAAATTGCGGACGAAGGTGTCACCTCTGACTCTATGTCGGATGCTGTGATCTCTGTAATTCCCAAACCAGGGAAGGACCCTCAGCTTTGTGCCTCCTATAGGCCGATTGCCTTACTAAATCTTGATGCTAAATTATACTCCTTGATCATTGCCAAACGCCTAAATGACCTCATGCCCTTCCTCATCCACCCTGACCAGTCGGGTTTTATTAAAGGACGCCAGACGCACGACAACACCCGCAGAATTATACACCTGATTGAAAAGGCAAATAGGCGTCGGATTCCGGCAGTCCTGGTGGGCCTCGACGCTGAGAAGGCCTTCGACCGGGTGGATTGGGGGTTCCTATTTTGCACGCTTAGGGCATTCGGTTTTGCGCCTAAATTCCTTAACATGGTGAGAGCTAACTACCGTCTTCCCCGCTCTGAAGTCGTGATTAATGGGGTACATTTCCCCTCTTTTTTCCACTCGAGAGGTACATGCCAGGGTTGTCCCCTCTCGCCCCTCCTTTTTGCACTCAGCATCGAGCCCCCGGCTTTTGCGATCAGGGACAACCCTTCCATTCACAAGTTTCCATTTACGGGAGAATCCCATAAAATATCGCTGTTCGCCGACGATGTTCTCTTATCCCTATCAGAGCCGGAGGCATCCTTGCCTCCCTTGCAGGGGGAACTAGAGCGTTTTGAATTAGTATCGGGGTTTAAAACAAACCTAGGCAAATCCTACATACTTAATCTCACCCTCTCACCCGCTGAGGCTCTCCGACTCCAATCGCTTTCCCCGCTCTCCTGGTCCACCTCCTCCATTCAATACCTGGGGATTCACCTGACACCAAGACTTGAGGGGCTTTTTGCCGCTAACTTTCCCCCCATCCTAACACGTAATCAGGCGGAACTCACGAAATGGAAGCCTCTGTTCTTGTCCTGGCTGGGTCGCATCCATGCGATCAAGATGACTCTCCTGCCAAAACTCCTTTACCTCTTCCAGGCCTTACCGATCGAATTGGAGCCCGATTTCTTCCGCAAAGTGAAGTCCATGGTCCTGCGCTTTATTTGGCATGGAGGTCGAGCACGGTTCTCCTACTCGCTGCTTCGTCGCCCCCGCTCTGCAGGCGGAGAGAGTCTGCCAGACTTTCTTCTTTACTACAAAGCAGCACAGCTGAGAGTCCTCACGGAATGGTCTCAACGGGATTCCGAGAAACACTGGCTCCATATGGACCGCAGTGTGACGGGACAAACCATTTGGGACCTGGTATGGCGCGCGTGGCAGGACAGACCCCGAAATACATACATTAGCACCCCTACACTCACTACACTTAAAGTGTGGGATTCGGTCTCGGGTGACGACAGGTGGACCACGTTTCCATCCCCGTTTACTCCACTCCATTTTAATCCGGCATTCACTCCCGCCCATCACGAGGGTCCTTTTGATGCTTGGAGGAGGGGTGGTTGCCTGGCCCTAACGCACTTGTTCCACGACTCTGAACCACTTACTTTTGATCAGTGCAAATGAGACTATCACCTAGAGAACACAGAGCGCTATCACTATACGCAACTGATGCATTGGGCTCTCTCTCCTCATGTGCGGGATGCGGCAACACGGCCCCTTACGCACTTTGAGGCTTATCTCACTAAGACTACTAGTATGAAGGGAGTGATCTCGTGCCTATATGGTTACCTACTCAAAACAGCTACATCCCCGCGTCCCAGGTATATGTCTATGTGGGAAGATATGATTCATCGCCCTATCTCTGACGAGGAGTGGTTGCACCTCTGGTCTGACATTGCGCTCTTTAATCATTCTACAGAACTCATGGAGGCCCACTTGAAGACCATGATGGACTGGTATCTGCACCCAGCTAAACTCAGGCAGATTTTTCCCACCACTTCGGATAGATGTTGGAGGGGGTGTGGTTTATTGGGGGACTTTCGGCATATTTGGTGGGACTGTCCGGCCATCCGGCCCTTCTGGGAAGAAATTCTGGCGCATATAAAAGACATGTTGGGTTACCCCATTCCCACTACATTGGCCGGTGTGCTTCTGGGGCTGCGCGATGCCTCCCTGGTACATCAGACGTGGGCAGACAAAATGATTATGTGGTTATGTATTGGGGCGGCTAAAGTCACCCTTGCTGCCGCTTGGAAGCGAAGGGAGGCGCCCGCTATGTCCCTTTGGCACTCCCGCCTCTGGCGCCTTCTTAGCTTGGAGCGGATGGCCGCTATTTTCAGGGATGACTATAAGAATTTTGAATTTAAGTGGGGACCCCTTGTTTCCTTCCTTTCCAGAGGCCTACCGGCGGCTGTTTGTCCATCTTCCATTAGAAGCCTCCACCTCTTTCAATTGTAATCGGAGTCTTGTGTCACACACCATCTCAACTTTTTTGTGCTTTGCCGCCACCACGGGTAGGGTGGGGGGGGGCTGGGGGGGAGGGTTCTTTTTGGGTTCCTATTCTGTTATTATCCCGCGCTGGGATGATTTTGTATTTGCTTCTTCCTTTTTTCCTTTTTTCTCCCTTTATCTTACGTTCTTTGTTTCATGTTTAGCATTCCCCTGAGGTACCTCGGGGAGGTTCCCTTCACAGGAGGACGTCAGAATTTCTTCGATCTCCCTTGTGAACCGGGTGCCTCTGCAGAGACTTTCTTTTACAGCTCCTTTACGTTTAGAAACTGTGTTCTTTAATAGGCTTATCGATCAAGCATAGGAGCTGGCTTTGTGCTGTTTTAGGCAACTTGTTGATTTCTTCTGTTCCTGCTGAGGCTTTTCTGATCCCCTGCGTGGGATCCTGTGATGGCGCCTTCCCAGATTGTAAACTGTAAATGTTTAATAAATATATCTTTGAAAAAACTAGAAACAGAAGCCTACAATCTGGCAGAAAATTATAATCTTCAAGTTACGACAGCGTATGTAACAATATATATATATATATATATATATATATATTCTACTTACCAACGGTCTTTGAGTTCTGCCACCTGCAAAAAAAAGAAAGAGAATTACAAGGACACTATTAACAGACTAAACATCATACTAACACAACTGCTTAACAAGAGAGAAGCTAGCCACTGCGGAGGTTAAGGTAGGAGATACGAAAGGGTTGAGGGTATAGCAGTAGTAGAGGCATTGATAGGAAGGGAATCTTTTAATGTTGTGATTTGTATTACAGATGCCTAGCTGAGCAGAAGAGCGGAAGAGGCATAGCAGTGGAGTCTCTCTTTTATCCCATCTTCCTTTCCCCCTCTCTACTAGCAGTGGAATAGTATGTCCACGCTCAGTGAGCTGTGGGATTTGGAGAATAGTCACCTGCTCCTGTGGAAGATCAAGTTTAAGGTGCGTGGTAATTGACAGATTGAAGTACCATACTCCAACTTCCACCTGGTCAGGATGGCTGAGGGATTCGATGTTAAAGCCTTAGTGCGAGTTTTGGAGGGGATTCAAAAACAGCTTAGTGAAACTATGGAAGATAACAAGAACCTTCGAGAGCAGGTTAGAAATTCAAGTCAGGAAGCTAGTTTCTTTAGACAGCGCTTGGACAATTTCATTTCTGGGGCGAATCCTATTTCCAAACAGCATAAATTGCAGACTTTTTCCCCTTCTCCCTCAGCAGCAGAATTGACCACCCAAGGTATACATGCAATTTCACCAACTATTCCCTTAGTCGCCCCTGAGAGATTTAATGGCGACCCACATAAGACCCAAGTGTTTCTCACTCAATGCTCCTTACGTTTCCAATGTAGACTTATCATATTTAAGGAGGACCATTCAAAGGTAGCCTTTTTATTGTCTTACCTGAGTGGTGATGCTGCGGCATGGTCCCTGCCTTTGGTGAACTGTAATGACCCCATATTTTACAATTTCGAAGACTTCAAAGCTGAGTTTCTTCAGATTTTTTATCAAAGAAACATTTCTCAGACCACCGATAATGAGCTCTTAGATTTAAAACAAGGCAATCGGGAGTTGGTAGCTTACCTAGCACAATTTAATAAATTAATTGTAGAAACCCAATGGCCTGAAGCGAACAGAGAGGCAATATTCTATAGGGGCCTCAAGGATGAACTGAAAGACGGATTGGCACAGATTCCAAAGAGACCTACTGAGGTATCTTGGTTAATTGATCTTGTATTGCAAATCGACCAACGACAAAACGAAAGGAAGAGCGAACGTTGCAAGGATTTCAGACAATTCCCTCCTCGTTTTGATAGGATGAAACATGAACCTGTTAAATCCAGTGAGGCAGTGGTAGCAGAAGAGCCTATGCAAATTGGATCGGTGAGGGGTCCACTCACCAAGAAGGAGAAATAGAAGCGCAGAAGTGGAAAGTTGTGCATGTATTGTTGAAATTCTGGCCATTTCGTCAAAGAATGTCCGAAGAAACCCAAGGTCAGTGCATGGGTAAAAGACCCACCAGTAAAATGAGTTGCTCTGGTGGGTGCGTCTAACAAGACAACTCCTGATTCTCAGTTGGTAGCTAATACTTTACAATCAGCAGCCCCTCATTTGATAATTTCCAGTCGGATTAAGTTTGGTTCCATCGAGGTAGATGAAATCTCAGTTATGATCGACTCAGGGGCTACAGGGAATTTCTGCAATATCAAGTTTGCTCAGTCTTTGGGTATCCAATTTTTTAAGAAGGACAAACCTGAACAGTTGATGGTACCAATTTGTCCTCTGGTCCCTTCATTTATGAAATGGAAGAAGTAACTGTGGTAGGCCCAAGTTCTCATCAAAGAGGTTCAGTCTCATTGATGCCCCACAGTTTCAGTTGATCTTGGGACTCCCTTGGTTGACAGAACATAATCCGAGAATAGACTGGGCAAGAGGAACTGTAGAATTGGATTCTGTCTGTTGCAGGGAGCATTGCTTCCATTCCCGAGTCTTCCATCATCATCCTTCTCAACCGTCCCTTTTGGCAGAGACACCTCTTGTGATTTGTGCAGTTGAAACTCTAGAAGTTCCTGTGGAGTATCAAGATCTGAAGGCGGTATTCGATGAACAAGAGGCTCAAAGGTTACCCCCTCATCGGGAGTATGATTGTAAGATCGAGTTGGAGCCTGGAGCTTCCTTACCGTGCAGCCGAATCTATGCGCTTTCTGAAAATGAGAATTGTCATTTAAAGGAGTACCTAGACCAATATTTGGCTAATGGATTTATCAGACCCTCGCAGTCCCCAGTTTCCTCTCCTTATTCCATAGAAGGATGGAACTTTTAGGACCTGCATTGACTACTGTGTCTTGAATGCTGTTAGAAAAAAAAATTGTAACCCTTTACCATTGATTTTGGAGTTGTTGGACCAAGTGAAGGATGCTTGTGTGTACACGAAACTGGTTTTAAGAGGGGCCTATCATCTTGTTAGAATGGCCGATGGGGAAGAGTGGAAGACAGCTTTTAGAACTCGGTTTGGCCTTTTTGAGTATCAGGTTATGCCCTTCGGCCTGTGCAATGCCCCTGCTGCCTTCCAGCACTTTGTTAATGATGTGCTCCGAGAATTCCTGGATCGCTGTGCAGTGGTTAACATTGATGAAATCCTTATTTTTTTGGCTAGCCAGGAAGAACATGTTCGTCATGTGTGAGCTATTCTGCAGAAATTGCTTGACCACCAGCTGTTTGTGAAGTTGGAAAAATTTGTTTTTCACACCACTCGGGTGGAATTTTGGGGTTTTGTTTAATCCCCGGAAGGTGTGTCAATGGATGAATCCAAGGTGAAGGCAATCAAAGATTGGCTGCCTCCTTGTAATGTAAAAGAAATCCAAAGTTTCCTTGGGTTCGCAAATTTCTACAGACGATTCATTATCAACTTCTCTGAAAAGGTAGCTCCTATTACGCGGCTCCTTAAGAAGAAGGAGACATTTTTGTGGAGTCCAGAAACTGAGGAGGCGTTTATATATTTAACCCCTTCAGTGCCCCGCCCTTTCCCCGCCCTGTGCCGGGCGTTGCATTAGCGGGCGGGGTTCATGACAAGATAGTCTCGTCATGGGCACAGCGCAACCGTGCTCCATGACGAGACTATCTCGTCATGGGCACTGAAGAGGTTAAAGGAACTGTTTACTACAGCTCCCATCTCACAGCATCTGAATCCAGAGGGACCTTTCTTTGTCGAAGCTGATGCTTCCAATTTAGCAATTGAAGGCATACTGTCTCAAAGGCACAAGACTACAGGGCAGTTGCATCCTGTTGCCTATAGGTCTCGAAAGTTGTCAGCAGCTGAAATCAACTACTCCATTGCTGACAAAGAATTGCTCGCAGTAAAAGACGCCTTTCAGGAATGGAGGCATTATTTACTAGGTGCTAGACATGAGGTGACTGTATTTACAGACCATTGTAATCTGCAGTTTTGAAATCTGCTCACACCTTGAACCCGTGGCAATTGAGGTGGTCCCTATTCTTTGCTGATTACAATGTTTTTTGACCTACAAACCTGGATCAACCAATGGAAAAGACAATGCCTTGTTTAGTTTGAATGTAGGGGATCAGGAAGAAACTAAGGAAGAAGGACGCATGATTCCAGGGAGAAGATCGTTGCCACCATTTGGTTTCCACAATTTGAAGACACGATAAGAGAGTCTATGTCTGAAGAAGAAATGCTAGCTTGTAGTCAGGAAGAGTCAGGGAGAGAAATCAATAAAATAAATTGTGGAACATTTTCATGATGATTTGTTGGCTGGCCATAAAGGCGCAAAGAAAACCTTAGAAATGATTAAACATGAATTTTGGTGGCCTGAATTAGATGCTCAGGTGAGACAATATGTGGCTTCCTGTGAACAGTGTGTAAAAGGGAAGGCTTCTAGACAGGCCCCTCAAGGTTTACATTTGCCCTTGCCAGTAGCCCCATATCCGTGGCATACAGTCTCTATGGATTTCATTGTAGACCTTCCCTCTAGTCAGGGTTATTCCACCATTTGGGTTTTGGGAGATCATTTCTCGAAAATGAGTCACTTTGTTCCTTTAAAGTCCATTCCCAGTTCAGCACAGCTGGCCACTCTATTAACTCTACACATAGTAAAATCTCACAGAATTCCCACGGTAGTCATCTCTGACTGGGGCCCCCAATTCATGTCTCGCTTCTGGAGGGCCTTTTTGGGGAGATTAGGTGTGGACTCTCGATTGTCTTCCAGCTTCCATCCTGAAACCAATGGTCAGACTGAGAGAGTCAATCAAGAACTGGAACAGTATTTACGCCTTTACTTGATGGATCTTGAAGGGGATTGGCCTGATTTGATTTGGGCGGCTGAATTTGCGCATAATAACGCAGTTCACTCGTCTTCGGGTTATTCCCCGTTCTTTTTTAATTCAGGCAGGCATCCTAACACGTCAGTGGGTAAAACGGAGAGTGAGGTCCCAGCCGTGGAAGAGGTTGTGGGTAAGTTACAGAAGGCCTTTCAAACTGCTACCCAGAATTTAGTGAAAGCGAAAGAAGCACACAAGAGGCAGGCAGATAAGAAAAGAAGAGGTAATCTCATGTTTGATCCTGGAGACGAGGTTTGGATTTCCACTAGGAACATGAGGTTAAAAGTAAATTGGAAATTCCAACCTAGATTTGTGGGTCCTTATGTAGTTGACAAGATGGTGAATCCTGTTAGTGTTAAGATCAGGCTCCCCACTAATTTAAGGATACATCCAGTGTTCCATGTTTCTTTAGTCAAGAGAAATCTGCTAAATTTGAGGAAGAGTCAACCACCAGTTACAATTCAGTGTCAGTCAGGAGAGGAGTTTGAGGTTAAATGCAAAATTGATTCCAAGTTAAAGAAAGGAAAGGTTTTCTATTTAGTGTATTGGAAAGGTTTTGGGCCAGAAGACCAATCTTGGGAACCTGTTTCTAATGTTCATACCCCCAGATCGGTATGAGATATACATAAGACTCACCCTCACCGACCCAAGGAGAGAGGAGGAGGGGCCTTGGTGGGGGGTACTGTCAGGTTTGGCCAATCTAAACTCCCTTTCTGTTTAGTTTATGACGTAGGATGAGGGTTTTAAATTACCCGTGAAACGGCTGCTCCGATTCTCACTTTAAAGGTTTCCAGGTTTTTTCCCCGCGGTCTTTAAATGGTGGGCATTGCGGGTTGCTTTTCCCATTTGATTAGCGCTCTAGTTGTGATTGCAGTTTGATTGGGGGTGCCAGGTGTTTGCGCTCGTGCGCTAATTGCACGCACACTTCAACCGTCGTTTTGGAGCGTTCGGATGCATCTTGCATCCGCGCTTCAAAATTCTTCAGTATTTCAGTCAGGGGATTACTAGGTATCGTATCTCCACCTGACTCCTTCTGCAGTAATTCTTGAAGCAGGAATTAGCTGTTCTTCACCCGGAAATCGAGTGCGACTAGGGAACTCCTTGGCAGACTTGTGAGCCAGCGCACTCCCTTTTAATTTTTGGGAGAATCCTCTCAGCAGAGTTCAGTATTCATCGCGCTTCAATTATTTAGTCACAGACCTTTAGAGAGCATTGTTTTCAGTCGAGCTCTTGAGCAAAAGCATATCTTTAAATTTTGAGTCTTCGTGTGGCAGAAATATAAGGTGCCGCCTTGCAGAGTTAGTTCAGTAATTTGCAGCACCAGTATTTGATTCTTTTTTCCTTTTCTACAAGCGCTAGAAACAGAAGACTACAATCTGGCAGAAAATTATAATCTTCAAGTTACGACAGCGTATGTAACAACATATATATATATATTCTACTTACCAACGGTCTTTGAATTCTGCCACCTGCAAAAGAAAGAAAGAGAATTACAAGGACACTATTAACAGACTAAACATCATACTAACACAACTGCTTAACAAGAGAGAAGCTAGCCACTGCAGAGGTTAAGGTAGGAGATACGAAAGGGTTGAGGGTTTAGCAGTAGTAGAGGCATTGATAGGAAGGGAATGTTTAATGTTGTGATTTGTGTTTCAGATGCCTAGCTGAGTAGGGAAGAATTCCCAAGTGGCATAGCAGTGAAGTCTCTCTTTTATCCCATCACCCTTTCCCCCTCTCTACTGGGAGTGGAATAGTACGTCCACTCTCAGTGGGGTATGGGATTTGGAGAATAGTTGTCTGCTCCTGTGGAAGATCAAGTTTAAGGTGCGTGGTACTTGACAGATATTTCAGATTCTACTTTCCAATAAGGTTGTAACAAAGAGGACAACACATTTTCTCTAGGCCACCCCTCTCTGACTCACACACTTACTTGTCGGAGAAGGTAATCTTCTGATAAGGCTGCTCTCCAATCCTCTTCTGATCCCACAACAAGATCAGAAATGTCCATACCAGCCACAAAACAATATTCAGCATCTTCCTCGCACAGCTCTTGAAAACAAGTACCTTCACATCCATCATTGCTTTGAGGAAAGCGAGACAGATAATCTGACCTTCCATTTCTCCCACCAGGAATATGTGAGACATCAAATTGATATTGTAACAACTTGCTAACCATTTAAAAAATATATATCTTTATTGCATTTTTCAATTTTTACATGGGTCATTTGGAATCGCAAATATACATTTATGCACATGGCCAGGTCCGAAGACTCACGGCTCAGGCACAAACTTTTTCCCCTGATATACAAAACCTCAGCCCTTACGAAACATTGAGGGGTGGCCATTATGTTTCGCTCTTCCACACACTTTCAACAGCTAGGGGTTCAGAATGATAAGGAGGGACGGTGGGTCATGGTTACGGGCCGCCTCAGAGAGAAGGTCTGTACCTTTGTGACCTTGTACGCCCCTAACACTGGTCAGACAGGGTTCCTAAACGCGTTCCTGGGGAAATTGACTGACTTTGCAGAGGGCCCGTTAGTCCTTGTGGGAGATTTCAATCTGGTATGGCAGAAAGAATGGGACAGTTCCTCTACTCAACGGACAGGCTTGGGTTCCTTTTCGGGGGAGACACAGCAACGCATGCATGATCTGGGCCTCCTCGATACGTGGCGCGTTCTTTTCCCACAGTCACGAGATTATACGTTTTACCCGCATGTCCATCACACATACTCTCGGCTGGACTATATTTTCGTTAGCCAGTCACTGCCAGGCACCTTGCAGGACGCCAAGATCTTCCCCCTCTCGGTATTGGATCATAGCTTGTTCTCTGTTTGTCTTAATTGGCGGGGGACGGTCTCGGTCACTCCCAGATGGTATTTCCCTGCGTCGCTTACTCGGGATAAAGACTCCTGTTCCAAAATCCGCACCGCCATTACAGAATTCTTTAATACTAATAGGCCGGAAGACACTTCGGAGTTTGTCACCTGGGATGCACTGAAGGCTGTTATTCGAGGGGAATGCATTGCTCTCTATGCGGCACTGAATAAGCAACGTGCCCATGAGTCCGAACTGTCAGCCCTTGAGCGCACCCACAAGACCACTCCCACCAGGCAAACGCTCTGCGGCCTTACGGCCCTCCGGGGCAAACTTAAGGCCATTTATAACAACAGGGCAGAATTCACGCTTCTTAAGTTACGGCACCTCTCATACACCCAGGGCAATAAAATTGGGAAACATCTCGCCAGACAACTGAAAGGCAAATGGGAGAAGGAATACATAGGCGGCGTCTTGGATACCTCGGGGCTATTACCCATAAGGATAGAGAAAAGGCGGAGCTCTTTGGGTCTTTTTATGGGAAGCTTTATGCGGGTGATTCCCTGGACTTGGCTGCCCAACAAGACTACCTCCAGTCGCTATCTCTGCCACAGGTGTCGGCTTCTTGGAATGAGTTACTCACCGCCCCTTTCACCCTAGAGGATGTTACTGGGGCTATTCACAACCTGAAATCCCATAAAGCTCCGGGGCCGGAGGGCTATACGGCTCTTTTTTATAAAACCTTTGCCCCCGATATCGCCCCCTACCTTGTCCGCCTTTTCAATAAAATTGCGGACGAAGGTGCCATCTCTGACTCTATGTCGGATGCTGTGATCTCTGTAATTCCCAAACCAGGGAAGGACCCTCAGCTTAGTGCCTCCTATAGGCCGATTGCCTTACTAAATCTTGATGCTAAATTATACTCCTTGATCATTGCCAAACGCCTAATGGGTTGAGGGTATAGCAGTAGTAGAGGCATTGATAGGAAGGGAATCTTTTAATGTTGTGATTTGTATTACAGATGCCTAGCTGAGCAGAAGAGCGGAAGAGGCATAGCAGTGGAGTCTCTCTTTTATCCCATCTTCCTTTCCCCCTCTCTACTAGCAGTGGAATAGTATGTCCACTCTCAGTGAGCTGTGGGATTTGGAGAATAGTCACCTGCTTAAGGTGCGTGGTAATTGACAGATTGAAGTACCATACTCCAACTTCCACCTGGTCAGGATGGCTGAGGGATTCGATGTTAAAGCCTTAGTGCGAGTTTTGGAGGGGATTCAAAAACAGCTTAGTGAAACTATGGAAGATAACAAGAACCTTCGAGAGCAGGTTAGAAATTCAAGTCAGGAAGCTAGTTTCTTTAGACAGCGCTTGGACAATTTTATTTCTGGGGCGAATCCTATTTCCAAACAGCATAAATTGCAGACTTTTTCCCCTTCTCCCTCAGCAGCAGAATTGACCACCCAAGGTATACATGCAATTTCACCAACTATTCCCTTAGTCGCCCCTGAGAGATTTAATGGCGACCCACATAAGACCCAAGTGTTTCTCACTCAATGCTCCTTACGTTTCCAATGTAGACTTATCATATTTAAGGAGGACCATTCAAAGGTAGCCTTTTTATTGTCTTACCTGAGTGGTGATGCTGCGGCATGGTCCCTGCCTTTGGTGAACTGTAATGACCCCATATTTTACAATTTTGAAGACTTCAAAGCTGAGTTTCTTCAGATTTTTTATCAAAGAACCATTTCTCAGACCACCGATAATGAGCTCTTAGATTTAAAACAAGGCAATCGGGAGTTGGTAGCTTACCTAGCACAATTTAATAAATTAATTGTAGAAACCCAATGGCCTGAAGCGAACAGAGAGGCAATATTCTATAGGGGCCTCAAGGATGAACTGAAAGACGGATTGGCACAGATTCCAAAGAGACCTACTGAGGTATCTTGGTTAATTGATCTTGTATTGCAAATCGACCAACGACAAAACGAAAGGAAGAGCGAACGTTGCAAGGATTTAAGACAATTCCCTCACGTTTTGATAGGATGAAACATGAACCTGTTAAATCCAGTGAGGCAGTGGTAGCAGAAGAGCCTATGCAAATTGGATCGGTGAGGGGTCCACTCACCAAGAAGGAGAAATAGAAGCGCAGAAGTGGAAAGTTGTGCATGTATTGTTGAAATTCTGGCCATTTCGTCAAAGAATGTCCGAAGAAACCCAAGGTCAGTGCATGGGTAAAAGACCCACCAGTAAAATGAGTTGCTCTGGTGGGTGCGTCTAACAAGACAACTCCTGATTCTCAGTTGGTAGCTAATACTTTACAATCAGCAGACCCTCATTTGATAATTTCCAGTCGGATTAAGTTTGGTTCCATCGAGGTAGATGAAATCTCAGTTATGATCGACACAGGGGCTACAGGGAATTTCTGCAATATCAAGTTTGCTCAGTCTTTGGGTATCCAATTTTTAAAGAAGGACAAACCTGAACAGTTGATGGTACCAATTTGTCCTCTGGTCCCTTCATTTATGAAATGGAAGAAGTAACTGTGGTAGGCCCAAGTTCTCATCAAAGAGGTTCAGTCTCATTGATGCCCCACAGTTTCAGTTGATCTTGGGACTCCCTTGGTTGACAGAACATAATCCTAGAATAGACTGGGCAAGAGGAACTGTAGAATTGGAAACTGTCTGTTGCAGGGAGCATTGCTTCCATTCCCGAGTCTTCCATCATCATCCTTCTCAACCGTCCCTTTTGGCAGAGACACCTCTTGTGATTTGTGCAGTTGAAACTCTAGAAGTTCCTGTGGAGTATCAAGATCTGAAGGCGGTATTCGATGAACAAGAGGCTCAAAGGTTACCCCCTCATCGGGAGTATGATTGTAAGATCGAGTTGGAGCCTGGAGCTTCCTTACCGTGCAGCCGAATCTATGCGCTTTCTGAAAACGAGAATTGTCATTTAAAGGAGTACCTAGACCAATATTTGGCTAATGGATTTATCAGACCCTCGCAGTCCCCAGTTTCCTCTTCTTATTCCATAGAAGGATGGAACTTTTAGGACCTGCATTGACTACCGTGTCTTGAATGCTGTTAGAAAAAAAAATTGTAACCCTTTACCATTGATTTTGGAGTTGTTGGACCAAGTGAAGGATGCTCGTGTGTACACGAAACTGGTTTTAAGAGGGGCCTATCATCTTGTTAGAATGGCCGATGGGGAAGAGTGGAAGACAGCTTTTAGAACTCGGTTTGGCCTTTTTGAGTATCAGGTTATGCCTTTCGGCCCGTGCAATGCCCCTGCTGCCTTCCAGCACTTTGTTAATGATGTGCTCCGAGAATTCCTGGATCGCTGTGCAGTGGTTAACATTGATGAAATCCTTATTTTTTTTGCTAGCCAGGAAGAACATGTTCGTCATGTGTGAGCTATTTTGCAGAAATTGCTTGACCTCCAGCTGTTTGTGAAGTTGGAAAAATTTGTTTTTCACACCACTCGGGTGGAATTTTGGGGTTTTGTTTAATCCCCGGAAGGTGTGTCAATGGATGAATCCAAGGTGAAGGCAACCAAAGATTGGCTGCCTCCTTGTAATGTAAAAGAAATCCAAAGTTTCCTTGGGTTCGCAAATTTCTACAGACGATTCATTATCAACTTCTCTGAAAAGGTAGCTCCTATTACGCGGCTCCTTAAGAAGAAGGAGACATTTTTGTGGAGTCCAGAAACTGAGGAGGCGTTTATATATTTAACCCCTTCAGTGCCCCGCCCTTTCCCCGCCCTGTGCCGGGCGTTGCATTAGCGGGCGGGGTTCATGACAAGATAGTCTCGTCATGGGCACAGCGCAACCGTGCTCCATGACGAGACTATCTCGTCATGGGCACTGAAGAGGTTAAAGGAACTGTTTACTACAGCTCCCATCTCACAGCATCCGAATCCAGAGGGACCTTTCTTTGTCGAAGCTGATGCTTCCAATTTAGCAATTGAAGGCATACTGTCTCAAAGGCACAAGACTACAGGGCAGTTGCATCCTGTTGCCTATAGGTCTTGAAAGTTGTCAACAGCTGAAATCAACTACTCCATTGCTGACAAAGAATTGCTCGCAGTAAAAGTCGCCTTTCAGGAATGGAGGCATTATTTACTAGGTGCTAGACATGAGGTGACTGTATTTACAGACCATTGTAATCTGCAGTTTTGAAATCTGCTCACACCTTGAACCCGTGGCAATTGAGGTGGTCCCTATTCTTTGCTGATTACAATGTTTTTTGACCTACAAACCTGGATCAACCAATGGAAAAGACAATGCCTTGTTTAGTTTGAATGTAGGGGATCAGGAAGAAACTAAGGAAGAAGGACGCATGATTCCAGGGAGAAGATCGTTGCCACCATTTGGTTTCCACAATTTGAAGACACGATAAGAGAGTCTATGTCTGAAGAAGAAATGCTAGCTTGTAGTCAGGAAGAGTCAGGGAGAGAAATCAATAAAATAAATTGTGGAACATTTTCATGATGATTTGTTGGCTGGCCATAAAGGCGCAAAGAAAACCTTAGAAATGATTAAACATGAATTTTGGTGGCCTGAATTAGATGCTCAGGTGAGACAATATGTGGCTTCCTGTGAACAGTGTGTAAAAGGGAAGGCTTCTAGACAGGCCCCTCAAGGTTTACTTTTGCCCTTGCCAGTAGCCCCAAATCCGTGGCATACAGTCTCTATGGATTTCATTGTGGACCTTCCCTCTAGTCAGGGTTATTCCATCATTTGGGTTTTGGGAGATCATTTCTCGAAAATGAGTCACTTTGTTCCTTTAAAGTCCATTCCCAGTTCAGCACAGCTGGCCACTCTATTAACTCTACACATAGTAAAATCTCACAGAATTCCCACGGTAGTCATCTCTGACTGGGGCCCCCAATTCATGTCTCGCTTCTGGAGGGCCTTTTTGGGGAGATTAGGTGTGGACTCTCGATTGTCTTCCAGCTTCCATCCTGAAACCAATGGTCAGACTGAGAGAGTCAATCAAGAACTGGAACAGTATTTACGCCTTTACTTGATGGATCTTGAAGGGGATTGGCCTGATTTGATTTGGGCGGCTGAATTTGCGCATAATAACGCAGTTCACTCGTCTTCGGGTTATTCCCCGTTCTTTTTTAATTCAGGCAGGCATCCTAACACGTCAGTGGGTAAAACGGAGAGTGAGGTCCCAGCCGTGGAAGAGGTTGTGGGTAAGTTACAGAAGGCCTTTCAAACTGCTACCCAGAATTTAGTGAAAGCGAAAGAAGCATACAAGAGGCAGGCAGATAAGAAAAGAAGAGGTAATCTCATGTTTGATCCTGGAGACGAGGTTTGGATTTCCACTAGGAACATGAGGTTAAAAGTGAATTGGAAATTCCAACCTAGATTTGTGGGTCCTTATGTAGTTGACAAGATGGTGGATCCTGTTAGTGTTAAGATCAGGCTCCCCACTAATTTAAGGATACATCCAGTGTTCCATGTTTCTTTAGTCAAAAGAAATCTGCTAAATTTGAGGAAGAGTCAACCACCAGTCCCAATTCAGTGTCAGTCAGGAGAGGAGTTTGAGGTTAAATGCAAAATTGATTCCAAGTTTTCTATTTAGTGTATTGGAAAGGTTTTGGGCCAGAAGACCAATCTTGGGAACCTGTTTCTAATGTTCATGCCCCCAGATCGGTATGAGATATACATAAGACTCACCCTCACCGACCCAAGGAGAGAGGAGGAGGGGCCTTGGTGGGGGGTACTGTCAGGTTTGGCCAATCTAAACTCCCTTTCTGTTTAGTTTATGACGTAGGATGAGGGTTTTAAATTACCCGTGAAATCGGCTGCTCCGATTCTCACTTTAAAGGTTTCCAGGTTTTTTCCCCGCAGTCTTTAAATGGTGGGCGTTGCGGGTTGCTTTTTCCATTTGATTAGCGCTCTAGTTGTGATTGCAGTTTGATTGGGGGTGCCAGGTGTTTGCGCTCGTTTGCTAATTGCACGCACACTTCAACCGTCGTTTTGGAGCGTTCGGATGCATCTTGCATCCGCGCTTCAAAATTCTTCAGTATTTCAGTCAGGGGATTACTAGGTATCGTATCTCCACCTGACTCCTTCTGCAGTAATTCTTGAAGCAGGAATTAGCTGTTCTTCACCCGGAAATCGAGTGCGACTAGGGAACTCCTTGGCAGACTTGTGAGTGATTTTTTTGACTGAGAAATTCCTCCCGTCTCACAAGTAAGTGAATTTCGTTTTTGAAGCCAGCGCACTCCCTTTTAATTTTTTGGAGAATCCTCTCAGCAGAGTTCAGTATTCAGCGCGCTTCAATTATTTAGTCACAGACCTTTAGAGAGCATTGTTTTCAGTCCAGCTCTTGAGCAAAAGCATATCTTTAAATTTTGAGTCTTCGTGTGGCAGAAATATAAGGTGCCGCCTTGCAGAGTTAGTTCAGTAATTTGCAGCACCAGTATTTGATTCTTTTTTCCTTTTCTACAAGCGCTAGAAACAGAAGACTACAATCTGGCAGAAAATTATAATCTTCAAGTTACGACAGCGTATGTAACAACATATATATATATATTCTACTTACCAATGGTCTTTGAGTTCTGCCACCTGCAAAAGAAAGAAAGAGAATTACAAGGACACTACTAACACAACTGCTTAACAAGAGAGAAGCTAGCCACTGCAGAGGTTAAGGTAGGAGATACGAAAGGGTTGAGGGTTTAGCAGTAGTAGAGGCATTGATAGGAAGGGAATGTTTAATGTTGTGATTTGTGTTTCAGATGCCTAGCTGAGTAGGGAAGAATTCCCAAGTGGCATAGCAGTGGAGTCTCTCTTTTATCCCATCACCCTTTCCCCCTCTCTACTGGGAGTGGAATAGTACGTCCACTCTCAGTGGGGTATGGGATTTGGAGAATAGTTGTCTGCTCCTGTGGAAGATCAAGTTTAAGGTGCGTGGTACTTGACAGATATTTCAGATTCTACTTTCCAATAAGGTTGTAACAAAGAGGACAACACGTTTTCTCTAGGCCACCCCTCTCTGACTCACACACTTACTTGTCGGAGAAGGTAATCTTCTGATAAGGCTGCTCTCCAATCCTCTTCTGATCCCACAACAAGATCAGAAATGTCCATACCAGCCACAAAACAATATTCAGCATCTTCCTCGCACAGCTCTTGAAAACAAGTACCTTCACATCCATCATTGCTTTGAGGAAAGCGAGACAGATAATCTGACCTTCCATTTCTCCCACCAGGAATATGTGAGACATCAAATTGATATTGTAACAACTTGCTAACCATTTAAAAAATATATATCTTTATTGCATTTTTCAATTTTTACATGGGTCATTTGGAATCGCAAATATACATTTATGCACATGTATCACTTTATAAATCACATATTGTGGGTTCATGGTGTAAGTATGGTACAAAGCATATTAAAACCATTGTTCATACATCATAGTAAGGTGAGCAGTTGTATACAAGGTCCATTATGCTCCATGCCACTTCGTTAGTCCTGAGTAGTGGCGCCATTGTGGCTCACAGACGCTCAGTGCATATGTGTGTTCCCGGTTGCAGTATGTTATACTTGAGTCTGCGTCCTGTAGAAATAGCCCACAAGAGGTCACCTCCATATATAGTCATGTAGACAATTGGGGATGCAAGTAAGACATATCTACTTTTGATTTAAAAATAAATTAACTAACTGAAAGTGCCATCTATGACTTATTACAGCTGGGTCAGGGTATTTGTGAAGTATGTGTTTAATCTGGTAGCTCCCTTGAGATAGTTCGCGGGCTCGCCTGCGCAACTAGGAATCTGGCTCGATAGATATTGGGTTGCTATCATAGGCGTTGTGCGCAGTCCGTAACAACCTGCTAACCATTCTTGCTATCCTAGGTGTACAGCACTTACTGGGACCAGAACCAAGGATGGAAACGAGGGTTTTGTGGTCAGTAACTAATTTGAAACGTCTTCCCCACACATAGAGGTGATACTTTTCAATGGCCCACAAACAAGCAAGTAATTGCGTTTCACAGACAGAATACTGAATTTCAGCACTCCTCAACACCCTTGATGCAAAAGCAACAGTGTATTCCTTGTCTGCGAGACTCTGTGTGAGAATTTCCCCCAACCCAACTTGGCTAGCATCTACAGCTATGCAACAAGGCAAATCAGGGTAAAATGGCTTGAGGGCATCACTTTTCTTCAAAGAAGACTTGACTTCCTCAAATGCATGATCAAATTCTTCAGACCATTCAAATTTGACTCCCATCTTGAACAAATTGCTTATGGGTCGTACAATGGAAGCAAAATTAGGAATAAACCTTGAATAATATTCAAACAAACCTAAAAAAGTCTTGACACCAATCTTATCTTTGGGTATAGAAGCATTAGCAATGGCATCAACAAGTTCTTGTCTAGGTCTAATACCTTGATCTGATAGCAAATGACCAAGATATTCAATCTCTTTGCAGAGAAACTTGCATTTTTCGGTCTTAAGAACAACCCATGGCATATATCAACACATCATCTTGAAAGACAAGCACTCCTTCAACTTCCCTCAAAAGATTCTGCATAACTCTCTGGAACACTGATTCCGCTGAAGCTAAGCCGAAAGGCATCCTTCGATATCGAAATGTTCCAAGAGGAGACACAAAAGCAGTGAGAGAGCGTGAGTCGGGATGCAGTTCAATCTGATGGTATGCACTAGCCAGGTCTAACTTGGAGAACACTTGTGCACCTTTCACACACATAAAAAGATCATTGATTTTAGGCAACAGGTGAGAATCAACCCAGATCTCCTTGTTGAGGGATCTAAGGTCCACATATACGCCCAATTGCTTACAGCTCTAGCGACCCACAACTAAAGGTGACAACCACAAAGATTATTCCGTTGGTTCAATGATGCCCTTGTCACACAAGCTTTTGAGTTCTTTGTCAAGATCATCTCCAACACTAAAAGGGACACCTCTGAGTTTATACTTGACTGGAATCGCACCATCCCTTGCATGCGTGGGTTTGAATCCCATCCTTGTCGCCAGAAAAATTGTAGTAAATAACTCCAGCACGATGAAGTAGGATTTATTGTAGATAACTACACAGCTGTAGATTATAACTTGCCAGGTTCAGCAGAAGCATCAAGTAACTTACAGCTTTGAACAACAACATTCTCAGACACTATGACATCATACCATTAACACAATAGGAACTTAGAATACTACATAATCCTGCAGTTTTTCAGCCCTCCGTCAATGATGTATTTCATACTTTAATTATACACATATATAGAAATCTATTTAGATGAAATAATGACATTGTCTAAGACTCTAGTACAACACTGAAAACACAAAGGTGCTGCTTAGCTTACAGAGACATGGATTGTATGCAAAGGCTAATAAATGTATTTTTGAAGTTAGGCTGCTATCTTTTCTTGGATTAAGTATTTCAGACAAAGGTATTCAGATGGACTCTCTAAGGTGAATGTGCTACTACTTTGGTCAACACCCACCACTGTGAATCAAATACACAAGATTCTGGGTTTCATCATCTTCTATAGGTAATTAATTGAAAACCTTTCCCAGATAGTGATACTGGTTACCAATCTGACCAAGAAATACGATCCATCTTGTGGTGCTGTGAATAGGATCAATAACATATGCAAATGTACCCTGAGGAATTATTTATATCAATCTTTGACATTTAGTTCAGCCACAAGCGTGAACAAATTAATGAACCAACCAGGGATGTATTCAAAACCTTGTTGTATTGTAATTTAAATTGACTATAAATCAAAGTCAATTTAAATTACAATACAACAAGGAAAGTCAATTTAAATTACAATACAACAAGGTTTTTAATGTATCCCTGGTTGGTTTATAAATTTGTTCACGCTTGTGGCTGAACTAAATGTCAAAGATTGATATAAATAAACCCTCAGGGTACATTTGCATATGTTATTGATCATACCCAGTCCCTTGGGGAAGATTGGGTTGCCCTATTTTCGTGATTAGTGAATAGATTCAGACCTTTAAGAAACTCAAGGGGAACTTTATTTCAGCTCCAATACAATAGCATCCGGACAATACAAGACCACTGTTTGTGGAAACAGATAAATCAGCTTTTGCAATTATAGCCATTCTAATGCAAGAAGATCCATAGTCTAGAGACACTCATCCAGTGGCCTATTATTCCCATCTTTATCCTCAACTGAAAAGGAATTGTACTATCTATGATCATGAATTATAACTATTATTAGAAGACTTAAAAACGAAACATTTCTATGATTAGTGTATACGTCAACTGTGTGTTTAACTTCTAGTAAATAATTTATCTATTCTTCAAAAGATCTCATGATGGCTAGAAGCTTTTTGTCTTCAATAGTGTAATTAAACTCTGCAGGAGTTGTATTTCTCTGAGACAGTACTCCTCCATTTGCATGACAGGGAACATATTTCCATGTTGTAGCTTCCTTAGACCACGTAAAGAGTGTCCCCTTATGAAGTAATGTATTAATAGGTCTAATTATTTCAGTAAATTGGTGAATAATTATTTTATAAAAGTTGGCAAATCCCAGACAACTTTGTATTGTTTTCACAGAAGTGGGTGTGGGTTAATACAATATTGCTGACATTTTCTTATCATCCATTTTAACTTCTTGTGGGCTGATGATCCACCCCAAAACATCTATTGCTGATTTGATGTAAAATACACAATTTGCCAAGTTTAGCAAAAGATAATGTTCTTTTAATCTTTGAAATACTGGCACGACATGTTGTACATGTATATCCAAAGACTCAAATTACATCAAGATATTACCTAAATATACAATGCAAAATACATCCCAACAGTCCCCGTCAGTATTTCATTGAGAGGCAGCAGTAGTGCAGCAGAGCAAACCTAGTGTGAAACTCAGGTTTCCATTCATCGCCCTGTCAAACATTGAGATGATAATAGCCTCCCCTGAAATCAATTTGGTAAAAATGGTTGCTTCCTTAATGTGGTCTAAAAAAACAGCGTCCTGATTTAAACTGTAACCCTGTTGAGTACTCTGCAGTCAATACATGGTCATAGCTTACCTCCCTCTTTTGGCACAAAAAAACAAGGGGAGGGGTCAGGAGACTGTGATGTGCTTTCACCTAAATATTGTTTAGGAACCTTTGTTTCAGATTCTGTAAGTACACATAGGTAACTATATGGACCAGATTCCAAATCTATATTTTTTCTTATCAAACACATCATTAAAGCTATCAAATTAAGATGGCAAGGTAACTGTACAACCAGTAACAGAGATATACTAGTTAAAATTAGGCCATTGGTGCCTGTTTTTTGGTCACTTAACAATAATTCAGACAATAAATAAAATTAATTGGAATTTTTCTTGTTGTCCAATCAATAGTAGGATATTTCAAGACCAACTAATCCATCCCAAAAAGGACCTTAAATTGAGGGACATCATTCAGATCCAAGTAATATTTCCATAGTGACCCCAATACATATCTAAGTAGTCAAATGTGTGTCCTAACTATCTGATCCCAAAGATAATGCTGAATCACCTATTGCTCTAACCTCTTCAGAAAGTTCTTTTTAGTCACTGGAGTGTGTAAAGATGGAGGAAACTCATAATAGGGGGTCTAAATTGTTGTCGGTAATGGAGCTTGACTTGCATCTTTATCCTCTAAGTTTAACGGTAAGCATAATTCTATATTCAATGGGGAGGGGGCACCCAGGCTGATTTTGGCCCATGGAGGGGCCATTTTGTGGGAAGGGGAGCAGGTGTCCCCAGGGCCAGTGGGCTGCCAGGGTGGGGGCCAGTTTTGGGCCTTTGGCGGGGGGGGGCTGCTTTTGTTACAGGGCCGTTTTTGCAGCATAGCTGCAATATCGGCCCCTGTAACAAAATCGTCCGAACCGGCCCTGTAAAACCGCTCGGCCGCACCCCCAACACCCTGGGTGCCGGCCGAGCACTTTGCCAGGGCTGGTTATGGTTCCCAGTCCGGCCCTGTGTATCCTCCTATCTGGACCTATTTTGCCCCTTCCACCCAATGCATTTATTTAGGGGAGGGGGTCCGTGGGCTGTTTTTGGCTCCGGGACCTCATCGCCTAGGGCCTAGCTATATTCTAATGGGGAGGGAGGTATGCAACTCCCCTCCCTGGGCCGATTTTGCTCCTATGGACCCCATCCCCTTTTTCCCAAGATCTTTTTAAATGGGGAGGGGGGAATGCAGACCTCTTTCCTGGCCCAATATCTGCCCAGTGATCACAGGGCCTGGCCAATTCCTAAAGGGGAAGGGGACCACGTGGCCAGATTCTGGTTGGGGGAGCCCCAAGGCCCCTGCGGCCCCCACCAGCTCCTTGCATCCAGCAGGAGCCAGCAGGGCTCCCGCCCGCAGATAGGTGCTGCTCCCTGTGGGCAGGAGCAATATTCAGATCTGTTTCCCTGCCCAAATCACTGCAGACAAGGAGTCAGATCTGAAGTCCAAGCTGGTGGGAGCATATTTAAAGCTCCCACCAGCTGGGAGCAGACTTCCTGTTTGCTCTCGCTTGGCGGGAGCTTTGAAATTGCTCCTCCCAAGTGAGAGCATAGACAGGTTTTCCTGCTCATGCCAGTGCAGGCAGTAAAACCGCTGTGTCTTAAGGGTGAGTACTCTAGGACATAGCAGGGGCCTGCCCTGGGGGATGGGGTCTCCAGGGCCATCAATGGCTCCGGGAGGGGGCCCAAGCTGGTCCTCTCCCTTTTCTTATTGTGGCCAGGCACTTGGGATGGTGTCCCCGGGGCTGAAATTGGACCGAGGAAGGGGGGCGGGTGGCCCCCTCTCCATTACTAATACTAATGGTGTTATTAAACGAAATGATGTATATCTAGAGATGCAGATCCACCCCAGACCCACTGCGGTGGACCCTCGGATCCATGTGCCAACAGCAATGCCGTGACTGTCTGGGCGCAACCTAAGAGAAAAGTTGTGGTCAGCATTTTGTCAATCAGAGTACAGTTCCCAGGAGCCATAAAGTAAAAATAGGATATAAGGGGTCAGGATAAAGGTATTCTTATCCCATGGGAGTGATGGCGGGGTGTCTGAGGGACTCCTCATGGGCAGTAAATTGCCCAAATACTTAATTTTGGGCGCATGAGGATCCATGGATCGACCGCAGCACTCAGCACGACCCCTGTGTGAATCTGCAGCAGTCCGCGGATCCAGGACCCATTTTTAAAAAACACATACACCCACTCACACACAGCCATACAATCAATCACACACCCACTCACACACCATACACCTACTCACAGACCCATACAATCACTGATCTATCCAGTCACAGAACCAGAGAACCACTGACATACTCACTCACAGACCCACACAGTCACTCATATAGCCATTTACAAACCCATATAGCCACTTACAGACCCATATAGCCACTTACATAGCCACTTATACACTCATACACCCACGCATAGGCCCAGTCACACATTCATACAGCCACTAACACGACCAGTCATTCACCTACCCATCACACACTCACGCCTGCTTACACACCCAAACAACCACTCACTCACCCATTCACACACCCACTCACACACCCCTCAGAGACTCCGAAAACCCTTCACACACCCATACAGACACTCACACACCCAGTCACACATCTATACAGCCACTCTCACTCCCATACAGTCACTGAAACAAACACTCGGAGAGCCACTCACACACCCACTATAGACTCAGACAAGCACTCACACACCCACACAACCACTTACACACCGATACAGCCACTCACACACCCACTGTATTGAAAGTGTTATTGTTTTGTTTTGAATGTGTGCTCTTGGTTCAGGACGAATCCGCGGATCCACCTGCAACATAGCTGGCAGACCCCTTATGTGGCTGAGGAGCCGTGGTGGATCTGCGGATCCAAGTGAGAAATTAGAAAAAGAGATTTGAAAACAAAAAGAACCAGTGTTAGGGAAAAGGGATGGCTCTGAAAACAACCTTTGTGTTTATGGTGCGTAGATGATAGCTACACATAGAACAGGTTGTAGTTTTTGAAGCTGTTGAGGAACACCCTGTTGCCTCTGTCTATGAAATGGATTCTGTCTTTTCGATATATTCCATCCATGTCACGGCGTAAGCTGGTATTGTATATAGAGCTCGTATTGTGGTCTTGGAGACATACAGAACCAGCTTAATTGACATGTTTTCTGGTTTTTAGGTCTCGTCTGCCATTGGAGCGCATGCGCTCCGCGCCTGCGAGAGCTATAGTAAACAAGTTACTTTTGAGAAGGGGACTCAAGCTCCGCCCCTCATTTCCATTGGGTAGCCTCAGCGTTTATGGTAAACGCTGGCTTCCCATTGGAATGGAGGGTTTTTCGTTGCCTCCCTTTCACTTTTTGCCAGACTGGCTCGCCTGATTCACGGCTGTGGTGAAGACTTTTCTTATCTGCTTGTTTATTTAACAAGCAGATAAGAAAAGGCTTCACGACAGCTGTGAAGCAGGCACATAGCTCAGAGGCGCACGGGGTCACGGGGAGGACAAGGCAATGGGGAGCGCTTGTTAATCCTCTTACTTGGAGCAGAAAAACGATCTAGGTTCAGTGAATGGGTGGAACAATAATTCTATGAAATACGTGCTCAGCCATCAGTCTCAGTTTACCACACTCTCCGAAGTCTGTAAGGATTATAATTATTCATACTGTGCGCTTTACTCCTTCCACTCTCCTGCTCCCAACCTCCACCTCTAACTCCTCCCTGTTCAGTGTTCAGCATAGTTGTGCACTTTTCTGAACGTCTCTTTTTACCCGTGCCATCTACCGTACAATACAGGCCCCAATGAGATCATATCGTCTTGGACGGCGGCGGGCTCGCGGATCAGGCTTGTGGTGCCGCTTGCATAACATGGTGCTGGTACCCTGCCTGCCAAATGCTCCTGGCTTCCTGAATAACCCAATCCGTGCCCTCAACTAGTCATTATGTTCTTATCTCCTTTCAGGGACAGCTAATTGCTACCTATGGGCTCCAACTGCCATTCTTCAGGTTAGCATGATTTGGAAATGAAATTTATATAAATCATTTTGGGGACCTGCCGACAGAAGCTGGGGCTGAATCTTACCGGGCGCTGAAGTGTTTTGGGTTTGTGAACCTAATGGAATATTGTTCCAGGACAGCAGTGGCGCCTCAGAAGCGAATGCCCGATTGGCTGATGATACCCAAAGGGCGAAGGATGTTACCAATGGGTTTCACATGCAAAACCTGCAGCATAAAGCAAGCTACACCGACTAAAATATGGCATCCTTCTTCATACATATGATTTATATTATTAACATGCACTCTTTTCGAATAGTACCAGGTTTTCTTGTGAAATGAGTGCAGGGTTAGTAAGGAGCAGAAATAACAAGAGAGGTCATATGGCTATATTGGAAGTGTGGTATGGGTATTTATATACCGCTTACTACCCCTTATGAGGGACTCAAGCTCTTTGCGCACACATTGCATGCTGCTCATTGGAAGTCCTGTGTTAGTGGTTAGTAAAACAAACATTTGCAATGCAATAGGTCTCGCATTTACGTGAGTTAGAGCTATTGGCATTGTAAATGACAATGCCTTTTATTTATGGTTTGGTTTTTAAAAACCTAAATAAAATTGTCATTTACGATGCTAATAGATTAAACTCTCGTAAATGCGAGACCTATTGCATTGCAAATGCTTGTTTCTATCTGCGGACAAAACTGGGTTGACCACTGCCACTTTTGTCTTTGGCAAATGTTCGTGAACACCAAGGCAGTATGGAGGAAAAGTGTTATTAATTTACCAAAGGTATCCTTCATTAGGATTGCCAGTCCTGCCCCAGTATTTGTGCCTAGCTGATTGCCATCGCAGTGCACAATTATGAGGTATGGGTGTTGGCAATATGCAATTGATGCCACTGTAACCTGCTCCAGGCAACCCAAGTAATGTCTACGTTAGATAAACCTGTCAATGCCACTCTTTCTAGCACTCTCTCTGGTCCAAAACACAAACCTGTGACCCACAATCCATTTTGGAGACAGGCAGGAGTAACACATAGGAAAAGGCTGCAGCAGAATGAGGCAGTTTTGAAGATGAAAGGCAGCTCAAATGGAGGACAGCAGGGGGGTGTGGCTTGGGAGCCAAGCATGTTGGACGTGCTTCTGTAGAGCTCTGCTAGCCTGAGCCCATTGGAGCCATCATCTGACATTGATCCTGACCCCGGACTGCACCGTACCTGCAGAGCGATTGTGGTGACCACTGCGGCCCCTGTGGTGGTGTATTGCAGCGGTGGTGAGCAGCATCAGCCCGGGCCTGAGGCCAGCGTGGTTGCAGCCTAGGGGGGACTGGGATTCAATGCGGGATGAGATGCATGGCCCGTGAGAGAGGGCCCAGGCGGAGGATCTCGGAGCGGGTGCCCAACGGAGAAGACTGCCATTGACATTCCTGGCAGCGGTCCCAGGCTCTGGTATGATCTTGTGGCCGGGAGGGGCCTGCCTGCGGGCGGGATCGGTTCCCGGGTCCTGGTCTTCCCCGGGGTGCCGCGGGCCCCTCCCTCCTCTCCCCTGATCTGCCGCGGGGCATGGCAGCTGGGCGGACTCTTGGTTCCTCGGGGCGCTCCATGTTCGACCGGGAGCCCGGCTGAATCCGCCTGCCCCTGGGGTCGCCGGCCTTAGCGGGGGCCGTGGGCTTTGAGGCCGCCCTCACTTCTCCTTGCCGGCCATATTAATGGGAAGCTTTGGTGGCTGAGTGCTCGCAGTGCCCTGAGCCACGTGTGCGCTGCCGGTGCATTTAATGTTAATGTTAATGTTAATGTTATGGTGATTTGTATAGCGCACGGCTGCCCCAGCCAAGGGGCGTCCCGGCGCTGCGAAAAAAAACCAAATGCAGAGAGAAAGGGACACAAAGAAAGAGAAGCAATTATTGAAAGAGGTGAGTTTTGATAGCCTTTCTAAAGGTCAAAAGGTCCTGCATGCCACGGATAGATTCCGGAAGACTATTCCATAACTTGGCAGCTAAGAAGCTAAAGGATCGGCCGCCTACTCTGGCCAGTCTGGTGCGAGGGATAATCGCAAGATGTTGTCCCTCTGATCGAAGCGACCTCCTAGGAGTGTACTCCGACAAGAGGGGGCATAGCATCGGGGGAGAGGCGGTTTTAAGGATTTTAAAGGCTAAACAGAGTGCCTTAAACTGTATCCTTTTACCCACCGGGAGCCAGTGTAGTTTTTTCAAGGCTCCGGTCGTCGAGGATTGGCGAGGAAGACCTACCAGCACCCTGGCAGCCGCGTTCTGGACTCTCTGTAGTCTGGAGGTTTCGGCAAGGTTCGCCCCTAGTAAAAGAGAACTGGCATAATCCAGTCTCGAAAGAATAGTCGCCTGAACAATTATCTGGCGGGTGTGGCAGTCAAAGAACCTCAGAATAGGTCTGAGGTTACGTAGAATGCCGAAGCAGGTGGCCGCCACCTTTTTAGTATGGTGCGTGAACCTCAGTGCCGAGTCCACCCAGACTCCCAGATTCTTAACGCATTCTTTAGGCTTAGGAGGTTGGCCCAAGACATCAGGCCACCAGCTATCACCCCAGGACGCGGTATTCTTCCCCAGGAGCAGTATCTCTGTTTTCCCCGCGTTAAGTTGGAGAAAATTCGCCGTCATCCAGTTGGTGATGTCAGTGAGTGTCTGTTTAAAGCGAGAAGCCTCCAGACCACTGTTGTCATTAACAGCCACCACCAGCTGGGTATCGTCAGCGTAGGATACCAATGCCAGTCCGCTCCTTCTAGCTACCTCTGCAAGGGGGCGGACATAGACATTGAACAGGGTAGGGCTCAGGGAAGAACCCTGCGGCACTCCCTGTCCGATGTTGTGCTCCTTCGAGATGTAAGGGGGGGTAGAGACTCTGAAAGACCTGTTGGAAAGAAAGTCTCTAAACCATCCTAAGGCTATCCCTGTGATACCAATTTCCTCCAATCTCATCAGAAGGACCTCGTGCGACACCGTATCGAAGGCAGCACTGAGGTCCAACAGGACCAGTGCTGCCGTTCCGCCGCTGTCAAGAATGGTACGGAGGTCCTCTGTAACACTGAGCAGGGCTGTCTCGGTGCTATGACCAGCTCTAAATCCGTGTTGGGAGTCATCCAGAATGTTATTGGATAGGAGGAAATTGGTCAGAATGTTATTGACGTGTGCCTCGATGATTTTGGCTGGCCAGGGAAGCAGGGAGATGGGCCTGAAATTTTCAGGGAGCATGGGATCTAAAGTAGGTTTTTTAAAGATGGGAGATACCCATGCCTGCTTCCATTTAGAAGGAATGCTGGCAGTAGAGAGAGACAAGTTAATAGTGCCTCGAATATGTTCTGTAATGAGTTCATGGGCATCACAGAAAGTCTCCGGTTTTAAAGGATCCGCCGGGGAGCCAGATTTAATTTTCTTACAGATTTTTTGGAAACTCTCTTGCTCAAGAGTAGGAAAAGAGGAAAGAGAAGGTCTGGTAGAATCCAGAGTAACCGAAAGCTGTGGACATTTAGGGAAAGTGTCATAGATTTCCCTAATCTTGTTGGTGAAAAAATTAGCCATATTATTGCAAAGGTCAGGGGAGACAGTGGTAGTGGTTGCAATTTTTTTTGCCGTAAGGTCTTTCAGAATTTTAAAAACAGATTTAGAGGTGTTGGAGCTACTGTTGATTTCATCGGCATAATATGCCGCTCTTGTTCTGCACACCTTTCGGTGATAGGTTTTCTGGAGTAGGGCATAATTCTGTTTAAGGTTGGCATCGTAGTTTTTTCTCCAGCCCCTCTCCGCCTTTTTGCATTCCTTTTTCAAAGTGGCTAGTTCAGAGTTGTACCAGGGACTAGCCGTATGGGTATGGGCCTTGATCCACCTGACAGGGATCAGGGTGTCTAGTGCCTGGGTGATCCAGAGGCAAAACTGGTCATACCTTACGTCAGGGTCCTCACTTAAGGGAGGAGGGTTTAACACCAGGAGTTTCTGCAGATCTTCTAGGCGGAGTTTTCTCCAAGGACGTTTTTGGACTAGCGGAGTGGGCACCAGAACAGGGCTAGAGTTGCAAGAGATAGACAGTGTGACCAGATAATGATCCGTCCAAGTCATAGGAATAGACGGGTATGCGGATCCACTCGTAATATTAGTAAAGATGGGATCAAGGAGGTGTCCCGCTCTATGGGTGGGACCACTTACGAGTTGATTAAGCTGAAAAGCAGCGAGATCCGCAAGAAAGGTGGCAACTTTAGGCTCGGTGACTCTGTCTAGATGTATGTTGAGGTCGCCTATGATCGTGAAATTAGCCGTTTTAGTGATGTTAGTGCCCAGATACTGTAGAAGAGCGTTAATGAAGGGTGTGTCGGCGCCAGGGGGTCTATAAATCACGAGGCCAGTTGCGCAGAACTGTGAGTTGGCTTTAATTGAAAAGCGAGCGCTTTCGCTGCCCTTGATGTCCACTTTAGTCAGTTGGCAGGCAAGGTGAGATTTGACTATAAGTGCTAGCCCGCCCCCTCTTGAGCTCCTGTTCACCGTGTGAGTGGTATAACCCGTAGGAGCAGCTAAGTTGCAAACCGAGTCCATGTCATCTTGGAGCCATGTCTCGGTCATAAACAGGGCATCAAGGGAGTGATCAATTAAAAGATCATGGATTTCCAGATGATGTTTTTGCATAGATCTAACATTTAGGTGTCCTAACCTAAGGGCCTTGGGCGATTTAGGTTTCAATTTAGTGTTGGAGCAGAGTTTGGAGGGGTGTAGCAGGGGATTTAAAATATGGGCTGGATTCCTCCTAGTACAAGAGCAAGTAGGGTGCTGGAAACTCAGCAACTCGGTCTTAGAGTAGCACATCTTACCGTAAACAGTATAAGAGGGAGAACAATATATCTAGCGCCTGGCGCTGCCTAAGCGCGGACGGGCGCAGACGGGCAGCTCTTTGGCGGGTCTTCGGCGGGGCTGCGCGCGAACGCTGCGCGCTCGTGGTTCTGCGAGGGCTAAATAGCCCCGAGGAAGTCAAGCACTAGAGCGTTAACCGCTCTTCGTGCAGGCCGACCGGAAGTGCCTGGAGGCCCCCACGATGATTAGCAGGGAGGCGGCTCCGCCAGAGAAGGCAAGTCAGTGATGGCGTGTGGTGCAGGGGGATTTTGAATTTTAAAAAATACAGAGTAAAAAAATCACACAATTTTCCAACATAAAAATACCACTGCACATTAATACAGAAGCGCAATCGAGCTCTTACTGCCCAGGTTTAGATCGCAAAGCGGGTCGGGGACACTGCCACTGTTAACATACGCCCGATTGAGCCCAAGGGCACATGGCAGGGTACTTCTCCAGCCAGCTATGGCTACGGTCCTTGGGGAGTCGGGCTGGCCTGCCGGGAAGTGGTAGCGGCAGCGTTGAGAACTCTGGCTTCCGTGGACGGGAGCACACTGCATACAAGGGCCAGAATACTGCTATGAACGCCTTTGCTGCCCTGTAGCTTGTCCCTTCTGGGCCGATTGGACTTACCTGCTTATCCCTCCTGGACGCCTGCTATTTCACGTGGCCCCCTGAAGATCCCTTGGGCCTGAGAGAAGTGGTGCCTTGGGTGGCGTGCTGTGGTGGCGTGAGCGTTCTTCGGCTCCTCTAACCTGCGCATCTTGCTGGCGCTCCGGTACATCTGAAGACAACCTGCGGGAGGTGTAACCATATTGGGGCCTACCATTGGACGATCGGCCAGGGGAGGATGTCTGGGTCAGGGGTCTGGCAAGTCTGGTCCCTGTAGGGGTCTGCTTGGCTGTCTCTCCTTGGTGGCAGAAGCGGCTGGGCTAGGCCTGGTGCGGCTTGCTGACGGGAGGGTCGGATTCCATGTAGCCTGGCCTGGAGTCCTGCCCTTGATCAGTCTGCGCCATTGCCCTTGGCCTGGTGGGCCTGGCATGGAGGAGCCCCTCCATCTGACATGGGCGGACGACGCAGCAGAGGGGAGTTCCATCCTATGTGACTTACCTGCACTGGTCGTTGGTTCTTGGCCCGCCTCTCCGCCTGCCTCTCCGTTTCACAATGGGCAAAGACCAACATGGGGCAGCGGCCCCCAAACAAAACACAATGGACCATTATACCACAGGTGCTGAGGGCCTGTCCCCCGACAATGCAACTCTGCTTGTGGCAATTAATAAATCGCGGACCGTGCTCGAGGCCCAGATCGGGGCGGTCATATCCGAGGTGTCGTTTCTCCACCAGGACGTTCGGAAAGCTGTGGATCGGATTACGGAGGCGGAGATCAGGGTCTCCACAGTGGGAGACCCGGTGTCCACCCTCCAGAAGAAGGTCGATAAACTCACCATGGTTACGAAGGAGCTGGCGTCGCGGACCGAAGATGCAGAAGGCAGGGTGCGGCACAACGACATCAATCAATCAATCAACAGATTTGTAAAGCGCACTACTCCCCTGTTAAGGTCTCAAGGCGCTGGGAGGGGGGGGGGAGCCGCTATTGCTCGAACAGCCAGGTCTTGAGTTGTTTCCTGAAGGAGAGATGGTCCTGGGTCAGCCGTAGGTGGGTGGGGAGGGAGTTCCATGTCTTGGCCGCCAGGTAGGAGAAGGATCTTCCTCCGACGGTGGCTTTGCGGATGCGTGGCACGGTGGCGAGAGCGAGGCTTACGGAGCGGAGCTAGCGGGTGGGTGTGTAGAATGTAAGGCGGCTGTTGAGGTATTTGGGGCCCATGTCGTGGAGAGCTTTGTGTGCGTGGGTGAGGAGTCTGAACGTGATCCTCTTGCTGACGGGGAGCCAGTGCAGGTCTTTCAGATGGGCGGAGATGTGGCTGTGGCGGGGGATGTCAAGGATGAGTCGTGCAGAAGCGTTCTGTATGCGCTGGAGTCTTTTCTGGAGTTTGGCTGTGGTTCCCGCATAGAGGGTGTTCCCGTAGTCCAGTCGGCTGGTGACGAGGGCCTGGGCGACCGTCTTCCTGGTTTCGATGGGGATCCACCGGAAGATCTTTCAGAGCATGCGCAGAGTGTTGAAACAGGATGACGAGACGGCGTTGACTTGCTTCGTCATCTTGAGGGAGGAGTCCAGGATGAAGCCCAGGTTGCGTGCATGGTCCGTTGGCTTGGGGGCGGTGCCCAGGGCAGGGGGCCACCAGGAGTCGTCCCAGGCAGAGGGGGATGGTCCCAGGATGAGGACTTCCGTCTTGTCTGAGTTCAGTTTCAGACGGCTGAGCTTCATCCATTCCGCGACGTCTTTCATTCCTTCCTGGAGGTTGGCTCTGGCGGTGGCGGGATCGTTGGTGAGGGAGAGGATCAGCTGGGTATCGTCGGCGTAGGAAATGATGTTTAGGTTGTGTTGGCGTGCGATGGCTGCGAGGGGGTTCATGTAGATGTTGAAGAGGGTGGGGCTGAGCGAGGATCCTTGCGGGACACCGCAGATGACTTCGGTGGCCGCGGATCGGAATGGGGGGAGGCGGACTCTCTGGGTTCTTCCGGCGAGGAACGAGATGATCCACTACAGGGCTGTTCCTTCGATTCCGCTGTTGCTGAGGCGATGTCTCAGGGTGCGGTGGCACACAGTGTCGAAGGCTGCTGAGAGGTCCAGGAGGATGAGGGCATCTGTTTCCCCGTTGTCGAGCAGGGACCTGATGACGTCGGTAGCTGCGATGAGGGCGGTCTCGGTGCTGTGGTTTGCTCGGAAACCGGACTGCGAGGGGTCGAGGGATCCGTTTGTCTCGAGGAAGGCGGAGAGTTGTTTGTTGATGGTCTTCTCGATGACTTTGGCAGGAAAAGGGAGGCGCGAGATGGGGCGGAAGTTCTTGAGGTCGGTGGGGTCCGCGCTGGGTTTCTTCAGGAGGGCGCTGAGCTCGGCATGTTTCCAGCTCTCCAGGAAGGTGGCGGATGCGAAGGAACTGTTGATGGTGTCCCGGAGTTGGGGAGCGATGATGGAGTCGGCTTTGTTGAAGATGTGGTGTGAACAGGGGTCGGTGGGGGATCCGGAGTGGATGGTGTTCATCGTGCGGGTGGTGTCTTCGGTGCTGACCGGGGTCCAGGTGCAGAGGGTGGTGGTGGGGGGTGCTGGTTCGGCGGTGGGGTGCGCGGATTGTGCGCCGAAGCTGTTGTGTATGTCGGTGATCTTGCGGTGAAAGAACGAGGCACAGAGGTCTTGTGAGGGTGTGATGTCGTTGTTGCAGGCGCTGGGGTCGCCGAGTTCTTTGACGATTCTGAAGAATTCCTTGCTGTGGTGGGTGTTGTTGTCCAGTCGTTCTTTGAATGTTGTCCTCTTGGTGGTGCGGATCAGCTGGTGGTGTTCGCGGGTGGCGTTCTTGAGGGCTGTCATGTTTTCTGTAGTCTGGTCGTGGCGCCAGGCTTTCTCGAGGGAGCGGCAGGTTTTCTTGGAACTTTTGAGGTCGTCGGTGAACCACGAGGTTTTCTTGCTGCTGGGTCTGCTGGGAGGGTTCTTCAGTGGTGCGAGGTCATCGGCGCAGTTGGTGAGCCACTGTGTGAGGTTGCGGGCTGCTTCGTTGGGGTCCGTCGTGTTGGTGGGAGGGTTCTGGCTGAGGGAGGTGGTGAGCTGGTTGGTGGTGATCTTGCTCCAGTTTCTGCAGGGTACCTGTTGCGGGTGGTGGTGGGTCGAGGTTCTCCTGTAGTTGAAGTGGATGCAGCTGTGGTCTGTCCAGTGTAGTCCGGTTGAATGGCTGAAGGAGATGTGCTTGCTGGAGGAGAAGATGGGGTCAAGTGGCGGTCGCCATAAGAGGGTAGGAGGGGTCAGCTGGGAGGCGGGAGGGAAGGAGCCAATGGGTGCAGGGGGGCGGGGCCGCACGGGAGGCAGCGGCAGGAAAGACGGGGCTGAGGAGCCCGACGAGGATTGCGGCGATCCTAGGAGAGGAATACGCCCAAGGAAACACTCACTCAATCGGGGCACCAAAGAGAAGGGGGGCGGACAGGCACACGGGGCACAGAAAACAAGGGCACAGGCAGTCCAGGCGGCGTTCACGCAGGCGGGAGAATAGCGCCGATCTGGAGGGAGGAGCAGGCAGGCACAGCGGTCAGGACAGGCGGAGCTGCAGCGGTGGGGAAGCGACCTACCCGAGGGTCAAGGGTCACACCTAGTGGGCTTTCCAGAGGGATGCGAAGGCACATCCATGGACGATTTCCTCTCTGGTTGGCTTAGGACACTGCTGCTGTCCAAAGCCATCTCACCGTTTCGTGATCGAGAGGGCCCACCGTTTTCCCCGACTACACCACGATGGTACAGAAGCAGCGACAATCCTTTGCTGCGGCCAAGCAAAGGCTTCGGGAGCTGAACTTATCCTATGCACTACTATTTCCCGCCAGGATGAAAGTGATTTTTAACGCCAAATCCCACTTCTTCGACTCCCCGACGGAGGGATTTGCCTGGACTGACGAGAGGCATAACCTCAAACCACACACACCGCCGCAGCTGGACTCCGACCCTTCGCATGGGTCCCATAGGAGCGGCCGGCAGGACAGAGACACATCACAGCGGCATCACAGATCCCGGTCTAACTGGCATGCCCATGGCCAATCTGAAACCGCTGATTGAAGCAGCTCCGGCCAGGTTGTTGATTTTATGTTGTAGCCGTTGGTCCTTACTGGGCTGCATTGGATCCTGAGGTTCCGGGGTCACTTGCATCGGCTCTAGGCAATGTCGGACAGTCCACGCCCCTTGACACTTTGGGTTATGTTGGGTAATGTTGGGTTGGGTGGGCTCCATAGGGGGAACTGCTTTGGCCTTCATGTTTGGTGCCTGAGACATGATTCCACCGCAACAGGTACTCCTTGTTTATGGAAGTATGTGGGTGGGAGGAGGGGGGCAGGGGTTGTTGGGTTTCATGTTCTTGGTTTCTATGTTCTGCGCACCAGACACACAGCCATACGCTATGCCATAGTCCCTACACCACCTGACATACAGCTCGATGCTGGGGGATGACACACAACACAGGTAATTCTCCATTGGGAGAACTTAATATTCTCTCCTGGAATGTACGGGGCTTATTGAACAAGATCAAACGGGAGGTGGTACTTCGCCTAGCGAAGCGGTATTCAGCTGACATCCTCCTATTGCGGGAGACTCATCTTCTAAGTAACAAAGCTCCTTGCCTTACCAGGTTTGTGTTCACTACCGTTTATCACTCCAGCTTCACAAGAGGTGCGCGGGGCACGGCTATTCTTATCCACCGCCAAGTGCTGATCCACATCAGACAACACTGGCTGGATCCCGGTGGGCGCTTCACCGTAGTTTCCAGTACAGTGGCCGGCGAACAGATGACCTTTGGGAGTATTTATGCCCCTCCCCCGCTGGGTCAAACGTTCATAGACAAAATTACACAGCTGTGGGGGTACCTTCCTGGCAGCTTGACGATACTGGGTGGAGACTGGAACGACACCTTGGCCCAATATGACAGATGGCGGGCGATGCCGCTCGACAGATCCCCTCCTATTTCCAAACTGAATATACTCGCACATACACTGGGTTGGTCTGATTCTTGGCGTACATTTCATCCCGCCGAGTCAGGGTTCTCATCCCCATCGGCTGTCCACCCTACGCTTTCACGTCTTGATTATATTTTCTTTTTTGTTTTATAACAATTTTTATTAAATTAAAGAAGCGCAGAGTCATCAATATAATATCACAGTGTCATTTAAGGATCACATAATACAAACAATTGGTGCTAGTATGGAATAGGCGTCAACCAGTCAAAGGGTCAGCGAGCCGAGTTCTTTCCATTGCCATATCTTCCGTGGGAGAACTACAAATTTCACCTCTAAAGGCGTTCTACCCTCCCCACTTCTTGTCCCATTTCTTGGGGCAGCCTCTTAGTTTATAGACCTCTTTCTCTGCGATCATGCACCTGTCCATTTCTGCCACCCACCCGATTGTCAGTGGCCTCGTGCTGGATCCCCAGTGCATCGCAATAGCCCGTTTCAATAGCAAGTATCCCAGTGCTACCCATTGCTGCTCTATGTCTGTCAAATCTGTGGCCTCCCATATGTTCAAGAGCCCTAACCGCGACGACAATGAATTGTGTTTGCCTAGTGTGTCATTTTTTTGGTTGCCCTATCCCACATGGCCGTATATGTGGACAGTCCCATATGATGTGTTACCATCTTGTAGAGTCTGAAAGGAGTCAGGCAAATTATTGCATAGTTTACGATATGTGCAGGAGATGGCTTTTGTCTGGAGTGGCTCAGAAAGCAGTCTGTCCTCTAGGGGGAGGAGTCTGGCAGGGAAGGAAGGTCTAGATATTGTGTAAGAATAGCATGTTGGATCTGTAAAAAGCGGAAGACCTCACCCTGTGCGAGAGCATATTTCTGTTGTAGGTCCCGAAAGGTGAGAAGTTTCCCCTTGCTGACCAAATCCCCCAGAGTAGTGATACCAATAGTCTCCCATCTTTCGAACCCCGCTTGGAAGCAAAGTGAGCCCAACCTCTGAGAGGACCACAATGGTGTGGATTTCGTGAATTTGTCCGCCTACCCCAAATGATTGTTGGCTCTGTGCCATATGGCTACCATTTGTGCCATCGGTCCTAGGTTGCGTTTTCTCCGTGCTTTGCTGTAAAGCGCGCCCAAATATCTCTCCCTCACCGTCTGATAATGCTCTAGGTGGAAGGCCAGATTTGTAGGGGATCCGTAAACCCATTGGTTGATGGCTACCAATTGAGAGGCTCAGTAGTAGAGACGTAAATCTGGAAGAGCAATCCCCCGTCATACCACCCCTTTGTGAGCTTTCGGAGAGCGATACGAGGCGCCCTTCCATCCCAGAGCAAGAGACGGAGTTCCCCTTCCAGGGTGTTAAAAAGGTGTCCGCAATAGAGAAGGGGCAATTTTGAAGTACATATAAAAATCGAGGGAGCGCTAGCATTTTAAATAAGGCCGCTCTGCCCAGGAGGGTTAGGGTAGCGACCTCCAGTGTGTAACATCTTCTTGTAGTCGTTTAAGAGGGCCCAGAAGATTGTATTCGTAGAACAAATTTAGGATTGGGTGTGATGAAAATGCCCAGGTATTTAAAGCCCTCCGAGGCCAGTTTCATGGTGTAACCGCGGGGCAGGCGGGGGGGGGGGCATGTAATACATATAATACCGATTTGGGCCAGTTAATGGAATAGCCGGCATATTTACCGAAATTGGTAATGACATTAAGCAAGCTATTCATGGAGGAACGAGGGGATGCTAAATAAATAAGGATGTCATCTGCATATAGCGAGATTTTGTCCTCTCTATCTTCGCTCCACCGTAATCCTTGTATAGAGGCATCACGTCGTATCCAGTGGGCCAGCGTTTCGAATGTCAGCTCAAACAATTTAGGGGGGACAGGGGACAGTCTTGCCTGGTCCCTCTTTGCAGTGTGAACGAGCATGATGTGCAATTGTTCACTCTGACCTGTCCCAACAAATCTGTGTACAGCAGTGCTACCCATTGTCGAAATCTCTGGCCAAATCCAAATCTCGCCAACACTTCGAAAAGATAGGGCCACTCAATCAAGTCAAACGCCATGGTAGCGTCAAGAGACAACACTACGGCATCCTCCTGCAGATAGGGCTGATGCCCCAACACATTGTGGATACGACGAATATTCAGGGCGGTGTTCCGGCCCGGTATAAAACCTGATTGGTCTTCATGTACCAAGGAGGGGAGGACTGTGAGTAATCGGGTCGCAAGAAGTAAGGCCAGGACCTTGTCTCAGCACTGATCAGTGAGATAGGTCTGTAGGAGCCACACTCGGTTGCTGGTTTTTCCCGGTTTGGGGAGGACCACTGTTGAGGCCAGTCTTTGATCGAAGGGCAGAAGACCCCTTTCTCGAGTCTCATTGAACATATTTTTTAGGTGAGGAGCTATTTTAAGGGCCATCCCTTTAAGGAATTCAATGGGGATTCCATTGGGTCCTATGGCCTTTCCAGAGTTAATGGCAAATATAGATTTGCAGATTTCTTCTTCCGTGATATCGGCATCCAGGGCCGCTATGTTGGCTTCAGAGAGTTGGGCAAAGTCATCTCCTCTAGGAGCTGACAAAAGTCCTCAGAGGTGTAGTCAGTTCTAGAGGTATACACCGCCTCTAGGTACGGTGACCAGATCTTGAGAACCAAAAACTGGGACATTTGGGAAAAATAGAAAAAGGACTACCATTTTTCATCCACGGAATGGCGCAGAATAACAGCTGTCATCAACATAGGATCACAGAAGATGCATTAAGAAAGTAAATACAATGTAATTTCTACAATCAAAATCATACCTATTAATTATATTGCTTTCTTATAACAGTTTATAACTAGCAAAGCTTTAGAACACCCAAAAAAGTGCCTCTCACTGTATCAGTCAACCCCTTCTAAAAACCGGGACATGAGACAAAATTGCCGAAATCTGCCCGGACAGCTGGTGAAAAACGGGGACTGTCCGGGCAAATCCGGGACGTCTGGTCACCCTACCTCTAGGTGATCTGCGAATGTTTCCGCTATTTCCCGGGGGTCCGTTATTTGCATACCATCCGCCCCTGAGGGCATCGGGACCCACCTAGCCTCTTGATCTCGTCGCTCCAGCCATGCCAGCATCTTGCCGGCTCTTTCATCAAGCTCGTAGACCCTGTGACGAGTCTGAAGCAGTCTCGCTTGGGCCTTTTCCCGTGCCATAGCTCTGTATTCTAATTGTTTAACCCTGAGTCTGTGGGCTGTGGGAGAGGTGTTGTGTTCAGATTCAATAAGAAGCAATTCACTTTCCATCTGAGCCAACTGCTTATTATGATTGCGGAGGTATCCGACCTTTAAGGCCAGGACCCTTCCCTTGATTACTGCCTTATACGCCTCCCATATTGTGTTTGCCGATTCCACCAATTCCACATTTTCAGTGAAATAGTAGTCTGTGTGCTCAGCCAGGTCCTCTTTGATGTCTGGAATTTTGAGTAGCCAAGGGCTGATGACTATGGGGCCTCGGGTGACCTGCCGGTGGAAGGTGAGTTCAAGACTGAGCGGGGAGTGATCAGAGATACCCAGTGGGAGTCCTTTAAGACGTTGAAAGTGACCCATATCTGCGAGCGAAGTAAGGAAATAGTCAATGTGGAACATGCTGTTATGGGCATTGGAGTAATGTGTAAAATGGGGTATGCCTGGGTTTAATAGTCACCACATGTCAACAAGTCCCATTGCATGGGCGAAGTCAGCCAACCCAGTCCTATGGTGGGGGGATGGTCGCTGTGGGTGCCTGTCAAGCCTATCGTCCATTGTCATATTGAAGTCGCCCCCCAGTATGATAGTGGCCTGGGGGAGATCAATAAGCACCTTACCCAGATCTTGTAAGGCCAATTTTCTCAGCGCTGGTGGGAGATAAGCCGAAATTATATTCAACGGTTTGCCTTCCCAGATGGCCTCCAGAACTGCAAATCTCCCTTGGGGGTCGGCCCAAGTGTTAGTGGGTGTAAGGGCCAAGCTTTTCCTAATAAGAATACCCGTACCCCTGGATCCAGAAGTGAACCCAGCATGGACCATAAGTTTATAGCCCCAGCGATGAAGAGCTTTACAGCTATTCCCCACCAGATGGGTTTCCTGCAATAAAACCAGGTCCAGTGAGTGTCTTTTAAGATATTGCAGGACCACCCCTCTCTTAATTTTACTACATAAACCATTCACATTCCATGTCATGATCAACAGTGTTCTTTCAAGAGAGTCTGCCATATTTGGGATTTAGGAGAAGCTAACATGGACATTTGTGACGGCATTATCGATACAGATCTGGGGGCCCCTCAGGGGAGAGGGAAATGCATATACGTCATTAGTGAAGTTTACCTCTGACTCATCTCCCCTAGTAGGCAACAAACACCAAATCGGGACCCTTGAGGCCAGCGAAACCATACTCTGTGGGATGTTCTGCGTAAAAAGAACTCTAACTGTTGAAACCCCAACTACCCTCTCTTCCCCCCACAATACCCCCATCCCTGCCCCCCTGCCAGTGGAATTTGAACTATCCACTCCCCAACAAGGCAGAGTGCCTGTCGCCCACCCATCCATTTGCGGGGTGCCTGGCTAACCACCTCTTTCCCTCGCCTTACCAATGAAGTATTTTCATAATATAGTTAAACTTTGTTTATGGTAGTCCAGTCTTTCTGCATGGTGCAGGGTAGAGTTTCAGCTTCGGTGCATATGCACGGTCTATCAGGAGCACAGCAGCTATGTAAGAGGGAAAGCCGCGGCCACTTCAGGAATCAGTACATGGAGAACAGGAGACCTGGGATCGGTTAATTCACCCATCGGAAGACATGTGGGATATATCCCTCTGGTTCCACCTGCAGCAATCATAGTGCTCCGTCTGAGTCGCCTTCGGGACGTTTTCCCTTTGTTTGTGGAAGGGCCCGCTGGTTGTTATTGGGGCCGCCATTCCTACGGCCATCCGATTGCCTCCCTACTTGATGCCATCCTTCTATCCAGTCCCAGGCTTCTTCAACCACACCTTACCATCTGATTCCACCCGTTGTTTGTCCGGGAACAGCATGGAGTATTTTATGTTTTTGTCCCTGAGGGCTTTTTTGACCTCGGTAAAACTACGCCGTTGTGCCTGAACCTTGACGGTGAAGTCCGGGAAAAAAGTGATATGCGCGTCCTCAAGTTTCGTCGGGGGCCCAGCCCGTGTGGTTTGCAAGATCACGTCTCGGTCCCAAAAATTAAAGACCCTTGCGATTATGGGCCTTGGAGGAGCCCAAGGTTTGGGATGACCCCCGGGGACTCTATGGGCCAGTTTGATGGAAAAGTAGCTGGAGAGACGCTTAGGCTGGAGTGTTTATTGAGTACCAAGTCTTCTACAAAGAGGTCAACTGCCGGCCCTTCCATTCGTTCCGGGACTCCAAGAATGCGGATGTTGTTCCGTCTTTCCCTCCCTTCATAATCGTCCAAGAGCTCACCTATTTTCTTGTGTTGGTCCTGGAGCTGGGCAACTTGTTGTTGAAGAGTAGAGGTATCGAACATAAGGGCAGTTGTTTTGATTTCAACGTCTTTGACTTTAGAGTCCATCTTCCTCAGATCTGCACGTAGAAGAGTGACTTCTATATTGACGGAGTCTATACGTGTTTCTAAGGATGTCCTCACCCCGGCTATGGCCTCCATAACATCTTCCAGGGTGAGAGGTTTGGCCGGGGGGTGGGGTTGCGAGGACTTAGGGTCTCCGTCAGATGCCATCACGTTGTTCTCTCCCTGCTTGTTCCAGGCAAACTTTGCTAGCTGTTTCTGTGGGTTGGATTTGGGCCCCTTATTGGTGGCCATCAGTAATCATTTAGAAGCAGTGTTGGAGGGAAATACACCTGTAATGGCTGCCGCCTGCGTGGGGGAGGGAGCCTTCCTCCACCGGCCTGTCTGTTTTCTAGGTGAATTTGCTGGGCCAAAGAAAGGGAGGCTGCTTCTCTGGCAGGTCAATACCCCCAAAATCCGGCACACACACCACTTCTTTCATGTATGGCAGCCCTCACTATCCCAACTCCGAGGCCTCTCTGTGCAGTAGGTTGCTGGCTCTCTTACTGCAGAGACATGGGGAGGACCCCTCCACCATCGTGGTGCGAGCTGTGATTGTGGGCGCATTGCGGGCAATCGCGGTGAGAGAGGCTATACACTGGGGTCGGCCTTACGTGGATTGGGTTGATGGGCTCTTCTTTAAATCTTTTTTGGTGTGTACTTGCTTAGAGGAGACCCCAGGTAACCATGTACACAAATGTTCGCAGCTCCCTCTTACCCGGTTGCGGTGCACTGTTCTTAAGGGCTCCGTGTGCAATCAGAGTTCGGGGGGGGGGTGCCAATCCGCCACCCCTTAAGGTAGGCCGCGCGTCTGGGGCCTCGCGCAGGTGAAAGCTGCCCACCACGCCACTCGCTCTGCTCAGCCGGTGACAGGTCAGTGATCGCCGCTCCTCCAGCCCCAATCAGCACCTCCTCACCTCCGCTGTGCAACGGTCGTCTGAGGACATAGACTTGAAGGAAGGTTCAGGATTCAGAGGTCCAGCAGGTAGGCCCGGCAGCCGGGGCTCTCGATTGGGTCGTTTCCCCGATCCGAGCACAGCAGCAGATGTGTCCCAGCCGCGGCGCTCCCCCCCCCCACGTCTCTCATCGCTCTCGATCGCCTCCTCCTTCACACCGCCTCACGAGGGCCTCCAGCGAGTGTCGCGGCCTCCCGCTGCTGAGGAATCTTGCTCTTGGGATCCAATAACGGGGGTCCGTGGGTTTCGCTCGGGGTTAGGCTCTTTGCATCCTCTCGGCCGCCATCTTGGGACTCTCGGAGCTTAGTGGTGCAGACATTAACCCCGGCTCATGGAGGATTTACCTGGCCTTACAGGCCGTTCCGCTGTGCCTGACTGGGTTAGGGAGAATTCCCCGGTGCCTTGGGCAAATCTCCGAAGCGTAAAACGGATTATAGTGACAGATATTGCGGCGAGGGTTACGGAGCCACTTCAGCAAGCGACCATTCCCTCCGACCGCTAGCCACTCCCCGTCTTGATTATATTTTCCTCCCACACAGCTTTATATATAGAGTGGCGCACACATCCATTTTGCCAAGAGGCCTTTCTGATCATTCGCCTGCCCAACTCAAGTTGCGCCTGCGGATCCACCGGACCCCGTATAGGTGGCGTATGTCCCCATGGCTCCTCTGGGATGCCAACTATCAGGAGACTTTACATTCGGCTATCGCAGACTACCTTAGTTTCAACGTGGGCACCTCACTATCACATGTCAGCATTTGGGAGGCTCTTAAGCTGACGATTAGGGGGGCGGACATCGGTTTTCACACGGGGGAGAAGCAGCGGCGCTTGGCACAGGTGAGGGAACTGGAGGACCGTCCAGGCCAACTGCAGTCCCAAATGATGGAGGGAGCTGACCCTAGTTCTCGCCGGAATCTCTTGCATGTCCAACAGCAGCTCCACCAGCTCCATACGGACAATGATAAAGAGGCGTGGCTAGCGACTCAGCACAGGATTTATCAATGGGGCGATAAGTCAGATTCGGTCGACCCCGGCGCAGGTTCCCCTCCTGAAGGCCCCGGACGGTGTTGCTTATTCCTCCCCTGAGGCCGTGGTTCAAGCCTTTGCTTCCTTCTACGCCGCTCTGTACGAGGAGCGTGAGGTAATTGCTGCGCCCCTTATAGATGAATTCCATTTCGATATCACTCCCTGCTGGCTGTCTGACGAAGTGCGTGATTTGCTGGATGCCCCAATCACGACGGATGACTTACAGGCAGCGTTGGATAATATCCACCCGGGCCAGGCTCCGGGCCCAAGTGGGTTTCTCAGCGACTTTCTGCGCCCACATAGGGGTCCTCACTTACTCGAGGCACTGCATGAAGCCCTGGAACAGCGCATATTGCCACCGGACTGGCGACATGCTGAAATTGTCATCTTCCTTAAACCTGGTCGCCCTCCAGAAGACCCATTTCATTGTTGAATTTCAAACCCAAGCTCCTGGGAAAACTTCTGGCCAACTGCCTCCTCACCTGTATTCAAGACCTTGTCCACCCAGACCAGGCAGGCTTTATGCTACAGAGCTTCACCAGACATAACACCAGGCGAGCCCACAATGCCATCGTGGGAGCCACCAGTTTAGGTCGTCCCGCGGCGGTTTTATTGGCTTATATCGACAAGGCGTTCGACTCGTTGAGTTGGACCTACCTTTTTAAGCTCCTTAACGCCGTCAATCTGGGCCCACAGTTTATCGCATACGCAAAGCTGCTGTATACAGACCTTACCGCCTCCGGTGCGTGTGGCCAGTTGTTGCTCGGCCCCCATCCAAATGGGTACGCGTCAGGGATGCCCCCTGTCTCCGCTCCTTTTTGCCCTGGTGATAGAGCCCCTGGCTGGGTGGGTGCGTCAAGACCCCCTAATTAGAGGACTGGACTGGTCACAGGAGCACTCCGACAGAATTGCGCTGTACGCGGATGATGCTGTGTTCTTCATGTCAGACCCGTGGTCCTCTGGGCCACGTGTCCTCCAAATCCTACGAATCTTTGGTGAGACTTCTGGTCTCTTCGCTAACCCGTCCAAATCTACGTTTTTCCCTATTCATGGGGATCAAAGGAGCCAGTTCTGGGCTTTGGAGTTAATCATCGCAGTAATGGGCTTTAAATACCTTGGGGTCTATATTTCACAGTGTCCCACCATCGCCTGGACTCACAATATTTCTCCGCTGCTTCCGGCCGTTCGCAACGAGACGACAATTTGGTCTCAACTACCCCTATCGTTGTACGGTAGATCTGTGATATTTAAAATGGTGTCCTTACCGCGCTTAATCTATAAGCTCCAGAATTACCGTCGTGGTTTACCCAGCTCAATGCATTTTTTAATAGATTCCTCTGGCAGGGGGGTGCGATTCGCGTGGCACTCTCGACATGTACGCAATCCACGTACTGTGGGAGTTTCGCTGCTGCGGACGTTTGTGCATACTACTCCACCGCGCACCTCTTGGTGATCAACGAATGGTGGTATGTGTCAGGACTCTTACCTTGGTGCCAAAATGTCTTACACAGAAGCAGACGACAAGTCCCAAATCCCCAGCGCTGTTGCCGAGACAGAATAACTCTGTATCGACACCCATGGGGGGGAAAGGGGAATGGGAAAAGAAAGAGAGACTGCCTGCGATCTCAGGAGCTGCCACCTTCTCTATTCTGAATCTTCTATATTAATTTTCTCCTTGTTTCTTCTTGATTCTGGAAGGATCTGGCGGACCTGCAGCAGAGGGGGAGAAGAACAACCTTACAATTCTAAATCCTCCCTATTACCTGGGATTCCTCTCTCCCTCCATATTCGGACATAATCTACCTGAAGTAGTCACAGTTTTTGCCTCTCTCTTGATGGTAGTGAAATTGGTGTTCCTGAAGTGTTGCGACTCTAAGTTTACACCTGGAGCGAGAAGGGAACAATTATGTCATTGAACTAAGCCTTAACTAAGCCTTAACCCAACTCCCACTCCCACAGGGAACTGAGTTTATACCTGGAGTAGCTGCACTAAGCCTAACTCTCTGGGAATGCTGAAGAACTGTAGCACTCTTCTTAGTAGTCTTCTATACTCCAATATTGTCACAAGGAAAGGTGAAGCACTTGCTCTCCGATCAAATGTGAAGTAAGTCATTAATATACATATACCTCTTCAAACTCCTGAACCAATAACAAGATGTCTCTGCCTTACTTGGTCTCGCTGTGTGCTTGAATGTCCTCTGGACTCACGGTCATGAACTCTGACTGGAAACGGAAAAACTGCCTCCGAAGACGACGAAGGCTCGTCACTTGAAATTCTCACTCTGGAACTCTGGCGGAAACTATTAGACGAACGCTTAACTCAGAGCGTAAGGGAAAAACACAGAAAAAATTAGTGAACTCTATTCTGGGAAACGAGTTCCCGGTGTGCACACCCTATATATTCTAACGGAAAAATTTGGAGGGGGAACTCTGACTGGAATTAAGTCTTTTCACTGGAACAGCTGAGAGACACAGCTGTCAACGCGGAATTCCTCAGTTGAAGTGCACGGCTTGCCGGGCGCTCGCGCAGCAGATTGGCTTGAGCTCGAGCCTTTCTTCTGAAGACTAAAGCGGGTCATATTGAATAAACAGCAGCCGCCATCTTGGATGGGGTTCAAGCTGGTTTGCGCAATCAACAGGAGCAATTTGTTCAACAGAAACCACAGATGGGGATGCAACCTTCTAAGCTTAATGTGCTGAAACACCTTAGTCTTTCTAGGAGCAGAAGTAGTAAGTGTGCAACCTATCGAGTTCCTGACAGTATGGATCCCAGATGGACCCGACCTATGCCGTGGAGCGGATCGCCATGGCGGGCACTTCTTTGCTTCATCTTCTATATAGCAGTGCGTCACTAGATGTGCTCCCTCCGGCTTGTCAGATAGTCATCCAGACATGGAGGCGGGTGGTTCAGTCCACGGGTTGGTGGGGCAGGCTGACGGGTGCCACTCCCCTCTGGCAGGGTACCCACTTAAAGCCGGTTTCGACGCTCGTGAGATTCAGCGGGTGGGACCTTATCGGTATCTCCACGCTCTGAGATATTACGCAAGGGACCACTCTTACAGACACTCATCACACATACTAAGACCACTATCCACAAAACCCGGGAGACATAGGCCGCCGACCTGCCGGCCCTTACAGATGATGACTGGGCTGAGGCTTTGGCTAGTCCTCGATATGCAGCCGTGTCTACCAGATACAGACTAATCCAGTTCAAATACCTCCATAGGGTGTATTACACTTGCAATAGACTCTGGAAAATGAGAGCTATCCAATCTCTGCCTCCGCTGCCACGTGGATGATGGTTCGTTTTTGCACATGGTGTGGGGTTGCGTGATGGTTCAGCCGTTCTGGTCCGGCGTAGTGTCCTGCCTGGGTCGTGTCTTGGCGTGGGATATCCCATTAGACCCCAGACTGGTGCTTTTACACAGTACAGAGGACATTGGGGGGAATCGCTACAAGAGACACCTTTTATTTTTGGGCCTCACCTTAGCCAAGCGTGACATAGCACAACATTGGAAGGACTCGTCCCCACCCAGAGTCACCACCTGGCAAAAGGCACTAGACATATGCATGTCTTCAGAGGTTGTAGTGTTTCAGGCGAGGGGATGCCCACAGAAGCACGTAAAGATCTGGTCCCAGTGGGCTGCCTATAGAGGCATTGAATTGCCCCCAGTGTCGCAGTCTGCTGCTCGTGACCCCATTGAACAATTAGTGGTGAACAACTTACCTGTTCAGTGTCTCGTTGCTAATGAAACGTGGTTGGGAACTTCTTAGGCATTTACTTGTAATGTTTCTTAAGTAAGTATGGTGCGCTACGGGGGTAGGGGGTATTATGTTTCCTTGGTCTGATGTTCTACAGGCTATTGGGGATTTGTATATTGTGTCCAGAGATAATATTTGACGTCCTTCCTCTGTATTTTTCTTGTTGGGCTTTGCCCATATGGTACGCAGAAAATTCAATAAAATCTGGGGGGGCGCTAGGTGGCGCTGAACCAAGATGGCCGCACTTACATGAGGCTCCGGACGCCCGACCCTTCTACTTACTAGTTATCCGCACTTAGACCCCTCGCCCGAGAGTGCGATGTGCACCAACGTTTGCTGCTGGGGCGCGTGAACCCTCGCTGAAAGTTTGGCGGCGCTGGGCTGCCGTGTCGCGCAGGTAGCGGGCCTGAACCTGACCGGGAGACAGGCGCTCCTCGCTGCCGGAGGCTTGCTGCGGCTACGGGCGCTACTCCAGTGCCGGTGCGGCCACGAGGCTGTAGGCCGGCGGACACTGCCTGCTCCACTGCTCGCCAGAGAGCTGCCTGCCTATGTCCGGGGGAGTTATTTGAAGGATTTGAGCTGGGGGCTGATCCCGACCCCCCCCGTGGCTGCTGCCCCTGGCGCGGCCGCGCCATGACTGATCTGGACCTCCCTGGAACCCACTAACAACTGCACGCATGGCGCCGGGGGACGGCTGAACACGGGAGTCCTGACGGAGCGGCTGGAGCGACGTTGCGGGGCTGCGCGCCCTGAATGCTGCCTCTGTGATCGCGGTGGGGGAGACCGAGGCGCCTCTGCCCCGTCGGCTCGCTGGGAGTGGAGCTGAGCGGGAGGATGCCGCTGCCTGCGCGGTGAGAGCTGAGGGGCGGCCATTGATTTTGCTGACGTGCTGCGGCCTGGGAATTGTATGGTGAGGCTGCTGTTCCCCCCCCCCTGCACGCGCGACTGCCATGAGTGGAGAGCTGGCATACAGGCCATAGCCGCGTGGCGCTCGTGGCCCGGGGCGAGATGGAGGTGCAGTGAGGGAGAACATTTGACCGGGAGGCTGCCGTGGGGGCCTGCTTTGCGCCGCTGGGCCTTGGTCCCTATCCTGGGCGGGGAGAGCCCGCGAAGTGGAGGGCGGCCTCCTCCTGGAGACCTTTTGAAGGTGCTGCACGACTGCCAGGCTGCAGCACACGGCCGGGGGTGATTTCCCGGACATCAGCCTGGGGAGGACGCTGCTGGAGCTACTTCGGGGAGCCCCCCCATCAATGTAGCGGAGTGCGCGCGGCGCCATCCTCTCCCGCCCTCCACTGCCCTGGCGCATGTTGAGGGGCGACATCACGGAGTGGCGACGGGTGGCGCACGTCTGTAGTGAACATCCGCGGCCCAGTACTTGGAGCGCAGCCTGAGAGACTATCGCCATGGGTAGGGCGGAGGCGCGCCAGTCTAAGCTCCTATTTGACCAGAAAAAAGCGGCCACGCGGCCCGCCACTGACGAGACGGAGGTCCCCGTCCCGGGGCCTTCTACCTCCCCGCCTGCCGCCCCCAATGACGAACTCAAAACCATGCTAGTCGCGATGCAGCAGAGCCTTAACTCCCTCTCCGGGAAGATGGATTCCATGAACACTCGACTGGATTTTCTGGTCCTCAAGGTGGACAAACACGACGAGCAAATCAAAGAGGCGGAACAGCGAATATCCGCCACTGAGGACACCTCCACTGAACTGGCCGGACAAATGGCTCAAATGGACAAACTGCTCAAGGTGATTGCGGCTAAAAGTGAGGATTTAGAGGCCCGCAGTCGCCGTAACAACATCCGCTTGGTGGGCATACCAGAATCCACGTCCACGGGTAGGATGTAGGATTACGTGGAGAAATTGCTTGTGTCCTCCTTGGGCGCTGAGTCCTTCTCGTCGCACCTGATAGTGGAGCGGGCACACAGGACGCTGGGCCGGTGGCCTCCGGCGGGAGCACCACCGAGACCTATTGTGGCAAGGCTGCTTTACTATAGAGACCGCGATGTTGCTCTTCGTAGGGCGAGAGAGATTCCTAATCTACAACACGATGGCAATTCGTTCTCCATCTATCCCGATTTCACTGTGGCGGTCCAGGAGGCTCGACGGAAATATTTAGTGGTCAAACAGAAACTGCGCCAGGCAAACTTTGACTATGCACTGCTTTACCCGGCCAAGCTGCGGATACGGCATCGGGACCGCACAATCATCTGCACCACCCCGCAGCAGGCGGAGGATTTCCTTAAGTCCCTGCGGCACCCGTTCCCACCACACGGAAACAATGCGGGTCGCTCAAGCTCGGCTTCTCCCATGGCTGAGGACTAGATATTATGCACTACCCTTTTATGGGATATGGAACAGACATCATGGTGCACTGGTACGCGTTATGGAGGTGAAGGACTGGGAGGCGCCTCCTGCGAGCCTTGGGACAGCTCCTTTGCTGCGAAGAGCGGTCGCAGCTGCTGAGATTCGCTGGCCTGCCGGCACCTGGACTGTGCTGTGGGGGAGCTGGGACTGAGCGGTCAGTGACAGATGAGTATATGTTGCACTTCTCCTTTTCAGACTATGTATGCTACTGTATTGAATGACGCCTTGCAGCGGCGTGGGCTGCGCCTGGACCATATTTCTCAATGCAGCCTAAATGTTGTGCCTGCACTGGGCTTGAAGGGGTCTGCTTCATTGGGGAGGGCACCCTCGACCCTGACCCGCCTCCCTACCAGGTTAACTGGGGAGGGGGCAGAGAGTCCTACTGCACAGTGGGAAACGGGGGCACTGGCAGCACTCTAGCGCCCCGCCGCGGGAGGTCCCCTGTATTCTACAGTTTCGAACTAGATGAGGTTTAGGGTTAGATTCACCCTTTTTGTTGGCGTTCAACTGTTTAATTTTGTAAATTTCATGCTTTGGGGAATTGACAGGATGGGAGGGGTTGAGGATTCCGGCGCGTTTGGGGCACCGATGTGGGAGGGGCAATGGGGGGAGAGGGGGGTGGGAGGGTTTTACAGGCAAGAGAGAATGGAATACGAACGCAGTAACCTTGGCCCATTTTCCAGTATGATGCCACCTTGCATTGCAGAGTCTGCCATGCCATCACTGTACGAGCCTCTGGGGAGCGACACACCATTCGGGGGGCTCGGTAGGCTGAGCCTCCCGCACACTGATTCCAGGGCATGAAGGGCGATCGCAGACGACGCCTGAAGCTTTTATCATGGAATGTAAGGGGTCTGCGGGATCCCAGGAAGAAGCGGCAGATACTAGCTTACCTCGACCGGCATGACATCAGCATAGTGGCATTGCAAGAGACCCACACTGACCCCCGGGCTCCTCCCACCTTTGGTAGCAGATGGGCCTCGGACAGGCTATTTTCTGCTTTCTCCACATATGCGCGAGGTACAGCCATTCTGGTTAAGAAAGGAACCCCCTTTAGATGTGCAGGTGTGCGGAGTGATAGAGAGGGCAGGTTTTGCATGATGTGGGGTGCTCTGGGCACGCAGTCAGTGGTTCTCGTCAGCTATTATGGCCCTAACATTGACGACCCGGATGTGTTGCATGCGGTGTGGGGGCAGATACTTGCGGTGGAGGCCACGCATGTGCTGTGGGCGTGTGATTTCAACACGGTTGTTGACCCGGTTGTGGACCGATCTTCGCACATGCCTCATCACTACACGAGAAGCCAGGGTGCACTCCGGGGACTGTTGGAGGACGGGGGGCTGGTGGAATTATGGAGACACAGAAATACAGGTAAACAGGAAGGGACATTCCACTCGGCTATGCATGCGTCTTGGTCGCGGCTGGACCATTGGCTTGGCTCCAGGGGAGTATGTCCTTGGGTGCGGAACGTCTCTCACCTGGCTCGCACCCTATCTGACCATGCCCCGGTATGCTTGATGCTCGACGTCCCGACGGCGACTACCGGCCTCAGTGGCTGGAGACTTGCCCCGGAGGCACTGCTGGACGAGGTGTTTAAGACTGAACTGGGGGAGGCAATTGCAGAGTTCTTTGACCGGAACAGGGGATCGGTGGCCCATGTGGGCACGTTGTGGGAGGCCTTTAAGGTCACCATACGAGGGGTTTGTATGGCCAAGAGCTTTGGCGTACTGCGAGATCTGCGCCGACGGCTACATCGGCTAGAGGAGGAAATAAAGGACCTAGAGACAGATATCTGGCGGAGGGGCAATGGAGAGGGTAGGGCCAAACTGAGGGAGCTATTGACGGATTATACTGATATGGCGGACAGGGAGGTGCGGTTTCGAGGGAAGTACGCCCGGGCACGCCGGTACTGAGAGGGGGGCAGGCCAGGGAAGGCCCTAGCACAGGACATCAGGCAACCTCGATACGCTAACTATATACTAGAGGTAGAGGACGGAGACGGCACGTGCCAGAAAGATAGTGCTCAGATATTGAAGGCCTTCATGGACTTCTACGAGGAACTCTACCGATCTAAAGGGACCAACGCGGCGGACTTCCCGCAGTTTTTTGGAGAAATCACGCTGGGATATCTGGGAGATACTCAGAGAGAGTTCCTATGTGTCCCCTTTACGAATGAGGAACTCAGGGAGACAGTCCTTCAACTGCGGTCTGGCAAGGCGCCTGGACCGGATGGGCTGCTGAGCGATTTTTACAAATTGTTCATTGACCAGCTGGCCCCCATTCTTCAGGAAGTCTATGCAGACGCGCAGGATACACAGGTATTACCGCCCACAATGAGGGAGGCCCTTATCCTGTCCATTTTGAAACCGGGAAAGCCGGCTCATAAATGTGACTCTTATCGACTGTTGTCCCTCATCAATGTGGATAGCAAAATTCTCACTAAAATGATAGCTAACCGCCTCAATCTTTTGATGGATAAACTAGTCCTGCCGGATCAGGCTGGTTTTATCCCCGGACGCTCCACGTCCCACAACCTGCGCACTCTCTTCTCGATTGTTCAGCAGGTGGCCCCACAACTTCCGCTGGCGGCTGTTTTCTTGGATGCCACCAAGGCATTCGATTCGCTGGAGTGGGACTACCTGCACGCGGTGCTCCGATGCATGGGATTCCCGGTCGGCTTCTCGGCCTTGATCGGACTGCTCTACGCAGACCCAGTGGCCCGCGTGCAGATTAATGGTCTTACGTCCCGTACGATATCATTGTCGAGGGGCACTAGACAGGGATGCCCGCTGTCGCCCCTACTGTTTGCCCTGGCGATGGAGCCATTGGCGGCCAGGGTACGACAGCATCACCAGGAGAAAGCCCTGAGATGCCTCTTGCGCCCCATTTTGATTTTCCTGTATGCGGACGATGTCTCTCTGTATGTAAAAGACCCGCTGAACAACCTCAACCCACTCCTACGGGAATTTGTACGCTTTGGAGGCCTCTCTGGCATACATATTAACTGGGCGAAATCTCATATCCTGCCCCTTACTCTGGCGGCCGTCCCCTTTGGGGTCGACTTTCCTCTGGAGTGGTGTAGCTCCACCGTCTGGTACTTGGGGGTGAATGTCGCCTTAGATCGGCAAGAGTTGATCCAAGATAACTATGGCCGGGCCATTGACGCACTACGCGACTCCATAACAAGATGGGTAGCTATGCCACTGTCCATGGTCGAGAGAATCTCATTGATTAAGATGACTGTGCTGCCCAAATTTTTATACTACTTTCTGAACATCCCCTATCATCCGGGCTACACTTTCTTCTCTACATTGAGGACGGAACTCCTGCACCTTGTGTGGGGTGGCAGGCAACCCCGGATCTGCTGGGAGACGCTGGCCAGTCCCTATGCGCTGGGAGGGCTGGAGCTCCCTGACTTCGAACTCTATTAAATCTGCGTGCAGGCGCACTTCGCGCACTACTGGTTTCATGGCCCGAAATATACGGCCCATGTGGCCACGGAACATTGGCTGGTGGAGCCTGTCCCGCTGGAGGGGGCGATATTGCTCCCTGCGACGCGGCGGGGGCGCGATCCCACCACGGTGGACTACACGGTGAGAGCGTGGGATTGGATTGCGCGCAGAGCGCAGGCCGCAATGGTATACTCTCCCCGCCTACCGCTGGCATTTCATCCCCAACTGACCCTCCTACAGGAGGGAGTCTTTAGGCGATTCCAGCGACAGCGAGGGACATGTACGTGGGGGGATATGTACCAGGATGGGCGGTTTGCTAATCTTCAGCAGCTATGTGCTGAGCCCCCTCCGACTGGGTTGGAGACATTCCTTTATACTCGTCTGCGTGAGGGGATGCGGGCCTGTTCGCCGGATTACCCGCTTGAGCCGCCGGTGCTCCCTCAGCTGCATGCCCTGCTGGGCGCAAAAACGGCTTCCCACTTGGTGTCCACTCTCTCTAGCTCTATATATGCCGAGCCTGACACCCCGCGTAGCCCTGCTCGGGCTAAGTGGGCTAGTGAGTTAGCACATGACATAACTGACCAGGAATGGCACTACTGCTGCACACAGACTGAGAGGGTGTCTGCTAGTGGCAGGTTACGCATCACACACTTCAAGTTCCTACAAAGATACTACTACACCCCTGCTCGATTGCACAGGTTTGGGCTGCGGGAGGACGCTAGATGCGATAGATGCCGGTCAGACTGTGCTGACACGCTGCACTTGGCTTGGAGCTGCACGGCCCTTCAGGCGTATTGGGAGCAGGTATTTGAGGCGGAGGGGAAAATGCTGGGGGTCTTGATCCCGCCGACTCTGCTGATGGGCATCTTGGGAAATACGGAGAAGCTCTCAGTGCCCTATAGGAGGCTGGCCTCGCTGTGCTTTCTTCTTGCCAAGTGGAGAGTCGCTTGCAGATGGGGAAGGGGAAGGGCACCTAAATTTAAAGATTGGCTGGAAACAATGATCCTTTGGCAGGACCAGCTTGCCCTTTACTCAGACCTCCTTCCGACTGGCTCCCGACCCCGAGACATTTGGGGCCCTTTCACGACGTATCTATTGCTGAACCCTATGCTGCCGGGAGAGGCGAACCCCCCCCCCCCCCCACCTTGACTGGCTTAGGGACTGAGTAGCACGCGTGGGCATAGCGGACGATCTCTGCGACGCCGGGGATTGTTGTTGGCTGGGGGCCCCTTTAGGCATCCTGGGTTGGCGAGCCCGCCTGCTGCCCTTATGGTCACCTGAGGCCCGGCTGCCTGTGCCGGCTGGCTCAGCGTCTGGTCAGATGGGGAGCACGTGTGACCGGCTACGAACTTGCTGAGTCAGAGAGACCGCTTACAGAGTTGATAGTGTTGATGTGGGAATATGCATGGTGGCGATTTCGTATATGAGCCTAAGGTCTATGGGTCAGGGAACTTCTTGGATTGTTTTGGGATTTCCATTCTTGAATTGTATGCTTACAGTGAGCTTAGTTTGGGCTGGGGCTTCTAGTTGTTGCTTTCTTTTTTTTCCTTTTTTTTTCTCTTATTGATTAACACTACCTTTGTTCCCATAAAACGCAAACCCAATCTATGCTGTTGCGCGGCCGGCCCTTTCGGTTCTCTCCCTGCTCCTATGCTACGCTGCCGGCCCGCAGTGGTTGTAGGCAAAATGCTGTGTGCTGACTTTCTCTGCTGAATAAAGGTTTTCAAAAAAAAAAAAAAAAAAAATTCAATAAAATCTGTTGTTAAAAAAAAAAAATGGAGGACGGCAAGTAAAATATAAAAGAACATATTTGATTGAAAGGTGGAGATGTGCAGGAAACTAGGTAGTGACTTTAAGGAAAAAAGTAACTACCTCTGTATTTGGTTTGGGGGAAAAAAAGGTTATGTTGTTTCGGATATGGTTGGAATTACTAAGAGTCAACCACACCTGCTACAGTTAATGTGAAGCTAGTATGCTGTTTAGAGAACGTCTTGTGAACTGTTTGCCTACTGTGAGGCAGAGACTGTTGGAAAAATGGTTACTATAAAAACAGAGCTAAGAGAGTACTGGGGGAAAGGGAACAAAAGAGGCTGCAGTGTGAAACTGAAAAGTAGACTGGTGTACATAATTTGCTCATCAGGGAGTGAATGTCTTATAATTGACAATATTGTACAAAATGAAACATAAATGTGAAGCATTAAAAGCAGATTGTTGAATGTTTTTAAGGGCTTCTATGTGGATCCGCTGCTGATTCACACGTGGGCCACGTTGAGCACTACAGTGGATCTGTGGATCCTAAAAAAAGCTACCAAATTGGGCTTCTTTACAGGAGACATGAAAGGGTTAAAAAATAGTGACTTTTTTTGAAGTCGTATAACAAAAATGTAAGATGAAAATAAGTTTTTGATTTGCTAAGTAAAGGAGTATGAGTAAGAGCACATTAGGAAGGGTAGCCATTTTAGGTACTTTTCTACTGAAACTGGAGGAGGATTGTCATAGTTCTAACTATAGATTTGGAATGGAAAACAGATATTAACAGATATTACAATACAATAGGACAAGAGCAAAGAAAAACTTTACAGGAATTGTTAATTAGGTTGTACTATTAACAAAAGTATATTTAAAATCAAAACTGAGTATATATAAACTGAAAGAAAATGTGTAGCTTCTAGACATTACTATAAAAGGCAAAATAGAAGGGAGTTTAGATGAGAACATTAATTTAAAAATACAGTGAGCAGCATAGGGGGAAGAATAATTGCTATACTGAAAATATAATTATTTTACTTAGCCAGTATGAGTGACTGTGTTAAAAATTAGATATGGGTGTTTGCTTAGGTGCAATTTAATAGTATGGAATTTGTACCCCCTTACTCAGTCAGACCAGCACTTACACACATACTTCCACTCCCACAAAAGCACTTATGTACCCACCACTCATAAAGCCAGACAGTGAATGGCACCCTTCAAATCCATAAAACCATTCACACACCCATTTTCTCACCTATACATCCACATACATAGTCATTCACACACCCATACAGGCAGTGTCACACCCACTCACACACCTATACAGCCATTCATGTACCCAACACTCAGACAGCTACACACAAACGTACACACCCAGTTTTACACCCAGTCACCCATCCATACAGCCACTACCACTAACGTACCTATTTACAAAACCATGCAGCCACTCACACCCAGTTAGACAGTGACAGAGGCCCTTACACATACATTCACACACCCACACAACCCCTCATTTATCCACCACGAATAGAGCCACTTGCACACAGAGTTACACACCCAAACACCTACTAACATAGCCAGTTACCAATCTATATAGCCACTTACATACTCATTTAGACACCCATACATTCACTAACACACCCAGTCATACACCAACATAGTTACTTATATATCCAGTGACACACCCACAGAGGCACCGATACACACACTCACATATACACTCACCCACTCACACACCCAGTCACCTATCCGTACAGCAACTCATATACCCATTTAAACACCCATACTCGGACACTTACACACTGACATAACCAATTACATAGCTACTTACTTGCTCATAGCATGTAATCTAATAGTATGTAATCTCAAGTTAAATGTATTCTATATTTGCTTTCCAGATATCTACTTGTGTTTGAAGAGGAGTGGAAGATAAAAGGATGAGGTGAAAAAATATTAACAATTATGCTTCTTGACAGCATCCATAAACTTGGCAACAGATGGCATATTTAGTGCAATGGCATACGGCATTTGCTACAATGAGTGACAGTCCTGCAGTTTTGGTGAAACAGTGAGAATGGTAAGTATCTGGCCAGGTGGTAAGGGTCCCACAGATGGTCCAACTGCTGATGATGATGCACCACCTTCCCTCTTTCTTATCATCCTCTGATACTTTCTTGTCTGTATGGTTTTCAGGTGTTTCAAAACAGGATGTTCCACTTCTTCACTTTACCTCTGCCAACATTTGTTTACTCAATGTAAGGTGCACAAGGTATCTAATATATTAACGCTCGTTGCTTCCTCAGGCACTCCGCAACCGGTACATACACAGAACACTTAACTCTGCCCACTACACTGCATGAGCCAAGCACTGGCGACCTTTCACACCTGTACCTAATACAGCCCGTGCAGACCACCAGTTACGGCTGAACTGGGAACACCAACCAGCCCTGGCAGTTTGCTGCTCAACAGGTCCTGGGAGCGGGGGGAGGCCCTGGGGGGGAATTGGTGGGGAGAAGTACTGCAATGGCATCGCTTCACCTAGTAAAAAGCATGAACGGAGCACCAGCAGAGTTGCATGTGTAGGGCAGGTCTCCCATAGCGTTACACAGAATATATTCAAGTGAAGACTCAGTGAGTCTAACCATTCCTGGAGCGGCTCTCATGCCGTTTTCATCATGAGAGTAGCTCCATGATTAGTCGGAGCATGCTAACACAGCGCTCCTTTAAGACTAGGAGCCTGTGCCTGCAGTCTGCCCAGATGGTTTACAGCAGGTATGGGTGCGGACTGAAGTGCGCATGTCAAGCTGGCCGTCACAAGACAGCCAGCCAAATCAACATGCACACATTAGACAAGTAATTCCTGCTGCCAATCAACAGCAGGAATGGCCCCACCCCCACCCCCAAGACGAGACACAGTGCACTTTATTAAAATGGTCATGTCCATTGCCCATTTTAACAAAGCTGCATCTGTAGCAGGTGTGGCGACGCTCCTCTGCCCAAAGAAGGAACCGCAGCTGTTGAATAAATATATATATATATCCAAAAAACAAGTTCCCAAACCGTCCATACTCCAATGGGAAGAAAGGGTCCGGACCCCACTTTTCGTGCCAAACTTCTATTTTATTTCATAAACCGCTCCAGCTTGTTCTGAAGCGTTTCGGTCACTACCGTGACCTTGATCATATATATAAATGTACGTTGATTTTACCTTGCCGTGTGTGTGTGGTTGTGTGTGTGTATATATAAATATATAAATATATATATATATATATATATATATATATATATATATATATATTACCTACTGGCGGTCGCCAGTAGGTAGTTATAGTTAGGACCCTGTTTCCATAGGAAATCCGCAACATTCTATTTGGAATAACTTTGGCGCCGGTCGACGAATCCTCGCGAAATTTTCAAAACTAATGGGGCGCTACGCTCCGCTCCTACCCTGAAAGTCTCGGGGGGATTCGTCAAGCGGGGGCTGAGAAAAAAGGGGGGTCCCAAAACGCGTTTTCCCCATGCATTTTTCCATAGGACCTTTAGACACAGCTACAGCCCGAACGGCTGAACAGAGTTACTTGAAATTTGGCAGAGAGGTAGTCTACAGGTCAAGGATGTGCCTTTTGTAGGTTTGGTGTAAATCTGTTCAGTATTTCCAAAGAAAATAGCATTTAAATCAATATATATATCTGTAAGCGCGCTCCGAGCGCGCACCGTAAGCTTACTGTACGCGTACGGTGCCGTGCGCGAGCGCGATTCTGATCGGCTGTTAGATCTTAGCAAACATTCGAATCGGTCGAAACCAGGAAGTGTCGGCCGCCATTTTCTCTCTCGCACTCTGAGGGGGGGAGGAAAAACAAAGTTGGATAACATGAAAAGGGGCAGGCTAGACAGCTCCTGACCCCTTAGCCTTGGTCAGGGTGTCCCAGAAGGACCCCCAAGGCCAAAAATTAAAAATTATTTTTTTTGAAAAAACGCCGAATGCGCTTACCGTACGCGTACGGCAAAAAATAAATTTTAAAAAAACAAACTCCACTTATTCCCCCCCCGTGTGCAAAAGGTGCCCACAGGGCACATTTTGTGCATAGCATATACGTGCGATGAACATTTAATAGATAACCTTTCACAACGAAGCGCATAATATGTCATCCGTGTGCGGACGGTGCGCGAAGCGCATCGTGCGTACATGGCCCATCCAGCGTAACGTGGGAACGCGGTGCGCGTAGCGCACCGCGTGCCCACCGTGCGTGCACGGCACTAACTGCGTAAAGTGGGCACGCGGTGCGCGAAGCGCACCGTGCGCGCACGGAACGAACTGCGTGAAGTGGGCGCGCACGGCACGAACGGCATAAAGTAACTTAGCATTTAAAAAAACGTACAAATTCACTGAAAAAACCATAGGTTTCACACACGTTATAGTTAGGAATTAGCATTTAAAAAACCTTGCAAATTCACTGAAAAAACCATAGGTTTCACACAAGTTATAGTTAGCTGTACATTTCACTCGTAAAAAACCAATGAAATTCCACGTTATAGTTAGTGCAGGCAACTATAACTCACGCGACCGCAATCCTCTGCTGATGCTAATACTGTATTTAGACACTTATTTGCCCATGTCTTCTTCCATTAAATTTTAGCTATACATATATTACAAATATTTTTTTTTCATAAAGACACATATGTCATCAGCAGAGGATTGCGGTTGCGTGAGTTATAGTTGCCTGCACTAACTATAACGTGGAATTTCATTGTTTTTTTACGAGTGAAATGTACAGCTAACTATAACTTGTGTGAAACCTATGGTTTTTTCAGTGAATATATATATATATATATATATATCATGCTTCAGTTTGCCCAAACAGTGAGAAGCACTCTAACACCGGCACTGACTTCAAGCCCTTTATTAGGTCCAGGTACAATGCGCCTGCTGATACCTTTAGCAGCTGTACACCACATACGCCTGACGCGTTTCGAAGATCCAAACTTCTTTCTCAAAGGCTGGTGGTAATGAAACAGGTAATCATTACCACAATACTTTATTTATTTTTAGGACGATCAAAGTACATTCAGAATAACATGATTTAAATACATTCAAATATTCAGTCACAATTTAAAATGAACAATCGTAGGGTCCACTCCATGTAGAAGCAGTTGTAAAAATCCCATGTAAAACATTTCTTACAACAAAAAGATATTATATGAAAATCACAATAACTAAAAATATCATTCCAGTCCCCATAGAAGAAATCAGGCTGTATACTAAGATCTATAAGGGTGCACCTGAGCTCAGGAAAGTGTGCGAGCCAAAGGTCATACAGAGGTCACTAGTAGTGGACATAGATAGTTGTGCAGTACCAGTGTTATTAGACCAGAACTCCCTAGACCAAACTGGGTCAGAGCGTCCTTTACGTGGCCTACCCACTTGATTTTACCAGATTTATCCACCCGCACTATTTCTTTAAAGGCGTTTATAATAATCTTCCAAGGTCGGTGTGGACTTCAGCCGATGCCTATAGAGCATTGGTCTTAACTGGGCCTTAATGCACCACTGACGTGATGCCTAAGTCCCGACGTAGTGATACTGGAGATGTGCTTTTAGGGAGGCTGACAAGGGCCCTTAGGAAAGCATTTTCTGCGACACCAAGTTGGGTTAGGCTTAAGGAGTCCCACAATAATGCTCTTTACAGCGCACTGCCCTCAGCCTTGGTCCTTTATGCTTTCAGAGCTGGGGAGATACACCTAGCTTGTGAGGACTTCTAAAGTCTCAGGATAGCTGATGCTTGATGGGTTACGCTCAGACTACTTTTTATTTGTTTTATCTGGGGATGCCATGCCATAGTCTTAGTTAACTTAATTTCCAGGTTTTCAAATTCTGTGACCTTGTCTAGGGACTTTCCATCCAGCAATATCTTACCCCTGAATGAACTGTGAGGGCTAGTGGGCTTAAATTGTGTTTCTAAGTAGTTGATCACCAGCCCTCGGTCATTGCAGAATGCCACACACCTGTTCACCGGGGATTGTAGGCCAGTAAGGGTTTTGAACACCAACAAGGTGCATCTGCAAAAAGGAAGAGTGGGATCTTTTGGCCAGGGGCATCACACTCGCCAGCGTCCAGGTAGGTGACAACTTTGTTAAGGTACAGGGATAATAGGGTTAGGCGAGCAAGCACCCGTGGCATAGGCCTTTGTGGAATTGTGGAAACAGGACTTCTGTCTTGCATAGAATCCATATTGTCTTGCTTACCTCTGTGATACTCAATGAAGACAAGGAATGTAGACCTTTTTTGAACTAATGTACCTTGTTGAAATAAAAACAGCCTCTATATCAATATAATGCAAAGCTCGTTTAAGAACCACTCATAACTTGCAATTGTATGCTAGCTCAGCAAAGTTAGGGACCATTGGGCCCTGTCAGCATACTATATTTGGTTGAGACAAAGTGTTTACCTCCGACTGGCTTTTTGATTGCGTAGACTTGTAAATACTCCTGTGTCACAACCTATCATGCAGGTATCACACGATTATTAGCTATTTGTGATTGGCTTCATACATAATGATTGTGTAATATGTACCGTCTGACACTGGACATGTGATTTATTGGTCCATAATTATTGAGAAATTCTGCTCTGCTTAGGATTTCATTGGCTATGTAATGAAACACAATTTTTCGGTTTGCAAGAGTAAAAGATTGTGATATACTTCTCCAATTTAGAAATTTTTTCGTCAGGCCAGCTGTCTTCATGTCACGTTAATAAACTTCCTTTTCTACATGTGATCTCACAAGTCTGTTTCTGATTTTTATTTAGACTTCTACTGTTGGTGGAGAATGCCGCTCCTGGCTTAACTGCTACTGACAGCCTGCTGCTGCCATAGCACTGGTCTGGGGAGACTTGGTCACCGCTTCTCTGCTTTCGGCTTAGTTGCCCCGATTACCTTCAGTGCTCCCTGTCTCCATCTGAGGGCTAGATGCTGCAGCTGTAAGTATCTGTCCCTCTCAGGCCAGTTTTTGCTACGGCACTTCTCCACACTCCCTTGAGTTAATATGGACGGGGAAATGGAATTGCTTGCTGGAATACTTTTCTCGCTGTGTTTTGGATTGGTTTCTCTAGGTATGTACTTTGCAACTTGTGCCTCAGATAGGGTGAAGGATAGTGCTGTTTTTAAGATAGCACAGGGATAGGAGAGCTCCGCTGAGACATTGATTTTGAGGATTGGCAGGAGGCATCCCTCTAAGGTTAAGGCATTGATTTTTTTGGAGAAGGGCGGAATGCCCCCCTCATGGCTAGTGCAGTTGTATTGTTGTGAAACCCCTGTGCTGGGCACCTCATGCTCCACTTGAGCGTAGGCGCAGGGCACTGAGGCCCACTGTGGACAATGGCTGTGGATGATGGCTGGGCCTCCGGATGTAACTTGGTGTCCACCCAGTTACAAAACGGAGGGGGTTTGTACAGTTTTGATATTTGGTGATTTTGCTGTACTGTTTCTTTTCATAATGATGTTTGCTAAATTGGGGTTTTCTTTACCTACGGCCAACTGACAACCATGTGCTGCTATTTTTTACAATGAGATTGTCCTTCCTTTTTTGGTAACACTGATATGATGTTCGTGTCTGTTACTGTTGTTCCTTACGTTTGTGTCTTTTGGTTCAGTGTTCCCCTGGTGCCATCAGAACATTTGCTATTTTTGATATTAATGATGTGTTAATAGCATATAATGCAAACTCAAGGAGATGATGTACAGAGCGCTGAAACCTTTCAGACACTCACCCCCAGTCATCTGTCTGGGTTGAATCCATCATCATTCTTTAGCTCACTTCGCCACCTCAGTTCAGACCCAGCATATGAAAATCAGTCTTGACCCTGTTTCTTATGGGAACAGTCCAGCCCGAACTGCAAAGCCAGGTCTTCCCTGGACCAGAAACAAGCATCTTGGGACCGGTTTCGGGATAACACCCCTCATCAGCCAGGCTAGGCTAGGCTAGGCTGATGCTGAAACCTCTCTGTCCATCTCCTTGTGTTTGCCCTAAGTTGGCAGGGAATGCCCCAATGTGGGTCTCTTGCTCACTTTGCCACTGGATTCAAGCTAGCCTGGCTGATGAGGGGTGTTAACCTGAAACAGGTCCCATGATGCTTATTTCCAGTCCAGGTAAGACTTGGCTTGGCAGTTCGGGCTAGACTGTTCCATGGGGCACAGGGTCAAGACTGATTTGCATATAACTGGGGTGGCGAAGTGAGCTAAAGAACGATGATGGATTCAACTCAGATCTGTGACTGGGGGCGAGTGTCTTAAAAGTTTCAGTGCTCCATCATCTCCTTGTGTTTGGTTTACTAGCATATAATGCCTGACTTGTTATATGGCCTCTCAGTTTTATGTTATATTGTACATGACCCACGACCTACATTGTTTTTCTTATACTGACCAATGTCTTCATCACACTCCGATTGCTACCATTCCTCCTTTCCTGGGAATAGGACCCTATGTAGGGTGTAAGGGTAGGTTACACTGGTACTGCTTACAGCAGGTTTCCCCACTTGTCTGTATTTGATGTGAATGAATCTGTGAGTGCATGCAGGGTTCATCCTTATCTGCACAATTTGTATGACAGTGGCTGTGGATTCAGTGAGCTTCATTTGCATTCAGTGGCAAACTCCCCTTAGGGGAGGATCCCAATGGACTGCAAATGCTGCACTCATTCTCACTTCCCTTTCCTCTCATATGTTCAGCTGAAAGGACGCCGGTTATGCCATTACCTAGCACCTACCAGCTCTTTTCTCTCCTCTCACTTGTGAACGCTTTTATAGTGAACTGTTTACAAATGCAGTGTCCTCTGAATGTTGGACCGCACTCTGCTTCAATTAACACAGGCTGCCGGCTGATTGAATGCCTGAGTTGTTCTTGAATGGAATGTTCGTTTCCCTACTGTCACCTGGGGTATGAGCGGGAGAGTTAATATACTAACTTCCTTTCGTTCCATTGTGGTCGGAGTGAAAGAACGGTTTGTGACACAGGTATAGTAATTATGCTTCCAAATAAAATAGCTTGCATCGAGAGTACAGAGGGCAGAAAGCTTGGCACTGCTGATGTACTCCCCCAGCTGCCAACAGTGTAGAGGACGGAAGCAAGAGGCAACAGATGCACCACCCTCTTCTTGTCTCCAGGTTTTCAATACACAAACATCATGAGACACAAAGGGGAATTAATTAGTGAAATTAAAGAGACATCCACCAGATGCAAGAGTGCCAGAACTGAATGTAGGAAACTTATTTTCTGAATTAGCAGATAAGGAGCTTGCCACAAGTGGCTTTCAGCATTTAATGCAAGAGGGTACACTGTACAACATGTTTAAGACTGCTCATGGTGACTTGGGAAGCGCACATCAGGCTCTATACGATCGTATTCATCAGTGCTTCTACAAGAAGATATAGGAGTTCCCACCTGTGTGACAAATAGCCTTCCCTGGCCTCAGGGATTTGAAGATCCTTATCTCCAACGAATAACAGCCCCTGCACTTAATAACATTCTTTTGGAGATTAATGATAACAAAAAGGGAATGGCATAGGTATAACATTTGTTAAGGTATTATTAGAAGAGGATAGGAGTAGTAAAGGGGACGAGAATGAGATAGAAAAACATACTTGATAGCACAGGAGCAAATGAATGTGCAGAACATTTAAATAAATGAACTGATGTACAATTTAAGATTTTAAGATGGCCCCCATGCGTGGGCTCCTGGGGCAAGATGATAGAATTGAGAAGGATTCATGTCTCTTCCATGGCCTCTATAGGCAATACTCCACTAGATCAGTGGCGGTGGTAAAAGATAGAATAAGGGACCAGGAATACGCATGACAACTATAATGCGCTTTCTGATTTGTTTCATTTTATTTCCAGCAAGGTGTACTCTTGAGGCTTGTAGGAAATACTATCTTACCTCCAGCAGGCTATAACCCCAATATGAATGGCTGGAAAGTTTATTACATTCCTTAGTGGCCAAGCGTTTCATTTGCGAATTCAAGAATTGACTTCTCCTGAAACACCTAGCGCTCCTGATAACTCCTTAAACCGGAAAAGTGAGGAAATGAGTTTGCAACGGTTGCTGAGCCTGTATCCAGACTTGTATAGCGAGGACGGAAGACCAATGATAGAGGAGCATTCTGGGTCTACCAGTGAAGTAATAAAGGTTCTGGAGTTGGAATTAGTGCCACAGGTAGTGAGAGTTGCAACAGGCCAGAACACAATGGGCAGGTGTCTGACCAGCGTGCAACACGCAGTTTCAATTGAATTATGATATTAACAGAATAAAGAATGATATGAACGCTTGCATATTCAAATAGTGTTAGTGGAGTTTAACTTCATCTTTTGATCTGACCCCCCTGGCTAACCACACTTTGGGCTGTGCACCATGAGCAAAGCCGCACAGTGTGCCACCATCCTGTGACTGCAGGAAGACAGAACGACGCAGGATAGCGTAGTCAGTTTGATATACATTCTTCGTAGTGGAGAATGTGAAAGAATAAACAATTAAATATGTATGTAGAAAGAAATTTATATTTTCAGAGAATATAAAGTTTGTGTAATGTTCATGAATTCTGGATGCAGGGATGTATATATATTTGTATTTTTATTAATAAGTTTGGCGCCACAGTGTTTTGTTTCTCCCCATGTTATGTCTTCGGTACAAGAACTTGGGAGAGGAAATTTTTTTTCTTACATGTCTATTTTTTGTTTCATGTTGTGCTTGTTGTCAGCTGATATCCACTTCAGTGCAAGGGGTAACACAAAGAGCCCAGAGGGATGGCATGTCAAGGTCCCTCACCCCTGTCAACTTCCTCACAGAGTACCCTGCAGCACAGAGAATACATATTTGTTTTAAAGACAGATCGAAATGCACTGCGCTACTAAATATTCTAGTAGGGGTCAAGTTACAAGTAGGTCAACCCGTAGGAACTCTTGGCCACATTGAGATGCAGTGCTGGGTCTGTTGTGGGCTAGTTTTAATGGGAGGAGGTCCCCAGATACGCTGCCCATATTAACAGCCCGTCAAGATCTTGCTTACGGACGGACCCACCCTCTCTTGTCCCAGGTGTACGAATGGGATCTCTTTAAAATAAGGCTTCCAGGAGCCACATTTACCGTCTTTGGCAGATGCCAGAATAGTTGACACCATACAGTACTCAACAGACAAACCTAACAGGGGTAACTTGTGGGCTCTATAGCACCGATAGGGGTAGCCCAATAAATAGTAGCCGAATGATGGATTATGTCCCTATGTGAAGTACTGCTGGCATCACCACTGCCCCTAGAAGAGCCAAATGATCAAATATACATACACATCCCACCATCACACATTTTTGTCCCGACCATGACCACGAACGGTGGTGAAGTACCGCAGGCTTGTAGACACATGTACATTCCAGACACCACATCGTCGCCTAGCGATTCTATCATCGTATTCGACACGAATGGGGTTGGACACCAGGGATTTCCCCCTGCTCTGCAATGGAAGGAGGGGTTCTTAACTGGGGTTGCTGACTGTCTTGGCACCACACATGCTTATCAACATGATGCACACACTGAGATGTGTCTGCCTTTTGCCCAGTGATGCTAGTGTGCTCACCACTAAAAGGCAAATTAAGGTATGACCTCACTTCAGTAACACGGTACTGCCAGGTGCCGATGGAGACTTCTTTGCTGATGGGTCTTGCCATAGGATAAGATGGTGACACTGCATGCCTGTTATGCTGGAGATACAGTTCTCTGGGGACGATAAGGGAAGTTCTTTATTCATTCACTATTGTTTTTCTCCCCTACAACATGAGAAGCCGGAGATGTGTTGACGAGAATGCAGATGGTTGAATCAGTAAATGAGACAGGATACCATGGCTGGAGTGAGGAATTATTGGTTCAAGTATATGACAGCCTTGTGGAAGTATGGACTTTGGATAATAGAAAACAAGGGTTTAGAAGGATACAAATGAAAGTAAAGTGGACTGATGGTGGAAAAGGGATACAGAGGAAAAGTTATTGTGAGAATTCTTTTGAAGTGAGAGGGAATAATTCTGGTTCATTTGAAAGTGAATTAATTGTGTGTTTTGATACATATATGTCATGTAACTAGAATTAATAATAATGATGCTGTTTCATAGGTGTAGATTGTAAGGATGGTGCACTATAATGCTCTTTGAGGTAGTGCATTTGCCAGGTACTAGAAGGAACTAACAATATGTGGTAGTGTTGAGTATATAAAGGTGATAGATGGTGGTTTGGTTTCATAAAGTGTATTAACATGTGAGAATACAGTATAAAATGTATAGCTATACTTGTTATAGATATATTTTACCGAACTAAAATGCTTTTATGGTACAAAATTGCAGAGTGAGTGTGACTGTGTGCAATAAGCTTACAAGTAAGACTTTTAACATTGAAAAGTGGAAGTTGTTTTCAAAGCGATGCTGACACCTCTCATACGTCCCTGATTTTTTTTTTTCCCTATTCTCACTGTAATGAAGAGGTTAGGTAAAGGTTGTGAGTATTTTCCATGTATGGGGAGAAGAATTAAAACAATTCACCCACTTTAAGAATTTTTTTCCTTATATAATGTGTTGCTGTGACAAGGATTCTTATACGTGCATTGCTGTTGAGGGCCAATATGGTACAATGTTTTGGTCCTCCTTTGATTTTGAAATTGATGATTTAAAGGACTGTGGTGAAGTGATGTTATTACGATTAACTACACACTGATTGATGTTTTGAGTTTTGCAAACTGATGGCGATTTTATTTTCACATTCTTTCCTTCACCTCCTTATGCAGTATAATTCGAAAAAATTGTTCTAACTGTTGCTTCCAGAGAAAAATTATTTATATTCACCAATAGATGCTATGTTGTAAGATGTTATGTCCTTTCAAATGTGATGCAGGTATCAACAGGGGAAGAGAGCATGCTCCCATCACACACCTGTATTGTTTTTCTTGATTTCGATGCATTTACCCCTTGGTAACGTGTCCACCCTTTTATGTCCGGTTAGGGGTTACAATATCATGCAAATGTGATTTTCATTGCTAAGCAATTGTGTCCGTAATGCATGTACTGAACAACCATTGTTCTCACGCCTAGCCACAGGTAATAGACAGGGAATGTTAAATGAAGAGTAAATCACAACCATGGGGGGCGTGGCTTGAACCGCCACAAGATGGCCGTGAATTTCTGAGGCTCCGCGCATCAGCCAAGATCTTACTTGCTGTGGAGTGGCAGCGTTTCTCCCCAAAACATATGGACCGGAGGGGCGTAGCTAGGGGGGGGCGGTGGGGGCGGTCCGCCCCAGGCGGCACTATTTTGGGGGCGGCGCTGCGCTGCACACGTGTATGAAGTGCAAGCGGAAATGCTTGCGAATGCAGCTGCACGCACGTTTCCAGGCCGACTTGAGATTTCATGCCAAACAGCTTTTATCGTTTTTGAAGGGTAAAAAGAAGCGGGGATAGATAGAATAGATCCCTGTGAGACAACCATTTTATGCTCTTAACTTTATAGGCTGTGTAGAGGTGAACCGCACTGAATGCCCTCCCGCCCGGCGTTCTGCGGCCCGCCCGTGGGAGAATCGGAGTCATACTTCTGATTGCGGCCACAAGTGCACTTTACCGAAGCTTTAAATTGCAGCAAAAAAGTAAGTAGAGCAGGGAATGCTCCGCTTTTGTTTCGTTAGTTATAATTTAAATAAATAAGCAGCCGCCGGCCGGTAACTGTTAGAATATAAATAAATCTCGTTTATTGTCAGGGTAGGGCAGGCTCCTTTCAGTGCACTCATGCATGCCTCCACAGACTGGCTGGCTCCGTCAGCGATGGCGCATGACTTTGGTCGTGTAATAATGATGTTAGTAACGAAAATTCAAGAAAAGCTCCGTACAAAAATGCACTTTTAAAGGTTGCACTGCAACTGGGCTCGGGGACCTGAGTGCAGAGTAAACAATGAAAGGTGAAAAGGGTGCGCGTATTTCAGACGGTATCCTGTTGTAAGGTACTAAATGTGGATCATTATTTACAATTGCTGGCACCAATGAAAGGAGCTAATGACTTGATGCATTGGCAAAACCTCCATACGTCATGACTGGCTTACAGACAACCAGTGACAGATCGAATGTGAGTTAGGATACTGACAAAAGCCTATGGCTGAGGGGTAATCAGCTCACAGTTACTCAGTATAGGTTGTATGAGCTCTGAGGCAGCTAATACTGTCTCAGACTTACGTCAATGTTAGTCACACGTCTGACCCTCAGGACATAAACATGAGAATACTGCATGAAATGCCATTCAATCAATGGAATACTGAAGTGTTTCAATTTAATTTCAATGCCATTTATTAGACCGTGTGGCCTTTAAGAGGTGACCCACACAAGACTTATTACAACATGTGTTGTCGCCATCAGTTATACTGTCTTACATTGAACAGAGCGATATGCCATTTGTCGCTTAGTGTACACTGCGCCCATTCACCGCACTAAACATCTGATACAGCACTGTCTGCTATTACTACGAGGATCTATGTCAGTTTTCACACAAACACAGGTGTCTGTATTCATTAGTTAGCAATCATCCAATCACATGTATGTAAAGAAGTATATGTATTAAGAGGATAAGATGAAGCACTGAGTTTGCAATGTGGATGCAATCATCATGTTCTTCAAAGACATGGATTTAAAGCAAATAACTGTGTCTTCCTCCTTTTTCTGTTTTGTTCACAATTTTTGTGTTCTGATAAATGTATGTGTCCCTAAACAGTGCTACTAAAAACAGCCATATTTCACTCTAGAAGTTTGACGCTATTCCTAAAAGGCTGAGTGATTTATGAGTCCGAAGGACCATAATACTGAAATATATAGTGAATAAATGAGGGATGAGTGCCAATTATAAGCCGACACCGCAGTGGAGGGAAACTGTTAATATCATAAACCTAACTCCAGACAGGATCAGGTATTTTTTTTACATGTCCTGCCGGGCCCCCAGGAAGACATTGCTGCGACCCTGGTAGGGCCTTGGCAAAATAAAGTACGTTACGGTGAGCGCTGTTTTTAAAAGACACCCACCGCGCACACTGCAGTTCTGCTGCTGAGAGCATTGCCCTTTCTGCCCGGGTCAGAGCACCGTGGTGTATGGACTGCCCCACAGACTCGAGCACAGCACTGTCTGTGAACAGCTGAGCAGAGCAGCTGTCAGCAGTGAGTTTGCCACTGCAGCTTAGAAACTACAGCCCCAGGCAGGATTTTCCCATTGGTAAGTGGCCTGTAACACTACGGCGCGAAACACTAGAATCAGTGCAGTGATGTTTGTGTTTAGGAAGAGAGCACGCAATAAGGTTCAGATTGCAATAAGAAAATGAGTTGAGTTGCTGAACTAAGTACGATAAGGTGTTCCGTAGCCAAACATGATCTGTCAATTTTACACTGTCAAATGCAACCAATTTGTCTGTGGCTTTGCAAGAAGCAGTAATGATTACAAGTGTAAAATCATGTAAGATGTGAGTAGTTTGTGGGTATATAATCGTTTTACAGTAGGATCAGGTGTTTTGCAGCAGTTCCAAGTTCTTTTCATAACTTGTCCTTTCTCAAATAAGTGTCATTTCTTAACGTTTATCTGTTTCCATGTACTTAATTTGTTGATTTTGCTCGAAACATAGTGTCATACATTTAGTAGTTGAATGTCATTCATAGGTGTCCTGAAACCTTGAAAATGTCACACATAAGCACTCTTAACATGTGGCAGCTATGCAGTCTGTGTTTCATGTCAGATAGTGCCCTTCCATTTCTGGTGCTTTGCAATAGTTTAAGATGATTGTAGAGTTTTTCGTTGCTCAAATGGCTGTAATTTCTGATATATATGTTTCACTCATTTTCATTGCTTGATTTTTACTGGTGAGAAAGTGTTACTCATAGTTGTTGAATGTCACTCATAAATAATTACATTGAAAATATGAAAATGTCACACATTAGCAATCTGAAACCTTGGCAGCTATGAAGTCCGTGCTGGAGGTGGGACTGGAGCGCCGACTGCTGCTCCCTGTAACAGTCCGGTGAGACTGAGAGACGAGCCGGGGCTGTCCGATCTGCAGGCGGACAGCAGCCCTGAGCCCTGCCCGCGGCCTCGTGTTTAACTTTGGGCCTGCAGCAGGGCATCGCTGACTTTTGAACCCTTAAGTAATATACAAACACACCCTGAGCTCTGCACCACCACCAACCTGTTTATTGAAGACTGTTTCGCAGCAACCCAAAGCAACCCCCTGGTCCGGGATCAATGTGCGAGGCTCCCGGGGAGGTCGGGGTGAGAAAGAGCGATACATCCCGAGACTCAGGGCTGGGGTGGAGCCAGGCCTTAGGGAGTCCAAACACCTGCAGCCAGGCCGCTGGCGCGCTCGAGTCCAGTGCGATTTCATCTTTTCTAGCCACCCTAGACCACACTCCATTTCAGCCATCCTAAACAGACGCCTTTAAACAGCATCATCGCGTCTCCTATTCTCAACCTCCCCCAACCCGGCACCCCCACACCCCTAACTAATTTCTAAATCGTAATCTTCTTGAATTCGAGCCGCGCCACTCTCCTTCAGTAATAGATTTCCTGACCTCTGTTACAGTTGACCTCATCTCTCACGTGTTTTTCTTCTTCTCTCAAACCATCACCAGCCACCTTTGCCTGCCTCCACACACCCACTCACGACGACCCCCCCCTTTACCTTCACGGGGCCCTTCACACTCTTCCCCCCCTTGTGCATGGGTGATCTGTGACGTTTGTGGCACCCCAACACATCCTTTTTCCCCTTCCTATAGCGCACTGTGTCATTCATAAAGCACGCGGTGGAACTTTCGAGCCTACCACCACCCCATGTCTAAATTATTGCTAGAGCTCCTATTGCTTCTGCCCAACACCTTTCTTGGTAGCCTTTAGGCAAACAACCTTTAACAAATGAGCCCCCCTCCGAGGTTAGAAGAGAGTAGTTCTTGCAGTTTTGACTGTTTAGTCACTGACCTCTGTTACTTCAGCAATACTGGAAGTTATACAGTTCTTTTAACAGGAGTGCAGGCTTTTGGAAGCAAGTGGATGAGAGAGCATGAAACTGCCTGCGCTGTGGGCAAAAATAGGTACATTGTATTTTTTTTACTCTTGAAAGTAATGGGGGGTAATTTTGGGAGAACATTGGCAAAGCAGGTTTTGTTTTGGGGTAAAATGTTTCCGTACTAAAATGGAATGCCTTGAAGCTGTGGACTGTCTTGCAGCTCCAACACATGGGTGGGAACTAACCTAGTTAGTCAGTATGCAAGTGACATCATGGTGTGTGCCATCACAGTCAGTGATGTCACAATGCATGACATCGCACATGGCATCACAGTAACCAACAGCACAAGAAGTAACATCAGATATTGTGATCTCACATATTTGTTTTTATTAGGTACATCATGAGTGCATTTAAGCACATTATGAGATTTACCAAATTAGATTTTGCTTTGGGGCTGTGCTAAAAAAAAAAAGTGGCGCAATCCCGATGCAAAATCTGCGTCTCAACTAATTTTACACATTTTTTAAAACCCTGCCACAAAGAAATTGGCAACAAGGAGAAGCATGTTAGTAGATCTTTTATGATTAATTGGTTACAAAGTCTGCGTTTTCTAATATTTTTTTATAGGGTTTAGACATCTGCTGCAGAGGTGCCCAGTAAATGTCAGGGGATAATACTTGGTGAAATAACCCTGGAGATTAACATTTTTCTTGGAGAGATTTCTGTTTGTGTAGTCCCAGATCTGACTCAAAGTAGTATAGAAGGTTAATGTGCCTGCAAAGCACATCATGTACTATGCAGATGGCAGAACTGTATATTTTTGGGGGGGGGTGTAGCTAGCTAAGTGGGTTACTGCTTTGAACACAGATCCTTTTGTTACTTGCAGTTCTTAAATACTAAGCCTTTTAATATAGCACAGGGAGCTATGTAGGATATGTGACTGCTACACCTTTTAACCCTCACTGACACATGCAACACATCTTGTACACTGATTTACACACTTGCGTGATTTATTGTCAATCTGTATGTTATGTAAATCTCTCTGACACCCTGCATTGGGATGCGAGGTTAGTATTGGGCTTGCTGCACCTCCGCTCCGACCTTTGCTTTCACCTGCAGTGGAGTAGAGAGTGGCGTCATAACTTAAACACTGCCAATCCACCCCCGCTGCTCACCGTCTTTTCTCCCCCGCACACCTCCTCACCCGCTTCCTGCCATGGGCGGCAATCTGGGGGATAGCCCCGGGCGCCAGAAGCTCTAGCTACGCCACTGGGACCGGTGCTGTTAGCAGTATAGACGCGGAGAGCAGGTAGCTGTCTTTTTTCATCTTAATGTGCCGTATTTCGCCCCTGCTTCTCCCGCGTCTTGTTTTCCTCAGAGGATACAGTTGCGGCTGGCATTTTGTCTGCCGCGGGTCGCGGCGGTGACTGGCTGCTACTTTCAAGTGTACTGTCATTCTCTATGCAACCGACATTAGAATAGATATTTCATACTTTTGAAGATGCTTTGTTGGCAATTTGTTTACCTCATATTGTTCAACGTAAGGCTGATTTCGTTCTGAGGATTGCCAATTAATTATTTGCTGACTTTCTGCTCACATACAAGCTAGCCATCAACAAAGGAGGGTGAAATTAAGTATTAGCAGAGGATTGTGTCTGTCCTCCTCTGAGAGTTCTTTTGCGTCAAGTCATTAGCTCTGCTAGGTTGCCAACTTTGGTGAATAATCTTTCCTCATTTGTATATGGAACCCCCTTCTTCCTTCTGTCAAAGTGTTGACTCTGCCACCATGTCTTCCACACATAAAGACTCCACCACGGGTGCTTCAAAACTTCAAAAAAAGAGCTGGGTTCTCCCTCAAAATCTCCATTGCCTATAACACTGGAAGATCTCAGGGAGAAGATAACGCATTTAAAACCCTTCGTAGTTGATACCAACGCTACCCTTCAGAGACTGGAGGAGAAATGGTCCAACTTAGAGTCAAGGGTTACAGTGGTGGAGCAGAAGATTACTGACACTTAGGACATGATCCTGAAGGTGGAAGCTCTGTCTAGAGCAAACAGCAAACAGAAGACTTGGTAAATCACAATAGGCGAGACAATCTTAGATTTTATGGTATTCCTGAGGGAGAGGAAAGCTCCGACATGATCGCCTTTCTTAAACTCCATATCCCTAAGCTAGTTGGCCTGAAGGAGGGCACCACTATCAACCTACAACGTGTGCACCGTATTGGTCCTAAACCTGGAGGTTCCCTCTCCACTTCGTCAGTCAGCCGTCCCAGAGGGATAATAGTTCTTTTCCTGGAATATACTGACTTGTTGATGGTTTTGTCTTCAGCAAAACAAAGGGAGCAGATGTTATGGTCTGGTCATAGAGTTTTTCTCTCGCAGGATGTGGCCCGTGCCACCACCGCCCGTCGTAAGGAATTCCTTTCCTTCCGTACTGCTCTCTGTTCTATGAATGCCAGATACGGCCTTGTTCATCCTTGCTTTTTTAAAGTCACCTATAAGGAACGGACCCATTCTTTTGACCGCCCTGAGGATTTAAAACAATTAATTTTTCGTCACAAAGGAGGAGAAATGGACCTTGGGAAAACCCGATTACTAACTTTTCTGTCATGTTTTTGTTTCCCATTTGCTTAATTATTTTCAAATTAAAGATCTAGATGTTTTTCTCTGTCATTATTTGCCTGTTCATTTTGTGAAAGTCATATGTTTTACCCTCATAAAATATCATCCTTTAATGATGTTGTAGTTTTTCTCACCAGGTATACCTTGTCTAGTACGGATTCCCCTCCTTACTGTTCTCTCCTCATTGTGCCTCCCTGTTAGAAATTGGAACCCCTGGTTGGTGTTGGTAGGTACCAGCGACAAGCAGGGACCCTTCACTTCTAGTCAGGGCATAGGATTACCCCTAAGAATAACCCCTGCTCACCCTCAAGGTTGCGTGGCACGAGCAGACAAGGCTAATCCCCAGGCGTTTATACAGTTAAGCATTAGAGGGCATACACGAAGTAAACATATCAGTTGCACCACAGAGGGACACCAGTCAGGTTTTTATAAAAATACGTAGGCTTTATGAAAATATCGATTCTTATGCAGACTTAAGTACAAGACCATAAATAACGTTTTAGGATGCACACAATACTGTTTTGGTTTCAAGCGTTCTCTTTATAAAAGCTTAAAGTCAGGCTTGTGCAGCGCGTATTTCTCGGGGCGGCCCCCTGGGGGTCGAGGTGAAATTACGGATCTTTTCAAGGAGACGGACCCCCGGGTCCGCGGTGTGCACTCGTAGGTGCGATGCACACAAAATACCTGACAGGCGGGTTGGGACGATGCGGGGCCACACGAAGACGGTCGTCGGCAGCTACTGCAGGCAGGTCCGGCTCTCAGCAAGCGCCGCGATGCGGGGCGTTGGGGCGGGACCTCCGGAGGTGCTGCGGAGGGGTCGGGCTGCGGCAAAGTCCGGGACGGGGGACTCCTTCGTTAGCAAGGCTGCTTCCTCAGGGGCGGCAGAACGGCACTCAGCGGCCGGTACGTGACGTACAGGGCGGCTTCTCGGATGCGGCACGGCATCGGGGGGTGAGACAAAGATCAAGGGTACGCTCATAGTCTCTCCGGACTGCAATGTGAGTGGTGGTGCGGCTGAGTCGTGAAGGGGAGAGCGAGTCAGGTGCGGGGCGGCCCCAGCGGGACACGGTGCGAGCTACGGCTTCACTTAGCAGAGGCACGCAGGGTCGGGCGGCACCAGCACAGACTCGAGGCACTTCAGGGCAATGAAAAGATTAGCGAGGCACACTCAGCGACGGCGTCAGCGGGGCACGAGCACAGGCAGTCCAGCAGCTCAGTGTTGAAGGGGGAAAGAGCCCAATGGTCCTGGGGCTCAGTTCAGGGGGCAAGCTCAGTTCCAAGCCCTTGGAGATTTGTTCACAAAAGCACAAGTTAAAATTAAAGTCTTTCTCAGTCTTTTCCTCTCCTTCTTGCAGCAAGGCACCCACCACAGGCCAGTCTCCCAGGTCAGAGACAGTAGTCCTCCATGCAGCTTTCCCAGGTCCTTCTCGTCGGGCAGAGGTTCTTCTTGGCGCAAACAGGATCTGATTTCTTAGGAGCAGGGCTCCTACATTTATACTACATTTCTTTTGTTCTCCCAGGCCAGGGGGGCCCTTGCCTAGTTCAGTCGGGTTTCTGAGCACTTTGTTTTTGCGATGCAGGCTGTTTCTTTCAGGGTGCAGGGGAGAGCCATCAGACGCTCCACAGGGGGTGGAGCCAGCATTGTGGTGGCAGAGCACACTCCGATTCAGAGTCCAGGTGTACTCCTCCCCCCCATCTATCTGCCAATCTTCCTATTCACCACCAGGCTACCTAGCCCTGCCCATCTGGGTTTCCCCCGCCCTGTCACTCACACAAGCCAGACAGCAGATACACATCACGCAGAGGCGGGCTGAAATGGTTAGGCAAGCAAAGGCCAACTTTCTAAAAGTGGCATTTGCCAACGCAGAATATTAAAATAAACCTTACTAAAAGATGTACCTTATTATTCTGAGTTCAGGCATACTAAACTCGATTTTCTACCATGTTCCCTGGGTCTGTTAGGATCATAGGATGTAACAATCTTAACAGCCCATTCTGGCCTATGAGAACAGGTAGCCTTACAATAGTGAAAAACAAAAATGGCTGTAATTCACTATTAGGACATGCCACACACATCAGGGCTTGTCCTACAATGCACCCTACCCTTGGGCCTACCATAGGGCTGACTAATATGAATTTAAGGGAAGGTTTAGGGACTGGCAAGTGTGTGCACTTGCGCAGTCAGCATGACAGTACCACACTGCACGCAGGTTCTGCAATGGCAGACCTTAGACATATTTTACCAGGCCGCGTCTGGGGGTGGCACAACCAGTGCTGCGAGCCCACCAGCGGCATTTTTATTTACACGCTCTGGCACTCCTGGTGCACTTTACTGGGGTCTGATAGTAAACCAATTAAGCCAATCGTTGAATCCAACCAACATATACATTTTACATAGGGAGCACTTGCACCGTGGCACTGGTTGGCAGTGGCACAATGCTCTGAGCGGCCAACACCATAAAAACACATGAGGCACAGCGACAAAAAGTGGAAGGGAGACTCACGCCAAGGTGACAGGTCTAACACGTTTCCCCTCCAGCTGAAAGGTGGGGAGAACTACCCTACCCCCGGGAATTCCTCATCACTAAGGCGGAAAAATCTGGACAGACCGTCAGCATTGGCGTGATCTGTACCAGGGCGATGTTCCACTGTGAAATCCATCCCCTGTAGGGAAATGGACCACCTCAACAGCTTTGGATTCTCACCCCTCATATGCATCAACCATCTGAGGGGCCTGTGGTCTGTCTGAACCCGGAAGTGAGACCCAAACAGGTAGGGTCTTAGCTTCTTCAGCGCCCAGACCACAGCAAAGGCCTCACGCTCAATAGCACTCCATCTCTGTTCCCGGGGTAGTAACCTCCTGCTAATAAAGGCTATAGGTTGATCTTGGCCCTCTTCATTAATCTGTGAAAGAACAGCCCCCACACCATGCTCTGAAGCGTCTGTCTGAACGATAAACTCTTTGGAGAAGTTGGGAGCCAAAAGCACGGGCGCCGTGCACATAGCAGCTTTCAGGGCCTCAAAAGATTTCTGATAGGTGTCAGTCCAGATCACCTTCCTGGGCTGCTTCCTTGAAGTCAGCGCTGTCAAGGGGGCAACAATGTTGCCATACCCCTTGACAAACCTCCTGTAGTACCCGGTGAGACCTAGGAAGGCTCTCACCTCCGTCTGGGTTTTGGGCGACTCCCAATTCAGGATGGTTTCTATCTTGGGTTGAAGGGGTGCCACCTGGCCACTCCCAACTTGGTGTCCCAAGTACACCACTGAACCCTGCCCAATCTGGCACTTACTCGCCTTGATCGTGAGGCCTGCCCTCCGCAGCGCCATCAACACTTCCCAGAGGTGGCGCAGGTGTTCCTCCCACGTGGAGCTGAACACTGCGATGTCATCCAGGTAGGCTGCACTGAACGAATCCAGTCCAACCAACACCTGGTTGACCAACCTCTGGAAGGTGGCAGGGGCATTCTTCATCCCAAAGGGCATAACCCGGAACTGGTAGTGCCCATCAGGGGTGGAAAATGCTGACCTCTCTTTGGCCCCATCGGTCAAGGCGATCTGCCAATACCCAGACGTTAAATCAAACGTGCTGAGGTAGTTGGCAGCCCCTAGCCAATCTATGAGCTCATCAGCTCTGGGGATGGGGTGTGCGTCCGTCCTGGTGACCGAATTGAGTAATCTGTAGTCCACACAGAACCGGAGTTTGGGTGTGGCTCCCGGCGCTGCAGCCTTTGGGACCAAGACCACTGGGCTGGCCCAAGGACTGCTGGAGGTCTCAATTACCCCAAGGGCAAACATCTTGGAGACCTCCTCCTTGATGCAGGCCCTTACCATGTCAGTTACCCTGTAGGCCTTGTGCCGCACAGGTGAACTATCCCCAGTGTCCACATCATGGACACACCAATCAGTGACACCGGGAATCAGGGAAACAGGTCAGAGAATTGTCCCAGTAACTGGCGACAATCGTTCTGTTGCTCAGGGGTCAGGGTGGATGAGAGGATGACACCATCCACTGACCCACCTTGCTCCTTGGCTGACAGGAGGTCAGGAAGAGGCTCGGTCTCCTCCTCCATCCCAGCATCTGTCGCTAAGAGCATGCCCACTTGGGACCTCTCCAAGTGGGGCTTGAGGCGGTTGACATGAAGGACCCTTAAGGGGTTCGTTGGAGACCGCAAGTCCACCAAATAGGTAACAGGACTCTTGCGCTCCACCACCTCAAAGGGACCGGTCCACTTATCCTGGAGTGCACAAGGCTCCACGGGGGCCAAGACCCATACCTTCTGTCCAGGTTGAAGCTCTACCAGAGTGGCATTCTGGTCGTACCACCGCTTCATCTCCTCCTGGCTGGCTTCCAGGTTTGCCTCAGCAAGTTCCCTGAAACGCCTAGTCTGGTTTCTGAAGGCCAGCATGTAGCTATATACATTCTGGGGAGGTTTCCTGGGAGATTGCTCCCAGCCTTCCTTGACCAGACTTAGAGGTCGTCTCACTGGGTGTCTGTACAGAAGCTCAAAGGGGCTGAACCCTAGAGACTTCTGTGGAACCTCTCTGTAAGCAAAGAGAAAGCATGGTAAGAGGACGTCCCACTTACGCCTCATGGGTTCCTCAAGACCCATTATCATGCCCTTTAGGGTTCGGTTGAATCTCTCAACCAACCCGTTTCCTTGGGGATGGTAAGGTGTGGTGAACTTGTAGGTTACACCACACTCTTGCCAAAGGGATTTCATATATTTAGATATGAAATTGGTATCCCGGTCAGACACCACCTCTAGAGGGAATCCCACTCTGGAGAAAATTCCCATCAGCGCACGTCCCACCACGGGGGCCGTCACTGTCCTCAGAGGGATGGCTTCCGGGTACCGGGTGGCATGGTCCACCAGGACCAGGATGAACCTATTGCCCATCACGGTCCTGGGGTCCAGTGGCCCTACAATGTCAATCCCCACTCGCTGGAATGGGGTACCGACCACAGGGAATGGCTGGAGTGGAGCCTTCTGCTTCCTTCCACTCTTCCCACTTGCCTGGCAAGTCTGGCAGGTCCTGCAGTGAGTGTCTGAACTACTGCGCATTTGGGGCCAAAAGAAGTGGGTGACAAGCCTTTCAAAGGTCTTGTCCTGCCCCAAATGTCCTGCTAACGGCACATCGTGAGCCAGCCCCAGTAGGAAGGCTCTGAAGCGCTGGGGTACCACCAGCACATGGGCTGACCCAGGCTCAGCAACCTTAGGCTCAGAATACAGGAGGTCGTTCTCCCAGTAAATGAAATGTGTTCCAGACTGATCACCGTTTGCCTGGTCTGCAGCCTGCTGCCGCATACCCACCAGAGAAGGGCATTCTTTCTGCTCCCTGCAGAATTTCTCCCTGGAGGGTCCTCCTTCTTGCTGCCAATGGGTCAGCTCAGGCAGGTCCCCCAGTTCAGCTATCTGTTCCCCTCTAGGTTCCAGGGCATCCCCCTCAAGGTCTGCTTCCTCCTGGACCGTGGGAACTTCAGGGGCCGGTTTCCCGCACCCCCTGCCTCTTCTCCCTAAGGCCGGTTCCTGGGCCTCCCTCTCAGGCTCCAGGTCCTCTTGAGCACCTCTACTCGCTGTCATGGACCGTGTGGTGACACACGCCCAATCTGGCATACCCAACATCTCCAGGTGAGCACTCCGCTCCACCTTAGCCCAAGGTGAGCTCTCCAGATTGTTCCCTAACAGACAGTCTACAGGCATGGCGGGCCTCAGAGCTACCTGAAGAGTACCAGAGACCCCCCCCCCACTCAAAGGGAACCTGAGCCACCGGGCAGAGACTCTCGGTGTTGTCGGCGGCAACAACCGGATAGAATGCTCCTGGGACAACCTGCTCCTGAGACACCAGGTGGTGCTTGACAGCCGTCACACTGGCTCCTGTGTCTCTGAGAGCTTCAACCCTATGGCCATTTATGGTCACCCACTGCCTGTATTTTTTAGTGTTCTCAGGCAGTTGGGTTTGGGGGACCACTTCACGGTCTCCTAATGAGACCAGGGACTTTTCTACTGAACCCCACCCACCTTGGACACCCATCTCTCCACTCAGGGCTACACTAGCGGTCTGCCGGGGGGTTGCACCAGTGGGTGCTGGTTTGCCAAACTGGCGACACTTGGGATTATTGGCAAAAGGACCCAGCTCACCGCATCTGAAACAGGTCAGGGGCCCTCTTTGAACAGGGGTACCTGTCGGGGCCCCAGTCGGTTTCTGGGGTGGGGGAGGCTGAGAACCTTTCCCTTGGTTCCCTTGGGGATTACTTTGGGGCCTCCTCTGGAACTCCCTCTGTTTACCCTTGTGCCCCCGGTCTTCTGCTGAGGACCCTGCCCACCTTTGGTGGAGTCTCCCACGGGACCCTTGTGGACCCTGGTGCTGAGCCAGCGGTCCGCCTCTTCAGCAAGCTTCCTAGGGTTAGTCAGCTTGCTATCTATCAGGTGTTGGCGTAGCTCAGGAAAACAATTACTGGACAAGTGCTCCCATGCCATTAAATCAAGAAGCCCTTGGAAATCATCAACCTTGCTACCCTTCACCCAACCATCCAGCGCTCTGTAAAAAAAAGTTACACACTCCACATACGTACTCCCAGGAATCTTTTTACACTCCCTGAACCTCTGTCTATACAATTCAGGAGTTAACCCATACCTGGTCATCAAAGCTTCCTTCATGTGGGGGTACGAGTTATACATATCTGCAGGCAAATCCAAGAGTGTGTCCCGCCCTTTGCTAAAGAACCGTCCCCACAACCCCGCTCCCCAATCTCTCTCAGGGACCCGGTGGGAGGACATGGCTACCTCGTAGGCCTTGAACCACTGCCCTATGTCATAATTCCTGAAATACTCTTTCACCACATCCTTAGGCATGTACACCCATGGCTCTACCTGCACTGGTACTGGGTTGCCACCAGAGGGAGTTGTTCCCAAACTTTTCGCTTGTATCTCCAACTCCTTCAACTTCATTTCATATTCCATTTTGATCTTTTTTTCTTCCATTGCCAACCTTTGGCTTTCCATTGTTCATATTTGTTTCTCCATTTCCATTTGACCATTGATTTTTGCCATTTCCACTTCATGTGCCCTGGTTGCGGCCCTGTCCGCCAACTCCTCTGGCGACAGGCCACCACCACCTCCATGGATGCGTCCGGGTGGATCTTCTACCACCACATTCCCTGGTGCCCGTGACTCAATCCAGGTCCTCAGCGCCTTTAGGTATTGAGCTTTGTGCCTAAATCCAGTTTGGGAAATTCCGAATTTGTTGCAAAAGCCCTTCAGCTGTGCTACTGTGTAGCTTTCTAGTTTCTCTTCTTCCCATTCTAAGTCTTCCATGTCACTTACACTAAGGACTATGGATGGTGCTTTCTCTGCAACTTTGGAGCCAGGCATGATTCAAAAAATGGAGGTTCTTGGCAAAGCAACAGAAAAGATCAACAGTATGTGGCTGCGTTATTTGGTCTGAACTCACTACGTGGACACTAATTATTCACTGCGTAGAAACTCCAAATGCAAATTCGAAAAATCCTCACCGCTGCCTCCAATGTTAGAAATGGGAACCCCTGGTTGGCGTTGGTAGGTACCAGCGACAAGCAGGGACCCTTCACTTCTAGTCAGGGCGTAGGATTACCCCTAAGAATAACCCCTGCTCACCCTCAAGGTTGCGTGGCGCGAGCAGACAAGGCTAATCCCCAGGCGTTTATACAGTTAAGCATTTGAGGGCATACACGCAGTAAACATATCAGTTGCACCACAGAGGGACACCAGTCAGGTTTTTATAAAAATACGTAGGCTTTATAAAAATATCGATTCTCATGCAGACTTAAGTACAAGACCATAAATAACGTTTTAGGATGCACACAATACTGTTTTGGTTTCAAGAGTTCTCTTTATAAAAGCTTAAAGTCAGGCTTGTGCAGCGCGTATTTCTCGGGGCGGCCCCCTGGGGGTCGAGGTGAAATTACGGATCTTTTCAAGGAGACGGACCCCCGGGTCCGCGGTGTGCACTCGTAGGTGCGATGCGCACAAAATACCTGACAGGCGGGTTGGGACGATGCGGGGCCACACGAAGACGGTCGTCGGCAGCTCCTGCAGGCAGGTCCGGCTCTCAGCAAGCGCCGCGATGCGGGGCGTTGGGGCGGGACCTCCGGAGGTGCTGCGGAGGGGTCGGGCTGTGGCAAAGTCTGGGACGGGGGACTCCTTCGTTAGCGAGGCTGCTTCCTCAGGGGCGGCAGGACGGCACTCAGCGGCCGGTACGCGACGTACAGGGCGGCTTCTCGGGTGCGGCGCGGCCTTGGGGGGTGAGACACAGAGCAAGGGTACGCTCGTAGTCTCTCCGGACTGCAATGCGAGGTCGTGGTGGCTGTCGGCAGTGGCGGTGCGGCTGAGTCGTGAAGGGGAGAGCGAGTCAGGTGCGGGGCGGCCCCAGAGGGACACGGTGCGAGCTACGGCTTCACTTAGCGGAGGCACGCAGGGTCGGGCGGCACCAGCACGGACTCGAGGCACTTCAGGGCAATGAAAAGATTAGTGAGGCACACTCAGCAACGGCGTCAGCGGGGCACGAGCACAGGCAGTCCAGCAGCTCAGTGTTGAAGGGGGAAAGAGCCCAATGGTCCTGGGGCTCAGTTCAGGGGGCAAGCTCGGTTCCAAGCCCTTGGAGATTTGTTCACAAAAGCACAAGTTGAAATTAAAGTCTTTCTCAGTCTTTTCCTCTCCTTCTTGCAGCAAGGCACCCACCACAGGCCAGTCTCCCAGGTCAGAGACAGTAGTCCTCCATGCAGCTTTCCAAGGTCCTTCTCGTCGGGCAGAGGTTCTTCTTGGCGCAAACAGGATCTGATTTCTTAGGAGCAGGGCTCCTACATTTATACTACATTTATTTTGTTCTCCCAGGCCAGGGGGGCCCTTGCCTAGTTCAGTCCGGTTTCTGAGCACTTTGTTTTTGCGATGCAGGCTGTTTCTTTCAGGGTGCAGGGCAGAGCCATCAGACGCTCCACAGTGGGTGGAGCCAGCATTGTGGTGGAAGAGCTCACTCCTAATCAGAGTCCAGGTGTACTCCTCCCCCCCATCTATCTGCCAATCTTCCTATTCACCACCAGGCTACCTAGCCCTGCCCATCTGGGTTTCCCCAGCCCTGTCACTCACACAAGCCAGACAGCAGATGCACATCACGCAGAGGCGGGCTGAAATGGTTAGGCAAGCAAAGGCCAACTTTCTAAAAGTGGCATTTGCCAACGCAGAATATTAAAATAAACCTTACTAAAAGATGTACCTTATTATTCTGAGTTCAGGCATACTAAACTCGATTTTCTACCATGTTCCCTGGGTCTGTAAGGATCATAGGATGTAACAATCTTAACAGCCCATTCTGGCCTATGAGAACAGGTAGCCTTACAATAGTGAAAAACGAAAATGGCTGTAATTCACTATTAGGACATGCCACACACATCAGGGCTTGTCCTACCTTATGCTTACAATGCACCCTGCCCTTGGGCCTACCATAGGGGTGACTAATATGAAGTTAAGGGAAGGTTTAGGGACTGGCAAGTATGTGCACTTGCGCAGTCAGCATGACAGTACCAGACTGCACGCAGGTTCTGCAATGGCAGACCTTAGACATATTTTACCAGGCCGCGTCTGGGGGTGGCACAACCAGTGCTGCGAGCCCACCAGAGGCATTTGTATTTACACGCCCTGGCACTCCTGGTGCACTTTACTGGGGTCTGATAGTAAACCAAATAAGCCAATCATGGAATCCAACCAACATATACATTTTACATAGGGAGCACTTGCACCGTGGCACTGGTTGGCAGTGGCACAGTGCTCTGAGCGGCCAACACCATAAAAACACATGAGGCACAGAGACAAAAAGTGGAAGGGAGACTCACGCCAAGGTGCCAGGTCTAACCCTCCCCTACTACTCCCATTGTTTATAGTACTTCACGTATTGGTAACTGTTTCTCCCTCTTTAAAGTATGTACATTTGCTATATTTGTTTTCATTACTCTTATCTCTTTGAGTTATTCCGCCTATCATGTTTCTCTGGCTGCTGCTCCCTATTTTATTATATTCTTCTTCCTTTACTTATCTATTGGTCTTTGTCGGTTCTCTGTGACTTCGTTGGTTCTCGTCTGTCCTCCCTTCGCTCTTCCCCCCGTCCCTATGTTACCTTTTCACTCTGGCAACACGTTTTGGTTATTTTGACTGGAGTTCTCCGACTTCTTGTCAATCATTTTTTCTCTATCACTTCTTTCTCTTTCTGTTTTCTTTCTCTCTCTCTTCTTCTTACATTTTCTTACTTCTGTTTTCTTCTTTATTCTTTGAATTTGCCCAATATATAATTTGTATTCACTTTCATTTCCTTTATTCTTTTACTGTTCCTTTTCTCTATTGGATTTTATTGCCTAACATCCTGCTTGCTAGTTTTAAAATTTCCGCATGTTCAGTTTTCAGTTTTTCCAATTGTACAGTGCTCATGGTGTTGCTTAATGTTTTTCCGCTCCCATTATGACTGACAATGTTCGCATAATATCCTGGAATGTGAAGGGTCTGCGTAATCCTGTCAAGAAACACAGGTTGCTTACCCACTTATCTAGATTAGATTGTAAAATTGCGATGCCCAAGAGACTCATCTTAATGAAAAGGATATTAGTTCTCTTAAAAAGCAATGGGTAGGTCATATGTAGTACTCGCCTGCTAAAGACAGAAAGAATGGAGTGGTGACATTATTTCATAAGTCCCTATCTTTTATTATAGAGAAGGAAGAGAGGGATGCTGATGGCAGATGGCTTCTTTTACATCTCATTATTAATGGTTCCCCTTTTTCTCTTCTTAACATTTATGATCCCACTAGTGTTGACTCACAGATTAGGCAGTCCATGTCTCACACTCTTCACTCCTGCCTTGGTTCTAACCTCCTGGTGGGTGGGGACTGCAATCAGGTCATGGATCCCTTCACTGATAGGAAATCCATTGCAAAATCCATTCCTAATAAAATGCAAAAAACCTTCACTAATACTATTCACTCTGGAGGTCTGGTGGATGCCTGGAGATTATATAATTCCAAAAACTTTGGAATTTACCTTTTATTCTCCCGCTCATAAATCTACATCTAGAATTGACTACATTTGTTTGAGTCCACATCTCATTCCCAATTTAATTCACGCTGAAATTGGGTCCATCCTTATTTCCGATCATGCCCCTGTTTTTTATTAACGTAGATCTCCCTTCAGAGCCTGCCAAACCCCGTAGATGGCGTTTCAATAACTACTTACTCAAAGATCCCACTTTTATTGGGCGTTTCAAAGATTTTTCGTCAGAATTTTTTCTCATTAATGCTAGTCCTGATATCCCCTTTCCTACTATTTGGGACGCTTTCAAGGCAACGGCCAGGGGTTTTATTATTGATTATGTTGATGTCAAAAAGAAACAACTTCTTAAGGAGTCAGACTCCTTATTATCTTCCATCAAGCAGCTTGAGCATACCTAATCCTCTTCTAAGAAAGATGACATTCTCAAGAAATTAATCCAAGCTAAATTGAACTTTAACAGGAAATCGACTGAGGAAACATCATGGGTGTAGCTTAAAATTAATTCCAAATTTTACGGTGGTCGCAATAGAGCTGGTAAATTGCTCGCTAATTATTTGAAGGTCAAATCCCAAAGATCTAAAATAACTAACATTATTGGTGATAATGGTGTTAACGATTCTGAAGATGAGGAGATATTAAAATGTTTTACAAATTTTTATAAGAACCTATACACTCCTGAATCTTCTCCTTCTGACACTGCTTTGGAGTCATTTTTTGACTTGTTACCCCCTCTATCTTCCCCCTCTCCTGATTGCTCTGTATTAGAGAAAGATTTCTCCCTTTCTGAACTTAAGTCAGCCCTAGCTCAGTTACCTAAAGATAAGGCTCCCGGCCCAGATGGGTTTACCGCTAAATTCTATTTCTGTTTTTCACAGACTCTTCTCCCTTATCTTCTATCTCTCTTTCAGCATTTTATTTCTCATAATGAAGCTCGTGGCTCTTTTCTTAAAGCCATTATCTGCTTAATTCAAAAGAAGGATTAAGATCCCTCTTCCTGTGCCAATTATCGCCCTATTTCTTTAATTAATTTGGATTGCAAAATTTTTGCTAAGATGCTGGCCCTCCGTATTAATCAGGTTATCCCTGATTTGATTGGCTTTGAGCAGACCTGGTTTGTCAAAGGCAAAACGCTGGCAGATAATCCAATAACTTTTTAAAATATTATACATCTCGCGTCTCAGAGTTCCTCCCCTGTTGCAGCCATCACCTTAGATGCAGAGAAAGCTTTTGATCGTGTTCACTGGCTTTTTTTGATGCGCGCATTGAAGTGGCATGGTTTCTGTCACGTTATTTTATCTTTTATAAGTTTGCTATACTCCTCTCCTACCACCTCTGTTTTTGTTAATGGATTTCAATCTCCTTATTTTACCCTCCAGCGAGGCACTCGTCAAAGCTGCCCTCTCTTACCTTTGCTTTTTATTTTATCTCTTTAACCCTTTCTTCACTCTCTACGACATTCTTCTGTAATTCGCGTTTTTATACACAAATCAATTGAAATTAAGTTTACTGCTTACGCAGATGATATTCTACTGTATCTCTCTGATCCTTCTATTTCTTTGCCCGCTTTCACGGATCTTAAATCTTCTTATGCTGCTGTGTCCGGATATAAATTACATTTTTCTAAATCCGAAGTCCTTCTGTTAAATAAGTATTGTTTAAGAAGTATGTTTGAAGGGACTGATTTTAAATGGAATACCAATTACATTACATGTTTAGGAATTAAATACGCTTCTTCAATTGCTAGAACGGTCCAGAGCAACTTGGAAGACGTTTTATTAAGTATATCTGGTATGGCAGAGAAATGGTCTCCCTTATTTTTGTCATAGTGGGGCATGCTGGACACTTCTGAAATGATGATGCTTCCTGTTATTAACTTTTATTTGTCCATGCTACCAGTGAGGCTTCCTTTAAAAAAATGTAAAACTCTTAATGGTATTTTAAGTAAATTTCTCTGGAATGGCCGGAAAGCTCATATATCTTTATCTTCCTTGTCTGCCCCTAAGGATAGGGGAGGTGTTCATTTTCCCAATTTTCATTAATATCACTCCTCCTTTTTAATCCCTCAGGTTCTACCCTATCTGTCCTCTTCATATGAACCCTCTACGCCGTTATGGTATAGATTGGAGGAACCTGTGGTTTACCCGTTCCCCCTTTTCCTCGTTAGCAAACTTCACTCATTCCCCTCGCTCATTTAAGTCCCCAACTATTTCACAAAAGCCTTAAAAAATCCCATTCACCTTTGCAAATATTCCTGGATTCCACTATATGGCACAATAAGTCCATTAAACTCTCCAATTGTAGCTTTTTTTGGAAATATTGGGCGGCTAAGGGATCATTCAGTTTAAACATTTATTACATGATATACATTTTCTATCCTGTCAGGAAGTGCAATCTAAATTCCGTTTGCCTGCCACTTCCCCTTCTTAAAATCCCCTTCTTTAAGATCGATCCTAACTCCACAGCTTTCTCTTCTTTCTTGAACACCCTACTCTTCTTCTGACCCCTTATTAGAACCATTATCTACTTCTTTCTCCGTTGGGGCCTCTCATATATATAAATATCTCAATTTTTCTCTTCCCACTCGCCCCAAGAGTAAAACTGAAATTTTCTGGGAATCCGATTTGCAACCCACTCTTCCTATACACACATGAAAATTTGATTTGGATACGTATTCATCATACTTCCTGTAATGCTAGTACCACTCAAACTCTTTATTATTTTTATCAAAGGTTGTTTTTAATCCCATTGTCTATCTCTAAGTTTAGTTCTGGCCTATCCCCCAACTGTTGGTCCTGTAAAAAGACTCCTGGCACATACTTACACTTTTTTCCCAGCCCTAACATTCCTCTTTTTTGGACAAAGATTTGTACATTAATCACCTCCATTTGCTCCATAAACTTTCCTTTTGATATATACTCAATTTTTTGGGGTAATAATTCCATACATTGGTTTGGTGCTCGCAGGATGGGCTCCTTTGTAGATCTTTTACTTGCATTTGCATTCCACGTTATCACTTCCAATTGGAAGGATGCTTCCAAAGTCACTTTTTCGGCTTGGTGGAATCTTCTCTGTTCCCATCATAGGCTTGATAGAGCCTCTGCAACTAACTCTCAGCAACTCCTTTGAAAGGAAGCCTTCTGGTCTCCACTTACAAGTTATTTATCCTCTTCTGCTTTACGTAACCGTGACAATACCTTTGTTTTTCAACCGCCATGAGTATAGTGTTAAACCTTTTTTACAATGTTCATATTTGACTGCCATTACTGTGCTACTTGATATTGTATATTGTTTACTATTGAATAGTTTTATTTAATAAATTTGGTAAGGATGTTGACTTTTTGTTTTTCTTATCCTCTTTTCTCTCTTTTTCTTCCTATTCTTTCTTTCCTATAAAACCTAAAATGCTAAATTGTTATGGTACATATCTCTTTAATTGCTCTCCACCTTGGTTCTGTTTTTTGGATAAGGTTCGCTACATTTAGTTTCCAATTTTCCTTTATCTTATGCATTTTATGATACCTATTTGCATTTATTTTATGACAGTTGATATAATATTGTATCTTGTTCTCCATTTGCTTCAATAAAGCTCTTTAAATTGAAATAAAAAATGACACCCATCGTACAGGTTGGAAACAAAGGGGGGGGGGTTTATATAACTATGCTGTCCAGTTTTAGGTTTAAACCTATAATAACTGATAAAAACCCACTGCAAGGTAACTAACCCTCACCAGTGTAAACATATAAACACTTGGGAAAAAACCTGCACAACCACAAACTAAATTCCATTCAAAGAAAGGAAAAGGAGAGTGAATGAGTCATGTTTATTTCTTCCCAAATGAGCCAATGCAATGTACCTTTGTTAAAATAGGGCAGCAGTAAGAAAACTGGGCTAACATTATTCTGCTCTAGTTTTGTTGTTTGGGGATGTCACTAAAATATTGTTTCTTCTTCCTGTTTTCTGTTTTTTGGTCTTTGGTCGAAAGATACAGGGGTTAGAAGCATGTTTTAGGTGTTGTTTATTTTATAAGCTATAGAGAATCAGGAAATATCAAAATCATATTTGAGTTTATGGCTATGTTTGAGTCTTGAAAAATGTATGTTTCATAAGAATCTTTCCCAATATGTACCATCACATTTACCCACAGAGAATGGGTAAAAACCCTTGACACATCAGCCCCCTTTCCAAGTGAGTCAGTATCGATAGTAGGCGAATTGACAAACACCCCAGGCTTTAAACATTCAATGCAAGGTATGGGGACAGGTATATGTGAAAAGAGTGCGGTCACAAAGTATCTGGGATACTGGTGAAAACATGACACCAGACTTTTGGTAAACATGGAACACAGTGTCACCTGGAATGCTGCTGCAAAAAGTTCTTACCAAGTTCAACAAAGATTGGCGTGATATTGTTTGTAGTTGCAGTGACTAAGCTATGTATATGAAAAAGTTGTGTGATGACCTGTCAAAATCGATACTTGAGCTGAAGTGCTTCCCTGTAGGAGATCCTTTCCACTTGTTAGATGGTATGCTGAAAGCATCTTTACAATCTTCAGAGTTAATGAAGAATGCTATTGACTTTTTATTCCATTCTGGTGCACTGTTTTGTTATGCGCGGAAACGAAAACTCAAATATTTCTCATTTTGTGCTTTGTGTTACATCAAAAATAGAGTCATCCCAACTGTGTCACTTAGCTGGTAGTTCGCAGTCCCAGAGGCCATGAATGCTATATTATCCATGTGGCAATCGTTTACAGAACTTGTGCTGAGTGATGATGCCAAAGGCAAGAAGTGTGAGGATCTTTGGTCACATATTGATAGTGATTTGAAAAAAAGTACACTCTACTGCATTCTTAGATTTTTACAGGAATGCATGACTGCTTTAGTGGACATAATAAAAAACTAGAGTCTGAAAACACCCTTGTCTACCAAGTGTCCAGCATAATTGGTGTAGATGTGAAACATATCCTTGAGAGTAGACTTGGTGACACTTTTAGTGACTTTGGCTCTGCAACATGTTCCATGTTCGAGTTCTTGCCACTTGGTAAGCTAAAAAAATGTTGAGAAGCAGGAACTTGTATATTACAGTGTATGAGAAATAGCCCTTCACCAACCATGGCATTTGAAGTCAATGAAGCCTCACTGTGGTAAAATTCTCTCTGGAGTATCAAAAGTGCTGCTTCATTTATGACTGCCTCAATAACTCTAAGGGCATATGTGCCCACTTCAATGCTTTTGTTAAAGGACCGGTTGCAAAGTATAACAATCTTCAGGTGCACCAGTATTGACATGGAAAGCTATGTCAGTGGCCAGAGTTAGCAAATTGTGTACTGACTATTTTGGCATTGCCTGTCTCAAGTGCCAATGTTGAGAGGGCCTTTTCACAGATAAAAGTTTGCATGGGCAGGAAAGAGCGCGCGTGCATGACCAAAGACTCACTGAATAAGTATTGTATGGTGTTCTACGATAAGTTTGATTTGTAAAAATGTATTTGGACATCATATACACTGTACATACACTGTCTATATACCATGCACTATCAGTGCAGAAAGCAATAATAAAAGCAAAAAGTTCCATAAACACCGGAAAAACACTGTTTCTGTTGTTTTTAACGGCCAGAAAATGTGTAACCACTGATAACCACTTTTTTAAGGTATTGACATCACTTGAAAACACTGGGTGGAAAAACACCATAATTTACCAAAAATAGAAACTGTAAACAAGAAAGCCTATATACAATTGATTACTCTCATATGATGAGTTGCTTTAGCAAGGACTGGTATTTTCTGCCCTCATTATAGACTTATCAACCCAGTGGTTTGCATTTGGTTTCATCTTTCTGATGGCACTCGCATGTGAGAAAAATATCTCTAGTTCATTGCAATGGCAAGACCAACAGCAGCACACAATGCATAGCACCGTCGACGACCGATGGAAGAGCGAACAACAAGTATTCTTGCTGCGTGCTCGTGCCCCTCAACCGCCGCAAGATTTCCAGGAGGTGTGGTGGCGCATTATATGGCAACCCAGATCTACTAATACAAGACAGTATGACTACAATCCAGAGGCAGGCAAGAATAAAGAGGTTTTGTGGACACCAGCCAAAGTACACAATCCCTGGGAAGGGTGACACAGGAACAGCAAGCAACTAAGAGGGCTTGTGCAACATAGACATTACATTGCACATATCACCCACCAGCAACATAGAATGTTGAGAGAAGAAATGGTTGGTTGAAGAATGTAATGGGGAGTATTTATGCACCCACAGACCTATCATCCGGTGCTGCAGGCCCTTCCTGTCAAGAAACTTGCCAATGCCCACATCAGACGTCACTGCATGCCCACCTGTTTCTCTGAACAACTACTTAGAGCCGTCAAGTGTGAGGTCCTAACCTCCGAGATGCCCGGCCCTCACACCAAGCAGGTGCCCCACCATTGAAGTACCGTCAAGGACAGGGGAGCACTGATCCAATCGTTTTCCTCATCATGTAGTGCTGGCTGAAAGATGTCGCTGGGAAATCCATTCTACCTTCATTGTGCAATATTGATTGCCCAAGAAATGACTATGGGTACCAACTGTTATCTGTGCTACTGTACTGCTCATGGTGCCTGCAGAGTTCAAGAGTTCAAGAGATACGCCCACTTAAAAAAAGGAACATTTAAGGACGCCGCAACTTTGAATTTCAAATGTAAAACTTGCCTGGCGGGCAAAGGGACTATGTCGATAGAAAGTGAATGATGCTGCAGAGTTACATGTATGATATCATTCAGTATTTGTGCACACCTACTTCAAAAGTAATAGGGTACATCATATTTTAAGTTTTCCCAGAGGAGTACCGAATTTCAAGGTGAATGTTACAGAAATATTTCTTACCAAAAGTTCACACCAAACAGGTAGCTAATGAACAGCTAGGTGCATGTTAATTGTTAACTAAGTTACAATTGCCAATTATGCCAAATATAACATTTAAAACAAAACACCTGATGGGAGACATACATACGCACGCACACACAAACATCTGCCAATAGGTGCAGAGAACAAACGTATCTGTGGGTTGCACTATGGTCAGGACTTTACCCCTCACAGATCAATACAAATACGAGCGCCAAAGGAAGGGTGGGTCATCTTCATTTGGAGGCTGTTGGATGGATTTGACACACGCCAAAGGCAAGATCTGGGAAGGGGAACAGACCATGTGGCTTAGCACTTCCCAGGGAATAAGAGGGTGGACGACCTAGGGGTACCAAGTCTACGAGTAAAGGGTATAGTGATCGCAACTTGGTGCATAAAGACAGCACTATGATTGCCGAAGAACCGCTACTTGCACTTCAGGAACTAGTATGCAGCATGCAGGGAAGGAAGGACTGTAGGGAACGCCCATATTCACTAAGGACATTTAATGAAACCCTGAGGGGCAAATGGGACAAGTGGGGAAGGCCAGATTCCCCATGAACTCCAAGGCTGAATATTTATGTAGGTGCACTCACTATGCCAACTTGGAAAGGATAAAAAGTGGTCCCCAACACTGTCACCAGAGTTAGTGGGATACAAGGGGCTGTCATCATACTGTCCCTTGCCAGCCGGATGGTATGGCAGCTGCTACCTCTCCTTTGTACTGCCACAGATGACACACGTCACTTCTCTGTCACAGATAGGATACCAAGACCTCCTAACAGGTCGACGTAAAGGAACAGCCCCATAGGTGGACCACCAGATGACTGCAGTGGGCGTTCTGATGCCACAAATGGGGGTGACCTATAGCACTCATAGGATAAGAGAACTGGCGCAATTGATTAAAGAATTGGCAGACTCCACAGATGTAGCTTTAGAAAACATAACTGAGGAACTTACTGCTATGAGAGCTGTGGTGATTAAAATGGCATTGCTTTAGACAGCATCTTGGCCAAAGGGGGCTGGAATGCCAGGTAGTACACCAGACATGCTATTCCTACATACTAGACAATAACAATACTATCAACAGAGCAATAGGCAACATCAGAAAGGTACAGAAGAAGGCACACGAAATACAAACGGGTGATTATGTGGGTAGCAGTGGGATTATGGTTTAGAGGCTGGGGTGCATGGTTGTTGGAAGCACTGATAATAGGGTTGGTAGGTTTGATAACACTGTTCATTTTAACATAGGTGCACCCTATTTGCATAACTGTAATGTTAAACAGTTGCTGGCACAGAACCACTACCCCATCACACCTCTGTGGCCATGAGGAAATGAAGAGAATGTGTACAACACCAACAAGGAGACAGGAGAGGAGTCACATGTGCCATGCATCATTGAGTATCGGAGGGCGGGACGTGGAAGCAGGTTTTTCTGTCTTGCATAGAATCCATTTTGACTTTCTCACCTCTGTGATACTCAACAATGACAAGGCCTGTAGAACATTTGCAGCATACATATGACCTTTTAAGAACTAATGTACCCTGTTGAAATAAAAACAGCATTGACCGCAATATAATACAAGTATTGCTCAAGAACACCACTCATGATTTGCAATTGCATGCTAGCTCAGCACATTTAGGGACTGTTAGGTTCTGTCAGCGTACTATATATGGTTGCGACAAAGCGTCCACCTCTGATTGGCTTATTGCTTGCATAGACTTGGAAATACCCCAGTGTCACAATTCTATCATGCAAGTATCACGCCAGGGGCGGTTTCTTTATATGGGCGTGGGGGCTGCCCCCCTCCGATAATTTCTGTGTTCTTATTGGTTTTATGCAATAGTTTTAAATAGTGTCTCGCACTGAAACACTATTTTAAAAACCGGGACATTTCTCTGCTTACTTAGCATAGGTGCTGAGACGGGATGTCCATTTTTGCCCTCATGATGAAAAAACAATCTTACTGCTGCAGCAATACCAGCCTTCACTGCCTTCAAAGAGACCCCTTATAGTTCTTTCACAGTCTCATCATCCCAGAACTGAAGCATTTTCAATGTTATGTACAACGAAGCCCAAGTTTGTTGCTTATTGATCTTATGCAGCTAATAACAACTGACAAAGCGAATAGTCCTGGCTTCTTGTAGGTGTAATGTTACACGCATAGCTGCCAAGGTTTCAGATTTCTATGTGTGACATTTTCATAATTACAGAGTAATTATGAGTGACATTTTAACGACTATGAGTGGCACTTTCCTGCGAGCAAAATCAAACAAGGGAAACATATAAATATCAGATATGACACCCATTTGAGCAACTAGAAACTCTACGTGAGCTGCTGCAAAGCGTAAGAAATAATGGTTAAACAACCCTCATTTATACTCATGTCTAAGTAAATATGCATAGAATCATACAAATATCAGGAAACTCCCTTGCAACATATTAAATCAAGGCTTTCTCTGCACACTAAGTCAGGAGCTGTTTTTTATTTTTTTGTGGTTTGTTTTTTGAGGCTTGTACATTCAGCCTTTGCTGACTTATACTGGACCCTCTGGTTTCTCCCTCATAATTAATGATGCTGCGCAGAGAGCATCACTCAGTCCAGGGCCTCTCTCCAAGGTGGGACCCAGCCCAAAAAAGATGTGCGAGACCCAAACAACACTGGTGGCTACTGTTGTTGGATGGGCCAGCAGACAAAAATCAACATAAAGATTGCCAGCCTTTGCGGTGCCCCCCTCCTTCCCAGCAAACTGAAGTCAGGAGAACATCAGGACTCGGGGCCACTTTCTGACGTCATGTGAGTGACCCAGCCCAACAGGGAATCTATGTCAGAGAGGCCCCAACAACGTAAAACACACTTCATGTGGCGCCAGTATTGCAACACATTTCACCGTTTTGAGTAACACCGCAGGTGCTGCAGCTGCCTGGTCGCGCGCTGCCATTGGCACCCAGGCTTAAAACTTAAACTTAAACTTACTTGGGCTGTAACACACTCTGCCAAGGCTGGCAGGCTCAGGCCACGAGCCACTGTGTGCCTCGACAATTCAGGTGTGCTGCTCAAGTCATACTTTGCAATCCACAGGGAGCCATGAGTGTCACCAAGTAAGGATATCACACCGTGCAATTAGTGGGTCACCTGCGTGACGGTCACTGAAACCTTGACGTCTCTCTCAGCTAAGTCTGTGTCACACATATGATCTGTGTGTAATTCTTCATCTGTGTCTATGGAGGCAGCTGTCATTTTAGTTCTTTTTCCATGTCTATGGTAGCTGTCAAATAGTCCTACTTTTATGTCGACTGCTACTGCAAACTGTAGTCCTACTTCTATGTCTATGAACTGTCCCCGTTTTTAGGTCTCGCTGAGCTAGCGCATGCGCTGCTCGGAGACATTTAGTAGGTGAGTTTTGAAAGTGCTACTGGCTGGCCTAGCGCTTGCGTTCACGCGAGCTTGCACACGCACAGCCGCCATCTGTCTCCTCCGTCACAGGTCATTAAGTTGCTTGTTTTTTTTTTATTTCCCGTGCTTTCCCCTGTGCCTCCGTCAGAACACTTTCACTTTCGTGGCTTGGCTCTTACGAGCAGAAATCAAACCAACACGAGTGCATAAGGCCCAACAATATCGCCGAAAATGTCCACATGAGGGTGCTGTTGGGCATTTTATGGCCGCCTTCATAATCATCTACTGCATTTAAGATTCCCCTTGTGGTTGTGAATCTTAGTAGTTCTCCAGAGCGAGCCTCACCATCTCACCTATTGCCCTTTGACCACCTGGGAATGCGCAGGGGGGTAACTAAAAATGCGAGAGTGAGCCTTCCTTGCAGTAAGTTAGCAAAAGTTTACTTTTTAAGCCAGAGAACAGAATAGCTGGGTCGTCTGGTTCAGCCCGCTCTGCGCCTGAATTTAGAGACTGCGTCTATCTTTGTGTGGCTTGTCTTGTGTGACATAACACCTATTATAGTAACCTAGGCTAATTATGAACGCTATGCCATGGTATTGGCTTGATGCTCTAATTTCTTGAGTAGATTTAGCATTTAATTGCACTATGCCATTTTTTAACCGTTTACGGTGATTTGACCTGTGGGATACTGGTGACATTTGCATTAATCTCGCACATCTTTGTGTTTACCTACGTAGGACCCTCTACTTGGCATGAATACTGCGTGTTGAATTAAGTTAATTAACACCTCATAAGAGATCCAGCATAATAATATGTCTAATTTAGGGTTTTTATTTTTACATACTCAGTATTTTATATTTTCTCTTCTATGGACTGACGCCGAGGGGTGAGCACAAATATTTGAGTTAGCGGCATGTATGGTCTTTTACAGTCTTGACATTGGTGTTATATTCACTTTGTAATACTTCTATTTTAATGTGATTTCATCAGTCCTGTAATGCTTCTAGTCGTTTGTCACTTGTGACCTGTGACTCACGGAACTGTTGTCTGTGTTAAGTGCATTACCGATGTATTCATGTTGATGTACAGAAACTAAAGTGTCAAGAAAAGAAATTGTGGATCGAATTAAAGACTATGGACACCTCACGACTTCATGTTGGATGTTGAATTATTCTTGAACTCTGAGTGCTCAGGAAAATTGTTTTATATTACTTTAACCCATGTGTTGAGGGTTATATTTGGGGCTGCCTGCTAGCCAACCCATGTTCTTGAGCACCATTTATTTGTAACTTTTCTTTCTTCTTTCCCCGGACTAATTCGGTGAGTATCCTGCTTTTGGCCTCGCTACTATATTCCTTCCATTTATTTATTTATTTATTTATTTTTTTTTGAAACCGTTTATTGCAGTTTGAAAAAGTTACAGGTATGGGCCTACAACCACTTGGCCGGCCGCTAGAGTGACAAAAGCATATTGCATACATACAGTAAGAGTCTCTTGGCAGTGCAGATTAGCAAAACAGGAGAAATCAATGTTGCAGGCCGCATAGCTCCATGCCCACAGTACGGTTCCCTTTTATCAAAACAAAACAACACAAAAAACCACACCCGCAAGGCAACCCGCAATCCAAAGTGACAGCACGTGCTCCAGAAGTGGGGGATCCAAACCAGCAGCAGAACTCTGAGGAGGGGAATGGGAGTAGATCAGGGACTGGGGGACCGCGCGCCCGCGGCAGAGGGAGGGGGGCAGTCTAGGGAGACGGAGCAGGCGAGGCAGCCGGTAGCAGTGGTGGCTCACAAATACCCCCGCGGTAGGCGTTCCAGGGGCCCCAGAGTTTCACCCACGCCCCAGGCTTACCCCTCGCCACATACACCACCTTTTCATGAAACATACACCAATCCATATGCTCCTTCCAGGCCGACACCGCAGGGGGCCTCTGGGATCCCCACAATTGAGCAATGTCGCGCTTAGCTATCATGTATCCCAGAGTCACCCACCGCGTCTGCGGGACCGAATAGTCATTCGGTTCCCATACATTCAGCAAGCATCTCCTCGCTTCAGGCAGCAGCGTGACACGCGTCACCACACGCAGGACCTCATGCACACCACGCCAGAATCGCTCCACCTTCGGGCACTCCCACAGTATATGCATAAAAGTCGCCAACGCACCACAGCCACGTTTACACATTCCGTCACCAGCAAAACCCATACGCAGAAGCCTTGGCCCCGTCACGTACACCCGGTGAAGGATCTTGAGCTGGACGAAACGAAGGCGAGCCGGGATGGCCACCTCCTTCGGAGAGGCCACCGCGGAAATCCAATCCTCGTCGTCCAGCTCCAGCCCGTCGGCAACCCAGGCCTCGCGAAGACTAGTCAGCAGGCACGATCTATCGTTGATCAGTTTTTTGTATATGAGGGAGATCGTGCTGTCCGGTACATGGCCATCCAGCACTCTGTCCTCCAGGGGGGAAGACTCCGGAATGGATGCGACATCCGGGAAGACGGAGCCCAGCGCATGGCGGACTTGTAGGTACCGAAAGTACTCACTGCCCTGCAGCTGAAACTCCGCCTGCAACGTCTCAAAAGTTTTGAATCCCCCCCTCGTCCAGAGATCTCCCACCGTGCTGATTCCGATCGTGTCCCACTTCGCGAAGCCCTTCGACGTCCACAGGGAGCCCAACCTCTCAGACGCATACAGCGGTGACGCCCGGGTCAAACGGTCCTTCCACCCCATAGCTGCATTAGCCGCGTGCCAGACACCCACCATGACACGCGTCGGTCCCGTCAAACGGGAGTCGGGCGCGCCGGAGTAGAGCGCGCGATTGTAATCGCCACCGGGTAGGAGCATCTTATCCATCTCAAATGCCGGGTTCAAGGCGGGCCCGTAAAGGCCATGATTAATTGCAGCCAGTTGGGAGGCCCAGTAATACCGTTTAATGTCCGGGAGGGCGACCCCCCCATCGTACCACGGGAGCGTCAATTTAGCCAGAGCAATGCGCGGCCTCCCGTCCCAGAACAGGCGCCGCTGGAGGCCCTCCACCTCACGGAAATAGCGCGCCGGGACCAAGTCCATAGTATTCTGGAGGGCGTAGAGGAAGCGCGGCAGGGACATCATTTTAAACAAGGCCGCTCGGCCGAGCGGCGAGAGCGGCAGACGCCGCCAGCGCACCACGTCCTCCCTCAAGCGCTGGAGGGGGGGTAGCAAATTCCGTTCATAGCGGGCCTCCGGGTCAAGAGTGATATAGATACCCAGGTACCGAAAACCTTGAGAGGCAATCTGGATCGGACAGTCCCGTGGTAGGACCGGAGCCTCCCCGGAAAGCACGTAGACACAGGATTTCGCCCAGTTGATGACCAGACCTGAGTTGCGACCGAATGAGCGCAAAACATCAACCAGGACGATCAGTGATTTACGCGGGGAGGCGAGATACAGAAGGATATCGTCAGCGTAGAGGGACACACGGTCCTCATGCTCGGGGGTCCAGCGGAGACCACGGATAGAAGGGTGCCACCGCAGCCACTCCGCCAGGGGCTCCAGGGCCAGGGCAAACAGGAGAGGCGACAGGGGGCAACCCTGTCGCGTACCCCGCCCCAGTGCGAATGGGGCCGAGACTCGCCCATTCACTACCACCTGCGCCAATGGGCCCGAGTATAGCAATTTGACCCAGCTAATGAAACCCGGGCCAAACCCGAATTTCGCCAGCATCGCCCAGATGTATGACCATTCAAGCGTATCAAACGCCATGGTGGCGTCCAAGGACGCCAAGATGGCCGGCTCCCGCACAAATGGGACACGCGCGAGCACCCCGTGCAAGCGCCGCAGATTGAGCGCCGTATTGCGGTGCGGTATAAAGCCAGATTGGTCTTGGTGGACCAAATCGCCCACTACACCAACCAACCGGTTGGCCAACACCTTAGCGAGGATTTTGGGCTCCGCATTCAAGAGCGAAATCGGCCTATAGGATGTGACCCGTTCACGGGGCTTCCCCTCCTTGTGGATCACCACAATTGTGGCCAGACGCTGGTCCGGCGGGAGGGAACCCTGCGAGTGGGCCGCTAGGAACATCGCTCGCAGGTGGGGTGCCAACACATCCGGGCGTAGTTTGTATAGCTCGATGGGAATACCATTGGGGCCCATGGCCTTGCCGGATGCAACCGAGCGAATAGCCAAGGCAATTTCGTCCGAGGTGGGAGGGGCGTCCAGCGAATCCCTGTCCTCCACCGTAAGGGAGGGCAGTGCGATGTCCCGAAGCAGGGCATGGGAATCTTCCTCCGAGCAGGGGGAAACCGGGGAGTAGACTTCGCGGAAATAATCCGCAAAGCAGGAGACAATGGCTTCCGGCTCAGTGACACGCGCACCATCAACACTCTCAATCAAAGGCACCACGCGGCTCGCTCTCTCCCTCTTATCCAACCACGCAATCAATTTGCCAGCCTTATCACCCACATCATACAATCGCCCCTGCTGCTCTCTACTGAGACCCCTGGCCGCCTCCGTAACGAGGGCCCGATAGGCCGCCTGCTTTAGGTGTAGAACATGCAACTTGGCGTCTGTTACCCCGCTCCCCAGGTCACCCTCCAGTTCTGCAATCTCGGCCTCTACCCGGGTCACCTCCTCCCGCTCGCGCCGCCGGGCATGGGAGATAAAGGAGAGGGCCTCCCCTCTAAGGACTACCTTGAAAGCCTCCCACAGGGAGATGGCCGAAGAGACCGACCCCACATTCTCGTCGAAGTATCGCTGTAAGGATTTGATCAAATCGGCACGAATGGTGGGGTCGCGCAAATACCATGCATTGATTGGGGCCACCCTGCCATCCCCCCTCGGGAAGACATCAAAATGCAACAACAATGGGGAGTGGTCTGAGATACCCCGCGCCAGATGGCGCACCTCCCCCACCCTCCCCGCATGAGCCGCCGGGACAAGGATGTAATCAAGCCGCGAGAGGCTACCATGGGCACCCGAGTGGAAAGTGTACTGTCGCAATGCGGGATGCTTTAATCGCCAGCAATCCACCAGGCCCAGCGTGTCCAGAAGGCCGGGCAGCCACGCCTGTGCCCGGGGGAGGTCCCTAGGGGGATGGCGATCCATAGACCCAGAGGCTACCGCATTAAAGTCCCCTCCAACCACCAGCAGGCCACTCGGAAGGTCCAGAAGGAGGCGCCCCAGGTCCGCGAATGTGGTGGCTTGCAACCCAGGCGGGACGTACACTGATACAAAGATAAACACTCTGCCCTCCATTCTTCCCACTAGAACCGTGTAGCGTCCCCTCTCATCATGGCGCACCTCATCAATCTCCAACGGGAGCGAGTTCTTGATCATAATACCCACCCCCCGCGAGCCCGAGGTGAAGCCGGAATGGGCCGCCAAACGATATCCCCGCCGGTTCATTGCATGAAAGGAGTTACCTATAAGGTGTGTCTCCTGCAGGAAGACAACATCTGGTGAAATACGTTTCAAGTACTGCAGGACCACACCACGCTTGATCCTATCCCCCAGGCCGTTAACATTCCATGACAACACAGTCAAATCCCTACCCCCCATCATACGTCGAAACAATCGGTCGTCCCCCATCGAGCATCCTAAAAACAACAACATAGTAGCGGGTTTGCCCTGCGGTGCTAACAAACAACACACCCCCCCCACCCCCCGGTCCCAACAGAACTCCCCCCTCCCTGCACCCCTGCATGAGCCCAGACAGCCCCCCCAAAGTGCAGTGTGCCTGTCGCCCCATAGCTAATACTAACTAGTCCCCCAGAGGAGGAGGGAAGCCCCCAACAGACCCCACACGACCTCCATAGGAGGGGAACATACGCAATCAATAAATGGTGAAGGAACAACGTCCAGAGCAAGGCATATTAAGTCACCCCTCAATTCTGATCCGGCAGGCCCTCCTCGCCAGCCGCGCCCCCCCCACCCCCCCGGCCCCGATCTCCAGGCAGAGTGTCCAGCCAGTCCCCAGCCGCCTCGGGCCGGTCGAAGAAGTGCGTGCGACCATCCACCTCTACCCTCAGCTTAGCTGGAAAGAGCATTGAGTACTTGAGGTTAAGGTCCCTTAGGCGACGTTTCACACCAAGAAAGCTCTGTCGCTGCTTCTGGACCGCCGGAGTAAAGTCTGGGTAGAAATGTATCTCCATGTTGTCAAGCTTGACTGGTCCCTGTTGTCTGGAGGTCTGGAGAATAGCATCTCTGTCCCGAAAATTAAAAATCCGGGCAATGAGAGGCCGCGGCGGGGCACCAGTCTTAGGTCTGCCCCCGGGGACCCGGTGAGCACGCTCCACCGCAAAAAACTTACTCAGCCCCCGGGGCTGGAGATGGGTCTGGATCAACTCTTCCACGAAAAGATCCGCCGCCTCCGCCTCTCGTCCCTCCGGCACCCCCACAATACGAACATTATTCCTCCGGGCCCGACCCTCAGAGTCCTCCAGTCGCCGGTCCATCAAGGCGCTCGCCTGGCCAAGCCGGCGCACCTCCTTCTGGAGGGCCACCACGTCTGTCGTAAGGCTCGTTGTGGTGTGGGCCAGAGAGTCGACTCGGTCGTTTGTTTTGGACAAGTCTGCCCTCACAAGGCTCACATCCACCAGGACCGAGTCTATTTTTTGCGCTAAGGTGTCGAAACGCTGGTCCACCGAGGCCTTCATCTCTGCGATGGCGCCCATGACGTCCCGGAGGGTCAGATCCACCGGATGAGCAGATGCCTCCGTCGGGCCCACCGGGGATGCACGCGATGTCTCCGGAGAACCCTTCTGGAGCGTGTAGCGGTCCATACTGTTAGCCTGGTGCGCCGTGCCACGGCGGGTCGTCTTCACCTTCGCCCGGTCGCCATCTTGTTTGGTGGACATGCTGGCTTCTCCACCTTCGTGCCAAGCTCCCCAAGCGGGCCGCTATACCAAATCACGGGTGCCAGGGGGGGGGTGGGGGCGACCACCGAACCGCGGGTCAACCCACCGCCGGCGGGTCAACCGGGCTCCTGGACAAGGCCACACCGCCGCACCCCGCTCCGCAGCCCGACCCCGCCTGAGAGCCAGGAGGGCGCAAAAGCGAAAGTGAAAGTGCGGGGTACGCGAGTGGCCCAGCCCCGCTCGCCGCTGTTATTCGCTTTGTCCCCGGATCGCCCCACTACTCCAATCCGGGGGGCCGGCGAGGAGAAGGCCGCAACCTTCGATCGATGCTCCCACCGGCGTTCGGGGTCCGATTCGAGCCCGAAAAGCAGGTGGCGCCTCAGCTCCGGTTCCCCAACACAGTCCCCTCAACAAGGAGAGGATATCGCCAGGATTAATTCAGGAGGTCGCGGAGGTCCTCGGGAGCCTCGCACCTACGCGGCCATCTTGGTTGCGCGCTAGGCTCCTCCTCCCCATTTATTTTTTTAATAGCACACATTAAAATGTAAATGCCAGTAAGTGAACTGAACAATTATTTCAGATTATATTAAAATTCACAAAGCACAGATGAAGCACATTTGTTTGTAATTTGGAAGTGTGGTGGAAACAAATAATGTATTATGATCAAAACAAATCAGTACACAAGGTGATGTTGATTTTCATAGTTTTAACAGTAAAACTATGTATCTGTGCAACATTAAGGGTCATTACAATAGAAAATGTGTTTTCTGTAATGGCAGTGCACTACTAAACCATGCATACTCCACTCTACGTCACTCCATTGTATTCCACTCTACGCAAATCTGCGTCTATCCACTCTGGCACTCTAATCTACTCTTCGCCACTTTCACATTATGCCATTCTACTCTGCCATTCCACACTACGCCACTGTACTCCACACTATGCCACTCTATACCCCTCTACTCCACAACACTTTACTCCAATGTATGCCATTCCACTCTTACTATTCCAATCTATTCTACGATGCTATACTCCACTCTGACACTCTATGCCACTCTACTTCTCTCTATGCCACTCTACTTCACTCTATGCCACTCTACTTCACTCTACGCCACGACACTCCACTCGGCTCCGCTCTACGGCACAGCACTCCACGCCACTTTACTCCACGCTACTTTACTCCACACTGTGCGCTCCACTTACAAAATTCCACTCATGACACTCCACACCTCTTTACTCCACTCTATGCCACTCCACAACACTTTGCTCCTCTCAGTGCCACTCCACTCTAGAACACTACTCTACGAAACTTCACTCTACGCCACTTCACTCTACGAAACTCTATTCTACGCCACAACACTCTACACCCTCCACTCTGACACTAATCAACTCTATGATGAATATGTGTTCTTTTTTCGAAATGGGTTTACCACGCATGCCACAACAACGCGGTCATTACAACAACTGCGTTGTTATTTCGCATACCGTTACAATGCAAGTCGTAACAATGACTTGCGTTAGGGGGCGCTGGATGTTGGAATAGTATAAATTACTATTCCAACTCCAGTCTGTGCGGGCACTAGGGAAGGTGTTGGATATAAAATCCAACACCTTCTGCCCCTCAACGCAAGTCGTTGTTACGACATGCGTTGTAACGGTAGGTGAAATAACAACGCGTCGTTGTAACGACCGCGTTGTTATGGCATGCGTTGTCTACTCCCTCCACTCTACCCTACGCCACTCCAAGCCGCTTTCATCCCCTGTACACTACTCCACTCTACACCATTTGCCTCTTCTCCATTAAACATCACTCTTCTCCACTCCACATCACTCTTCTCCACTACACCCTACGGTACTCCACTGTACCTCCACAACATGCAGCACTCTACTCCACAGCACTCTACTCCACTCTGTGGCACTCCACGACACTCCAATCTGCTACACTCTTTGCCACTCCACTTTACGCTACTCCAGTCAATGCCCCTCCACTCTAGCTGAAAATACACCAACTTGCATTTGTAAAGAGAGACGGGTCAGTTTCGAGGCAACATGGTGTCCCTGGAAAAAAAGCTGAAAGATTCTCACTTTCCTCTTCCTGACCTCTCACTCCGTTTTTAGGTCTCGCCTACGCAGCGCTCTCCCTCTCTAACTCTCTACCTCTACCTCTCTACCTCACTGTACCTCTCTACCTCTCTCTCTCGCTCTCTCTCTCTCTCTCTCTCTCTCTCTCTCTACCACTCTCTCTCTCTCTACCTCTCTCTCTACCTCTCTCTCTCCCTCTTTACCTCTACCTCTCTACCTCTCTCTCTCTCTCTCTCTCTCTACCACTCTACCTCTTTTCCTCAACCTCTTTACCTCTCCCTCTCTGCCGCTCTACCTCTCTCTACACCTCTCTCTCTACCTCTCTCTCTACCTCTGTACCTCTCTCTCGCTCTACCTCTACCTCTCTCTCTCCCTCTCTCTACCTCTGTCTCTCTACCTCTCTCTACCTCTCTATCTCTCTCTACACTCCTCTTTCTACCCTTCTCTCTCTACCCCTATCCCTCTCTACCCACCTCTCTACACACCTCTCTATACACACCTCTCTACACACCTGTCTCTACCCACCTCTCTCTCTCTCTCTCTCTCTCTCTACACACACCTCTCTCTCTCTCTCTACACACCTCTCTCTCTCTCTCTACACACCTCTCTCTCTCTACCTCTAAGTGGCAGCTGGAGCCTGATAGCACTGCTTGTCCTTTATAAAAAAAAACAAGCATTGGCATAGCCAATAGGTCTCGCCTTTGGGGCCTTATAAGTGTTTAACCATGCAACAGTTAATGTTGTTGCACCAAGGATATTGTGCTGCATAACTAAATACGTATAAGGTCCCAAAAGCGAGACCTATTGGCTATGCCAATGCTTGTTTGTTTTAAGAATCTGGTCACCCTAAATAAAGCGCATGTGCCGTGTCGCATATTATTCAGGGCTTACCTTCTTCCAGCCCTGAGGGTGGCCCACTTCACCTCATAGGACTGTAGTGCCATTCCCCTCCGTGACATGTGCACCCTCGCTGGTTGAATGCACCCTGGGCGCTTTAGCTTTACGCCCTGTGCTGCTCGAGGCTGTATGTCACTCAGCGAAGGTGCACCTCCCAACTCGTCACAGGCTGGGGTGGGATCTGAGGATCCCATCCCAGCCGGTGATGAGTTGGGAAAGAGGTAAGGTAAGGAGAGAAGTCAGGAAGGTAAACCACGGTGCATGCAACAAGCGTCATTAATGATGTCAGGTCGCACATTTTAAACAGATTAGTATGCTGGTGTTTGTTATGCGGTTATGCTGGCCTGTTCAAGAAGAGCCCCAAAACCATTCCTTCTTCGGTGAGTGATGTTGCTGGTTTTCATGTAAAGCGCTCCAATGCCTTTAGGTCGATTTAGCGCTACAAAAGACTCAAACAAAGATTAGAGTATTCCTCTGCAAATGCCCTGATAACTTAATTCAGAGTAGCTGGAGCTGGTGGGGGCTTGCAGCGAGGCCTCAGGGCAGTGAATGGTTTTTTGAACGGTCCGTTATCCATGTCAGCCTTACATTTTATAAAGCTATGTTTGTGGTCCATGGCCTGCTGCCTGCCACAGAAAGTCTTCATTTCTTATGATAAATTATGGTATTCCGATAATTAATCACAAAATATAACCCATGAAGATTTAAGTCTAGACGATTTACAGAGGGAAGACAAGATATTTCCAGTTCGCTGTGCAGTTTATTTTCTAGGTGTGTAAAGTAGCGGCAACCGGCAGGTTGCTTTTTTCTGCTGCAATTGTTTACTGCTGTCTGGCAGCTGGATTATCTCTGGAGTAGGAGGAGAATAACAGTGAGAGACACAAAGGGATGGAAGTAGTAAAGGAGTGGGGGAAGTATACTGTGGGAGTGATGGAGGCATAAGGCAGTTGCCTTAAGAAGGAAATGCATACAGGGCAAAAAGAGAAGGGTGAGAAAGAAGTGGCGGTAAGGTGAAAAGGGATCCGAAGGAAGAACCAGAAGAGAGTTGTAGACAGATGAGGGGCAGAGGGTTGAAGTTCTACCAAGTGACAAGTGCAAGTAATCCACCTGGTTTTCCTTTACATTCTGGTATCTGTAGTATTCATTTTTCATTTGCTAACCAAAAACGACAAGTATGGGAATGTAAAGAAATTGGAATCAATAAACTGCTTACACCTCACTTCTGGCCATTTGAAATCATTAAAGGGAGAGATCCAATGAAAAGAGTCAGAAGGTTGGAGACAATGGTAAGTAATTGAGTGGAAAAGGAAGTGTGAAGAAAGGAGAGAAGGCTGGAGATGAAGTGGGACAAGGAGGATAAGGGAAAACAGAGGCTGTACCGAAGGTCAGAAAGAAGAGAGGCAAAGACAGGGGTCTGAAGTTTTGTCAGATCTGGTGTGAGGAGTGAAACGATTGGAAAAAAGACTGGTAAAGGCAAGACATAGGGATTGGGTGTGAGAGGGAACATACTGGGCAACGAAAATTGAGGGAACGGAGAGACATGTTGATGGAGACAACACTGAGCAGCATGGCAGAGGAAGGGTTACTGCACTACACAAGAGTAGCAATATGTGCACTGCCCACATGACCCAGACATGGCCCCTCACAAAGAAAGGTATTTGTGGGAATTTCTTTTAGACATTGTGCTAAAATATGCACTACTTTACTCCATTAAAAAAAAAAAATATATATATATATATATATATATATATATATATATATATATATATATATATATATATATATATATTCACTGAAAAAACCATAGGTTTCACACATGTTATAGTTAGTGGAAATTTTACTGATAAAAAACCAATGAAATTGCCCCGTTATAGTTAGCGCAGGCAACTATAACTCACGCGACCGCAATCCTCTGCTGATGCTAATACTGTATTTAGACACTTATTTGCCCATGTCTTCTTCCATACATTTTTAGCTATACATATATTACAAATATTTTTTTTTCATAAAGACACATATGTCATCAGCAGAGGATTGCGGTCGCGTGAGTTATAGTTGCCTGCGCTAACTATAACGGGGCAATTTCATTGGTTTTTTATCAGTAAAATTTCCACTAACTATAACATGTGTGAAACCTATGGTTTTTTCAGTGAATTTGCAAGGTTTTTTAAATGCTAATTCCTAACTATAACGTGTGTGAAACCTATGGTTTTTTCAGTGAATTAGTACGGTTTTTTAAATGCTAAGTTTTTTCCCTTATAATAAGCCCTGTACATTTGGTGGCCTACGGCCACCAAAAGCACAGGGGGTGGGGTAAGTGTGGATAGTGTTTTTTTCCATTGTAATAAGCCCAGCACATTTGGTGGCCTTCGGCCACCAAAAGCACAGGGGGTGGGGTAAGTGTGGATAGTGTTTTTTTTATTTTTATTTTTTTACCGTACGCTTACCGTAAGCGTACGGTAAGCGTACCCCGCGAAATTGCCGAAAAAAAAATAAAACCGTTTTTGCACTTGGGGGATGTTTGGGGACTCCCTCAACATGACTATGTGGGAGGGAGTTGTCAAAACAGCCCCTTTACATGTTTTTGGGCTTCCGATTTTAAAAATCTCTCTCAGTGCGAGAGACAAAATGGCGGCCGCCGCTTCCTGGCTTCGGCCGATTCGAATGTTTACTAAGATCTAAGAGCCAATCAGAATCGCGCTCGCGCACGCCACCGTACGCTTACCGTAAGCGTACGGTAAGCGTACCGTAAGCTGGCTCAGATATATATATTGATTTAAAGGCTATTTTCTCAGAATCTACTGAACAGATTTACACCAAACCTACAAAAGGCACTTCCTTGACCTAGGGACTACCTCTCTGCCAAATTTTGAGTAATTCTGTTCAGCCATTCGGGCTGTAGCTCGTTCTAAAGGTCCTATGGAAAAATGCATGGGAAAAACGCGTTTTGGGACCCCCCTTTTATCTCAGCCCCCGCTTGACGAATCCCCCCGAGACTTTCAGGGTAGGAGCGGAGCGTAGCGCCCCACCTATTTTGAGAAATTCGCGAGGATTCGTCGACCGGCGCCAAAGTTATTCAAAATAGAATGTTGAGGTTTTCCTATGGAAACGTGGTCCTAACTATAACTACCTACTGGCTATCGCCAGTAGGTAATATATATATATATATATATTCTCAGCAGAGGATTTCTCATGAACCTCCCTTGTAGCAGTCCTGCTCACTTAGTGCGCTTCCTCGCACAGTATAATTCTGGACTTGTTCTTGCGCCTCACCAATTTCAAAGTTCACCAGCCGCCGCTATATCACGCACTATTAAGTTCACCAGCCGCCACTGTATCACGCACTATTAGCTTCTTCTGATTGGCTCTGTCCATATTGATTGCGTAATATGTACTGTCTGACAATGAACATATGATTTATTGATCCATAATTATTGAGAATTTCTGCCATGCTTATGATTTTATTGGATATGTAATGAAACACCTTTTTGCGGTTTGCAAGAATAAAAGATTGTGATTTACTTTTCCAATTCGGACATTTGGTCGTCAGGCCAACTGTCTCTGTGTCATGTTAATAAATTTCCTTTTCTCCATGTGATCTCACGCAGTCTGTTTCAGATTTTTATTTTGACTTCTACAAACTCTTATTCCCTCTGTTAGCTCGGCCCTGGCACGCCATCCAACTTAAGCATATGTGTTGTGGTGCAGTTGGACAAGAAGGTCATAAGAGATCAGAGGGGACACCATTTTTTCTCAATGTCTTTCAGAGATTACATCAAGGGACCAGGTCAAAGGCAGACTTTAAGTCTACAAACAGTAGATACAGGTGGAACTTCTGGAGGACAACTGTCTTTCAGTAGATGGTCTGGAACCTGACGACCTGGTCGATAGTACTTATCTGGCTCCTAAACCCTGCTTATAGATATGACAAGGATTGGTGCTTCTCTATCCATAGATTCATTTTTTTCAGAATCTGTCTGCAGAAGACCTTTTGAACTATGTCAATAAGACTTATTGGGCTGTAGATCATGGGGGAATCCCTTGAGCCCTTTTTTGTAGATCGGGATTATTCCTGCCGCCGTCCAGATACAAGGGCTATCAGCCCCTTCTAATATGGCATTTAATATTAATAATAATAATGTGATTTCTAAAGCGATTAGCTACCTCATTTGAGGTGTCCCAGCGCTAAGTACAGGCGACCACCAGCCTCAATATTGTTCTCAAACACCCTGCATCCTGAGCTAAAGAACCTGGTTTTAAGTTTTTCCTGAACAGGTATTCCATCTGGGCCAGGTGAACTGCTGGAGGCAGAGCATTCTGAAATTTATGCGCCAGGAAGCCAAACGAGCTCCCGCCCATGCGTACTTTCTTAACTTTGGGGACCATTGCCAGTATACTCCATGATACATAAGGTCTGATAAACTGTTGCAAATATCAAGGACCTTTGTTATTCAAGGCCTTGTAATAGTAACACAAGGCCTTTAAAAAGGACCTCTGTCTCACAAGGAGCCAATGGAGCTGCTCGAGCACATGACAACATATTTATGTATGTAGCCCATTTCTCAGTGTCTGAAAGAAAGAGGCCCCTGGGAACACCATCTGGCCCAGCAGCTTTGCCTGCCACAATAGCCTTAATCGCCCACATGGTCTTGCTCATCTCGATCTTTAGCGAGAGAGTAGTAGATTGATTGTTCTGTGTTTTGGGAGCCCAGACGACCCCTGCCTGGACCGGTGAATAGTTGTAAAGATCTGAAAAATCTTTTGTGCTGGATTTCAGGGTGGATAGAGTCAGCTAAAGGATTTGAAGCACTTTGCCCCCCATTAGCCACCAACCTCTTAAACTTCCCAGTGTCTTTGGAAATGGCTGCCTCGTAGATGTCTTTCCATTCTGCGTATCCCATTGATGGTATGCTTTTGCTTTGGCTGGTTTGCAGTCTTTCCGTCTGATTCTACGAGGCTCGCATCACTGCACTATAGAGCTCGCCTCGCCTCGCCGATGAACTGTGGCATTTACTGCCTTGATACTGTAGAGATTCCAACCGGATGGTGGAATTTCACTGTTTGAAAACCAGGGGTAATTTTTTGTGCAAACCAGAATCTCACTTGTGATTCCAACTGGGTGGTGGAATCTTGTTGTTTGAAAACCAAGGATTAATTGCCTAATTCTTTGATACATTGAATTTCACTCGTGATTGCCTCACGTGATTCTTGTTGGATGACAAAGTTCTCCGCTTAATCAAGCCAGGACTTACCTGTTGGGAAGTATGGCCTCATTCACACTAGGCTGTCAACATTTCGTTTACCAGTCCTGAGAAAGACCCACTGTGACGCTTATTCAATTGTGCATACCCTTTGGGTCGAAACGTTGACACTTCTTGGTCTGCTCATGTCCTTAGTCCCTTCACCCTCATACTAAGAAAAAGGACTACTTAAGGGTGTTGATAGAACTTGATATATATATAATTGTAAAAAAGGACGGACTCGCACGGATTCATATTAAGTATACTTGGATCCAAATTGTATGTCTTGGATATCTGTAGCACCCATGACCTTTTTTCACTTGGCTCACTAAAGTCACATTAACTATGTTGTTTGTTTTTCTGTTTGTAGATGTGACAGCCATATACATAATTAATTATTATAAATATCATGAAAATATGAATTTGTGTTTACGTTGTGTTTGACTTTCATTGGTGTCTAAATCACCAGACATCCACTGACATTGATTGTCATGAAGAAAAATACATTGTTAATATATCGTTTTTATTGAATTGTGTTTACTAAGCAATTGTTTCACCCAACAGAACTCATTGTAGATTAAATTACCTATACCCAGGTTCTGAAGAACCACAGTGTTTATCCCATTATCTTTAATAGCTTTGTATATAGGGCTCACAGCTTCTGTCTAAACCTACTCCTGAAAGATGTCAGTATCTTCAGGGCTACAGCACCATCAAAGCACTTATGAGGGGCAAGGTTGATTCTCCTCCTTCACACCTTCAGACATGTTTCCTCACCTTCTACACATCACAGTACAGGAAGCACAAGTGATGGAGTATAATCAGATGTGATTGGAGCTGGACTTGCTGCTGGCTGTCTTCCAAAAATATTCTTAATACAAGACACTTAGGGCTTGATTTAGGCTTTGGCAGAAAGAGTACAGTCCATCAGGGTGGTAGAGGACATTATCTCTGCCCCCGATGGACTACGGTCTGCCAAATGTAGAAATGACCATGTACCCAGCAGTCACCATTAGCATGGTACCCTTCAAGGTGCAAAAGTTTTGTGGATGATCACCATCAGCTCTGATGGTCATTCACCAAACTTTTCAACTTTTTTTGTTTTTCAGAAACAAACTCCCAAAACTGGAGATTTTTTCTGAAAAACATAAAACTATTGACCCCCACTCTCTGAGAGTCATTATTTGTTTCTTTCTGCCCCTCACCGCCAGTTTGTACCTAGAAATAAATAAACTTTATTGCATGATTTAAAAAAAGCTTTGCAAGTTACAAAAGATAAAAGTATGCCCATCAATAAAACAGAACCCCGGTTCCTTTGGTAAAAGACGCCAGTTTGTACCTAGCAGCAATGGGGAAAAAAGGCATTACACTATCCACCCTAAATAGAGACGGTGGTGTAATTTCCTTCCTCCGCCGGCACCTACTCAGTCAGGCCACCAGGGGAAGTTTCCTCATTTAGAGACAGGTAGGCCTTCATCTTTCCATCAACGGAGATCCATTGGCCCTGTAGACATAAAGCTAAGGATTTGCCCATCTCTAAATAAGGCAGACGGACCAAGACTTTGCCAACAGGGTACTCTGTCACGTTTGCGACAGAGTACCCTGTTGGCCAAACTCTAAATGAAGACCTAAGTCACAAATGTAAGAAAGGTTTAAGGGCAGGGTTGTTAAGATGACAACTTTCTACATCATTTGGCTCCAATGTCTAGATTTGGAGTCTTCTCATTTTCATAATCTACTACAACAAACTACCTCAATCCCCTCTATTGGTCTATTCCCATGTGCGTTGGTCTGAAAGGGTGGACTGATACCTAATAGGCAGAATAACTGAGGTCCGGAGATCTCTTTAACACCAGCCACCATTATTGAAGAACTAGACGAACAATTATTGGAAAAGCCAAGAGGTCATGCATATGCAAGAGCTATTGGATTTGTAAATGTCTTTTAGTCATGTTGCACAACAGCCTGGCTACTGTGCAGCATGACTGAAAGTTAGTTAAAAAATGAAAAAGCGATAGGATGCAGTGTCATAGAGCTTTCTTCTAGTGGGAGGGGTGGGGCAAGCAACACAATGCCCTCTAGGGGGTAGAAGGGAAAGGGCAAGCAACACAACGCCCTGTACTGGGTGGGAGGGATGGTCCAAACAAGACCGCATGGGTGGAGGGTGGTAGGGACAGGAGACGCAAAACAGCACAGTAGGGGGTGGATCAAGCAACAGCGACAGGGTAAGCAATGAAAACGTGGCAAGCAGCAAGAACAGGGCAAGCAATGACCATGTGGCAGGCAACTAAAATAATGCATGTGGTGGAAGTATACATGCTGGAACAAGGAAACAGTACTGAACCAAGGTCCAGCATGGGAACAAACACACAGAGCAAGTGAAGTGGGCATGTGCTGACCAAAGAGAAGCAAGGAAATGACAGTTATGATGAAGTCAGCCTGTTGTTTGGTTCCTACTAATTCAGTAAGACTGTGCGTTTATGCAACATAAGCATCAAAACTATGGGGGACTCTGTCTGCTCATACCATCAGAATATGTTGGCCTAGTTCCTGGCTAGCTCACAGTGCTCCATCTGGACCCCTAAATCTTACGGGATACCTGATAGTGTCTGAAACCTCAGAAAAATGACGACTCTAATTCCCCTAAGGAAATTGTGGCAACAGATCTACCCTTTGTTGTTATCTCAGGCATGCCCAAAGGGAGAGACAAGAAATACACAAATTAGCAATTCAAAGTATTTATTGAAGCAATTGTATTCTTGTGTAGAATACCTGTGCTGTAATGATTAGTAGAAGAAAACAAAGCATAGTAATCAGTAAGCAGAACCATGCTTGCCTTAAGCACGCATATACCCTAAGCACGTGTATGTGTGGTTAAGACAGTGCGCAGTTTAGATGGGCTGATACAGGAAAAGGAAGGATCGGGAGATGTGGTTTGGTAAGTGGGGCTGGGACTGGGTTTTGGGGGAGTTGGGGTAATTTTTAGGGGTGGGGTCTTTTTTAATGCTTGGGGGTAGGGGTTGTTTTCAGGGCTGGGGCGGTTGAGATTGTTTTAGAGCTTTGGGGGTCCGGTTTGTTTTTAGGGCTCAGTAGTCCGGGTTGTTTTTAGGGCTCAGGGGGGTCAGGGATGATTTTAAGGCTTGGGGCCGGAGGATGGGGGGGGCTTGAGTGTGATGTTTACCACACATATCCCTTTGCCAGTCATGCCTTAACCACGAAATTGCACGGTAAAGGCATGCAAGGTAAAGGTATGTGTGGGAAAGGAACGCGTTGTTAAGACACATTTGTTGTTCAGACAGCATTGTAGAGGCACGCGTGGTTTAGCCATGCGTGCCTCTGTCATAAAACTAAATAATTACACCATTCTCATTATTGTATTAATTATATGGATACATATAATTGTACTCCTACCTACCTCTGCGCATCCTAAAGAGCATCTGGTGGGTGCAATTCTGCCAGATACCTTAGAGTGGTCTACCTCCCCATTTACCTGCATGCATCATCTTGTAGCCAGTCTTGGTGTAGAACAGGCCGTCATCCCTCTCAGGATAGTGATGAGATTCAGCTGGGCTAGAATTCAGGCGCGGCACCACAGCAATCCATCGAAATGCTCCTCAGCAACACATAGGCTTGGTGCAGTAATAAAACTGGACCAATCCATTCTGTGCCTGAGCTCTGGTCCAGCTGTCATTGTTGATTCTACCCATCCAGAGCTGTGGCCCAACAGACAACAACAAACAAGGAGAGTTTGCGCATTGTACCCAGTCCTTGAACAGAAAAAATTTACTGCTCCTGCAATAATAGATGAATTGAAAATTCAGTCCACAAGTTCTCCGAAATGTTGTGGGAGGTTAGTCCGTAGTAGCAATTATATTTCAGAAGAAGCCATAGCAATTTGCATGTCAAACGTCTCCCTTGTAAATGTTAAAGAAACGTCCTTCTGTAGCAATAAGGCTTTTAGTGTGTTCAGACTGTCTAAGTTCACATTAAAAATAGAAATTGAAGGCCAAATCATCACTCCTCTAACTGTACTGGCCGGTGATAAAAGCACATTTGTAAACAGGTCACAACCCTGGAAACTGTCACCACAAAGGGCACTCCAGGTCTCATCACACAGCAACCTTGGTCATTCAATATCAAATAACTTCCTTTGGAAAGTAATCTGAATGCCGAACAAAATTACAGAAGTTGTGGAACCCTTCAGATAACAAGCTAAGTTTCCTTTTGAAGCATTGCAGGCTTCAAGAAGTGTGACCTTCCTGCAAACAAACAAAGAGATAAAGTGTTCCCGCAGTCTGTACCGCTATGAAGGACCTTGGTTTCCCCATTTCTACACTTATAATCAAAAGGTAGGAACCATGTCTTGTGTACAAATCTCTCCCCTAACGCATCGTACCTGCCAACCTGAAACTGTTTTAAACAGGACCTAAAGTGGAATGTTGAAATTGCCTTAGAAATAAATCCATGAATTATCTAATCAGCTGATAATGTCTCTGCTAGTGAATGGTAATTTCTCTAGTTGTTCTATGTTTAACATTATGTATGTCGCATCCTTCTCTACTATTATTTTCAGCTCTTGTGTTAAATTGTATGGCAGTAATAATTCAGTTACGTTCAAGTGCTTCCATGGCACGCAACCATTCGTCAGAGTCTGTAAAGTTCAGCTTAATAGCATGATAGAGCTAAGATGACTTTGTCCATGTTGTAAGGGAGACATGTCACTGTATGATGTCAATAGCTAACGACACAATGTTACGCAGAGATAAATTCTAGTGGATAAAATAATCATTCCATTGCCAACTACTGCTAGAACCTTTTCTAAATTTACTCTGTCAACCTCTTGTTTCAGCTTAGCAGCTTTCTGATGTGAAACCTTCCACAACTCTTTATACATGGCGTACAAAAAGTGTTTTTTTAAACAGATTTTTATTGGTTTTTCAAGGTGACATCATAGGAAAAACAGCCCAGAGGGCACAACTGATGATCAAGCGGTGCAATTAAAGTCCAGTGCAGATATCCCCCGCTCATTATCATAAGGTCCTTCTTCCCCTCTCAACGTCGAGCCTCCCATCTGGTAGGCAACAGGTACGTCTTCCCGCCATTCAACCTCCTCATCCCATGTCTAGCCACATATAAATATCACAGAGTACCTCCTCAGAGTTGACATCCAAGCAGGATTCCTCGTGTGAATACCACCCACCCCCCTGCCTCCCCCTCCCCTCTTCCCCAACTTCCTAAGAAACATCCACCACCCCCTCCCCCTAAGGCATGCCGCTAACTCAATAAAATGTCCGATCGTGGCCACCTAATGCATCCACTGTGTTCCATGTCCACTACATCCCGAACCTCAGGGGTCAATATCGTGGAGAGAATGAAAGGGAGCCCTCAACTAGTCCTTCCTAGGCCCCTGTAACGCCCTGAACGTCTCAGGATCGTTTAACAGACACGACAATGAGGACGCAACCACTTGTGAAGGGTTAGTTCTTTTAATGAAGGCAAATAAAATACAAAGAACAAACAAAAGTTATAGTCACTGGAATCCTCCAGGCTAAGTACGTTACCAGCCCACAGCACGGATGGTCCTAACCGTCCTCTGCATATACGCCGATCCCGGCGTATGCCAACAGAGGGCAGAAATGAAATGGCCGACAATGCCAATCGGTAGGCTGTGAGGGGCACGAAGAGTGTTGGGGAGAATCGAGGAGTCAGGGAAACACCCAGCCGGGGTCTCTACCTGAAGGGAGCAGCCGCTCAACCTCTTCCTCAGACTGCACCGGGACGCGGAGTCACCTCCTGGTGATGCGTCACCGATACCCCAATCACAAGCAAGAAGACTGAACCGAGAGCAGCCGCTCGATCGATCCTGTGGACTTCCGAGTCTGTAACGCGGCAAACACCTCCTGGTGTGCGTTACAGCTGGCAGTCCCTGTGTCTCTGGTCGGGCTGGGAGTTACGACTCCAACCAGCAAAAGCGCCACTGCGCTTGGACTCAGCCGAGTCAAAAAGCGAAGCTCAATGGTTGACCGGTAGAGCTTCCGGGTCCTTCACAGGTGACGATGGGGCAAGACACGGCCCAGGGAGTAACGACTCGACCTACCTCCGTTCCTGCCTTACTGGAGCACCACTCCGGAACACTGCTCTTCACGAAGCAGGTACGTCGGTGTAAACACAATATCCGACAGCCTTGTACCTCCCGGTTCCTCCCTTTATAGGGCGTGTTTTCCTTGAGTTATGTAACAGCTCTCCTGTTTACATAAGGGCGTGTTTCCCTTGAGTTATGTAACAGCTCTCCTGTTTACATAAGGGCGTGTTTCCCTTGAGTTATGTAACAGCTCTCCTGTTTACATAAGGGCGTGTTTCCCTTGAGTTATGTAACAGCTCTCCTGTTTACATAAGGGCGTGTTTCCCTTGTATGACAGGAATTCTTGACAGTACATCCTCCCTCTCAGCGGCTCCCCACGGGTCCAGCGCTGGCAGGAAAACGCCGATGGAACAAGGAGACCAAGCGCGGAGCATGAACCCCTTCAGCCGGTTCCCATGAATGCTCCTCCGGGCCATAGCCTTTCCACGCAACCAGGTACCACAGCTTCCCCCTGCGCCATTTGGACGCCCGTATGCCCGACACTTCATACTCCACCTCCGACTCCACGCATACCGGCCTGGGTGTCCCAGACGGCTTGGAGGGTGCTGGTTTGAGCAATGATACATGAAAGACAGGGTGTATCCGCAAGGACTGGGGCAAGCACACCTTCACGTTCACGGGACCCATACACTTGGTAATTCGATAGGGGCCCATGTACTTGGGATGGAACACACTGTTCTTTCGAAACCTCATGTTTCTTGTGGATATCCAGACGTAGTCTCCAGTGCGGTACAGTGGCCCGGGCCTTCTCTTCCTATCTGCCGCAGCCTTGTATCTTCTCTTGGCCTCTATTAGGACAGCCCTTGAGCGCATCAACGTGTCTTTTATGTGTGCCACCCTGTCCGCTGTGGCGGGAATCCTGTCCTCTCTGAACGGATGTAGAAATGGCAATAACCTGGGATGTTGGCCATAGTTGCTATAGAACGGAGATGACTGTGTGGAGCTGTGAGTGGCGTTGTTATAGGCTATCTCTGCAACCCATAGCAAGTCGACCCATTCTTCCCTGCCCTGGTCCACAAAACATCGCAGATACTGTTTGAGCGTTTGGTTCAGGCGCTCGGTTTGGCCGTCCGTTTGAGGGTGGTAGCTGGTGGACAGGGCGGTCTTAACATGCAGCGCAGTGCACCAAGTCTTCCAGAATTGCGCAGTAAACTGCGACCCCCGGTCCGACACGATCACCCCAGGTAATCCATGCAGTCGTACCACATTCTTTAGGAGTAGTGACGCCAATTCCCCGGCCGTAGGGACTCTCTTGCAGGGGATGAAGTGCCCCATTTTCGTCAAGTAATCCACCACCACCAGTATTGCCGTCATCCCCTGGTCTACCGGTAGGCCCACCACGAAGTCCAGTGATATGCTATCCCATGGTCTATCCGGGGTCGGAAGTGGATGTAAGAGCCCTTGGGTTCGGCCATGGTCGGCCTTCATGGTAGCACACGTAGGACACTCCTGTCCCCACCTCCTGACATCCACTCTCATGGTTGGCCACCAGAAATGCCGTCCCATGCTAGCCACCGTTTTTTCAAAGCCCAAATGACCTGCGCATGGAGAGTCATGGCACCAGATGAATGCTTGTTTCCTTAGCCTAGGCGTGGGTATCAATAGGCACCTGCCCTTCAGGGGTATCCCGTCCTTCAGCTGCCATTCTCTGTGACTGAGGAGCCACCTCCGCCATGCGAATGACCTGATCCCTCTCTTTATTCCCCTCAGGAAAGTATCCGGTTGGATAACCCCCAATACCATCCTCGGGGAAATGATGGAACGCTCGGTTGCAGGCAATGGTTCCTTAACTGCAGATTGACGGGACAGGGCGTCCGCCTTCCGGTTTTCCGTCCCCGGCCGATATGTGATGCGGAAGTTGAACCCCGCAAAGAAGATCATCCACCGCAGCTGCCTGGGAGAAAGGTGTCTAGTGGCCGTCATGAACTGTAGGTTCCGATGGTCCGTGTACACCGATACCACATGTCTTGCCCCCATCAACCAATGCCTCCATTCGGTGAAGGCGTCCTTGATTGCGAGAAGCTCCTTCTCCGCAATATGGTAGTTGCGTTCGGCGTCGTTGAGTTTGCGGGACATGTACGCAACGGGATGAAGCACCCCTGTGTCGTGGTTGCGTTGGGACAAGATAGCCCCCAGCGCCACATCCGACGCGTCCGCTTCCACCACGTAGGGGAGATCCGGATCGGGGTGAGCCAACACCGGCGCCTTACCAAAGGCGCTTTTCAGGGCCTCAAAGGCTTTTACATCGGCTGTTTCTTGCCTAGAGGCAGCCACTTCAACTTGCATGGCCGCTAAAGCAGCCAGCACATCATCAAGTGTTGCCATGTCTGTTATCGACCGGGAGACAGTTAGTGTTATTAAGGTCGGATATTTTGTAACGCCCTGAACGTCTCAGGATCGTTTAACAGACACGACAATGAGGACGCAACCACTTGTGAAGGGTTAGTTCTTTTAATGAAGGCAAATAAAATACAAAGAACAAACAAAAGTTATAGTCACTGGAATCCTCCAGGCTAAGTACGTTACCAGCCCACAGCACGGATGGTCCTAACCGTCCTCTGCATATACGCCGATCCCGGCGTATGCCAACAGAGGGCAGAAATGAAATGGCCGACAATGCCAATCGGTAGGCTGTGAGGGGCACGAAGAGTGTTGGGGAGAATCGAGGAGTCAGGGAAACACCCAGCCGGGGTCTCTACCTGAAGGGAGCAGCCGCTCAACCTCTTCCTCAGACTGCACCGGGACGCGGAGTCACCTCCTGGTGATGCGTCACCGATACCCCAATCACAAGCAAGAAGACTGAACCGAGAGCAGCCGCTCGATCGATCCTGTGGACTTCCGAGTCTGTAACGCGGCAAACACCTCCTGGTGTGCGTTACAGCTGGCAGTCCCTGTGTCTCTGGTCGGGCTGGGAGTTACGACTCCAACCAGCAAAAGCGCCACTGCGCTTGGACTCAGCCGAGTCAAAAAGCGAAGCTCAATGGTTGACCGGTAGAGCTTCCGGGTCCTTCACAGGTGACGATGGGGCAAGACACGGCCCAGGGAGTAACGACTCGACCTACCTCCGTTCCTGCCTTACTGGAGCACCACTCCGGAACACTGCTCTTCACGAAGCAGGTACGTCGGTGTAAACACAATATCCGACAGCCTTGTACCTCCCGGTTCCTCCCTTTATAGGGCGTGTTTTCCTTGAGTTATGTAACAGCTCTCCTGTTTACATAAGGGCGTGTTTCCCTTGAGTTATGTAACAGCTCTCCTGTTTACATAAGGGCGTGTTTCCCTTGAGTTATGTAACAGCTCTCCTGTTTACATAAGGGCGTGTTTCCCTTGAGTTATGTAACAGCTCTCCTGTTTACATAAGGGCGTGTTTCCCTTGTATGACAGGAATTCTTGACAGCCCCACACTATGTCCAAGTGTACAAGGAATCGCTGGATTTAATCGCCCGGTGTTTCGCCCGCTTCCCCCAGCACGTCTTCTGCATCCTCAAGCGGGTGCTTCACCAAGTCCAGCAGTGCCGCCCAGGCACGCGCCATTGCCTTTGACTTTTCATTCCCAGTGCGCAAGCCATTCGTAGCCTGTAGGTCCCCTCACTCTCCAACCATTTCACTAGTTCCTTATTCCATCTCAGGAGGTTGGGGGCATACTTTGACTTCCAGTGAATAGTAAGCTCCCTCTTTGCCAATACTAACCCCAAGTCGATAAATTTACTAGTCACTTTTGTCTTAGCAGTATGCGGGAACGAATGCAAAAGGCAACAACCAGGCGTCAATGCTACCTCTGTCACTGTGGTCAGTCCAGTCGTCACCCCTCTCCAGTATTCTCCCAGGTGTGCGCACTCCCAAAACATGTGTAGGAACCCTGCCCCCTCCAGGTTGCACCTTGGGCAGGTGGACGATACCCCAAGGTGCTCGTTAATTTTCCCGGGTGTAAGGTAGGCCCTGTGCAATACATAGAAGTGAATTAGCTGAAAGCATGCTTTCCTAGTACCCATCCAAGCCCGTTCTAGGATCTCTCCCCATGGTTTCTCCCCAATGGCCTCCCCCAAGTCTGCCTCCCATTTAAGGCGTAAATCTACCAAAGGCTGTCACAAGTCATGCGTGATCCGCCTATGGAGACATGTAACCACCTTGATAGTCCCCACTGCCATCACTATGTACTGACATGCCAGGAATGTCCTGGGTTCCACCAACCCCTCTCGCCATTGCTTTCGAATGGCTGCCGTCACAGCCGCATGGAAGAGAAAGTCCCCTCGTGGGAGATCGTGGCGCTCCGATAGGTCATCAAAGGGGAGGAGGCTACCATCTTCAAACAAGTCCCCTATAGTGATGACCCCTGCGTCTTCCCACTGGCGCAACTTGCTCAAATTGCCCCCATGAGGCAGTGCTTCACACACCCGCAGCGGAATCTCAGGTGCGTACAGGATCCGTACCCGTGCCCTTTGAGCCAGGCGATTCCAACACTGTCTCACCATTCGTAAATCAGGGGGAATCGTTCTATCTCTCACAGGTAGCCGTAACAGCACCCAAGACAGCTGGGACAAACTTGGGTCCTGACCACTCATATTCTCAACATCCCGGATTCGTCGCACCACCCACTTCGTAAACCACTGGAGCTGCGCTGCATGATAGTAGGCTTCAAGGTCCGGCAGAGCAAAACCCCCTTCCGCCCTAGGCCGCTGCCTAGTGACAAGTGCCACTCTGCGCCTCCCGCTGCCCCATAGAAACTCTGTGAGCAAGGCGGTGAGCTGCACAAAGATCGTACGCGGGATCCAGATGGGGAGTGTCCCAAAAAGATAAAGAAGCCTGGGTAAGGTAACCATCTTCACAAGTGCAACCCTGCCTGCCACAGACAGCGGGAGTGTGCCCCAGAATTCAAAGCAGCTCTTAACGATGCGCACCGCCCGCCTGATATCACCCTCCAGGAGATCCGCGGTGTCGTGGTAGATCCGGGTCCCCAGATACGGCAAGCAACTGGACTCCTGTAGAACCCCCTACACACTCTGCGTATCGACTCTTCCAGGACTGGCAGGGAACAGGCACCGTTTGGTCTAATTGACACAGAGCCCCGCAATCCTCCCCAATGTGCCTAACAAGTTTTTAGCGCCCGAAGCGCCTTACCCGAGTTGGCTAGGAACAAAAGCATGTCGTTATATGCTGCACCTGACCTTCTACTAGCAGCCCCTGATAATGTCTACCCATCCTGGCATGGACAGCCATGGGCTCCATTGCCAAGGCAAATAACAGGGGGGGACAGCGGGCCCCCCTGTCTCGTACCTCTACCACTGGACAGGTAGCAGAGATCAGTCCCCCCGTCCGGACCCTGGCAGTGGAATTATTGTACAAGATCGCTGTCCACTCCACGAATCGGTCCCCCGAACCAAACGCCCTCAGGACATTAAAAAGATACGGCCATTCCAGGCTGTCAAAAGCCTTCTCAATGTCAAACGTGAAAATACAGGCCTCTTCCTTGCAATACGTATCTACCCCTAAAATGTGCAGGAGCTTCCGAACATTCATTGCTGTATTCGGATACATAATAAACCCAGCTTGGTCCACGTGCATTAAGGTCGGCATATGAGTCAGCAATCTACTACCCAACACACGGCTCAATATCTTGTAGTCTAAGCTGAGCATGGCCAGTGGCCTGTAAGAGGTCCGATCCCAGGCCGGTTTTCCCGGTTTCAGAAGAGGGACTATTATTGCCTCTCGCGTAGAGGCCGGGAGGACACCCTCCTGTCTCGCTCTATTATACAGGGCTACCAAGTGCGGGGCCAGGGCGTCGACGTATGCAGAATAGAATTCCACTGGAAGCCCATCGGTCCCCGGCGTCTTGTTCCTAGCCATGTGCTTGATGGCGCTACGGACTTCCCCCACCTCAATATCCATGCCAAGTTCCTCCGCCTCCTCTTCCTCAATCCTGGGGAGTTCCACATCTGTCAGGAAATCCCCATCACCTGGGAGCCCTGGGGAAAGCTTACTCTGGTAGAGCCCTGGGTTGTACTGCAGGAATTGCTCATTAATGGCACACTGAGTATACACTGCGTCACCTCCTGGGTCCCTCAACTCCAACATCGACATCCCCCTCCTCGCTGGATTGGCCAGCCATGCCAGTAGTGCTCCAGATTTGTCCCGGTCGGAATGCACCTGAGCAGTGTAGGCCTTATAGTCAAAGCATCGTAATTGTTCTATTTGTACCGCCAGAGCCTCGTGAGCTGCAATGAGATCATCCTGCTTATCAGGTCATTCTGGTCTCTCTTTTTCTACATCCCTAAGGTTATGTTCTGCGCTTTGGACCTCATGCAGCAATACCCTCCACACTCCCACCACTTCCTCTATTAAGCGCCCCCTGATCTCCGCCTTAAAGGCGTCCCATTCTACGAGTGGACTCGCCGCCGACCCAGTATTGACCCTGAAATAGTCCTCTATCGCTGCACCTATTGTGTCTCGAAACACTGGATCTTCCAATGCCTCAGGCCGCAGCCTCCAAGTTGGAATAGCGGGGCAACCCCGCAACCAGTTCAGCGATATCAACAGCGGATTATGATCTGATATCGTTCTAGCTAAGTATTCACTGGACACTCTCTCCATGTATGTCAGGCGAACAAAGGATTGAATCTAGGCGAACATTTAAGTCATGCAATGAAGAGAAATAAGAGTAGTCCCTATCCCCTGGATGAGAAGCCCTCCAAGTATCCATCAGTCCCCACTGCTGCTGCTATGCTCGTCTCATTGCCGCTAGCCTGGTCGCTGGGGCATCCACAAGAGGGGGATGAGAGCGGTCTAGGTCAACGTCCGTAGTACAATTAAAGTCTCCCCCCAGTAATACCGACCCAGTCAGCATGGTCGCCTCCTGCCTTGAGAGATGCGCAAAAAATGCAGCCTGATCTATGTTGGGGGCATAGAAGCTGCCCAACGCAATGTCCCTACTGTCAAGGCGCCCCGCAACCACCACGTACCTCCCGTTCAGATCAACCAGCTGTCCAGTACTCTGAAATGGGACCGCCTGCCCGAATCCAAATCAAAGTGTCCCTTGCAAAGGCTGAATAAGCTGTACAGAACACTGCCCCTGCCATCTGCATTGTAGGGCCTCCCCCTCTTGTTTCGTGAGGTGCGTCTCCTGTAGTAGTGCAATCGCCTCACAAGGTAAGCGTGTATCTTATGGCGAAGTGACATAGTGTGCATTCCCCTGACATTCCAGGTCATACATTTAATACCTACGGTGGATCCCATGGCACTTTCTTCAGTTTTTCCCACCCTGAACCCCCCTAGCGGCATGCCTGACCCCGATAAGAACCCCATCAACCCCTTGAACTCCCCAACTCCCACTCCCCAGGGCAGGTACAATGGAACTAGCTCCCATCCAAACTAATGCAATAATCAACTGATCACTTAACGTGGTGAGGCATGTGCTGATGCAATAGGACCCAAAGCCCCCCCGGCCAACCCCCCCACCGTATCAAACAGGGGAGCCCCCATTTACAGCTCGTGTCTGGTGCCATCGTCCTTCCTCCTGCAGAGGTCTGCACATTCAGAGGCCAGTCCCTGGCACCAGCTTAGCCTTTTCTCACCCAACTTCATGCACCCCTCTTACATGAGTAGATCCGCCGTCTGGGGTGTAACCTCGGGAAGTTCAGGCTCAGTGTCCCCAGCCGTGCTGCTGGTAGGAGAAGTCTCAAGTTTGCCCATGCCATGACTAGCGACAGTGGAGATCGGGCTAGTCTCACCTCGGCTGATCTCTGCAACCGCCTGCACAGCCCTGTCCCTCTCAAGTTAAAGTCCTGGTGGCGTTATGGACCTCTGTGTCCCCAAACGTGCAGGCGATCCTCGGTCCGCAGTGCTCGACGGAGAAGCAGGCCTTGATCTTGGTTTGGGCGCCTCCAACCACTGCCGTGCGTCCTGCGGGGCGGTGAAGAAATGTGTAGTGGGCCCGTCTACCACTCTGAGGCGTGCTGGGAACAACATGGCGTATGGTAACTGCAGCTGCCGGAGTTTCCGCTTTAGCGCAAGGAAGGAAGCACTTTGTCTCTGCACCTCCCGGGTGAAGTCCGGGAAGATCATCACCGTTGCATTCGCGATTTGAAGGTTCTGCTTCTTGCTGTAAGATGGGGTCCCTGTTGCGGTAATGGAGCAAGCGCACAACCATCGGTCATGGGGGAGCACCCGGCTTTGGAGGCCTGGCTGGGACCCTGTGTGTGCGCTCAAGGGCGAAGAAGGGGGAGAGCCCCTACGGAGCCACCACGGCTCAAAGCCAGTTTTCCATGTACTGAACAGCGTCATCTCCTTCCTCCCGTTCCGGAACCCCCACTATGCGCAGGTTATTCCTGCGAGAGTGCCCTTCACTGTCCTCCGCTCTCACCTCTAAGATCCTGACCCTGTCCTCCACCAGTTTTAGAGAGCGCTGCAAAGTAGAGATTGTGTCCGGAACCTCCTCTAAGGACTTCTCATTAGCTTCCACCCGCTCCTTGAGCTTGCGGGGGTCATCCTTCAGCATGTTGAGATCCATCCCTATGGCGTCCATCTTGGTTTCCAAGGCCTCTCTCGAGGAGGTGATTGCCTGCATTATGTCCACCAGCGTGGGGCCCCCTGCTGCCTCGTTCCTCCGACTTTCTGCCATTTCCTCCTCATCATCAGAGTGTTGCCCCGTTGGTTCCACGTGCAAGGCCGTTAAGCCTATCCGGCGAGACACTCAGCCATTTTGACCGATTGTGCTGGGTCACGCTGGGCCTCTGGTTAGAGATCACAGGGAAGGTCAGGGAAATTCAGAGCAGGCAGGGAGCACAGGGAAGTTCAGGGAGTGCACTCCAGCACAGTAGACCGTTCCCCTTGGGCGTCACAGGAGGGCAAAAGCGCCGTTCAGTAGCGCCAGCTCCGAAGGGGAACAGGGTGGACGACCCCTCTTCAGGCAGCTCAGCGCACACTCTCCGAGGCCCTTCAATCCACGAGGCCCCCGCACCTCACCACCAGCGCAGCGATGAATCCTGTATGTCTGGCCTCTCACATTCAGCACCCGCTTCCGCCACCTGTGTCCTCCAAATCAGCCCTCGGCGGCAACCAGAGGGGTCCCCCCCACCTGCACCTTGCAGCCACTCGTAATCAGGGGAGGATGCGTCAAGGCTCCTCAGAGCCCACCGATGTCCCAGGTAGATTTCAGGTGCTGCTCGTCCCGCATGAGCTCCGCACCCTCGCGTTCAAGCCCGCACACGGGCTTTGGGCACCCAGCAGGTTCCGACCCCGGCACGTCTCCGCTGGTGTCTTCCCTGCCCTGCCATCCGTAAAACCACACCAGTCCCAAGGAGCGATATGCAAGCGGTAGTCCGCCGTTCCAGAGGCAGTGGTCACCAGCACAGCGCCACGCTCGCCTACTGTACACTCGCTCACCGGGTCTCTCCACCAGCCCTCGGGCCACCATCTTGGGATCGCCACTCGGTGCCAGGTCTTGGCGCTCCGTCTCTCAGTGCGCTCTCCCCGAGCCTGCGCCTCCGTAGACCTCCGGCTCAAATGCAGACCCAGAGCACTTTGTCGCCGCTCAGATGTAGTCTGCAGTACTCTTGTCGTTGCAGCCCACGGAGACCTCCTCGTCAGGTCGCAGCAGCCATCTTGGATCGCGGTCAGAATGCGAGCAGAGCAAGGAATTGCTTTTTACTCTGTGCTACAGCCTCCTCGCTCTTCGACAGATTTCCCGCAGGGGCACCAGATGTTCCGCCACAGAATGGGCGACAAGGGGCCCCCTCAGCGTGTCTGGATCAGTTGCAATGGAGGGAGACCACGGAGGAGCTCAGAGGTCCGCTTCTCCCTACATCGGCGTCAAGCCACGCCCCCGTACAAAAAGCATTTATGACGTGGCTTCTAGGACCTAACAAAAAATCATGTAAATCCATGTCACCTGAAAGAAGAGACAAGTGATCTTTCACTTCATCTAACGTGGAATGTTGTAACGATTGAAGGCATAACTTTCCCACGCTGCACGTTGTTACCACTCCCGAGTGTTGTGTCTGCACAAAATATGGGTCTGGTCTGTTTTTTCTAAAAGCCTTTATGTTGTTCAAAAAATGTACTTGACAACCATTAGTATCTAATGGCCACACTAGCCACCCCTCTGGACTAGAATGTGAAGAATTGTATGTACCAATTTGTGAATTATTGCCAGTTTTCAAAATGTACAAAATGTGGGAATGTTTGGTGTATTCAAATACTTTGGGCCCAAATCACAAACGTAATCTGAGACAAAATCCTAACTTTACGACTTTTGGTATTCACAAAAGGCATTTAGGAGTAGTAAAGTTAGGATTCCCACCTTCACTACTCCTAAACTGAGACAAAATCCTAAGTTTACGACTTTCGGTATTCACAAAAGGCATTTAGGAGTAGTAAAGTTAGGATTCCTAACTTTACTACTCCTAAACTGAGACAAAATCCTAACTTTATGACTTTCGGTATTCAGAAAAGGCATTTAGGAGTAGTAAAGTTATTTCGTAAACTTGGGATTTTGTCTCAGATTACTTTTGTGAATCAGGCCCTTTATCTTTGCCAAGCCTAGGCAGGATGTTTATTGTACAGTTTTGTTAAAGAAATTCATCTTGGTTTAGACGTGTTCTAAACAAATCCTCATTACCTTGAACGTGCAAGCCCTTTGTTCCCCAAAACATTTTAAATCAATATTGTCTTTCCAAAAGTTGTACCCTTGCAGTAACAACTGGGAAATAAAGGGGGCCAAATAAATGAATTTTTTTGTCAGCATATTTTTCTTTGCCGGAGAAGATTATAATTATAAGTCTCTGGCTATACGGGGTTATTGCTAGAAAAATATGCAAACTTCTGTGAGTATATGTCTGAACTACCCAAAGGTGGTGTAGGGCAATGTTCCCATTGTATATAATTACATACTGCACATGGAGTACCAGCTCTGTGTAAGGAATGGGTGCACATAGCGATGGTAACAAAACATTTCACCATATTTAGATGTTCCACTATACATGTCTTCACTTTCAAATACAGTATAATGTTCTAGCTCAGTAAGAATAGATCTGACAGTATTAATATGCCAATCATCAGAGATGCTGCCGGGAGTGATAATATAATTAAGAGATATTTAAAATACATTCGGTATTTGCAAAGTCTGTGTAGGACCAAAAATTCCCACTGGTATCGTATCCTAAACAATTCCATCAATTACCGGAACCGCTGAAATGTTCACAAGGGAAAGGTCTCTTTGCACTTTGTGTTATAAAGAACGAGGCTTCAATACCTCAGTTACCAATTAAAAAGCAGAGTGTTCTGGGAGATAATGCCATTTTAAATGCAGAAAGAATACTGTCACAAAACCAATCCTAATGAAAAGGAAAAGCAACAAAATAGAAATCCAAATGGAAATCCAGGGTTAAACAAAACATGTCAGTTTGAACCAATTTATAACGGCATGAGTTTCAGGAATTGGTGGGTCTGATGAAAGAGGAAATTCGTCAATGTGTGCAAAATAGCCAGAGGCAGTCTATGCAAAAACTGGGACCTCAGAGGGTGGTATAAAACTGGTAATTAACTCCAATGGTGGATCAAAATAAGCAACTTCTTTGTTGGCGTGTGAGGTTGAAAAAAGGAAAATTTGCATGCGGTGTTCGGATATTGTTGGTAGATGTAACTGTATTTAGCAAAACTTCAATGTAGGATATCACCCACTGGGGAACAGAGACCTCTGTGTTGGGTAATGCTTGTAAAGGTATTTTCTGTGTGGTAGTGAGAGGAGGCAGGTAACTACCAAGTAGTCCTTGTGGCCTACTGTGCAGGACTCGGCACATGGTGTGGTTTGATCAGGTAAATCAACACAAGTCGTTTGTTTTTACAACCAGCAAGGGGCGGTAAAATTAAGGTTCTACCTTCAACTGCCAAGACCGACTCAGGCGCTCTGTAAGATGGGCTGAACTCCTTCTTGTCTATAATCTTCTCTTGGACCAGATCCCCAATCTTTAGAATCTAGCCAGGAGATGCTGGTTGTACCTTCACTTCTCCAGCGGCAGAACTTTTCTCAAGCAAGTTCAATTGCTTTTGCCGGAAGTCATTCAGTTCCTGTAAGACAGCCAAACGTCCATTGATATCAAAAGGCGTCTCCACCGCCACTGTGGTCGGATTGTCGAAGTCCGGAACCCGCATCTGGACCCCAAACAGGACTTCATAGAGAGTTCGACCACCCAAGGATCTTCTAGGCAGATTGTTTAAAGATCTTTGGACCCCACACAGGTAGTGGATCCAGCTATCACCTGAGCTTAATGCTGTAGCTGTTACACACTGCTATAATGCATGGTTTTTACTCTGCTCTATTGAATTTACCCCAGGATGGTAGGGGGAGGAATAGTGCACTGCCACACTCAAAGTACTCATGGTATCCCAGTAAGCCTTAGAGTCAAAATATAGGCCCTAGTCTGAATGGAATGAAGCTTCTGTATATGTCCTGAGATATCGGAGCAATTTGCACTGTTGCCTTTGTGGCTTCATCAGCCAGTGAATTCTCAGCAACTTGTATTCCTACAAGTTGGTGGCTCAATATGTGGATAATATGAACCCATGGCAAACTTGCCTTAAAATTTGCCACCTTTCCTCAAAGCAACTTGTGCTTGATAGTATACCCTTTAGAATCTCTTAATCCATTCTGGCTCGAATAGTGTAAATGTTCATTGTAAGACTATACATAATACGAATCATACACTATATCTGTGAGCAATTCTGTATTCGTATTTTCTAATGTCAGGATTAGAGCTTTCAGTTCAGCCAGCTATGCATTGCAATCACCTGAAAACTGCGTAAATGTTTTGAGAGGCTGGAAGATTCCATCCTTCAATTTACCCTTTACCTCTGCAAAAGCGGTGCAGTATTGATGTTTTGTTACAACTGCGGACTGGGCAGAACCATTAGTGTACACTGTGAAGTCATACTGATTTAGAGGCATAATTTCAATGGGCACATGGGTACATTGTATTCTTGTTCATATTGTAGGTATGTAGACTCGAAGATATAGTCTACGTCTGTTGCTGTTAATGAATTTGCCCACTGTATCTATCTAGGATGTAATGCTTTTGCGTTCGAGATGCTGGCCTTTGTGATATTTGCTTCACAACAGTTGTCTGTAATGCTGTCAGTATTTTTTCTCTAGGTGCAATACGCATCTCTAAATTGGCATAAAATACGATTTAGATGCAATCGGTACAATGGCACTAAGCTCTTACCTTCATTAGATAGCTTGTATCTCAAGAACAGGACACTGAAAAAAGCAATTTTTGATTTCTGGAAATTAAATTTGTAGCCTATTTGAGCAAATCCCACAACAATGCGATCCACTCTAGTCAGGTGTGTTTCTAAGTTATTATCCATAAGGTATATGTCATCGACATAGGACAACGCTTCCTTGTCAGACTTCTGTAGCAATCCTGTTACATGGTCAGAGAACAAACCTGGGCTGTTCTTATACCCTTGTGGTAATCAACAAAATTATTTTTGTGACCCAAGGGCAGTAAATGCTGTCAAATACCGGCTTTCAGGCACTATGTTTTGGTAGAAAAACCCATTTGAAATGTCTAATGTTATCTTGTATTTTTTGTGCATGATATTGTTCATTAGTGCTGCACTGTGTGTGTTTTGAACTGCATACATGCGAGTATGACTGTTTATTTCTCTGTAGCCTAAGACTAAGCAATATGAATGGTCCCTAAACAAAGGATTATTCATCAATGAGATACAAGGCTCAATTATGCCTTGATATTCAAGTTGTTTTACAATTTCTGTAACTGGATGTTTATCTTCGTGTTTTATGGGTGTTAGAACTGGGGTCACCAATTCCGAAACGGTAGCTTGGCGCGAGGTAGGAAGGCACCCAAAGGCAATGTGTAAAGAAAGCATTGGTGCAGTAATTCACTCACACGGACCCAGCCATGCGTACACAATGAAGGACACCACAACAGGTTGTTTGGTAAAAACACAAGATTCTTTATCTATTTCAAATAGGGAGGAATCAACTCATTTCAGGAATAATGCAGTTCAATCACAATAACCATGAATTCATTACAGTAGACTTTCCTGCTAACCGCAGGGCAACAATCACTCCCTCCCAGTAAGTACATCAGCGCATTTCAGGAGAACGAACAATTCATTTAGAGATAATGAAGGTGATTTAATAGTAACAGTCAACACATTCCAGTAGTTAAACAGGTGTTCGCAGGGCATCCACTTACTCCTTCAATTAAATGGGACAGGGCAATATTTAACTCATTCAGATCAGAACAGGGGTAAATCCCTTCCCTGTGAACAGCACCAATAACCTCCAGACAACGGTGGAGCCACTCAACTGACTAGTGCTGGTAAATGGCAGGGTAACAGTGCATTCAGTCGAATAACCATAGCGAGTAGGAACCATCAATCCCCCCCTCCTAGTGGAGACACAATGAGGCACCACCCTCAGGGGGGTATTAGCATTGCTGTTAGTCTTGAGAGTAATGGGGGTAGAGGCTGCCGCTTAACTTGCGCGGCCCAGTCACATGTGAGGGGCGGTCACGGGGCTGCCACGCTGTTTGCGCGATGCTCCTCGGCAGCCCCACCGCCCCCTCCGAGGTCGGGTTCAGCGCTGAGGGAGGTTACCTGGTTGCAGTGAGACCTGCATGTCTCCGTCCCCGGCGGGGGTGCGGTCGGGGGCTCCCGCTTTTCTCGGAGCCCCCGCGTTGATGCTCTCGACAGGTGCCGGGCCTTCCCTCGGCCCAGGAACAAGTGGGTGTTCCGCAGGAGCCAATCCATGGGCAGCTCCCAGAGGGCGCGGCCCCCAGGACCAAGGGGGCCGCGTCTCTCATGGGGAGCGGATGACGTCACTCTTCGGCCTTGCGCGGCCTCCCTTGCTACCACGGCGGCCCTCCCAGGCTTTGGGGGCCGCGGCGGTGGATCTTGAGCAGTGCCGGGGCAGCGGGTGCTGGGGGCCGCGGCGGCGGACTCCCCCCCAGGTGGGCTCTCTCAGCGGCACGGCGCCAATAGGCAGGTCCCGGCCCGCTGCGGTGATGGCGGTGCAGAAGTAAGTTTCACTTAGCGGGGCAGGGTTCCCGGGCACTTAGCGCTTCCGTCTCCACAGCGCTAGGTCACAGGGCCCCGGGTGGCGGCGGTGAACAGGGCTTGCAGCGCGTACGTACCCAGCTCCTCGAAGGCGCGGCACATGGTTGACACAGTGCTTGGGGGTCACAGTGCTTGAAGGCACAGCACTTGCAAAGTGCGGCGCCTGGAAGGTACAGCACTCAGGGATGGGGCAGAGAAGTAGCGCTGAAAGGTGACACAGCGCGCAACAGCAGACAGCTTCTCTCTCAGGGGCACAGTTCTGGCAGCACAGCGCTTGGGGGTCACAGCGCTTTACCTGCAGTTCTTGGAGGGACCCAGCGACAGTCCAGGTCAGCACTTGTCTTAGGGGGAAAGGAGATGGCAGGTCCCCCTGGTAGGCTTATTAAGGGGAGAAGGGGGTGGAGTTGGCAGGCATCAGAGGCAGGGTGGGTCCCTGCAGCACACTGGAGATGGTCCCCTGGGTTTCACCCTCACCAGGCAAGATCAGCAGGCAGGCAGAGTCCCTCATCTAACTTGGGTACAGCAGGGCCTAGACTCAGTCAGTCCCAGTAGTGTAGGTTTCTCCCCTAGGCCCAACCGCCTACGCTCCGGCAGAGGTTCCCCCAGGTCCAGTGGTGCCCCAACTGACTAGTCAGGTTTCCCTCCTTTCCTCTTATACCCCTAGGTCAGGTGACCCTCCTGCAAAGGCGGCAAAGCATAATCCCTCCCAGGGCTGGAAGGTTCCAGGAGCTTCCACATAACTGTCTATGGGACAAAAAGGCGGGATGGTAAAGATACTGTATCAAGATGTCCCAGCCTGCTCCTAACCACTAGTGTGTGTATGCAATGGCCACTCTGCAGTAGCAGGCGCCTGTGGCAGCCATGTTGGTAGGAGAGAGCCCCTGCACCTCAGCACTGTTTAGCAGTGGTAAGGCGCCCAGAGATCTAGAGCCAACAAAAAGATGGCGGCAAAAATGAGGCGACAAGGGCAAAAATAACGGGGTAGACCACCCTAGGGCTGACAGGTCTAACAATGGGATATTGTGATTACACTTGCAAGCTGGACCTTATGAGTATTATATGGTAAGGGGACTCTTCATCCCAGCCCACATGATTGGGATATAATGCCCGGCTTGTGCAAGGGCCCATTCCTTGGCATATGCATGTTTAACTGCTAATTGAATAAGGACTGAGAAGGATGGTACTATCACACTTTCTCCTGGTGGGACATTTCGTACAAACTATAGTGGCCAATCTTTTTCAGCCAAGAGAATGTCATAGCCAATTCTTAGGTTCTCCCAGATGAGAACTTTAAAAGTATGAGGTACATCACCCTCATTTGAAGTTACAAATTATACAATCTTCCTGAAAACGATCTCTTTGATCCGTTATTTCCACCTGAACAAACTCATTAGTTGCTTTTGCCATCAGAAACTCGTGAAGATTTTGGTGAACTATCATAACCTCTGCCGTGCTCTTTAGCACAGTCAGAGCCCACTCCTTGTTCACAAGCAGAGCTCTCAATATTTGTTGCCCATTTGAGTATGATACTAGCCATTTTTTTCTTCTTAAATTGAGGCTTTTGTTGTGGAAGTTTCTCTTCGCTTTTAATGGTGATGTCAGAAAAGCATTGTGAGTCCTTCTTTGCTTTCATATAGTCCTTAGACCGGCACTCCGATCATCTTCCTCTCTCTGAGCATTTTTCGGATGATTCCTGAAAGAAATGAGAAGGATGTCTATTAATTTACAAACACCTATCAAGTTGTCTAATTGTTTCATGGTTGCACATATTACAGTGCTTTTCAGAGGACTCCTGCAGAGGAGATTCACCCAGTGGTTTAATTTTTTCCTTATTTTTCTTATTATCCCAGCATTTTTTAGAAGTCTCTGGTACCTGTTTTGAGTTATCCTTTTCAGAATTACCCCAAAGTTGTGGTATATTAGTTCTAGCCCCCAAATTATCTCAACCTATTCATGTATAGGTTTCCGCAATAATTTTAGGTAGTGCATGCTCCTCATCTGCCAGATCGAGTTGCACAAGGCGTTAGTGTACTTTCAAAGCTGCTGCTTCCCCTTTAATATGACTTAGAATTATTGAGGCTACTGTGGCATAGTTGCCTATCAGTTTCATCCTCCAATCCAGGGCCTGGGCAGCCCAATATTCATTTTGAATCTGCTTGAGCATTTCAGGCAAAACGGAAATATCTATGCCTGATGGTATAGATTGCACCACACACTGTGCCCCATGTGGCACAAACTTCCACCCGGGGAACCATCACTAAAGATAAGCACATTGTGAGAATTCTATTTTCAGTTTGGAGTTCGTTTTGGGGAAACACTGCTTCAAGCTGATTTGTTTTTGTGCAATCCAGAACTGAATCTCCTCCCATTTGGTGGGAACCTTACCCATAATTGTGTAAATGGTGACTGGACTAGTTTTGCAGCTTGAACAGCACTTGCTGGGGTTGCTGTGATTGTTCGCATTACAAACAGTGTTAAGCTTATGTGCAGTCTAACTATACCCGTTTAAAGTGTACAAAGTTCTGCAGCTGTGAGAACTCCGATTTGTGAATATGGTGTATAGCCGCGTAAAACCGGCCATGTTGCCCCATCAAAGCTGAGGGGATCCAGTTTGATGTTTTCTAATGCATGTGGTAGGGCACCTTGGAACTAATGTATGTGTTCCTGAAAGGTTACTGCAATTTCTAACCGCTTCGCCGCGGCGCACATTCCTCCGCTGTGCGGGTGAATTCCACGTGTGCGCAAATCGGACGGCCCCCGGCCGTCCGACGCACACGCCCACCGTGACGTTGCATGGCCGAGGGCCGTCCGACGCATTGAAGAGGTTAAGACTTAATAAGCTCTGTAGTTATTTAGTATGGGTGTTTCAGTGTATATGTGAAAATTTCCTGTGTTGGCGTCACCTGCCGCAAATGTTACTCATGACTAGATTACCTCTGTTTTATACACTTCGTGGGCAATGTTTCCCCTAAGTTTTTTAACTCTCTGTGCGGCAATGAAGGGTCTCTGTGCACTGCACCAAGGCTACAGTGCGCAAAAGGTATGTGGCAATTCAATATGCAAAATTATGTGAGATATTAAATGCTACAAATAGTGCTTCTGATTTGATTCCCATATTCCCATTGCTGTATCAGACTTTCATCTATCCTGTATGTGTTGCTAAAATGAGTTGGTTCCAATGCTAAAGTTTTTATCATTCCTTCCTAGTTGATGCCAAAGCTTTTCACCCTCCCTTTCTTGATCCCTTAGAATAAAAGAGTGTCTTGTTCGAAGGACACCAATGGAGCACAACAGTATCCACCACTGATAGTGCCCCATTGCCACGTAGGGCCCCAGAGCCCCAAGATAAACACCCAGTTGTGATGATTTATTTATGCTATTAGTCTTTTTTTCTGGAAACTTTAAGAGTGCTTAGAAACAGGGTCTGATTTATGTATTTAATGCTATAAAAAATGCCAATGACAGGGTCACCCTCAGCAAGGTGGGCAATTTACTGGTTTGGGCTGGCACCACTGCTAGATGTGGTCTAGTGGACACATTTTAGATGTGGAAATTAGAGTCTCAACATCTAAATCCCAGTTTTACCATGACCTAAACATGCTAGTTATAAACATTATAATAGAAATGTGTGCATGGCCCCCAACATAGTCGCATTTACTGGAGAAAGGCAGTGTCTTCATTGTGCCATTAGAACTACCCCACATAGTTTGGGGTCTAGTGGACAGGGTGAAAACTGTGGAATCAGGAGAAATGGATTATAATCCCAGCCTCCCTCCCCAGATGGGCAGATTATGTGTTCTTTGTCAATCACTTTTTGAACTTACTCCTCTGCGCTCATGTTTGGAGAACAATGAGAGAATTTATAGTCAGGCCGAAGGCTGCAATAAATATAAGCTTTTAAAAACTGGACTGGAACTCATTGGTTACAACCGTGTGAGAGACAACACTTAGTCTCATGGTATGTTTACCAAATATGCTTACGCGTGAAAGTTACAGCTGTTGGAGCTAGCACTACTACATGGCAGTTTCAGTTTGACTAGTTTGCTAAACCATTTGAATTTGAGCAAATCCTATTCCCCTTGTGCCTGGGTCTATTAATCTGCCAATATTTGAGAGCTGAGTACCCCAGAAACGGACTGTGGAGTCGGCTGCATTAGCAAGAGTTGCATGCTGCTGTTACTTTCCAACTGGTTTCCCTACATCTCTGCGCAGAAGCATGCACCAAGAGACAGATTATCTTTCCATCCTCTTGAAATTAAAAGGCAAGTCTCTATCATGGTGTGTAGATCAGAAAGCATGATCCAGGAGAGAGCACCTAAAAAGATCAATAAAAAGGAGCAAGGAGAACTGTAGGAGAGCATAAAGAAGGGGTTAGCAGTACGTACTGGAGAAGAGCACAATGAGGAGGTGGCAGAGGAGAGCACTGGAGTAGAATACTGTCAGTAACAGGCAATGGGGGTACTGGTGGAGAGCACAAAGAGCAGCCAGGAACAAAGGAAGAGAGCACTGCAAGAAACCACTGTAAGAAGGCACCAGAAGAGCACCAAAGGACACCTTTGGTGAAGAGCATGATGAGTAGACAGTGGAAAGCACTGGAGGAGAGCATGAAGAGAAGGGGGTGGTGGAGAACATTGAAGGAGAGCACTGCAAAACAGCACTAGAGGAGAGCACTGAAGAAGACCTCTGAAGACGAGCGGGAAGAGGAGGTGGGCAGTGGAAAGCAGTGGAGGAGATCGTGAAGAGGAGAGGGATGTGACCAGTACTGGAAGGGAGCATAAAGAGGAGCGTGTAAAAGAAAGTGCTAGAAAAGAGAGCGAAGAGGAGTGGGCAGCCCAGTCTACTGGATGAGGCCAGAGAGAGGAGAGGGCAGCAAAGAGCACTAGGGAAGAGGAAGAACAGAGAGCACTGGAACACAACAGCATAGAGCACTGAGAAGAGGGAGGGGTGGGGAGCACCGGAAGAGAGTAACAGAATAGAGCAAGCAGAGAAGGGGGCAGCAGACAGCATCAGAGAAGAGCATGACGAGGAGGGGGAAACATACAGCTCTGGAGAATAACAGTGGTGAAGCACTGGAAGCAGTGTATTAAGTGGGATCTAAAAAGTGAGGGTCTTTAAAAAGGAGTGTGGCCTTTATAATTAAGGGAGTGACTTAAACACGTAATCCAAAATTCTGTGGATTTCATAGTATGCTATTCGACCAGTATTTTGGTTCCTCTGTGCGCATTCTGTTACTGCTTTTATACGTACATATCATAACGACTGACATACACCTAAAACCAGCCCGGACTATTGACTTTGTCAATGGTTGTTAGCTGTTTAAGGTAAATTAATAGCAACAATAATTTTGTTAGAAATAATTATTATTGAAAATGTTTCAGTTTGGAAATTGTGAGACTGTTAATTAAATTTTACTGCGGCTGTGAAAGGACTAGTGATCTTCAGTGTCTCAATCACACCTGTTGCGTTCACTCTGTTAGACATTTAACCCCATTTTATTGCCAAATCTGCATATCTAACACCTCATCTTTGTCCTCTTCAGCACCCTCTTTTCACTCTCTCTTGAATGCACTTTCTTGCATCTCCTTCAATTCTCCCCCCAAACACACAACACATCCACTCACGTGTAAGCACCATATTTTCTTCTTTCACCTTGTCAATATTTTGACAACTGTGAACCTCCTTTAGAAAAAGATTTGCACAGAATCACAATTGTGACTAGAATACATGAGTATTGCTCGGTGCGCTCTGCAAAGAGGCCAAGGATTGGATGACCATGTATTTTGAACTCTTTTATTTCGCACTGACAGGCCCTGTGAAAAACTCGCACTGTCTTCAGCTTCCACCCTGGAGTGCTCAATCGTGGCCCGTTAAAAACACATAGAAGCAACTTAGTTCAAAATATACACAATGCAATAGTAATATGCTACATAAAAAATACGGAAACACAACATCCTGAAAGGGTTATTTCTCCTAAGGAATGTACACTTAAGTCAAACGTATGAAACAAGAATGACCACATACCTAGTGCAATTAATGTGTCAGCAGGAGTCACATTTTGAATAGGGAGTGGATGGGGCAGCAATCATTTTGTAGGGCACTCTACTGAGCATACAGTATGGACAGCTCAGAGGCTTACTGTGAAAGACTTCCTAGAACTAAATTTAGATTACACCCAAGCACAGTCTGCTCCACCATGTACTCAGGTATGCACTTGATTTAACTGAGTTTCAAAGGCGAGCTAATTAGTATGCATTTCTTTTAAGTGATGCCTTGTGCTAGACTAAGTTCTGTAGTTAAAACAGCCAGTCCAGTGAAATACCTCCTAAAGTGGAAAATCCAGTCCCAGTGGCTGCATGGGAAGGGAATGGGTCCAGTTTCAAAAGCGCTTCACAGTGGGAGACTGAATAACTTTGGCGTCCCGGGCAGGCAGTTTGTTTCAGCTCTATCTCTCTTCACACCTCGTAAATAGCTCTTCTCCTATTACTGAATGCCCTTTGTAATGCGCGTATTGAATGAGCCTCTGCGCGGGGAGAAATCACAGTATGCGCTGGCGCACAGTTGCGCGGCTTAGGTGGAACATAGTTCGTCGGTCTCTACCACAAAGGTAACATCCCCTCCTGTACGAGAAAACCCATGTTCATGCATGTGTGCAATTAAGTTGAATAACCACTGGTACTAGATCAGCCATTTTAATGAATCAAACTCAGAGAAGTTATACTAGATTGGGGTGTTCGTTTTAAAGGTTTAAGCTTGAGCAATCGACAGTCAGAAACGGGTTCCCTATTTTGCTGAGGAGGAGTTTTCTCCAACACCGCGGACATCTCCGTTAGAATGGTGAATAGGGGCTTTGGGAACACGGAAGAAAAACTACTCAGGAGACCCACTAAATAAGTGCCTGACCTAGAACATTGGTGGAGGGGAAACAGCCATCACATCTCATGCGAAACAACGCATGCGATTACAACGTGGTTTTTACAACTATCGCATCGTTACATCGCAGTACCATTACAACGCAAGTCGTTACAACAACTTGCTCTAAGGGGCACTCATACCATCAGAATATATTGACCTAGTTCCTGGCTAGTTCACAGTGTGCTATCTGGACCTCTAAACCTTACAGGGCACGTTGTTAACTCAGGCATCCCCAAAGGGAGACACAAGAGATACATGAATTAGCAATTCAAACTATTTATTGAATCAATTGGATTATTTTGTAGAATGTGTGTGCTGCAATGATTAGTAGAAGAAAACAAAGCTTAGTAAGCAGCATTACAAGAACGGTGAAGAAGATGAATAATTCAACTATAATAATGATTACATTAATTATATTGATACATATAATTGTAATCCTACCTAGCACTGCTTATCCTAGAGAGCATTAGATGAATGTGATTCTGAATCAACAAAGAGAGGGACAGCTAGGGCTTAATAGAGGTCCAACATACTTGCCCTGAGTTAAGCTAGAAGACAATTTAAGGTACAGAGTTCCTCGGTGGCAAGTTGGCCACCTGGTGTGTACTCAAGGTAGTGAGGAGGTGGGGGATACCTCCTGTCGGAACTAGGACCCTCACAAACCCAGCAAGCTAGGTGTCATGCTTCATCATATGGGTCTGCTCCTCGTCAAGCCGACGCTGCAATGCTCGACGGGCACCCATAAAGGGGCTCTTTTTCGGAGATCTTTAGTTCCTTGCCATATAGATGCCGTGGGTGTGAGGGGCCTAGAGGCGTGTAGATGTGGTGTGTGGATTAAAACAGGTAAGGGAATCCTTTGTGATTATTTTTATTCTGGAAAGGTCCCAACCTAACTAAAAAGAGGGGGGCGACTATTTTGTTTTAATGTGACAAAAATTTGCTCTACTCCCAGATGGTCAACATGTTTCTCGCCTCAGAATGTCACAAAGTGATCATTTGGTGATTCCTCAGGGCCAGGTGACTAAAAAACAATCTACAGTGGGTGGTGTGGTGCAACGCTACCTACCACTCTTTCTATCCGAGGGTTAATGCCCCGGAGAAGGGCAGCAAACCTCTTTGGTTTTCATGTGCTGCCTCATCAGATCACAGCGGAGTAATTTGGACACACAGTGTAGTGTCTCTGCTCCCGCTCAAAGCTTCGTGGCTCACCTACCCGCTCCGCTGCATCAGGAAGGTTTGCTGCCCTTCTCCGGGAAATAGAAATACAGAAATATATTGTTCTACTGATTCTCCTGGCAACTGTGACCGAGAAAAGAACTTTTGTCTCTCTACTACAATACTAACTTTTTTCTGTGATTTTCTCCTAATGCTTTTACTACTTCAATGTATTCATCAGTGCTATCTATTATGTCCTGCTGAAATTCTACCACTTCTTCGTCTTCACGGTCGTTGGTTTTATCACTAGTTATTATGTGTTTCTTTTCTGTGTTAATAGGTAGTGTTTTTTGAACTTTTCTACCCTCAATGCCTAAATTGTGTTTAAGTATGGCCACTTTGCGCGAAGCTACAAAATCCTCCCCACCAATAGCCTCTAAATATGTGTCAAATGATTCTATCCAATCTTCCCATGGTAAGGGAGGCTCACCAGGATTTTGCTAAAATGTGGGTGGGGCAGTTATGGATGACATATCCATTTGTAGCCTATCACAATTTATACACTTGCAGAAAGAATACAAATAGTATATATATTATATAAAACAATAGTATTCAAAATTCATTGTATTACTCGTTTGAAATTATAAGAAAACAATGAACTAATATAATAAAAGTAGTCACCGTTGTTAAGTTGTTACCAAGTACCTACAAAAAATTGATTAATTGGTAAATGAATAAACCAACACAATAAAAGTAGTCACCGTAGTCTAGTCAGTATTGTACTCTTTAAATTTAATGCGTTGAAAATGTGGGATTTATTTCTGAAAATAAAAGATCAGTCTATCTTCTTATGGAGATTACATTTTGTGAGACTCAGTCTTTCTTTTGTTTCCACCAGTACAGGAAGCCACACCAGCCAAACTTCAATCACTTGTATGGAACCTTGGGTAACAATCCAGGTAAAAGCGGCTGTAAATCCTTTTGAATTATTCCTTGGTAATATTTATTTTCACTTGACTGTATAATGATTATACGTTTTTTTAAGCGTGTTGCTGTATTTGTCAGGCTTGAATGTACATTTATTTGTGTATTTTAGGTGGTATTATATTACTTCCTGCTTGATATGACTAATTGCTGTTAGAATTCCTTTTGTGTATGACTACACGCGCTTCTACCTATTTGTAAACACATGCTGGCTTCCATGTGTTTATTTTTGATTTTCGGCTTGTCTTCGCGCTTGGGTGCACGCGATAGAAACACACGCTCGTCTTCCGTGTGTTTACTTTCGATTGCTGGCTCCGCTACGCGCTTGGGTGCGTGAGACATAAACACACGCTTCTCTCAAGTGTTTTTATTTTTAATTAGTAGCTAGCGTACGGTAAGGAAGCGCTTGGGTGCGCGAGGCATAAACACACGCTCCTTTTAAGTGTGTTTGTTTTTAATTAGCAGCTCGCGCACGGCAAGAAAGTCTAGCCTTCAAATAATCTTTGACTGTAAAAACTCAGAGAAAGGTTACACATGGAAGCGAATCCTCATTTTCTTAGCGTTGAATCTCTCCTTATTACACGCCCCGCACTTCTCTCTCTATTCAAGGAATCACACGAGGCAAAAGATCTCTGTTCACCAGTAGAGAGTTGCACACACCAATGACTCGATTAAGGTAATTCGCACTATTAAATCTCCAACTATTGAATGCTTCAGCAAAAGGAGTTGTTTAACGATAGTAATTCAACCTGAATGTCACACAATCAAAGCAGGTTTCTGTATTATATTTTTCCAAAATATGTTTCTACTTGTCTTCTTAGCACCAGTAACGCCAGTAGTCATCAGTCAATTTCACAGCCTATAATGTTAATCATAATGATTGCGCTGATCTCAAAAGAATGTTTTTTTTTTATTTCCTTTTTCTCTTTAAACTTCACTGACCTTGTGCTGTATACAGGCAGTCCATAGTCTTCAATAGGGACGTCTCAAATAATACACTGCCCAATGGTCCGATGACTGTCACTCGTCTAGGGGTTGATGACTCGACGCCCAAATTTCATCTGCTCTCAATGGAAAATAAATCCCATCCTCCGTCGCCACTTTTTAAGAGGCGCAGACAGATATTTGTAGGAAGAACTTTATTTAGTAATAAAGTATTAAGGACATTAGCCATTTAGAGACCTTCATGAAGAGATCATAAGAGATCAATTTATCAATAGAACAAAGAACATTAAAATACAGGGAAGACTACTAGACATGAAAGATCCTTCTCTGTCAAAAACCATTCAAGTGGCAAGGTGCATCGAAAACACTTCCAAATATGTCAAGGAATTGAGTACAGAGAAACCTGTATCGAACAAAGTGTGTGTGGTAGAAAAAGATTCTGTCAAAAAGAAGGAAAACAAGAGTAAAAGTGGTTTTATTACGAAAAACAAGAAAATATGTTATAGATGTGGCAGTATAAGACATACAGCTGATTCTGATAGATGTTTTGCTATTAAGGAGAAATGTTACAAATGTAAAAAGATTGGCCACTTAGCATGCATGTGTAAAGCGGGGTCCTTAACTAATGCAAAATGGAAACCACCTGTTAATATTATGAGAGAAAATATTGAGGAAGACTACTCTGATAATGATGGAGAAGTTGAAGTAATGGTGATTTGTGACAATTCCATAAACAAAATTATATCAGAAGGTTATAATCCTCCCAAATGTGATGTAGGAATTAATGGCACAAAGATAACAGTATGGGCAGACTCATGTTCGCCTTATACTATTATAGATAAAAATGTTTGGGAGAAAATAGGAAGTCACAAATTGAGCACACCTGATGTAGAACCAGTGGGGTACTCTGGGGTAAAACTTCCCATTTTAGGTTTTTTTGTATGCACACTATCCCACCAAGGACATGTGGCCACCAGCAAGGTATATGTTGTGGAAAAAGGAAGAGCACTACTTGGATGGTGCGAACAAAGAATTCTAGGCATCAAATTAGACCCCAATCATCCTCAACAAGTGTTAGAGACTGAGAATGCGGAAATAGCCAAATGGAGCACTAAATTTCCAAAACTATTTGAAGAGAAACTAGGTTGTTTAGAAAAGTTTGAACAACGCATTGTGCTCAAACACAATAATTAACCGTGTGTGCACAAAGCAAGAAGTGTACCTTTTACTCTCAGAGAGAAATTGAAAGCTGAACTACAAAGATTATGTGATGCTCAAGTCATAGAACCCATTGAGTCATCTGAATGGCTCAGTCCGGTAGTTTTGGCACAAAAACCGGACGGAAATTTACGCATGTGTATTGATCTGAGAGATCTTAACCGTAACATTCTTGTTGATAGGTATCCATTACCTCACATAAATGAAATGGTATAGTCTGTAAATAATGCATAATACTTCTCATTAATTGACCTCTCAAATGCATACCACCAAATCAAATTACATGCATCCTCTAGACATCTCACCTCCTTTATTACTCCGGAAGGAGCTTTCCAATTTATCAGAATGCCATTTGGCCTGGCATCTGCCTCTGCAGTTTTGCAAAGAGTAATGAGTAGAATATTGACGAATCTACACAATGTGCTAGTATTCCAAGACGACATATTGGTATGGGGGTCTAGTCGAGTTGAGCACTACTCTAGATTAATGGAAACATTAGAAAGACTGCAGAATGCGGAACTAACGGTAGGAATTAAAAAATGCAAATTTGGTGTAAAACAGATTGATTACTTAGGACATACTTTATCTAAAGAGGGTGTTAAACCCCCAAAAAAATTACTTGATTCAATTACAAATGCACCATCACCAAAAGATAAAGAACAATTGCGCTCGTTTCTAGGTCTTGCGGAATTCTATTACAAATATGTACAGCACTTTGCTGACAAAGTTCACAAACTCAGAAGTTTGATGAAAAAAGGGGTCAAATTTGAGTGGACTGATGAATGTCAAAAGGATTTCCTCTCCATCAAGGAACAAATTGTCAAAGCTGTTTCCCTTAAACCATTTAATCCTTCTCATCAGAGTATAATAGTAGTGGATACCAGTGCTTATGGACTGGGAGCAGTATTGATGCAAAAGAATTTGGGACATGAACGGGTAGTAGCATTCGCATCCCGTACTCTCAAGGGTGCGGAGGCTACATACTCGGTCATAGAAAAGGAAGCACTGGCATGCTGGTGGGGTGTGTCCTATTTCAAGAATTACATTTGGGGCGCACGCTTTGAGGTTAGATCTGACCACAGGCCTCTTATTGAATTATTTACAACCAAGGGAGCGTCAAAAGCAACCCCCAGAATTGCCAAATGGTTATTTAGACTTCAAGGTTTTGACTTCTCCTTACAATATGTTCCAGGCATTCGAAATGTGAATGCTGATTGTTTGTCATGGCTGCCATTGGAATGTGATGAGGATGAAGTTGATATCAATGATGATTGTGTGGTAGCGAATATAAATGAAGTGTGTAAAGGTGCCATATCATGTGATGAGTGGAAAGAGGCCGTAACAAATGACTCTATCTTCAAGGATTTAATAATTGAGTTATCTAAATCCATCTGTATCCAACATCACACTCAGAAAAAATCGGGGAATTTTGGACTGTATGGTCTGAATTATCCCTATTAGATGGTGTATTACAGAGAAACGGCAGATTAGTGGTCCCAGATACTTTGAAAGAGACTACTTAAACTATTACACGAAGGACATGGTGTCAGCCATGAAGAGGAAAGCCAGAGAAACATTTTGGTGGCCAGGTATGGACAAAACTATAGAAGAACATGTATGTGGATGCATAGATTGCATGTGTTGTGACAAATCTCATAGAGTAGAGGAATCACCCATAACATCAACCACTTTTCCTAGCAGATCATGGGAAAAAGTAGCCATGGACATTTGTGGTCCATTCTTAGCCAAGGGAGTTGTCAACAAGTACACATTAGTGTTAATGGATTACCATTCCAAATGGCCGGAAGTAGCATTCACGGGGACATCAAAGCACGTAATGTCATAGAATTTTGTGACCAAATATTCCGCAGGGAAGGATGTCCTAGGACATTAATCACAGACAATGGTCCACAGTTAATTTCCAGTGAGTTTAAAACTTATCTAGCCAACATGGGTATCACTCACCATACCACAGCTGTCTATAATCCTAGGGAAAATGGTCTTGTGGAGAGGTTTAATAGAGCCTTAAAGGAATGTATACAGTTATCTGAACAATCTGGTGAATATTGTAAAGAGGCAGTAAAGGAAATGTTATGGAGTTATCGCACCACACCCCAATCAGTCACTAAGGAGTCTCCATTCAAACTTCTCATAGGTAGGCAACCGGGAACTAAGGCTACTCCAGTGTGGATGTTCAAGGACTTTTCACGTCCAGTTTGTAAGAAGGGGCTAGAAAGTAGGGTTAAGCAATACCAAGACAAGTATGTGCACAGACACAACGATAGATTGAAAAGAAACAATCGCAAATTCACGGTTGGAGACTGGGTAAGGACATATAGTGTAGGTGTACAAGAAAGAGGTTTATCAAAATGGTCTGTTCCAAAATGCATGAAGAGTGATGGGAAAGTGTGGAACACACGATGTGTGACCTTGTGCAACAAACGGGAAATTGAACACCTGGTTGGATGGGGATGGCAACAATCAATTAAACAAAGGTTGTGACACTGTAAACAATGACAAACGTGTCAGGAAAATTCCTATTTGGCATAATGAATATGTATCTTATTAATCGCCCAGATGTTGTATTTTATTTTATGTATATAATGCATTTCACATGTTGTTAATTTAACTTTATGATTTTGTTATTCCTTAAATTTTAGTATATATATTTTCTTTTTGTTCTTTAAGGAGGAAAGATGTGTTGTGTCTTAGTATGTAGCCAGGCAACATGTCAACATTTCTTCCATAGCAACCAGGATGCTTTGTTCTGAGTTGGCTGGAAGAGGTGAGCTGGCATTTGCAGAGAGAGGACCTGTCTGTCTAGGGGTTGTACATATGAACTAAATAAAGTTCTTCCTACAAATATCTGTCCGCGCCTCTTAAAACTTGCCACCGAGGAACTCCGTACCTTTCATGAATCTGATTCTGCCAGATACCTTAGAGTGGTCTAGTTTCCCATTTTCCTATGTGCGTGTGTCATCTGGTAGCCAGTCTTGGTGTAGAACAGGCCACTGTCCCTCTCAGAATAGTGATGGGTTTAAGCTGGGCTAGAATTCAGGCACTGCACCGCGACAATCTATTGAAATGCTCCTCTGTGAAGAACCCGCCTCATTAAGCCTGGCGGCGCAGGGTACGCCTGAAATCTTCTGAGTTCGCCTTCCAAATTACAGAGACACGGAACACTCTGTTTGGCATAGGAACTTCAATTTATTAGCTGCAGCTAGGTACAGTTGTCCTAGAAGTACATCAGTGGTAGGTTCTCAGGAGACTGCCACTTCAATCCGTGGCTCACAGTCTTTTGTAACGCTTGAATCCCCTAAAGCAACAATCCCCTCAATGTGCAATAAAAATACAAATCATCCACAAGAAAACATTCTTTGTACAAGATACAGGATAATGGGTAATAGAAATTCCTTCTCTAAGGTCGTGTTCTCTACCCGACCCTATAGGTCAGGTGGCATAGCCATTCCTTGGTTAAATTAATTTACGACAGGGCGTGTTTGCGTGTTGAAGATGGTGATTCGTAAAACAACTGTAGAGGCCGAGAACGGTCACCAAGGGTCAATAGATGGTTATCTCGGGGATTAGTTGCTTCGAGCCGGGTCTCAGAATGGACTTAGCTCGGGGAAACAGGAAAGGTCGTGTAATATGTGCAACAGTATAGAATGTGAAAGAAACGCTATAGAGGTTGAAGGTGCCTGAGTGAGGGCAACAGCGTAATGGTGTTACTAGGAAAGATGGGGCCGTATTTGAATTTCCTCATCTGCTGAACAAAGGCTGGAGCAGTTTATATAATAAAACTCGACAAATGTGTTCTGTGCCTGAGCTCTGGCCCAACTGTCATTGTTGATTCGACCCACCCAGAGCTGTCATCGAACAGACAACAACAAACAAGGACAGTTTGCACAGTGTACCAAGTCCTTGGACAGAAGGTTATGAGGTATGATAATGTGCCTATTGAGAAATACATTTGTAAGCATACCTTTTATGAATACACTATTTCAAACAGGCGCGCAAGCAATGTGAGCTAAGAGTCAACATTTAAAAAAAGTAAACTTTAAACGTGAACATTTAAAATTGAAGTGTTTGTGCACAGGGCCTATTAACCTCACAACAAACCAAAAGTAAGTCGTGGGTGGGCTGTAAGCCCCCAGTAGGCTAACAAAGTAGTTAGCATGTGACAGCGCATGTGCTGTCTCAGGCGAGACCTAAAAAACAGAAGAGATAGAAATAGCGGGAAGATCGACTTAGGAAGTAACAGTCAGACAGGACAGACAATGGGGAACGAAGAAGAGAAGGGAAATGGAAGAGGAAGGGGAAAAGGAAAGCATAAAGGAGGTGGGAGAGAGAAGGGTTTTTGGCTGTCACACAACGCTCTTTCATGCAGCAGGAGGAAACTACAGCAAAGCCAGAGGAATACAGAAAGACGCTTAATCCACTGCAAACTGTTGGGGTGTGCATAATGATGAGACAAAGTCCACAAAGGAAACTGGGAGGTGAGAATGGCAACAGAAAAATGCACAGGCAGTGTAGTATAGGGAGGTAGGAGGAAATACACACTGACCTGGAGGATGACTGCGAAGAGGATGACTTCGAAGAGGAGCCTGAAACCAAAGACTAAATGTATCTGTGACTCCACTAGGATAAGTCTACACTCCCTTTTACAATATTGAATTGTCATTGGATATTGGTCATGTATAGGCAGGTGACCTGGGAAGGGATGGGGGATCGACTCTTTAATTGAAGAAGTTGGGAGGGTTTGCAGGAACACTAATTATACTACACTGAAACAAACATACCATATGATTGAAAGTAAGAAGTACAGTATGTGAGAGAAGTCCTTAAGACTGGGAATCTTATTTCCAAACCCTCACACCTCTGTAATCTCACACTTGGTATCAGATCTTAGTATGCCTCCTCTGTAGCCACTGCTACACAAGGTTCTTATCACCTAGGCAAGACCTGTAAGGGGGATCCCAGTGCTTTTGTCTAGGACGGTTTTCCTTCCTCAGCTTATATTTTTTTTAAATATGTTTATTGACATTTTGTTGATGTACTTTGCACCACAAGGTAAATATTTTCCATTGTTAATACTGGAGCTTGACACATAAAACACAGCTTATGAGGACATTAACTAACAACATTCGTACATAGTGTCTTCTATCAGTGGGTATCTACAGAGGTTCTATTTTGGTGTAAAGCAGCTATTTCCACTGGGTTCGGTAAAATGAATGATTGTGTCAGTATGTATGCCAGGGGTCTTCAATCTGTGGGGCGCGACCCCCAGGGGGGGCGTGGAGTCCTAGAAAGGGGGTCTTCCATTCCCCTTGCACTTTCGCCTGGAACTGCCTGAAGCTGCAAACCAAAACGTTCGGTCTTCGTTTTGGATTCCGAATAGTGGCATCTTCAGGCGCTCTCTGATTGGAGGACATCGTGAAAGCATACAGCGTCATCGGTGATTGTCCTCCAATCAGAGAAATTGCATATTTAACATCAGGAAATGCTTGGAACTGGGGCCATAAGTATGCTCTGGCGAAGCGTCTGGAGTGCTTCAATGTTTGTTGTTGTTGCTGCTGCCTTGCACTCCTGCTGCATTTCCTGGACTTCCTCGTTGTCCTTGCTGCTGCTGTGTTTTTCCAGCAGCTGGTGTCCTTTTCGTGCTTCTTCTTAGTGGCTGCCTTTGAAATACGATCCCGTGGCTGTTTCCTGGTTTCCGCGACAACCGGAACTTCGTGTTCGATAATAGGATTTTCTTTAGAGAACAATGTTTCTCTTTCACATTTATTTGATTTGGAGGCACTAACAAATTTATATGGCACGTACACTGCCAGTAGTTACAGTAAAACCTTGAAAAATACATAGCTAATGAGAGCAGATGTTTTAGTGAGATCGGGTGCCTCACAAGCAAGCAACGCTGCCAGTGTTTTGAGATCACATTTCGTGTCCTTAGCTATTAAATAGTTTCTCTCTCCCCTAAATTAAGTCCATTCTTATTTTCTCTCCCCATTCTTGTTTCCATCTAATATCTTTCTTCATTACTCCTTGTATTTCAATTTTTTCTTGTATTAACCGCAAAGATATTTTATGCCCAAGTTTTTATATGAATGAAAGAGTGGGTGGAAGAGAAACGGAGAGAAAGAGAGAGCGAGACAGAAGGTGAGAGGAAACGGGGAGATCAATCAGGACAAAGAAAGACAAAACCAGGGATGGAGAGAGGATACAGGAGGCGTGATAAGGACATGGATATAGAGGGATAGCGGAAGAGAAAAGTGAGCAGTGGGAGAAGGTGCAGAGTACCTGAGGTGGAGGATAGGTGGCAGGCATGTTTGCAGAATGGCAGGGAAGGACGCAGTGTGGGAGAGAATAGCTTTGGGGGGGATAGGGGTGGAGGAGAAAATGGTCCAGTGTAAAGGCCAAGTTTGAGAATAATGGGGTACATTTGGAGGGATGGTTGGAACAAAGAGGAGGAAATGGGCAGAAAAGTCAAATAAGGAATTGCCATTTTTTCTGCACACACTGGAAGCTCTGAAAACCTATTCTCTTCTGTATTTGGTCCTGTACAAAATGTATTTCAAAGGCCACCCTCCAAGTGTAACAAAGAAAGCCATTATCTTCTCTTTCACAAAACTAATCCATGTGCTGACTCTCAAATAATGAAAAAGTGGAGAGAGTGCGTAGATGATTTCACACAGGTATCCCTGAATTATTTATTTCTTAGTACCTCTAGAGCAGGGGTCTTCAATCTGTGGGGTGCAACCCCCAGGGAGGGCATGGAGTCCTAGAAAGGGGGTCGTGCATTCCCATCGCACTTTTGCCTGGAACTGCCTGAAGCTGCAATCCAAAACGTTTGATCTTCGTTTTGGATTCCGAATAGTGGCATCTTCAGGCGCTCTCTGATTGGAGGACATCGTGAAAGCATACGGCGTCATCAGTGATTGTCCTCCAATCAGAGAAAATGCAGATTTAACATCAGGAAATGCTGGGAACTGGGGCCATAAATATGCGAAGCGTCTGGAGTGCTTCAATGTTTTTGTTGTTGCTACTGCCTTGCACTCCTGCTGCATTTACTGGACTTCCTCGTTGTCCTTGCTGCTGCTGTGTTTTTCCAGAGATGCTTAGGTGAGTCTATCCTAGATACTGCATTGTCTGTGGTGGCCTTGTGGGCTATGGCCCAGGTCCTGATCTAAGTAAGGACTAGGAGGCAGGTTTCACCTGCAGCAGTGAGGCTAAAGGAGGGTAGTAGGAGAGTGGGCCATGCTTAAAAAGAATTGCTGAGAAACATTTTCTCCTCAACCCAGTCTCTTGCTGTCTGTATTTATACATATTTATTTATTCATATTTATTTTGTTTTGTGAATTGATAATGTAATAACTCGTATATTTCCACATTTACTCAACAGATAGACGTGCACTCATACTTTCATGCCTGTCGCGTTTTAGCAAATTACACTGCCAAATAATATAATACACACATCAAACAATTGGCATAATAGCACAAATACCTGTTGAGAAATGCAACAATTAATTTAAGCAAAACTCAGTGAGCTTTATAACTCCCTATGCTGGTAATATGTACAGCTACTGGCCTGAAAGTCAATAAACTCAGCATAGAGTCACCCAAAAGAAGCCAATTATCTGCATTTTCCACTTTTAAAAGTAGATACAGACAGGATATACAATGTTTTCTGTCTGTAGTTATCTGTAAAAATCTGTAAAAACGGAAAACAGGGAGCACCAATTATGAGGAGTACTAAGTTCTAGAAATTTTTGTAAGGAGGGGGTCCTCATGCCTGAAAAGTTTTGACAGGGGGGTCTCGGCATCCAAAAGTTTGAAGACCTCTGACCTAGAATGATAACATCCGCACTAGCTTGAGTTTTTGTGCGGTGAGGTGTATGTTGCAGGGAAGATCCTTTTATTTCATTGATGTAGCTATGAGGGGAATACTGAATGGCAATTGCAGGCTTAGAAACTACTAGCGCTTTCCTGTGGGCCACACACATTTGATCAAAATAAGAGTCGGGTGCCAGTTGCTCTATTGACCACACATGGTTGTCCAGCACATTGTCAAGTGCTTTTTTTGCAAGCTTTATCTGGAATGGCTCTAAAAGAACAGATGTATTTGGTAAATCTATTAATGGCGGTCATGTTTGGACGATGAAAAAATGTCCGGTAATTGTGTTACTGGCAGTTTTTTCTGGTCAGGAAACCTCTTAATTCACGGAAATAAATGGGAGGTGTACTGGTAATAATGACACCCCCAGTGTTTTTGAACATATCCAGCATCCGTGGTAGCCTTTTGGGGCCATGGGAGTTTTGTAGTAATAGCTAGCAGCATGGCTTTAAGTGGGATGAAAAAAGTGTTCTGGTGCACGTCTTTAAACGCGTTGCGGCATATGTAATATAAGGCACAAATTAAACATGTAAACCCTTTTTCTGTGAATCCCATAGTGAGCCATCCCACCGCTATTTTGGTTCCTCTCTGAGCTTTGTGCTATTACATCCAGATATCAGACGTGCTAACTAAGACAAAACGTTCAATGTGTAGGAGGGGGTGGGTTCTTGGATGGGTCAGGGCCTCCTGCCAAGAAGTATCTAAGCAGAACTCCAAACCACCCCTTAAGCCCCCTGCTCAAAAAAACCCAAACAAAGCTTGTTGAGGCGGGTGCCAATGTCTGGGGTGTTTTCACACCCCTTAAGGGCCATCAGCAGTTTGAAGCCTCTGAAGATGAGCTGGAAATCCACTGTTTACTGTTTTTTTCAGCTTGTTTTCACTTCAACCTTGCAATATCAATCAATCAAACATTTGTAAAGCGTGCTACTCACCCGTGAGGGTCTCAAGGTGCTGAGGAGGGTGGGGGAGGGGAGCAGCTACTGATCAAACAGCTAGGTTTTGAGGAGTCTCCTGAAGGTCAGCAAGTCCTGGGTCCGTCGTAGGTGGGTGGGGAGGTTGTTCCATGTCTTGGCGGCGAGGTGGGAGAAGGATGTGCTGCCGGTGGTTGTTCAGTGGATGCATGGGACAGTGGAGAGGGCTAGGTCCGCGGAGTGGAGCTGGCGGTTGGAGGCGTGGAAGGTGAGACGCTTGTTGAGGTATGCTGGTCCGGCGTCGTGGAGTGCCTTGTGAGCGTGGGTGGGGAGCTTGAAGGTGGTCCTCTTGTTAACGGGGAGCCAGTCACTGAGTGACTGTGTGAAGGGAGCGAATATTATATGTCACACGGTGCCACTGAATGAGTTGGCAGGTCTTTGATACATGGCACAACAACTGACACACACCTAAAACCAGCCCAGACTATTAGCTTTGTCAATGTTTGTTAGCTGTTTAAGATAAATGAGTAGCAATTATTACACCACATTTATTTCCTTTTTAACACCCTCTTTTTACTCTGTCCTGAATGCACTTCCTTGCATCTCCTTCGCTTCACTAAACCCCAAACACACAACACTCCCACCCACCTGTAAGCAGGGCACAAGTCCTTAAAAAAGAAGTGGGGGGACGCTCCAAGTTTGGTGGTGTCACCGGAAGTGACGTCACGACAGGAAGTGACGTCACGAAAGGTGGCTTGCACCATCAGACTCATTGCCTCCCCTCGCTCACCCCTTAGATGCGATTGCATCAGAGAAGCCAGCGCGTGAGCAGTGTTCTGAATGAGCTCCGATCGCGCCCCAGAGAGGCCAAAGAGTGAATGTGTGGCTCCATTTGCTCCAGTTATCGAGCTCTCAAGTTTTCCACTGTCGTGGGCGATGTCAGCCAGTCCTGGTTTTACAACTCTCCTTGCTTTGCGTTATGCATAATATTATAATAGTAATAATGCAGGTAAAATTCCAATCGCAAGTAACGCCATCATTGAAAGTCCAGCTTTTGGGCAGGGGGGACGGCGTCCACCCGGTAAAAACCCGGTAAAATAAGTGGGGGGACGCCGTCCACCCGCGTGGTACCCCGACTCGAGCCCTGCCTGTAAGCACTGCATTTGCGGTCAGTATTTTGACAACTGTGTACCTCCTTCACACACATTCTCAGAGCATCACAGTCGCAACTGGAATACATGGCCATTGCTCTGCACACTCCGCAGAGAGGCCAAGGATTGAATGACCATGTATTATGAACACCTTTCTGACTCACTAATATGCACTGTTAGAAACTCACACTGCCTCCACCCTCAACTCCAGAGCTCATCGTGGCCCTTTATAAACACAAGGCGGTGACTGAGTTCAAAGCATGCACTATATAAAAGTAACATGCTACACAAACCAATTCAGAATCACAACATTCTGGAAATAGTTAACACTCTTGGGGAAAGCAAGATTAAGTAAAACATGGCACATAAACAGAGAGTAAATCGCTGACATGGATTACCTTAATGTTTTTTACATACATTATTTAGAAATCGAACTGAGCGTTTGCCAGTGAAGTGCAGGACATGAATAGGGGCACATTTCAATGTCCATTTTTTGGGTCCGAGACTCAGAGAGACCAGGCCCACTTAAATCCTTGGTTAGCAGAAACGATGTTTGCACTGGTTGGTCCCTAAAAACTCCAGAGATGTGGGAAACATATTGCAAACAGTTGCTAGTGATGTGTTTCTTCACAGCATTTCTATATCTTTCTACGTTTATTTTTAATTGATGTCATCACTTCAATTTGGATGCAAAGTAACTGTTGTTTTCTTTTATGACGGAATAAAGATTTGAATATACCATTGACATGATCTTTGCTTTTTTAGCTGCAGTACCCCCATTGCAGTTTATATATTCTTGTATCTGTGTGCACAAACCCATAAGATCATCTTGCAAAATCAAGCTCTGGGTGTCCCATCCGACCCCCAAAGTTAGCTGCGGCTCATCACCTTGCCCTACGGAGTGTTTGGGGCTGCCCCTGAGAGCAGACAGTAGGGCCGTGCGGCCTTTGCAACCGGGCGGCCTGCTGAAGCGAGGCGGGGACCCTGCAGATGGAGGTAAACTAGCTAGGGTCCCGAAGACGTGGACATGTGGGGGCTGGGCGAACTGTGAAGGCCCGATATGGGAGCGGTGAGCCTACGGCGCAAGATGGTGGAGCACTCAGACCATGAAACCGCTCGCACCGGAGGTGAGGCTGGCTTCTCTCCTCCCCCCCTCCCTTCCTCGGCACCCCTGCTCATCCTACTTTACGCAGAAGTGGGGCCTGTACATAGAACCCTATCCTGATTTCAGCCCTATCCACCCGAACCAAGTCCCTGTGGCTCTGTTCGGTGCTAGGACAGCCCACTCCCACCACATACCAAGACACGCCAGTGACCCGCCTGTTTATAAGCCGAACACCGGGCAACGATCACAGGGAGACACCTGCATTCCAGTGCTGAATACCCTGAGACTCTGGCTGTTCCTGCCTGCCTAATCAGACCCTGCTGCACGTAATCTCAACAAACTGGAGGGACATGGGGAAGCCAAGAGCTTGTCAGCTTGTCAGCGAGCACACAGGTTGGTGCCTCTGATTCGTTGATGATGACAGAGGGAGAAGGTGAAGGTCTGGACACTATGCTATCAGCGATGCAATTGCAATTTGAAAATATCCTAGTTGCCAGAGTGGACATCAAAACCATGCAGCAACAAGTGACAAGCGCGTCTCAGTGGGTTTGGAACTGCTATGAGTAGACCATAGCAAATTAACAGACAGGGTGAAGGAGGTAGAATCAGGGCTCGCAGAGATATGCCCAGCAGAGTTTGACCTGGCCCAACAGGTTGTAATGCTGACAAAGTGCACTCACTGGAACGTCAGGCAGAAGATGCTGAAGGCTGTAGCACACGGAAACATGAGCCTATTTGGAGAATTGGTTGCAGTCTGTAGTTGCACCGATCCGACTGGCACCCTTGCTTGCCTTTGAGCGTGCACTCATGGTCACAGCCAGACCGCCAGCTTCAGGTAGACCACCCTGCCCAGTGGTGGCCAAACTCCTCCACTTTGAGGATTGCAACATCCTATTGCAAAGAACCAGGAATGAGAACCCCTATCAAGTTGGAAATGGATGGGTTTCCTTGTTTCCAGACTATACCCTTGTAGTGCAAACCAAGAGAGCATCGTATATGGAAGCAAAGAGGATGCTGATAGAGGCGGGTATACCGTACTCCCTCATGTTCTGGGCCAAGTTGAAAATGATACTGGTTGGAACTACACACTTCTGTGATGAACCTCAGGTATGGGACTGGCTGTAAACCTAGAAGACTGGATCATCCCAGGTGGACCGCCATCGGAGATCACGAGAGAGCAAGACCAAATGCAGAAGACAATCCTGCGGGCCAAGGAGCAGGAACGCTTTGCGGAAACGTACTGAAGCTCACACAGAACAGTAAAAAGGCCGAGGCACTACAGGGAGCAGTGGTGATTGCTTCGCAGACAAGCCAGAATCTAGAAGTGACTCCCCATCGAGAAGTCAGGCAAAGGACTCGGAACAAGAAAGCTGGCTTCTGGATGGCAAGGGTCTCCCCGTAGTGACACCTCAGTCTGTCAAGGACCTGGTTCAAGCTAAGGACAAGATAAGTGGAGAAATGCTGAGTCTGCTGTGGCCGGCCTCATCCTTGGGTACCGACATGTGAGACACTGGGGGCGGACCTGACCACTGACCTGGTTTATAATGAAGCTGAACATACTTTTTGGTGCTGGCTTAGGGGAATGGATGGACGTGAGCTAGGCACCTGAAGCAGACATTACACAATGGTTTACCAGAGGATGAGATGGAGGCCCCGCTCCTTCAGAATTCTCCTTTTGTGGGAAGAAGCAATTAAAGCAAAATTGGAAAGTTCTCGCCAGCCCCTATTACCTGACATCATCTGGAAGTCCAGTTGGAACTCTAATGATGTTTGCAGATTGCAATATGTTTGGACGGACAGCCATTGCTGCTCTGCCCTAGGGAAGGGGAGTTGAGTATTAGAGGATTGCATTGTTTTTCTTTTGGTGTGTCTCTAGGAGGTGGGTTGATGGGGTGGGTTGGTCTTCAAGACGACCAGGCCGAACAGGGTCAGCGACTTTACACACAACACTGCCATAACCACTAGAGTTCAAGATCTTAAATGTATGACCTGAAATGTCTGGGAGGTGGGATCTGTGACCAAAAGGCATAATATAAACCGTTCGCTACGGCGCTACGGTGTAGGGGAGTACAAATTGCCATGCTCCAAGAGACCTATCTTACTGAGGTAGAGCAGTTATGCAGCAGATGGTGAGGCCAACTATATGCTACATCATTCTATGCATATGCGAGAGCACCTTTGATATGGGTAAGGGCTGGGACCTCTTTTGAGTGCCTACATTGGCTCATTGACAAAGAAGGCAGATATGTATTAGTGAAGGGTAGATTACACTGTGGTGCATCTATGCTCCTAACCACTCCCTATTGGCACCACTGGGCCAAATAACGTGTGGAGGCCTGTTACTGGGAGGGGACTTTAACTGTGTTCTATGTCCTTGCCAGGAGCCCCTGTAACCAAATTGGCAATGGGGACTGACAGACCTATGGCACGCCCAGCATGACTCCATACATGACTACTTCTCACCTATTTACGCACTCTAAACCCAGCCGGACAATTTCCTATGCAGAATACAGACCTGTCTCTTGGGAAGCTTCCACAGGAAGCGTGAAAAGTCAGCTCTAAGTTCATAGACTTGGCCCTGGCCCTAACCCGACGCTGAATAGCAATGGACTGGAAATCCAAAAGAGGGCCTAGACTGGATACCTGGGAGAGGGACTTCATGATCTAGGCAGATGTGGAGGGGTAGGCCCTTAGGAGGGAAGAAGCCAGGGGAATTTGCAAGCGCCTATTGGCCAGACTATGGAAGGAGATTGTGGCAAACTAGTAACACCCAGGGGAAGACATAGACTCTGAACCGGGTGACCTTGGAGATGGAGTGGGTAGCCCAGGGCGACCCGATACAGATGGAGTGGAGGCAGAGGGTAGAGGCAGGGGAGAATAAGGGACTTGGAGGCAACCTGAACTATGGGTTCAACAAAATTCCTGCTTTTCACGTACGCAGGGCAGCCATCACAGACCTCCACTGGTCCCCCCTAGAATCTAGATATACTGGACATGGGCTTCATACAAACCGAACAAGTCAGCTGTTGCCCACAAGCAGCGGCACATGTTCACGTATAATAATAGAACAGACTATACACACACACACCCAGACAGTGGTCCTAAGTGGGATGGGTTTGCCCAGATATGGGTCCCTTACTCGCTATGCCCCTGGATTCAAGCTAGAGACTGATTTGCATATGGCCATGCCTGAACTGGGGTGGCAGCGTGGGCTAAAGAACGGTGATGGATCAAACCCAGATCTGTTGACTGGGTGTGACTGTTTGATTGGTTCTGATGCTCCGTCCATCACCCCCCCCTTTTGTACCGCTTTGTTCGCCATAAGTTGGCAGGGTATGCTCAGACGTGAGTCCCTTGCTCACTTTGCCACTGGATTCAAGCAAGCCTGGCTGAAGACGTCTGAAATGCCAGAAACCGGTCCTAGGAAGCTTGTTTCCGGTCCAGGGAAGGCATGGCTTGGCAGTTCGGGCTGGACTGTTCCCATGAGGCACAGGGTCAGACTGATTTGCATATGGCCATGTCTGAACTGGGATGGCAGAGTGGGCTAAAGAACGGTGATGGATCAAACCCAGATCTGTTGACTGGGTGTGAGTGTTTGATTGGTTCTGATGCTCCGTCCATCACCACCCCCTTTTGTACCGCTTTGTTCGCCATAAGTTGGCAGGTTATGCTCAGACGTGAGTCCCTTGCTCACTTTGCCACTGGATTCAAGCAAGCCTGGCTGAAGACGGCTGAAATGCCAGAAACCGGTCCTAGGAAGCTTGTTTCCGGTCAAGGGAAGGCATGGCTTGGCAGTTCGGGCTGGACTGTTCCCATGAGGCACAGGGTCAGACTGATTTGCATATGGCCATGTCTGAACTGGGATGGCAGAGTGGGCTAAAGAACGGTGAAGGATCAAACCCAGATCTGTTGACTGGGTGTGAATGTTTGATTGGTTCTGATGCTCCGTCCATCACCACCCCCTTTTGTACCGCTTTGTTTGCCATAAGTTGGCAGGGTATGCTCAGACGTGAGTCCCTTGCTCACTTTGCCACTGGATTCAAGCAAGCCTGGCTGAAGACGGCTGAAATGCCATAAACCGGTCATAGGAAGCTTGTTTCCGGTCCAGGGAAGGCATGGCTTGGCAGTTCGGGCTGGACTGTTCCCATGAGGCACAGGGTTAGACTGATTTGCATATGGCCATGTCTGAACTGGGGTGGCAGAGTGGGCTAAAGAACGGTGATGGATCAAACCCAGATCTGTTGACTGGGTGTGAGTGTTTGATTGGTTCTGATGCTCTGTCCATCACCACCCCCTTTTGTACCGCTTTTCACGTACGCAGGGCAGCCACCACAGACCTCCACTGGTCCCCCCTAGAATCTAGATATACTGGACATGGGCTTCATACAAACCGAACAAGTCAGCTGTTGCCCACAAGCAGCGGCACATGTTCACGTATAATATTAGAACAGACTATACACACACACACCCAGACAGTGGTCCTAAGTGGGATGGGTTTGCCCAGACATGGGTCCCTTGCTCGCTGTGCCCCTGGATTCAAGCTAGCCTGGCTGATTAGGGGTAATACACCAAAAACAGTCCCAGGATACTTGTTTCTGATCCAGGGAGGACTTGGCTTGGCAGTTCGGGCTGGACTGTTCCCATGAGGAACAGGGTCAAGACTGATTTGCATATGGCTGGGTCCAAACTGGGGTGGCATAGTGAGTAAAAGAACAATGGATTTAACCCAGATCTCTTGACAGGGGTGAATGTTTGATTGAGTCAGAATTCCATCCATCATTTGTTGCTGCAGTACTTTTTGCCCTAATTGAGATGGGTATGCCCAAACATGGGTCCCTTGCTCACTGTACCACTTGAATCCAAGCTAGCCTGGCTGATGAGGGGTAATACCCTGCCACTGGTCCCAGGAAGCTAGTTTCCAGTCCAGTGAGGACCTGGCTTGGCAGTTCGGGCTGAACTGTTCCCATGAGGAACAGGGCCAAGATTGATTTGCATATGGCTAGGTCCAATCCAAACTGGGGTGGTATAGTGAGCAAAAGAACAATGGATTTAAACCAGATGTCATGACTGGGGGTTAATGTTTGATTGATTCAGCATTCCATCCATCATTTGTTGCTGGAGCACTTTTCACCCTAAGTGGGACTGGTATGCCCACACATGGGTCACTTGTTCGCTGTGCCACTGGATTCAAGCTAGCCTGGCTGATGAGGGGTACTACCCTGATACCGGCCCCAGGATGCTTCTTTCCGGTCCAGGGAAGATCTGGCTTGGCAGTTCGGGTTGGACGGTTCCCATGAGGATCAGGATCAAAATTGATGTGCATAAGGCTGGGTCCAAACTGGGGTGGCATAGTGAGCAAAAGAACAATGGATTTAACCCAGATCTTTTGACTGGGGGTGAATGTTTGATTGAGTCAGCATTTCGTCCTTCATTTGTTGCTACAGCACCTAACGAATACACAATGGCCAAGCAAAGAGCCATACACATGGCATTCAGGGACCAATGCAGTGCATTTGATAGAGTCAACAGGGAAGTATTATGGGGTACTTTTCTGCTGGGTGTTGAGTGCAATATTGTTAATTTATTGTCTGAATTGCATCTCAACCTGTCAGCTTCAGTCAAGTATGGGAAAAACTGGGAATGCACTGAGCACATTAACCTGAAATGGGAGCGGGACAAGGCTGTATCTGCACACTTTTTTTCACTCTCTATATTAATCATTTGGAAAAAGCACTTTTTGATGGGGGGGGACATTCATCTGATAGGCTCACAAACAATACTGGCACTGCTCAATGGAGAGGACGTTGTCCTCCTATCTAGGACAGCGTTGGGGCTACAGCATGTATTACATTCTTTTGTTTGCTTTATGGCTAGCTTAGAGCTGAGCACCAACTTTAATAAATCTCACATAATGGTGGTTGGTCCCAGGTTTACTAAAACCAGAGCATTTTCTGTCAAAGGTAATACCATCAACCATTATGCTACATTTCCTTACTCAAAAGTGTTGTTTAATTCTGCGATGGTTTGGTCCCCTCTGGCTGCTTCCAGATGCAGTATGCGTGCTAGGAGCACAGCCTCTGTTTTTGATTTTTCTTAAAGTTTGGGTCGTAAGTCCATTGAGGCTATGCTGTACATCTATAAGGTCAAATATCCCTATTGCCACCTACGGCAGCGAGATCTGGGGTTACATCAATTTTTCCTTGTTATCTGTTATTGAGAACAAGATTTTAAGGAGACATTTATGTCTTACTTAAAGCTCTCTTCGGTTATTATTCACGAGGAGCTTGGGCAGTGGTGTTTTTTCTGACATCTTGCAGCTGCAGCCTTTGATACTGTGGCTGTCTTTTAGGCTGAGACCTAAAAAGGGCCTGAACCACTTAATTTTAAGGGATTGTACTTCCCTTGTGAGCCCATAGAATTAACAGGCTAAACCATGTTAAAACGTGTTTTGAAAAGCTGGGACGTCCCAAGATGTCTGACCTGCCAGAGGCCACCATTAGAAGCGGTGTTGTCTGGACAAAAAAGGCATTTATGAACCTGGAAATCCAAAGGAAGAATAAGTGCAAATGAACAAATCACAAATAAGAGACCATGTCACGTTCCCATCCTCTCCATCCATGGAGCCTAATTTGTTTATTGACATGTCTAATTACCATTGTTTTCTATTGACTTATTTCGTTTTTGGTTAGCTGTTCCCAAGGGGAGGGCTATTGATTCCAACCATGCATATGTGATTGCATTTCGCTCGAGACACAATGTATTTTGCCATGTTTTGTCGCTTTCATAAAAGTTTGCAGAAGTATTGTATCCTTACTTTGTTGGCTGGCAGACATTTTAAACAGGTACGCACTGCTCTGTTGTATTTACATGTACTGTCTGATGCTTCTATGTGGCTTGTCTTTTTTATCTGGGGCTGTCAGATGAAGGAAATCACTAAAATTTGATTAATGTGCTGTTTTTATTACTGATGTGTTTTATGGTTTTCATGGGCCAAAATTGAATTAATAGGTATTGTCTAAATTGGCCTGTCAAAAGAAGTAAAGGTATTTTTTAGAGTCAGAGGAGCAGCAGACCTTTAGGGCCTTGCGGAAAGGAAAACATTCTGAGAGAGAAAATAATTGAAATTAATGAGCCATGGTAAGGTTGAAGCATTATTTCGAACCTAGTATTGGCATTACACTAGAAAGGCTTTACTTTTACACAAGGAGGCAAAAGAAGAAGGAAACATTTGATGAATTCCTAACTACCCTGAGGAGTTTACCCGCAAAGTATAATTTCAGAGTATCCACTGATGAAAAGCTTAAAGACTAATTGATGATGAATACTAAGAGCAAAGAAATATTGCAAACTGAAGAATGCTGCAAATTCAAGAATGCCTGTGGGTCATAAGTGACCAAACATTAGATGAGGTGATTAGAGCTATGAAGGGCATATCATAAACTGTCTCCGGGGTTAAGGAAGTCATTGGAGATAAGCATGGTATAAAGATTTGTGAGGTTTGCAGAGTGGAAAATAAAAACTGTCTTCTTTCTAAGGATGCCTTGTGAAAGGGAAAAACTACAAGAATTCCACTAAAGTGTGCAAGGAAGGAAAATTAAACTGTTGGACCAGAGGTGTCTAAGTAAGGGAGGAGACATTCAAGAAACAGAAAACAAAATCTTTGCTACTAGGAAACATATTTTAGTCATAAGAGATGTAAGCATAGAGGAAGATGACGAGGCCAATGCTAGTCCGATGTGTGGCCTGCACATTTTGGGATGGGAACTGCACGCCATGGTTTTGTCAGTGTCAGTATATGCTGTAATTACTCAAACCAGGTTTGACAAATTGTTTTTTGATAAGGTAAAGAACTTACTTGGGTCACATATTGGAATAGTTGTTTGCAGGACATAAAATTGATTTTGGAGTTCCTTTTGCCACTAATGTGAATTTTAAAGGCAGATTGGCTTCAATTATGATATATGAAATGAAAAAAGGAGTGTATGTATTAGGGCGACGGGAACAAAGACTGCTAAAACTTTCTTAATACTGGTGCCCGAGAACCGGTATTGGTGATACAAGACCGTGATAGGAACCTTCAAATTTTGAACTCATTTCTGAACATTTTTAGTTAGAGTCTAGGAAAACTGCAAGGTCTTCCCACGGTACATGCTTGTAGGAAGGATCACTGCCTGCCAAGCAGAAACTCCGGGAAAGTGTCCCTCTATGCTAGGAAGGACCTGCAACTCTTGCTAAAAACTTGTTATAGAGACATCATCAAAGTGGGTCTTACCAATTGTTCCGGTTAGGAAGAAAAATGGGGACCTGCATTTACGTGTACACTTAAGAGCACTAAATGTATGCATAATGATTGCTTAATTTCCGCTTCTCAATGTAAATGAATTAGTGACCTTGTTGATTGGTGCTGAATGACTTGCAGAATACCTACCTCCAGAATGAACTCACAGCAGATTGGAAGGCTCTCACCACATTCATTACTCCATTTGGATTATTTCAGCATAATAGAATGTGGTCTGGACTAGCCTCAGCGGTGTCAGTCGTTCAATGAGTTATGAATCATTGAACTCATCTTTACAGGGTCATTTATGAAAACTTTCAACAGGCCTGTTCAAGGTTTGCAAATACTGTTTGCTCCTGACTGTAGAAAAATGTTCCTGGTTCTAAACCAAGGTTGATTACCCTGGGCAAAATATCTTAGAACAAAGGATTTTGCCAACTCCCTTGTAGATGCTTATGTGAAGGCACCACCTACTGACGTAAAGAAAAAAATACTTTCACTGGTCTCTGTGAATAGTTCAGCAAATGTTTCAGAAATGCTGTTAAACAGCTTACATTGTTATTATAGAGGGATCAGGATTTTGTTTGTGGGAACAGACCAAGACGCATTTGACTTTAATAAGAAAGAGTTTATATCTGCCCCAACACTACAACCATTTTCCATGGGAAAGTGCTGTGTGACTACTGTAAATACAAGTGCTTATTATATGTGGGCTGTTCTGACACAGAGGGCGAGTAGTCTGGAATAAGTGGTTACATATGCCTCCTGGAATGGTAAGTGGTATAAAAAGACTCGATGAAGTTATAGACCCTTAACTTGTTGTGTGTGTCTGGACCTAAAATAATTTCTTCACCTGGATAATCTTATTTACAAACTGATCACAAGCCTCTAATGCAGATTTGGCAACCTGGTGGTGGGCTTTCCTCCACAGCGCACATAGCAAGGTTATGTAAAAAAAAAAATGCAGGAGTTGACTATGTCTCTAGCAACAATAACAAAACAGCTGAGTGCTTGTCTTGTTTTCCATGCCGTACTGTGGGTGTAGATGAGGGTGATAAAGATGAAACAGACACAGTATTGAGGACTGAGGATGTTTGTAGGAAACATAGGATTAAGTTGTCTGAAAAGCAATGGCTTGCTGACGATGCCTTCACTATCACCCTTAATTAGGTCAAAAAGTACATCCACGATGGGTGCTCTCCTTGTAAAGCTTGATAGGACCTTTATTTTCCTTTGCTCAAATCTCTTCCAAGTTGACTATTCTAATCTTTATGATTAGAAACATTTGTAAGTTAGCACACAGTGGTCATACAGGTACCTCAGTCCTTAACAGCCTCTTGAGGACTCTATTTTGATGGCTACACTACAAAAAAGGGGGGTGGAGTGACAAGGAGCTGGATCTCGGTCCAGTGACTTGTGCTCCTGAAAAATAGAATTTTTAGCTCGTGGGAGTCACAGTTCCTCTAAGAGAGAAGTAGAGTAGAGAGTGGGAGGCTGCAGTCGTTCTCAAATTATAGTGTCTTTGGACAATGTGTCCTTGTCTTGGTGCCCTCACACACCCCGAAGGATGTCATGCTTCATCATTGGGCAATGCTCCTCGTTGGGCCGGCGCTGCAATGCCCTACGGGTCCCCAGAAGGGTCACTTTATCAGAGATATCTTAAGTGATAAAGCCGTAAGTGTGTGTGCGGGTCTGGGTGGCAGTGGTGTCCTAGTGTGAAGATAAAAGATGGCTGGATAGGGGTGGCTAGTAAATGTAATAGGGAAAAGCCCCTCTCTCATCAGTAAAAAACCCAGAGGTAGTGCTGCTTGAGGGTGGCAATGGCCCTCGGTAGCTAGACAAGTGTCATACCCATAATGGGCAAGCAGACCGGAGGGTAGGTCAATGCACTATATACTGCGACTATCTAACAGTATCTACACCGCAGAAAAAGTCTTCGGCTTCTGCCTGGACCCAGGTGCTCTTTAAAAAAAACAACAACAAAAAATATTTATTTAATAATTTTCCATAACAACAATATACAGTACAATTCATTTAAAGGTTGGAAATCCAGATGCCCTTAGGTCATTTGACCACCAAGTACCCATGTGACTAGTGAACAAATATTTGGTGGTATCAGTGAATACCCCACAAGACATGAATTTCCCACACATAACCCAGAGTAAGGGTAGGGATTGTTTCTCTGCCTGTTTATGGTCCTGATGAACCACCATGGATCACTGAGGTGTGAAACATGTCCACCCATTCCACACATATGAGTAGATTGTTGTTCTCCATTATGAGAAATTCACAATCTACACACACCATTTTTAATCCTACTGTGGGGACCTCGTATTAAAATATAAAATTGAGGTATCCCACAGGTAGTTTTAATTCAATACAAAACACCCACCCTTCCCCACACATATGGATTCACCATCACAGCTTATTATAAAAAGATCTCCGCCAAAGAGCCATTTCGTGGGCCCCGTGGGGTATTGCAGCTCCGATCCCATGAGGAGCAGAGCCCGATGATGAAGCATGATACTCTCACACGTGTGAGGGCACCACTTCCTAATAAGGAAGTTTCCATCTAGCCTTCCCGACGCCTATCCATCCTGCGATTACACACCATAGGAACAGCTACCCTACAGGACTGATACATAAATTCTTGGGAGAAAGGGTACTGGACCTCTTTTTGGCTCGCCGTCCCACCTTCTTTTTGATATTATATACTCCACTATCAACAGGAATTTGAGTATGCGTACTCCATTACAGCCTTGTAAAATGGTTACAATATGGCTTTGCAAAAGTTATCTTTGGATATTAGGTAGGCCCTTCAAGAAACTGGAGTCTCAGATGCAGTATGTGGTGGTACTTTATGACTATCATTCTTAGTGGCCAGAGATTACGTTCATTGAAAGAGTTACCTCAGCTGAAGTTCTAGAATTTCCTAATGCAAATCTTTAGTAAGGACATTTACATAGAATGGTTAGTGACAGACAATCCAGTACAGATTGTGTCCAAATGTTTTATTCATTTACTTTCACATCACTTCATCAAACACATCTGGTTTGCATTCTATGACCCACAATGCAATGGTCAGATAGAAAGGTTAAACCAATATTTGAAGAAGGGTATCCATATGGCACTCCAGCGTGGTAATCTTTTCATACTCACAATTATAGAGCGATTATGGGTCTACAAAGTGCATGCTAATTACTAAACGGAAGAATTAATCCATACATATATAGGTACCTGAGGCTACTGTGCAAATTCCCCAGTAAAGGGAAGCATGACGTGATAGTGGATATTCATTAAATGAGAAAGACTGGGTAAGTCCAAAAATAGGAAGTCCTTATTTTTTTCAAACAGAACAAGAATAGCGTATTCACACAAGTAGCAAGCATGGGACTTCAGGAGGGTAGTCAAGATTGATCATCAGGCAAGGGTAAGACACAATCTAGATGCCTGTAACACAGACTATGATGCTAGTGGTTCTTATCACCATGGCACGAAACATAAAACTGCGTTTCCTGAATATTAGCAATAGCATACCACAGCAAGGATGGGCTTGGGTCTGACAGCCAGAACTAATGAATTTGTGTCTTCAATAGCCTGTGTAACTGAAGATACCAGATGTCCTCTATTGCTTAAAAATATGGGTCCCAACCACTGTAGTGCAGTTGTGTGTTGGAACATCTTTTACAGAATAACATCTGACATACAAATTGTCCAATTGGACCAAGATATTCTATTATTACCTCCAATGTGGTGTTATTTTGTGAACAATTTTTAAGACATACATATTTTACAATGATATTCTAGTAACCTACCTTTTGGGAGACTTCTATTTTCACGTGTGTGAAGTGAGATTAGTCTTTTAATTAATCCTGCTGTGTAGGACTTACAGGAGATACCAGTACGGCTTCTTGGCCTATAAAGTCCCTCAGGAGTAAAGTGGACTTCATCCTCCAACCAGTAATGCACCAAGAGCTGCGTTTACAGAGTAGTGGAGAAAGGGGATGTGTCCCCCAAAGACTTCTTAGCAATCCCGTCGTGTGGGACTTATTGGAGATAACAGGAGGGTAGTTGACCCCCAAGGACGTCTTTGGGGGCCAACAACTCCTCCCATTACCTCCAGTAAGTCCCACACAGCAGGATTGCTGAGACCTGATAGGAGGGCAGGCCCTCTTTCCCCACCACTCTGCTAATGCGCTTCCTGGCACACTACTAGTGGGGGATGAAGTCCCCTTCGCTATTGACGTTCCTTGGGGGCCACCTACCCCACCTGTTACCTCAGCAATACCCACTCAGTGGGTTTGCTATGAGATTTTCAGTGGCCACGCCCTCTTTTTCCACCACTCTGCAATTGCGCACTCTTGACGCACAACTAGTTGGGGGATGAAGCCCCCTTGGCTCTTGAGGGATCCTTGGTGGCCAACTAGCACTCTAATTACCTCCAGTAAGACCCACACAGGTAGATTGCTGAGAGGTTGTTAGAGGCCACGCCCCCTTTATCCACTACTCTGCAAATGTGCCTCCTGACCCACTACTTGTTGGGGAAAGAAGTCCACTTTAGTCTTGAGGCCCTCAGGAGGCAAGGGGACCTCATCCCCCCACCAGCAGTGCCAAGGGGACCTTAAACCCCACCAGCAGAGCACTGAGATGCGTGTTGGAAGAGTGGTGCAGAAAGGGGGCTGAGAAAAAAAGGGGGCCCAAAACATGTTTTACCCATGTTGTGTCTATGGGGATTTTTCATTTTTTGAACAAGACTACAGCCTGACCTGCTGAACGGAATTATACCAAATTTGGCAGTAAGCTAGATGTTGGTCCAGCGTGCTTTTTGTGATTTGGTGTAAATCCGTTCAGTAGTTTCAGAGATATTTAAGTTTTAAAAATATAGATATCTTGGAGCCCAAAATCCTTCTGAAACCCCACTGAAATGTGATTGGCTGACAACACTTCAACCAGGAATTGTTAGACGAGTGCAACAAAAAAAAGGGGGGCAGGGTAGAAATAGCATGACTCCCTAGGCCTCAATAATGTCATTTGAGATGTCAACAGTTATGTTACTAACCATGTCATGAATGATGTAATATGTGGGGCGTGGCTTAGATGGCCGCTCTCTAAGAGTGCTCTGCCGGCCAAGCTCAAAATCCTGCATTTATCCTAGCAATACGGAGTGATCCCTCTTCATATATCACTGCTTCCAGTAGAGGTTGAGTTGGCCATTCTTGTTATGCTAAATTGAGGGACATTGGTGCGGTGCAGACGCTCAATTATCGTCAGTGCTGGGAACGCCGGGAATCCGATTGGAGGTGGAGCCCCAACATCGGCACGCTTCAGAGCGGTGAGGAAGATCGCTGATCAACTGACTGCACTTCCTATATTCATCCGAGCCTGGTTCACTGCGCTCTCCCCCGGTGACATGCGCGGTGGGTGCGAGTAGATTTGCCGCTGAAAGGCCTTGGCGGCAACTGTCTGAGGTGAGGCGTGGCTCTCTGCGCTCGGCGATCGGCTGAGCGTCCTAAATCACTTAGAGCAGCGGTGCGGCCTCGAGTTGACCCCGAGAGCGAAGCGGTCCATTTCACCAGATGCTGCGGGGGCATCGGAGGTCACGGAGACCCTGTGCTCACTGCACTGCAGCTGCAAGGTGTACAGACCCTACCCACCATTTGCGGGCCCTGTGGAGGTCCGAAGAAACCTAATCGGAGCAACAGCAGCTAGGCTCAAGAATTTTATGCGGGCGGGCCAACCCTACATGAAGGTTGGTGCCACACCCTTAACTCACTAAGCCTCATGCCTCACTCGCATATCTACCTCTAGCCGCAAATGCTGCTCCCTGCTGCCACACCATAGGGGATTCCACCGCAAAACATTCACCTGCGGCCTCCTAGGTGCAAATCGCAAGCCACTACGCACCGCTGCCTCTACATCTAGCCATCTGCACTCAATCCAAGCTCTGGCGACTTCATTTCAAACCCCTCATATGATAGCAGCACATCAAACCACCTGACTGCCTAAATATAACTGGCTACAACCCCGTAGTGCGCACAGCATACCACTTCACCTCAAGATACCAGAATAAACGAACCCTGATACGGCCATCGAGAATCTAAGAGACAGGGCAGCCCTTAGTATCAAGTAACACCACTGACGCTGCTCCCAATAGCTTCTCTTGCATTACTTAATTTTAAACTTTCGGGTGCGCGCCAGTGCAACGAAGCCACTCAAGTTGTTTATTGCAGTCAGTCCACCGCTCGCAGTAACAAACAACAACTGCCCTATATCTGAGTATCGCCCTTCTGATTCCTGCTGCAGACCAAGGTGGGGAAAGCCGATGCCGAACAAACAAAAATATCGTTTGATAGCAGACGGAGCACCCATACCAACGACACTGAAACCAATCATGACGGAATCATCTGCGAGCAATTCCCCAGATCCACCTGAAGAAGTTAAATCCAGCCTCAAAGCTATCGACAACAAGCTTGACAAACTCTCTTAACAACTTGACCAAGTCCGAAACCGAAATGACACCCATGAAGTCCATTTGGTTCAACTCAAGAATAGAGCGTCAGATGCAGACGACTTCCAGGTGGAGTCAAAAGAACACCTACTACATATGGAGAAAGTCTTGGATGTCATTAAAACAAGGAACAAACATCTTGAAGCACGTTCAAGAAGAAATAACATCTGCGTTCTTGGACTGCAATTACAAAAATGGGAACGTTCATTGAAGATCTTCTGCGGGACCTATTTGGTCAGGACTTGTCCTCGTTGTTCATAGTGGGAAGAGCGCACCGTACTTTGGCCCCTAGACCTGCAGTCGGAGCTATCCCTAGACCATCATAGCTCACCTGGGAAACTACAGAGACAGGGATGTGATTCTGTGGTAATCCAGGGAAAAAGGGACAATTACTCATCAGGGAAACCAGTTATCATTCTTCCCAGACTTCACACCCACTGTTCAAGCTGCTAGATACGAGTTTGGGCCTGCCAAACGTCTCCTCCGGAAATCCGGTGCGACATATGCACTCTTTTACCCGACAAAATTGAAAGTCACACATGAGGGAATGCCACCCTACTTTACTGATGCGAAGTCAGCGTTGAAATTTGCAAAACATATTGGTCAAGTGCAACATAAGAATCCGACCTCAACAAACTGCACCGTCTCCAACGCAACTCTTAGTGACAATGATTAATAAGCGTATTCTGACATTCTATACATGTTGAAACAATGTTGCCAGTGGGCACTCGTTATTTGATTAGTTCAACTGTGGTTAAACAGGGTAAACACGTTATAGTGTGCATCCACGCCCGGCACCTAGTCCCATGGCGACCAATACTAATTGTATACAAGTCTGTGAGAGGAACACCTACTCACTGGCGGGAGCACAACAGCAACGATTAAAAAGTGATGGTCATCAAGTTCATTCAAATTATGATCCAATGATTCCAATATAATCCAGTATTTTTCAAATGTCAAATATTTATTTATTCTTTCTTCTCAGTGATATGTTCATAAACGATGAGAAATATTCCATTCAATGATGCTTTTCCATGATCAGATCAAACATCCAATGCATTTCGGGTCAATAACGCGACCCTTCATCAGGGGTCATCTCTCAAAATTTCAAAAAAACAGAGAGAACAGGAGTCCAAACTAAATAAAGTCCTGCAAGCTAACCAGTTGTAACAAACACAAAATACAAGAGCGTTTTGAAAAAGCCTGTAACCGAGTGAAAAAAACACTACAAACCACATGTAAATCAGTGTTCAGCGCGTAGTTTACATGCGGGGTCAGACAGAATGACAGAATAAAGATTAAAAGAAAACATCTTGCATGCTAGGCCTACGGTGATTAATAACACCAGGTACTCTATGGTAATGAAAATGGTGAAAATAGTGAAAACCGAGGATTAAAGACGCGATAGAAGACAGCGTTGTAATTGTCAAAACATCATCGACAAAGCGATTACGATAACGGTGCCTTGTGATGAAATGTATCAACGTCCATACCACCATGACAAACGAAAACAAGCCGAAGTGAATATTCCCGGGAGTGTTAAAACCAACGCGTTTACCAATCTCGCTTCAGCCAGCAGCGCGGGCCGCGGTTGCAAGGTTTCTGAAGGAAGTGACAAGTCACGCATAAATAACAAGCATTTGCAATGCAATAGGTCTCGCATTTATAAGAGTTTGAGCTATTGGCATTGTAAAATTACAATGCCTTTTATTTATGTTTTTGTTTTAAAACAAATAAAAGGCATTGTCATTTACAATGTCAGTAGCATAAACTTGCATAAAAGCAGTGTGTGGAGTGCAGCAGTGTGCAGCAGTGTGAGGCGTTCAGCAGTGTGTGGTGTGCAGCAGTATGTGGTGTGCAGCAGTGTGTGGCGTGCAGCAGTGTTTCGTGTAGCAGTGTGAGGCATGCAGCACTGTGTGGCGTGCAGCGGCGTGCAGCAGTGTGCGGCGTGCAGCAGTGTGCTGCGTGCTGCAGTGTGCTGCGTGCAGTAGTGTCGTGCAGCATGCACCAGTGAGTAATGCAGCAGTGTGTGGCATGCAGCAGTGTGCGGCATGCAGCAGTTTGCGGCATGCAGCAGTGTGCGGCATGCAGCTATGTGTGGCGTGCAGCAGTGTGTGGCGTGCAGCAGTGTTTCGTGTAGCAGTGTGTGGCGTGCAGCAGTGTGCGGCGTGCAGCAGTGTGTGGCGTGCAGCAGTGTGTGGCGTGCAGCAGTGTTTCGTGTAGCATTGTGCGGCGTGCAGCAGTGTGTGGCGTGCCTGTGAATCAGTATATAGGAAACTAATTGCAATACAGTGGACTGGTATACAAACCAAACATATTAAATAAGTGCTAACAAATGTAATGTACAATTTAATTGACCAACTAAGACCACAATGGAACTAAGTTCTTTCTATCCTTTTATTAGTTATTTGTTGCGTTATACATATATTTACAGACTTATATACAATTGATCATTTATCTTAATGTTTTTTTGCATAAGTATTCCCTGCTTCAGGTACTAATTTACATCATTGGTCAAATACTTAATTACATAGCAATTCATATAAACAAAAAAAGAGAGAAGGTTATTCTCAAAGATGGCTTTGTAACATCTAATAATTCATGCGAACAAAAAAGAAGAAGATTGTTATCGAATATGGCTTTGTTACATCTACGCGCGTTTCGGCGTTCAGCCTTCCTCAGGTAGCCACAATTCTCTACTCCTATAACATAATAAGAGAAGATAACAATAAACTATGTATGTTTGTATACATCCAGTCACTCTTGTGCACAATACATCAAAACAAAAATATACAAAACTATTTTATATATACATTATTTACACATTATTTACATATAAAACAACCTATCTCCAGTTCTGTTACTGACTACATGGCGCTACTCGAAGCACAGTACATTCCGTCTAACACATGTTTGATATATCTAGAGATTCATTCTATGGTATATTGGTTAGTCTATGTGTATCATAGCAAGAGGCTTTCTATGATGGGTTACCACTAGTTAATAATAGTATACACATAGACTAACTTTGGAACCAATATGCACTTGTTAACAGGTATATCCTTAGGGGAACCTAGGAAATGACGCGGTCTCTGAACCCTCCCATGGGGTAATTAATACTATTCCTATGACATACAAGACAACCAATGTCGGGGATAAATTAAAGAATAGAACAATTCTATTCATAGCTAAGTGTCCTAAACCTACTCAGTGTCATAATATATTAGAAAGACGACACTGGATCATACCTTTTTATTATTTGACAGTGCAGCGTCAATGGGTTCTCGTGTGGTTATGCTTTAAGAAGTAAAACGTAGTTTATTCGATGCCGTAGGTTGACTGTACACTGCCACAATGTATCTATAATGGAAGAACACTCAATTATACTTAGGGTTTGTATCGCTTTTAAGAGCATGGTTGCTACTAGTGGGCCAAGCTACATTTACTTGGTATCGATTTTAACCGTCTATGGTTTTAAGCTCAAATGGAGTATTATAATTGTTACCTTTTGTCTCTTGGTGCTCAGAGCACGCGATTCAAGTATGGTGGATTTCTGTGTCATTATGACTTCCTAGTGGCATTTTCATTCTCCGTGTTCAAGAGCGGATAAAAGGTGGTCACGTGATGTACGACGTATTGCTTGACCAATAGCCGAGGCAGTGACAAAGATTTACGTAGTTCCAGAAACGTTGAGAGTAACTACAGGCAAAGGAGACAATACTAGTAAGCAAGCGTTGGAAACCCTCCTATTTAAGATAGAAATGCGCGACTCGTACAGAGTCCGAAAACCATGAGAGAAGCAATAGACAAACTGGCCGTGTTCGCACTTACTGCCGTTTAGATTGGGACGTCTCGTCGTCGATTGTTTGGCTGCTTCCGTAAGATTCGTACTTTTAAATATCCATTTATTTTCATCGATTTGTTTGATCTAGGGGAAAAGCGCATATAATCAGCCATTTCCTCTAGAGAAGTAAACTAAAAGAATTGCCTGCATGTCGCTGCTTGTACGGGTGCGAGGGGCCCACGAGTTATTATGTTAACGGTAAAGTAACCCGCCTGAGGATACTTCTCGTCTTAAAAAAGACCTCCCCGTAATCTAATCATGCTACGCTCACCTGGTCTCTCTCGTTTTTCTTTACACTGGCGCCGGCTGTATCGAAACAGGAAGTCGAACCAGGGACAGGATTCAGGCCCGGGAACACATTTGTATCCTAACGTAACAGATGATTGGTTGATGTCCGTCAGCACGTGACTGAATGTATCCAATGGCCTTTATGTTCAAATAGAGGCCATTCGTTCCATTAAAGAGATACAGGGGCAATAGTGTTGACCAGCCCATGTTCTCAAATAGAGGCCATTCGTTATTGTGAGGAGATGCAGATGCATTAAGATATTTCTCAATACATTTAAGTGGAAGAAAACCTAATGTCGATATAAGGGCTAGGTGCCTATTAATAAATTCCCTACATTGTAAGCAATGCAACCAAAAATGTATGGTAACATGACAGGGTCCTGGCCGGCAACGACAGATGCAAATGAGAGTATCCTGAGAGTCTATTAGTTATTAAAACGAATAGCTTGACTCCACGGGATCTCATTGTTCAGCCCTCTTTTATATGTGTCTAGAGAAAAAATCCAGTAGACCTCTCTTCTTTTGCGGATTTCAGTCCCCTGAGGTCCATTGGTATTAATCTTCTCTAGAATCAACCATTGAACATCCTCTGTAGTATGGTTGCAATCCATATAGTGCTGTACCAGTGGTGCTTGCGATTTTTTTGTTCTAATTGCTGACCTGTGTTCGGTCAATCGCGTTGCCATGGATCTAGCTGTCTCACCTATGTAGGTTTTATTACAGGGGCATTGAATTGCATATACCACATTGGTTGTTTTGCAATTGGTCAAACTCTGAAGGTCTATTTTTACACCATTGATTGAATATTGTTTTACTTCCAGTGCAAATTTACATGCGATGCATGACATGCATTTGAAGTTCCCCTTCGGGGCACGCATGCCTTCAATGGTGGTTTGCATCATGGTTGATTGAACCTGTCGCATTCGAGACCTTGTTACTAGGTCCTTAAGATTTTTGTTCTTCCGATAAGCAAACATAGGTTTTGCTAATTGATTTGACTCACTTTTTGTGGCATTCAAGATATGCCAGTTAGAGTTAACAATCTGGCGTACGGTTTCGTTCATCATAGAGTGCCGTGTAACGAACACGAGACGATCCTGCTGTTTGGGTTTTTTTTTAACAAGTAAATGTTGGCGATCGTAGTATCGTGCTCTCTTGTATGAGTCACGAATCAATCTTCTTGGATAGCCTCTCGTTAGAAATTTGGCTTTCATGATTGCAGATTGCTTGTCATAGTCTGTCAGATTGGTACAGTTCCTACGAAGACGTAGGAACTGTCCAAATGGGATGGTGGTTTTTTGGGTTCTGGGGTGGTAGCTTGAAAAATGCAACAACGTGTTGCGGGCAGTGGGCTTCGTAAATAGGTCTACCACGAGTTGCTGTTCATTGGCCTTGATGACAACATCAAGGAACTCAACATTGTGTTTGCAGCAGTGTTTCGTGTAGCAGTGTGTGGCGTGCAGCAGTGTGCGGCGTGCAGCAGTGTGCGGCGTGCAGCTGTGTTTCGTGTAGCATTGTGCGGCGTGCAGCAGTGTGTGGCGTGCACCAGTGTGTGGCGTGCAGCAGTGTTTCGTGTAGCAGTGTGCGGCGTGCAGCAGTGTGCGGCGTGCAGCAGTGTCATGCAGCATGCAGCAGTGAGTAATGCAGCAGTGTGTGGCGTGCAGCAGTGTGTGGCGTGCAGCATTGTGCGGCGTGCAGCAGTGTGCGGCGTGCATCAGTGTGCGTTTAATTTAAGTGTGAATTTAAGCTAATGATTTTTGGTTTTTTAAAGCGCAATATTTGGGCCAAACGCAATACAGATGTTTATATGAGCACGAGTTACGTTACAGAGGGATAAAAGAAATATTATGTGGTTACTGTAGCATGCCTAATATTAATGCCAGCTAACTCCACCTCAATAAATGGGAAGTTTGCCTACAACCCTAGCATATGATGTATTCCAGGAAGTACAGTACAGCTTTCAGTGGTCTGATGCTCTTGAATGACCTAGCAGGGTAGCGTCGGGGACTAGCATGTGTATTACTGTAGGACAGGTGCTGCTAATGTGACAACAGTAGGGAGCATCAGAAAACGTGAGGGGGCCCCGTGGAAGATATGCTTAAGGGGCTCCTTGCACTCATTAGTACATGTTTCACTAGAATGCTGTGTGTGCAAGTAGCAAAAAGTCAATTTGCTATATGGATAGTGCTGTTTTGCTTGTGATTTCCCTATATATGCATTTATGTAATTTTTAAAAATTCCATTGTGAATTTAAGCTAACGATTTTTGGTGTTTTAAAGCGCAAGATTGGGCCCAAACGCAATGCAGCTGTTTATATGAGCACGAGTTACGTTACAGAGGGATAAAAGAAATATTTTGTTATTAGGCAGATAGTGATTAAGTAATGTGCTTATACCCACAAGAAGTATTTCCGAGCCAAGACTCGAACTTTGCTCCCAGGGACAAAGTCTGCAGATGTTTCCCTTAAGCTACATTTTCACTGCCTATTGCCAGGGCCGGCTTTAGGGCAGTGCGACTGGTGCTGCTGCACTGGGCGCTGACATGTGGAGGGTGTGTGCTGTGTTTAGCAATATCTTCTGATTGAAGCGACGAGGGGTACTTTTGCCGGGTGTCAATGAGTAAATCCGAGAAGGAGTTTGGTGGGGGCGCCAAAAATAATTGTCGCACCGGGCACCACCAGTGCTAAAGCCGGCCCTACCTATTGCTAATAGTAAAATACAGCAGCATCCTAAATTTGTACCTATATCAGAGCATGTCACAACCTCAACATATTATTAATGGTGCAATACAGCAACCTCCCAAAATAAGTACTAACATTTCGAGTGATTAAGGCTAACTCCCATGCACTTTAAATAAATATAACAGACAGTTCCGTTCCTGCTTTTTATGGTGAGTTCATGTTTACTATGCGAGCAAAATAGTGAGTAAAGCATTCTGCACTTGCATTTTTACATGTAAATGTTTGTGTAAGCAAAATGTAAAAAGAAAGCTAGCCAAGGCATTGAATTAACTTTGGACTTTGTTTCATAAAAAATAAAGGATAAAAAAAACATTGTGCCACTAAGTCTGGAGTGGCCTAACAGCTTTAAATTGTTTAGGAATCTGCTGTGAAAGGAAACAGCAATCCTACAATAAACTGAAAGTTAGCCTCCTAATTAAGATAGTTATCAGTGTTGCCGTGGCAGCCTTTCAGCTGGATGTGTTTGAAAAGCGTTCACACCTTGGTATCGGAAGAAGACCGAATGATGTGCCAAGAAAATTGGAGTGGTGTGAAACGTTTGAATAGTTTGTAGATGTGTTTGATGTGTAGTCTGCAGTGGTACAATAAAGAGAAACGCCGCCTCCTGGTTAAGATCGTTATCACTGGTAGGAGCTGTATATGCGGCTTTCATCAACTTGTACATATTGATGGAAACAACAAGGTGGGAAGTTTCCAACTGAGACCAGAATGTTGTTTTAGAGTTCCCTTTCCGTTCCCGCTCTATGGTTCAGCAGATTTGCGCATACTGGGAACCAGTGCTGCAATCGTTTATCTTACGACTAACTTTGGGCTATGTGCTTTATCTTAAATGCAGTAACACGTGGGTTCAAGTGAATGCCCAGAACACACAAGCTCTTCTCAGCAGTGTACAGATTGACACAACTGCTGCAAATGTAAGCCCTAAAAATGTGTTTCCATACCACATATATCCCTAGTCCTTTCCTTAAAATTGTATTCTGAAATTTTGCAGTAAGAGCTTGAGGCTTTGCACAAACCTTGTTCTGTTTACAATTCAGACTAGTAGCTCGGCACTAGATGGATTTTGCAACTTCTAGTGAACCTGCACTCGCGGGACTAAATGAAGATGTAACATTTGCACGTTTGCCACAGAATGTAGAAAATTCTATTAAACACGTTCAGAATGTAGTATTTTATACATCTATATAGTCACTCCTGAGGATGAACCATTGATAATTATGAATATTTGCACACGACGCAGTCCATTCCTATGATACGTTCATTTTTTAGATAACGAATGCCACTCTGCGTTCGCTTTTAGCCAAGAGAGGCTAGTAAGAATTGCTGAAGTGGAATTGTGCAACGTATTGTACTTGCCAGCAGGGTGGCTCATTGAGCTTAAAGCTTGCCATTAACATCCGCTGAGATATGGGTTCACACGGTCGATTTCTAGCAGGGTCAATTGAACCATTCATTTTTCTGTTGTCCTTAAACTGTGCAATAGGAACAACTAATTTTAAAGCGCCTAGAAATTGTATTATTGCAGTATAAAGTACAATTAATAAACACATTATTAGTGTTGTAAACTGTTAGGCATATTTACAACGCAATCTATGGTTTTCTGCTGTGCTGTCTTATTCCTGCAGCAACAGTTTTAAATTAGTGCCTGTATATGGTGGTCTCTTTAGGCAGACATCTCAGCTGACGGTGATTTGCTTAAAAAACATTGGCACTAAGGAGAAGGAGTCAGAGTACGTTCCCATGCACTTCAGCACCGGAGAGCAAGAGTGGGGGCAATGGGTGGACGTGAAAATATAGAGTGTGGGAGAGGCCGTGCGGCCCGCGAAAGTGAAAGCAAACGAGTGCTTTCAGGCCTCCAAATGGTGCGCGCGCCCGGCCGACGTACATGCACTGTATTTGGAGGCCTGAAAAGCCACTGTTTGCACTTCCAGAACTCGCTTACTATAAGTCTCACCAGAGCAGCGCTAAAGCGCTGTCTCAGACGAGACCTAAAAAACGCTCGAGTGACGTGAATTTAAAGGGGCATGCCGCATAAGCGCATTGACATAAACAGTGCCTCCGCTGTGAGTTAACGAATCAACGCATAACTATTGTAATACAAGAAAACAATTCTGGTGATTGGAAGAAACACTTAGATGGCATATATCTTGCATGCATTAGGTTCACGCAAATCTAAATATAGCGGTTGAACATTCTCTTGTTAACATATTTTGCTTAACACGAGTAATTCTGTGAAGGCTTAAAACATAAATCAAATGATGTGTACAAATCAAAGTCAGGTGATAGTAACAAAAAACAATGGTTCTTAGGAAATATAAGATGGATTGCTCAATGGCAATACATCAAAAGAACATACTAGTGACATTTACATATACCTGAGACCACAGAGGGGTAAACTCCTGTAACCGTTATGTTTGCTCGGCCACCCTTCCTTCTGGTTGGGTCGTATGCTGGCGACTCCATGACCCCCGGGAGATCTCCCCGAGTTTACTGGCAATGTTTTTCGTTTCCTTGGTTGGGGTGGGTAAAGGGTGGGAAAATGTACTTGACCTATTTGGGGGGGGTTGGTGTGGGTGGGGGGCAGTTGGGACGTTGAAATGTTATTCTTGGTTTCCGCAGAGGCACCCAAACAGAAATTCCTGACACAAACAAGAGATTCACATCGCAGTACACTTTCTGAATGCACACTACAATATTTGGGGCACACTCTTCATGGCTCTGTCACCTCGGATACTCTTAAGGCTCAATTGGTAAGGACTACAATCGTCTATAGTCTACTTTCAGTATATCGTTACCTAACTAGATGTCACACTATAATTTCTTAACCTGGAATGTCCGAGGACTTAACGATTATAGAAAATCGCGGCTTGTACATGCCTTCCTAATCAGACAACAGATAGACGTGTGTTTCCTACAGGAGACTCACAAGCAGCCGACTCGAATAAACTGAAACATAAGCGCTGGGGAGAGTACCACTCTTCTACTTACTCTATCTATGGGAGAGGAGTGGCTATTCTGATATGCAATGGAGTCGATTGTACATTGACACAATTACATATTGACACAGGAGGGAGATTTATTATATTAAAAGGTTCTTTAGGTGGAACGCACATAGTTTTGATCGCAATCTACGGACCGAATGTTGATGATCCGGATTTCTTCTATGATGTTTGGGCAAGAGTTGTAGCTACGGGATGTGACACTGTTATCTTGGGGGGTGAGTTTCAATGCTATTTTATGTGACGAACTGGACAGGTTGGGCCCAACGCGTTTTTTACACCCCCGTTCTAGTCATGCCCTCAATTCGATTATCTCCTATTGTCATCTAGTTGACATATGGAGGCACTTGAACCCACAAAAGCGAGGGGGTACCTATGTCTCATCACAATATAACTCCTGGTCTAGGCAGGACCATTGGTTGGTTTCAAGAGACATAGCGATGTGGATAGTGGATTTTTTAAATGTATTTTTTTAAATATCTTTATTGAACTTTTCAAATGGTTCACAAATGAACACTGCAAGTAATATGTTTTTTGAAGACAATACAATAGCGCAGTTTAGCCTAAATCTTGTTCACTCATCATTACTCTGCATAGTGAAAGTAATAGGAGCTTACAGGGAGTACAGCAGGTCTTACAGCTGAAGTGTACCAATTACAATCCCAGGCCGCTAGTATCGATTCTATTAGATGCTACCCAGTGCCGTACCCATTCCACCCCCCCCAAGACCCTCCCTAAACAACACCCCAACAGAACAATTTTTTTTTTAAATGCCGCTTAGTAGACTAACCGCCACGCTGATGTACCTGCGTCCGGTGTTCGTCGGGTCTAAGAGCCCCAATGTGGGGCTTGCCCCGAGGGGGAGGGGACAGGGGAGCAAGGAGGGGAGCAAAGAGCGATGTGGATAGTGGATACGCAGCATTTACCACACACTGTATCCAATCATTCCTCCTGTACCTTCAGGGTAGCCTTCCCCACCTACATCAAACGTGAGTTCACTTGGAGGCTCCTCCCCACACCTTGCTTGATTTAGTGTTTCAAGCAGAAATTAGAAGCGATATTGATGAATATTTCTCTTTAAACCTGGGATCTGTATCCTCACCATAAGTGATCTGGGAAGCATTTAAGGTTGTCATAAGGGGCAAATGTATAGCTCGCCAAGCAGGAGTACTGAGAGCTATTCGCGGCACACTACAGAAATTAGATACTGAACTCAGGACCCTTGAGCTCCAATACTTTGATAATAATGATGCTTCACTCTTAGCACCTATCCACGAGAAAATTTCTGAATTCAATGAAGAAGCCACCAGAGAGATAAATTCCTTGGGAAACATGCCACTGCCAGACGTTATGGTGAGGGAGATCATGCTGGTAAAATGCTTGCAAACCTGCTCAAACCCTCTCGTTGATCTCCCTACATTACAGAACTCCCAGACGACGATGATGCACCCATCAGGGGACCCAGAGAAATACATGACCACCTTACTAAAATCTACTCCTCACTATACACTTCCACAACACCACAAATAGACTCTGAACTCACCACTTACTTGGACTCATTGGAGCTATTATGGCTCGGTAAGGCTCACAGAGTCTATTCAGATGAGCCCTTTACAATAGACGACATAGTGCAGGTGATTAACAGACTCCCCACAGATAAAGCACCTGGTCTCAATGGTCTAACGACCACCTTCTATAAGACTTATGCTTCATTATTAGCGCCCCATCTCATGGAAATGTACTCAGAAGCCCTATAAAACAGTACGCTCCCCCCAACGACTAGGGAAGCCGTCATCTCTACACTACTTAAGCCAGGCAAACCCCCAAACAAATATGATTCTTATAGACGTCTCTCCCTCATAAACATTGATAACAACATGTACGCGAAACTCCTTGCTAACAGGCTGAAGCCCTTACTACCAATGGTCGCTAGACCAGACCAATCCGGGTTCATACCTGGGAGTTCCACATCCCATAACTTAAGAACCTTCTTCTCCATCTTGCCTCAAATAGACCCACAGACACCTGCCCTCGCGGCTTTCCTTGACGCAACTAAGGCTTTCGATTCACTTGAATGGCCATATCTTTTCACTGTTCTTGCCAGGCTAGGCCTCAGTCCTTTGTTCATCAGTCAGATTAAGCTACTATATTCTAAGCCAATTGCAAGGCTATGCGCAAATGGTTTAATCTCGGCCCTCTGTCGCCCCTCCTGTACGCCATCGCCATGGAACCCCTCACTGCAAGGATCAGAAAACACCATAAAACGTGTGGACTTGATTTCCCCACAAGAGATGTTTTTATATCGCTATATGCTGACGATATCACACTGTATCTTAGAGATCCACTAGACAATTTGAATCCGGTCCTTCGTGAACTTACTAAATTTGGCGGCCTTACTGGAGTTCACATTAACTGGGCCAGATCAACCTTGCTCCCACTCACCACCGATCTAGCCACTTTTGAGCCAGATTATCCTATTCAATGGGTGACTGGTCCAGTTCACTATTTGGGGATATGGTTAAGTACTGACATTCAAGAACTCTAGAACATGAACTTTGGTAGCACACTTGCATGGTTGGAGGAGAAACTGGTTATCTGGTCGAAACTCCCCATTTCATTAGCTGGACGAATTGCTATTGCTAAAATGATAGTTCTCCCAAACTTTATATTTATTTACAAACCTTCCAATGCAACTTACTCAATCCTTTTTAAAAACTCTCAGATCTTTGATGATCTCACTGGTGTGTACCGGGAAACAACCTCGTATAGCATGGGAAGTGCTTACGCTCTCACTGACACAAGGTGGGCTAGGTGCACCTGACTTAGTACTACATGCTTTCTGCGCACAGGTGCAGTTTCTACACTACTGAATATTCCTAACCCCCTTTCAACCTTTCGTTGCAGTCGAAGCTGATAGCGTAGCTCCGTTACCTTTAACGGCTGCTCTATATCAACCCTACAAACGTCAGCAAACCACCCTAAACACATCAGACACACTACGGTGGGCTTGGGATAAACTCTGCATTCGTGCGGGACACTCAGTATTATATGCGCCATCTATTACACTTGCCCATAACCCACAGCTGCCCATACTGACAGATAAAGGAAATTCTGTCAGTGCGCACAATATAGAATGGGACACATTTGCCTATCTGTACCCTTATGACAACTTTATATCCCCCCTTCATCCACACCTTGCGACACCTCTGAATTCTCTAATCTATTACTATTTTACTCCATCAGAGGAACATGCCGCAAACTGCACGATACGTTCCCTGCTCCACCACCAACTCTTCCGGCCCTAGAATCACTACTCACAAACTTATCCCCTAATAAGCTTATCACACTGCTGTAAAGTGGCATGCAACGTTCATACCCGGTCACACACCCAAAAGCCTTGGCGAGCTGGAATGATGAACTAGATGATCCTTTATCAGAGGATCAATGGGAATTCTGCTGCGGGCAATTAGAGATGCTATCTCCCAATTATAAATTACGCCTTATACATTTTAAGTATCTGCATCGCATTTACAGAACCCCTCTACAGCTCAAACGCATGTGTATTTGTCCCGAGGCGAACTGCTGGAGATGCAAATCTCCGGATGCTTTGTTTTCATACACATGGCCTGGAGTTGTCCCACCATACTCTGGAAAGAGGTTCTGGATTCGGTCAACGAGATCCTTGAGACTCCCCTAACTCCCTCGCCTAAAATGTGTCTATTGGGGTAAGTTAACGAGGCCCCAATGGGACATCGTAGGCTTTGTGCTATGCTTCTACTACTAGCTAAGCGCGAATTGCGGTGTATTGGGGTAAGCGCAAACCTCCCGACACCAAAGCCTGGGTCCTAGATACCACATTCTGCCAGGAGCAGTTGAACATATATTGGGAATTATTACCACAGGCATCTAGGCCAAAAGACATCTGGGGTTCGTTTCTAGCCTGGTTGGTTGCCTGGAGTTAGGATGCTACCCGGGATCTTAGGCCTGCCACTGAATCCCACCTAACGACAACTACTGATCACATTACGATTCCATGATTTATCCTTTGTTATTACAATGTACTATTTTCATAATACCTCCCCCTTCTAACTACTGCCTTGTAGCCCACTTCTGTTACCTCGTGCCCTGACTGCTGCTATACGATATTGAATCTCAATTAATTATACAGTCAAATGTGCTGCTTCTGCTTTGGTTATGTGTATCCGATTGTTATATTACGAATGTCATCTTATCTCTGTAATATTTGGCAACTTATACTTGATTACTGACTATCTGTACTTTTCTAAATGCCAATAAACAAATAAATAAAAAAAGTATGTAATATGTGGGGTCATTAGCAGTGATTTGGCTTTATTTCTCCTGCTCTTCCCTCCGGTTCCTGCACCACAGAGTCCTTTCCACTGTCCACAGTTAGGTTGATGACGTCAGCCCCGTCCCCTTCCTAATGCTTGTGTTTTTTGTTTCCTTCAGGTTCTGCCGTCGTGAATCTGTAACTTCCGAAGGAGTTGAGGTCACAAAATTCAGGTAAGTATGTGGGGTAGGATGGGGGTTCCTCACAGTCCACAAAAATATTTATGCTTAGGATTGTACCTTCATACAAAGAACTTATTGAATGTCCTTTTGTTATAGTCTAATATGCTGTATGTATACATCAATCGAATAAGAGAGATTGGGCAATGTAATGTAAACTGTTTTTTGAAAAAATTAAATGTGTAATGAAATTGCTTGAATCAAATATAAATAGACAGTTTATCAATTATGATAAGTCGGGTGCTCCGTGTGACCTGTCAGTGCAAGTGATCAGTGAAAAACGTGAATGTGCACAGCAAAAAATTATAGAAATAAAGACACAATGCTTACTGTGTAAAGCAAACAATTGAAGGAACTAGACTCCAATGGCAGTAAAGTCTTGACCTTTTTTACATTAAATGTTCAGTCAACAGAATGAGTATGTCGACATTTTGACGCAGGAGGTTGATTGGCTATAAGGTCTTCATCAGGGCAACGTGATAGTAGCATCCTACAATATGTCAACAAAACAAAAAGAGGGTGCAAAGTTACCATTCTATTGCAATGTGTAGTTTGAATTGAGTTGTGGCTAAAATCTAGTTTGGGGCTTATCTCTTTTTTCACTAAAATGTATACTCATGAATAATCTGGACCAACTTCCAGTGATCTAGGACTCTAAAAAATGAATCCAATTCTTATATTTGATTTGACAAAGTATAAATGAATTTAAAAAATCTGTATTGGTAATCATATCTGCATCAAACAAGAATCATGTTTATTGATTTTGCGTAAAAACATTTAGTCCTATTGGCTTAGAGAATTGATACCATTTAAAACAACCATAAGTTCTCCCCAGTTCTGAAAAGCGGCTGATAGGATGTTTAGGAAAGTAGGATCTGCTTTTATGGTTACCCCCACTTTTTACTTTATGTGAAGCTGTTTCTGACTAGCCTGACTGGGATCCTACTAATCAGGACCCCAGTCCCTGTACTTTTTCCCCTAAATTGGTATGGTAAATATTTAGGTACTCCCAGATTGGACACTGATGTACACTTATCAGTCCCTAGTATATGGTACCTAGGTACCAAGGGCATAGGTACACCTGAGGTCCCCCATGGGCGGAAGCATGTATTATGCCACCAATGGGAGACCACTCAATTTGTAGCTACAGGCCTGCCATTCCAGCCTGTGTAAGCTGGTGCTGGCACGACTTATGAAAGATATACCATTGAGTTGGGTAACAATAAACATCTGTTATTCAGCGCCAAGATACCCGTAGTGGTGAACGTGCGCTTTACAAATACACGTGTTATGTTATGTTATGTTATATAGGTTTCCCTATATCTAAGGTCACTGCACTTAAAACCTTTAAGTCACCCCTAAGCCAGGCCTTTCAATCCTGAGGGCTGGGTGTTCGGTTCTAAGTGTTCGGGTGCCCCTGCATGAGCAGGACACTCCTAGAGCCTACGGAGTCCATTCTCCCGGATTGTAAGTGAGACAGCCATAAAACATATAGAGGGGCACCGAGTCATTACGCGATGACCATCTCAAAACTGGCTGTAACGTACCCTATCATATTTGGCATAAAACATGTTTGAATCATGATTCCATGCACTGTAAAGCTCCTCTGGGAGGCCCTCAGTGCTCCCGGTACCAGTCTTCTAGACCCGGACAGCACAACATGGCTGCTGCCGACCAGAGACACGATTCTGCCCTCCTACTGCTGAGCCAGGCATGAGTAGGGGAAGGCAGAACAATAGGTATCCTGTCACAGGGATGTGTGACCACCTCCCAGACAGGGTTTAGTGTATTGGAGAAGGGTGGGAGCGCTTGCTAGCGCCACTCAGTCTGCTTGTAGTGCACCTTTGGCACCCTCCTTGCATAGTCCAGTTCAAACCAGCTCAGGGAGCCATTGGCTCCTGTTCTGGTGCAAAACTGGTCAAAGGACATGGGAGTATCCTACCCACTGTCCGGACCCTCCCCGGGAAGGGAACCTGAATTGTCCCAGCCCTTTCCTTAGGGTACTTAAGGACTTACCTGAGGGTGGGTCCCTAGATTTGTCGTGGGTAAAGATTCAATTCAAGACACCAATTCTTCTTCAAGCGTCTGGGCACTCTGGACTTCACTCTAGGGATCAAGGCTGCAACTGGGAAAACTCCGGCTGCTCCTGATCTCGTCACCTTGTTCATCAACTGCAACGTCTTTGCCTGTGCACCATACAGGAACCTTCCAAGGCCTGTGGGCATTTAAGACACCTGAAGGAATCTCCATTGAAGTGAAGGAGTCACTTCCCTGCATCTGCAAGCACTGCAACTAAGCTAACCAGTCTGCTGATCCTGAGTTCCCACGGACTCCGAAAGGCCCAGCAACACAGGTGGTGGTTCTTCACATCCCTCAAGGCCTACCCTGTACCCTCACCAAGTTTGAGGCCAGTATCACTCGTCACGGTCGCAGGAACCGAACCCCTGTGCACGGTGTCGACTTGCAGTTGCAAAGGATTGTTGGCTACCTTCCACCAAGATCTTCTGGCTCCAAGCAACCCCAAACTCAAGCATCTCCATTGACCAAGATCTTTGTCCTCACAGCATCACTTGCCTGTGGGTTTGCATCTTTGGTGAGCTGCTCAAGCTCCTCTTGCGACTCTAGTGCCTTCGGCCTGTGGGTCCTCTTGAGGGTTATCTTTGAATTTTTGGGGGATCCCCTGATTGCTCAGGGCCTGCCCTGACTCCCCTGCCTGCGGTGAGTCACCTGGACCTTGCTGGTCCGACACGGCACCTTCTTCGCATTCCAAGTTGTTTGCAGTTATCAAGGATTGTTGATGCTCCTGATGGACACTGACCCCTCAACTCTCGACTTCCGAGCTCATTAACGGCTCCAGGTCTTCAACAGCATCACCTGGTCCTCACAGCTGCAGCTCCAAGATCATCGTCGACTCTCCTGCAGCACCCGACATCGGTGGGCATTCGTCTTCCGTGCCTCCTGGTGACTCCTGAGTGGCATAGACTCTGTCCCCTCTGCTTGCAACTCTTCAACTTGAATCCACCTTTAGGTTCCGATGGACACTTTTATCTTCCCCAGCAGCGGCATCTTCCTGAGGGCCTCCATTGGGTTTGACTGTGGTTTCCGACACCACTTCACACCTATACACCCGGCTTCTCTGGTGTAGGTATCCTGGTTCCTAGGGTATCCATGGGTGGAGTGGCTCTCCAACCTTCTGTCTTCCACTGGGTTTTATCAGGGTCCAGTGGGAAGGGTCCTTCTTTTTTAAAATTGCAACTGCGACTTGCCCATTGACTTGCATTGAACCCTTGGTTGTGTTCCCATTCTGCACACGGCCTCCTGTGGCTCCTGGTTACTTACCTTGGGTGGTTCCTTGGGTCTCCGGCACCTACTTCTTCTGAGTATAGTCTTGACTCAAGTCGTGGTGCGAATACCACTATTTTAGTATATGGTTTGGTCTCCCCCCAGTGATCACTGTGTATTATGTGCTATTTACCTATTTCTATTGAAAAGTATTGTGTGTATTGTGTATATCTCTGGCTAGGAAATATCTGTATGTGTTAATGAGTGTCTTATAATATATACATATTTTTATAAATATACTGTGTGGTTCTTTTTCACTTAATCTAGACCTATAAGATTATGTTCTGGTAAAAGACGCTGCTTTACACTCCTTCTGGACTTAGCCTTAAGGCTGCTCTCCACAGGTACCGCTTAGAGGGCTTTGTAAAGTTGTCTAAGGCCACTAACATCACCATAAGGGTGGTCTGGATTGGTGCAAGGTGCCCACTTACATAAGTGTACACCATATACCAAGCCAGCTTCTCACATTGGTGTGCAGCTGTTGGGATTCAAGCCTGCATTGTTTTACCAGATAATCTTGGTGTGGATTAATTGAAAACCCATCACTAATATTAGGCACATATAATAAAGCTTAAAAGAAGAAGTAAGTTCTACTGAACTTAGGTTTGGGTAGTTAAGGGTCTAGCAAAACCCTTTCTCCAACCTCAGAGAGTTTAGTTTCCACTAGGTTAGGTAGGTGCAACACCTCACTACGCCTAGAACCATGTCTTTAGTTGGGGATGCTAAGTACATTGGTCTTAAGTTCCAGGAACTAAGGACCCTGTGTAGTCTTGGAAAGATAAAGATAGGTGGCAACCCCACCATTAAGCTACTCTTAGAGCTGCTACATAAGGATGATGGTCATCCTGTAGAGGCAGAAGAACGGGATAATGTGGGTGGGGATAACCCTGAAGAAGGAGCATCAGGGGCTCTATCTGATTATCTTAATTCTGAGTATGGGCATGAGGACTCAAATGATTCCAACCTGCCAAACTCTGACTCCTCAGGCAATAGTGTAGATAGCACAGAGGAGATATCCATTGTTCCTTCTGGGAGGGTCCAGAGTAGACCAAGGAGGTCTAGATCCTCCTCTGGAGAATCCCATACTTCAGACACTTCCATAGGGACCTCCATATCTCGTAAGATGGACAGCTCTTTTGACAGAGAATACCTATTGCTCAAACTTGAGAAAGCTACTTAGGTTCAGGAAAGATCAGTTGGCCCTTGACAAAGAGTCCCTGGAAGTGCAGAAGGCTAGGAAGAAACTGGGACTAGAGTCCCATGGTGGCAGCAACAGTGTCTCTAGAATCAGAGAAACTTCTTTTGGCACTAGGAACCTGAGCACGATAGCCCCTCCTTACCAGGAGGGGGATGATATCCATAAATGGATCACTGCTTTGTAGAGGGCCAGTAAAGTTCAGAGGGTCCCTCAAGAGTAGTGGGCAGTGATCCTGTGGCTCTCCTGTGCTAACAAAGGTAGAGATAAGCTCCTCACTGTTAGAGAAGAGGAGATGAGCCCCTCACTGTTAGAGAAGAGGATGCGGACAATTAGTCAGTACTGAAGAGTGCTCTCATAGACAGGTTTGGCTTAACCACTGAACAGTATAGGATTAAGTTCAGAGACACCCAGAAGAGACACACCCAGGACTGGGTAGATTTTGTAGACAGTGCTATTTAGGCTCTGGAAGGCTGGCTTCATGGAAGCAAGATACAGGACTATGAAGGATTGTACCATTTGATTATGAGGAAGCAAATCCATAATAAGAAGCCATCCTCTCGCAGGACATTGATAATGAGTTCATCACGGAGATGTGGCTCGATTACCTCTCCGCACCATGCTTAGACATGCCTGTGCCCCAGGTTTTTCCATTATCAACAAAGACAGAAAAGGCCAACGTGGGGGAGGTGTGGCTATCATACACAAGGACAACACCGCTATCATGGAAATGGACTCTTGCAAATACAACACCTTTGAATGTCTTGCCGCTAATATCAAGATTAAAGACAATGGAGCAATCCTCTGCCACCTTCTATATCACCCTCCAGGCAACACCTCCGCATTCGGGGAGTACTTGTCCGACCTGATTGCTCACTGCACTCTCGGGGACGCTAACAACCTAATTCTTGGTGACCTAAACCTTCGCTGGAATGAAGCGAATAACCCGTTAATTCAAACACTATCCAACCTTCTCCATGACAACAACTTATCTCAGCACTGCTCAGAGGAAACACACAATAAAGGAGCAACCTTGGATGCCATTATCGCTCAACATGACGCAATTACCATCGTCCACATACTCCCCGTTGACTGGTCGTGCAAACCCCCCCCAAATGGGCCAGAAACCTCACCCGGATGCCCCTCATCGCCCTTGAAAAAAGGATAAACTCGCTCCTGCTCAGCGCCAACGACCACCTCAGCACAGCCAAATTCACCTCGCTCTACAATTCAAATATGGTGACCATGCTTGACTAACTAGCCCCCTTGAAATTAAAAAAAGCTGAGCCATTCTGTCCAGATCAGGGTTCAACACCGACACCAACTCAGAAAGGAGACTACTACGAGCCACAGAAAGACGCTGGAGGAATAATCCTTCTACTACTCTCCGCGGACAACTCAGAACAGCCCGCAGGAAGTACAACAATCATATCAAGATCAAAAAATCCACGCTTTTTCTCTCCGCGCTGGACAGTGCAAAAACTAGACCCAAGGAGCTCTATAACATCATCAGGCAACAAACCTCCAAGCCCGCTACATCCTCAATACAGGCGTCCAAAGAACTTTGCGCCAACTTCCTTAATGACAAGATCACTAATATCAAACTCTCACTGGACACCAACAGCACCCCCCCACAAAGAGTAGCATGGCACGGACGTTTGATAATGCTCCCATACCCCCTAACAAATCCTGGCTAATCTTCCACCCCATTCAAGAAGCTGAGATAGTCAAACTTATCTCCACCTCCAAACCCTTTTCTCACGCCCTAGACCCTATACCCCCCCAACTGACCAAAAAACTGAAACTCTCCCTAGCACCGCACTGGTGCACGATCATAAACAGCTCCTTGGAAAATTGAGTCATTCCAGTTTGCATTAAAGTGGGCCAAGTCATGCCACTGCTCAAAAAACCTGGCCTGGACATAAAGGATTTGAACAACTTTAGTCCTTTCTCCAACCTCCCTCTTCTATCCAAAATCCTAGAAAGATGCGTACTCCAACAACTAACCCAACACCTGAACAACATCGACCTCCTTGACTTCCATCAGTCTGGTTTTAGAAAAGGATGCAGCACTGAAACCACGATCCTCAACATCATCGACACTATCCACAAATCACTCGACTCCATTGCTGCCTCCTCATTCTCCTAGACCTATCCGCAGCTTTCGACACGGTAGACCACAAACTTCTCATTAAGGCTCTCCAAGAAAGAGCTGGACTTGGCGAGGTGGTCCTCGAATGGTTCGCATTCTTCCTACACAACCGCACCCAAAGAATCAAAATCAAAAACTTTGCGTCCGACCTGCATCCAGTCAACAAGGGAGTCCCGCAAGGTTCAGTGCTCTCCCCGCAACTTTTCAACATTTACATGGAACCCCTCACCAAACTACTCAAAACAGCCAAAATCCGCTTCCATCTTTATGCAGACGATACGCAGATCTACCTGGAAACCTCCTTCATCAAGGACATCCAAAGACTCAATGTCATACTGAGAGACGTTCAACACTGGCTGTCTAGCAACCACCTTAAACAAAATCCTGATAAAACCGAAATTCTCCTCATCTCGAAGCTATTGATGCGCTCAATGGGAACCTCACCCTGGCTGACTCTGTCAAATCACTAGGTATCACGCTAGACCCAAAACTGGACATGACCTCACACATCAAGAACTCAGCTAAGAGCGCCTTCCTTCACTTAAAACTACTGAACAAAATAAAACCTTTCATCCCGCACAATGATCTCAAACAGGCCACCCAAGCATTGGTGTTGTCAAGACTAGACTATGTGAATGCAGTCCTCTCAGGATTAGCAAAAGCACATCTTGCTCCCCTCAAAACAACACTCAACGCGGCAGCCAGAATGGTCACCGGAATCAAGAAATTTGATCACATTTCTCCGGCACTCAGAGAACTTAAGTGGCTCCCACTGGAAATGAGGGCTAGCTTCAGAACAGCCTGCCTCACACACAAAGCCTTGCACACCGGCAAACCTGAATATTTGGCGGACAAACTCAAAAAAGCTGGTCAGACCAGGAACCTCAGAAACTCGAACTCTCTTCTACTCATTCCGCTAAAAACTCGAAAACAAAAAAACTGCGGCTCGATCCTTCGCCGGGAGCGCGCCCAAATCTGGAATTCTATTCCCCCCACATCAGAACTACTCCCTCTTTTGCAAAATTCAAAAGCCAGCTCAAAGTCCTGTTCCTCGACCGCTCCCTAGGGAACCGATAGGAGCAGCCGGAGCATGGAAGCAGACACCTCTCACAGCTTCGACTCTATGTCCGCAAGCCTCATACCTGAACTCGCCGCCAATTGACATACACTATTAATGTACTTTGTGATTCTCTGCATTGTAACTCTTGTAAAGCGCTCCGATACCCTCGGGTCAGGCCAGCGCTATATTAAACTTCTTAAATAAAATAAAAATGTAAAATAAAATAATAACGGTCAGAAACAGCTTTTGCATCAGGACAGGGGATTCTGATCTGACCTCTCCCCAAGAATTGGGAAAGAAGGTAGCCAAATGGGTCCGCACCAGGGTTGCATAATTGAATTCCGTAGCGGGTTGTGGGTTTATAGGGGAATAGGGTGGGAAGTAATTTAATTATAGTAAATGAAATATTATTTTTTAGGAATAATTCATTATTTTTAATTTAATTTTGCGTTTTAGTTCTGTAGCGGGTTGTGGGTTTATAGGGGAATAGGGGGGAAGTAATTTAATAGTAATTAGGTAATTATTTATTTTTATTTATTTGTATTGATAATTAATTTATTGTTAATTAATTATTAATTGGTCATTAATTTGTATTAATTGGTAATACATTTGTTTTAATTGATTAATTGATAATTATATTAGTTGTATTAATTTATTATTTGAAGCGGGTTGTGGGTTTATAGGGGAATAGGGTGGGAAGTAATTAATTGTAATTAAGTAATTATTGAAATTATTTTTGTGTATATATAAATAATTTACTGTTAATTAATAATTGGTAAAACATTTTTATTACTTATTAATTTTGGTATTGAAAATTAATTTGCTGTTAATTAAGTATTAATAGGTAAATAACCTTTCATAATAATATTTATTGGTATTTTAATTAATTAATTATTAAATAATTTGTAATTGGTAATTAATTTATTATAATTTTTTATTGGTATTGATAATTAATTTATTTTTCTTTAATGATTAAATCATTACTTTCCCTACTGTTGCACTCACTGGAGGGGGAATAGTAATTTTTACCCCTACGCTATCCAACACTTTACTGTTGCACTCACTGGAGTGGGAATAGTAATTTTTACCCCAACACTATCCAACACTTTCCCTACTGTTGCACACTCTGGAGTGGGAATAGTAATTTTTACCCCTAAGCTATCCAACACTTTCCCTACTGTTGCACTCACTGGAGTGGGAATAGTAAGTTTTACCCCTACGCTATCCAACACTTTCCCTACTGTTGCACTCTCTGGAGTGGGAATAGTAATTTTTACCCTCCCGCTATCCAACACTTTCTCTACTGTAACATTTGGTGTAGGGGGAATAGTAAATTATTCCTACCCGCTATCCAACACTTTTCCTACTGTTGCAGTCACTGGAGTGGGAATAGTAATTTTTACCCCTACGCTAGCCAACACTTTCCCTACAATTGCACTCTCTGGAGTGGGAATAGTAATTTTTACCCCTACGCTATCCAACACTTTCTCTACTGTTGCACTCACTGGAGTGGGAATAGTAATTTTTACACCTACTTTATCCAACACTTTCCCTACTGTGGCACTCTCTGGTGTGGGAATAGACATTTTCACCCCTGTGCTATCCAACACTTTCCTTACTGTTGCACTCTCTGGAGTGGGAATAGTAGTTTTTACTCCTACGCTATCCAACACTTTCCCTACTGTTGTACTCACTGGAGTGGGAATAGTAATTTTTACCCCTACGCTATCCAACACTTTCCCTACTGTTGCACTCACTGGAGTGGGAATAGTAATTTTTACCTACCCGCTATCCAATGCTTTCCCTACTGTTGCACTCACTGGAGTGGGAATAGTTATTTTTACCCTCCCTCTATCCAACACTTTCCCTACTGTTGCACTCTCTGGAGTGGGAATAGTAATTTTTACCCTCCCGCAATGCAGCGCTTTCCCTACTGTTGCACTCACTGGAGTGGGAATAGTAAATGTTACCCTCCCGCTATCCAACACTAAAAATATTGAATATTTTTTAATATTAATAAGTTAACATATACATGTATTAAAAAATAAAAATGCATGTTTTTTTTTATTTACAATAATTATTTAATAATTTTAAGGTTATTTAAGTATTTTTAAGTATGTTTTACTTAATTATATTCATTATGTTACATTACTTTTAAGACATTTAAAAAATTCGATATTTTAACAAACTATATTATTTACAACGATATTTTGGATTCAAGATTTTTGTACTTACCTGTTTGTATATAGGAATTTGATATTCTGGTGCTCTATATTTTGTCCGCGATATTCTGGCAGCTCGATATTTTGATCGTCAATATTCTGTCAGTGATTCGGGCTAGATTACATTGAGAGATGAGCTTGTTCACGTTTGTGTTTTGCAACGTTCTTTTCCAGTGTATCTGTTTCTTGGGTTGGCCTTTCTTCATGTTCCAACGTTCTAAAATGAGGAAGGTGATATAGAAGTGGTCCGACCAGTCAGAGGGTAATTGATTCCAGCTAAATGGAGTTGGGGTTCGAAATGATTAGGTCTAGGGTCGCGCCTAGGTTGTGCGTTGGGCTGTCACAGAATTGAGTCAAATTGAGGTCCATCAGGAAGTTTTGAAGACTGATTACCGCCTGATCATTCGGGTCATTCCAATGAAGATTGAAGCACTCTGGAATATCTGGGGACAATTCCGCCCCATGTTGGATGAGATGGTTTCCATAATTTGTTCGACTAAAGGAGATTGTCTCCCAGCGGATGGTAAAAGATGAGAAGGTTCCATAAGGTTGCATGTTTGCTGCTAATGTCTATAGAGAGATATTCACATGAAGAGAGAGCTGCAGCTGGAGATTGTTTAGCTGGGAGACTGTTATGGAATATACAAGCAATGCCTCCACCCGTTCTCTTAGTTCTATCAAGTCCGATTATGTTGTGGCTCGGGGGTACTAGGATGTCAAGGACAGGTCCAGATGAGTCCTTTAGCCTGGTTTCAGTGAGGATTAGGAGGTCTAGTTCCCTATTTAGGATGAGGTTAGCGATGTCGGTAGCATGTTTTACCGCAGACCTACAGTTGAGTACTATTCATTTTAGATGTGATTTGGAGTCGGTTTGACACGAGTGGGTAATGAGAATTTTCCGAAGGTTATCAGTGTTAAGGACATTAGAGTTATGTCTAGGAGCTCTATGGGGGTTTAGTGGAATCGTTTGGATGGACACCGGGGGGGCTTGAATGAAACCAGCTGCTCTAGTAGGCTTTATTGTTGTAGGTAGCATAGGTTCATGTATGTTTGAGTTGCCCGTTAAGGTGGAGTTGTAAGCTAGTAGGAGGGAGCGATTGTCCTGGTCAGACAGGGGTTTCTTGCATCTAATGGGTCTTGAAGGGTTATGAGGGGTCGTTAGGGATAGTTGTCTTTAGCTCCACCTGGGAAGATCACGTGGTCCAGTTTAGAAATGTTCTGGAGTCCCTGCAAAAGGCAGGCCTCACTATCAAAGCCACCAAGGGCCAGATAGGGCAGAGCAAGGTTGTATACTTGAGCCACCTGGTAGGTGGAGGTCAGTTTCACCCATTGGAGAGCAAAATCCAGACCATTGTAGACTGGATTGCTCCCACTACCAGACTCAGGTCAGTGTCTCTTTTGGCCTGACTGGGTACTACAGATGATTTGTAAAGAGATATTGGTTCATTGTAACCCCCTGAATGATCTGACATCACAGAAAATGCCCAATAAAGATTGGTGGATAGCAAGCTGTCAGAAGGCATTTGATGACCTGAAGCAAGCCATGTGCACTGCTCCCATCCTACAAAGTTCTGACTACTCTAAAACTTTAATTGTCCAGACAGATGCATCTGAGATAGGGGTAGGGATATTGTTGTCACAACTTAATGCAGAGGGCCATGATCAACCAGTACCTTTTATCAGCAGAAGGTTGAGCCCCGGGAAGAAACGTTTGTCAGCCATTGAGAGGGAAGCCTTTTCTGTGGTCTGTGCCTTGAAAAAGCTGATGCCAGACCTGTTTGACACTCACTTCATTGTTCAAACAGACCACAAGCCCCTCTTATGGCTTAAACAGATGAAGGGTGAAAACCCCAAACTTTTGAGGTGGTCCATTTACCTACAGGGGATGGACTATATAGTGGAACATAGACCTGGGAGTAACCATGCCAATGAAGATGGACTCTCCCGATATTTCCACTTAAAAATTAAGACTCAACTGGGAAGGTTAGACTTATCTTCTTACGTTGGAGTGGAGGGGTTGTGTAAGAATGTAGGATCTGCTTTAATGGTTGCCCCCACTTTTTGCTTGATGTAATGCTGTTTCTGACTAGTCTGACTGGGATCCTACTAATCAGGGGCCCAGCCCCCGTGCTTTCTCCCCTAAATTGGGATGGTAAGTACTTAGGAACGTCCCAGATTGGACACTGGTGTACACTTATTAGTCCCTAGTATATGGTTCTAAGGTACCCAAGGCATAGGTACACCAAGGGTCCCCCGTGAGCTAAAGCATGTATTATGCCACCCGTGGGTGACCACTCAATTTGTAGCTACAGGCCTGCCATTCCAACCTGTGTAAGCTGGTGTTAGCACCACTTATGAAAGATATAGGTTTCCCTATATCTAAGGTCATTGCACTTAAAACCTATAAGTCAACCCTAAGGCAGGCCCTTCAATCCTGAGGGCTGGGTGTTCAGTTCTAAGTGTGAGGGTGCCCCTGCATGAGCAGGACACTCATAGAGTCTACAGAGTCCATTCTCCCAGATTGTAAGCGAGACAGCCATATAACATAGAGAGGGGCACCGAGTCATTACGCGATGACCATCTCAAAACTGGCTGTAACTTACCCTATCAAATTTAGCATCAAACATGTTGGAATCATGATTCCATGCACTGTAAAGCTCCTCTGGGAGGCCCTCAGTGCTCCCGGTACCAGTCTTCTAGGACAGCACAAAATGGCTGCTGCCGACCAGAGACATGATTCTGCCCTCCTGCTGCTGAGCCAGGCATAAGTAGGGGAAGGCAGAACAATATGTATTCTGTTACAGGGACGTGTGACCACCTCCCAGACAGGGTTTAGTGTAGTGGGGCTGGGTGGGAGTGCTTGCTAGCGCCACTCAGTCTGCTTGAAGGGCACCTTTGGCACCCTCCTTGCATAGTCCAGTTCAAACCAGTTATGGGAGCCGTTTGCTCCCGCTCTGGTCACCCCTAAGGCAGGCCTTTCAATCCTGAAGGCAGGGTGCTCAGTTCTAAGTGTGAGGGTGCCTGAGCATGAGCAGGACACCCCTACAGCCTGCAGAGTCCATCCTCCCAGGTTGTGAGACAGCCATATAACACCGCATCTTTACGCAATGACGATCTCGAAATTGGCTATAACGTGCCCTATCATGTTTGGTATCAAACATGTTGGAATCATACCTCCCACACTGTTGGTGTAGGAGGTATGATTCCATGCACTGTAAAGCTCCTCCGGGAGGCCCTCAGTGCTCCTGGTACCAGTCTTCTAGACCCGGACAGTACAACATGACTGCTGCTGCCGACCAGAGACACAATTCTGAGCCAGACTCGTGCAGGGGAAAGCAGAACAATAGCTATCCTGTGTGACCACCTCCCAGATGGGGTTTAGTGTATTGGGGCCAGGTTGGAGCGTTTGCTAGTGCCACTCAGTCTGCTTGAAGGGTACCTTTGGTGCCCTCCTTGCATAGTCCAGTTCAAACCAGTTATGGGAGCCGTTTGCTCCCGCTCTGGAGCGAAACTGGACAAAGGACATGAGAGTATCCTTCCCACTGTCTGACCCCTTCCCTGGGAGGGAACCTTGAATCGTCCCAGCCCGTTTCTTAGGGTACTTAAGGATTTACCTGTGGGTGGGTCTCTGGATTCATTGTGGGACAAGATTCAATTCAAGATACCACTTCTTCAACCATCTGGGCACTCTGGTCTTCGGTCTAGTCATCAAGGCTGCAACTGGGAAGACTCCGGCTGCTCCTGATCTTGTCGCCCTGTTTGTCTGTTGCAATGTCCGTGCCTGTGCACCATACAGGAACCTTCCAAGTCCTGTGGGTATACAAGACACCTGAAGGAATCTACCTCGAAGTGAAGGAGTCACTTCCCTGCATCTGCAGGCACCGCAACTAAGCTGACCGGTATGCTGATCCTGGGCTCCCATGAACCCCGAAGGCTCAGCAACACAGGTGGTGGTTCTTCACATCCCTCGAGGCCTGCCCAGTCCTCTCACCAAGTTTGAGGTTAGTATCCCTCGTCGGAGCCGCAGGGACCGAACCCCTATGCACCGTGTCGACTTGCAGTTGCAAAGGCTTGTTGGCTTCCTTCCACCAACATCTTTGGGCTCCAAGTAGCCCCAACCTCAAGACCTCAAGCATCTCTAGTGAGCAAGTTCTTTGTCCTCACTGCATCACTTGCACTGTGGGCCTGCATTTGATGAGCTGCTCGAGGTCCTCTTGCGACTCTAGTGCCTCCAGCTTGTAGGTCCTCTTGAGGGTCATCTTTGAATTCTTTTGGGCTACCCTGATTGCTCAGGCCTGCCCTGACTCCCCTGCTTGTGGTGAGTCACCTGGGCCTTGCTGGCCCAGACACTGCACTTTCTTCGCTTTCCACGTTTGCAGTTGCCAAGGCTTGTTTGTGCTCCAGAGGGACATCGACCCCACCACTCTCGACATGGGACAGCTTGTGAATGGCTCCTGGTCTTCCACAGTGTTTCCTGGTCCTCACAGCTGCAGCTCGAAGTGCAGCACCTGACATTGGTGGGCATTCGTCTTCTGTGCCTTCTGGTCACTCCTGAGTGGCATAGACTCTGTCCCCTCTGCTTACAGGTACTTCTCAACATGAATCCACATTTTGGTTCCACGGACACTTTCACCTTCCCCAGTAGCTGCATCTTCTTGAAGACCTCCATTGGGTTCGATGGCAGTTTCCGACCCCCCTTCACACCTATGCACGCAGCTTCTCCAACCTCTGTCTTCCACTGGGTTTCTTCAGGGTCCACTGGGAAGGGTCCTTCTTCTTTAAAATTGCAAACGTGGCTTGCCCATTGACTTGCATTGATCCCGCGGTTGCATTCCGACTCTGCACACGGCCTCAGTGGGGCTCCTGGTTACTTACCTTGGGTGGTTCCTTGGGTCCCCGGCACTTCTACATCTTCTGGGTATAGTCTTGACTCAAGTTGTGGTTTGCATACCACTATTTTAGTATATGGTTTGGTCTCCCCCTGGTGACCACTGTGTATTACGTACTACTTACCTGTTTCTATTGAAAAGTATTGTGACCATTATGTATATCTCCGGCTAGAAGATATCTGTATGTGTGAGTGAGTGTCTTATAATAAATACATATTTTTAGAAATACACTTTGTGGTTCTTTTTCCTTTAATCCATACCTAAAAGATTATGTTACCGTAAAACAAGCTGCTTTACACTCCTTCTGGACTAAGCCTCAAGGCTGCTCTCCACAGCTACCACTTAGAGAGCTTCCTAAGGTCGTCTAAGGCCACTAAAATCACCATAAGGGTTGTCTGGATTGGTGCAAGGTGCCCACTTATGTGAATGTCCACTATATACCAATCCAGCTTTCCACAGGATGCAGGCCAGGCACCAGGGGCGGCTCCTCCATTATAAGGGGAGGAGCTTGTCCCACTAAAATGCACCAGAGACGAAAAAAGGGTAATAAAGTTAATTACCATTTTATTTTTCGTCACCCCGTCCTGAACCAAGTGTCTGGACAGAGTGGGACCTGCTGAGTGTTTTTCAGGAAGGATTGGTTAGCAGTGGGCTGTGCACTGTTGAAAGTGTGCAGTACCTTTGGCCGGCCGTCCAGCCAGACATGTGCACTTTAAACTTCAAGACAGCTGGGTTGAGAGCAGTGGTCGAAGTGGGCGGGATCGGCAGGGCACAGTGTGCCCCTACTTTTTGAATTTCATAGAGTCCGTTCCCCTACTTTCTTATTTTAAACATGCCTCCGGGACAGCAGAAATCGCCAAGGCCGATAGTTAAGGCTCGGCTTTTAGGGACGGGCAGAAAAGGCAGAGGAGGAAAAGGACTCTGTCCTTTTGTTCATCCCCAGAGAAGACAAGGACAGTGCTGCTCTCTTAGTTCCCCCTATTCCATCTATTTTTGTCTCGATCCTCCTCATTTAGTGAAAACCAAGACTTCAAGAAACAAGCATTACCTGCTCTTTTCTCCTTTCCTTTATATCCTCCCCTGAGAAATCGATCCAAAAAAGAAAAACACTTTTGCTGGAAACGTCGTTGGGGTGGAGAGGAATAAAATATTAAAAATATGAAAAATAACTAACTAAAGCAAGACAGAGTGGTTGCAAGGTGGCCAGAGTTATTTATTCAAACTTAAACACATTAGCGCCACTTTACAGTGTTTGCCAGTGAAGTGCTACTTTTGTTTTCTTGTCTCTCTTTGAACAACATTGTTTTCCCTGAGTGGGAAAGTGCACTATTCCTGGAGGTACTGAAATACCTGCTTGATGGGTGAATTGGAAAACAAAATGTGTACAGCGGTTGTGTGTTCACAAATGTGGTCTTTTTAAACCATACTGGTTACGTTTTGTAAGGATATAAGCAATGGGCATTGAATCAGGTCCCTTCTGGGCCCTGTAGTCATGGCCTTAACTTTTCAGGCAAAAGCACTCACTAATTTCAGAATAATGAGTGTAAAAAGAAAAAGGTAACCATGTTGTTTCTGCTTACATTTCACATGCTTTACTTAACCCCTTCGCTGCGGCGGAAATTCCGCCGCAGCGCTGGGGGGTGCGGGGGGGGGCAGCGCGGTGGCGCGGTGCTCATGACGGAGCCACTCCGTCATGAGCCACGGTTGGGCTGTGCTCATGACGCAGTGGTTCCATCATGACTCCGCCCACGGCGCTAATCGCCCGCACAGGCGGGGAATTAGCGCCGCGTGGGCGGCGCGGTCGCCAACGGCCGCAGCATGACGGAACCACTCCGTCATGAGCACACGGCAACCGTGGCTCATGACGGCGTGGTTCCGTCATGAGCACGGAACGAGTTAATCTTGCATTCCCTATAAGTGTTTGCTTTTTCTAGGATGTCGTTATTGTGTTTTTTAGGCGGCATATTGCCCTTGACTAGTGCGTAATTTGAATTGAGTCACATCCAGGTGTTTATAGCACGTTGCGCAGTGCAAGTTTCTCTCAGTGGGGGAGAGGATGTCGCACTGTGGTCAGAGCTGCTGAATTTGGAACTGGGGAACCAGGTTCAGCCTCCATGACCAGTCCACCAGACCACTCCCCTGAGGGAGCACATTGCCATGCTAAACCTTAGAAAGCCCCGAAAGATCTTAAAAGCCCTGGTGTCTTAGAACCAGCAGGTGGACCGTAGCAGTGGCAAGTGTGGGTTATCCTTGAAGGAAGGCCTGTCCGCCACACTTCATTCTGAAGTTCACCTCCAGTCTTGCAGGCAGGCCTATGAAGCAGCACACCATAGAGTGACAGTGACCCTGTCACTGAGGTCACAGGACCCTTGAGCAGGGTGGCTCTAGGGCAGTGCGACTGCACCAGGCGCTTACCAGCCACAGTCCGTGCAGGTAACAGCGGTGAGGCAGAGGGGCCGGGCAAGGGGGGATTTCGAGGGAAGATCCGGAGGGAAAATTAAATAAATAATTAATTTTCCATCTGCATCGTTCCTCGAAATCCCTCCTTACCCGGCCCCACCGCTGTTACTTGCACGGACCGCGGCTGTCGCTTACTTCATGTGGGGGCGTTGTGGTTTGCAAGTATAATAGGGTTTTAAAAGCACTTGCAGCCTCCTTCCTGGTGATCCAGCGCAAAACCGGGAAACGAGGCAAACTTACAATTATCCTCCCTACGTCGCAGACCCGTTATCACATTAGCTAATTCACACACGCAGTCATTGGTGGGGCCCATAACACCAACACTCATACGTCTCTCTCACAAGTCTGCACACAGGAGGGATGAAACGATTCTTGCGCTGAACATGTGGGGGAGCACCTTATACCCACCTTATAACCTATAGGGAGAGAAGAGTTATTTTACAAAATATACATTCGCATTCGTCGCCTATAGATCCCTAATCCTAAACATCAAGGCACTCCACCCACTTGGTCGACGGACCAATTAGTTGGATTGGTTGATGGTGATTTAGAACCAGCTAAAACACGTTTTACGAATAAGAATCCTTATTTCTCTTAATGAAAAACCACAAACTCATATTTTCTTGTTAATCAATTTTTGTTTATCTATAATTTCATAATGATTTATATTTGCATTAGTCTTGTCAAAGTTTAGAATTTCTAGATCAATTGAAGTAAATCGCAGAACATCATATTTACCTAATCTGGCTTTCTGGGGTCCTCTAATTCATTGGCTCTGCATAACCGAGTTTTGTCGTAAATTGTCCGAATAAAGCAGGCCAAGGCTCAGAGTCCAAAGTCCTCTGCTCAGCACGTTACAGTCCCAAATTTTATCAAAGGACCAGAAATCGTGCAAGCATCTATCATTGCCTGTGGAGTTGGAAAGAGTTTGCAGTCATCAGGTGATCAGGCAGCATCCGGACCATCAAGAAAAAGGCGTCGCACCCCTCCCTATTCTACTACCCTTTTTATAATAAATATGAGGTTAACATGATAAATTTTTAGGCCAAGAATAGTGGTGATTGGCTGGTTGGCATCGTCCGATTCTTATTCCCAGATTCTCAGTTCAGTCCGAGTTGTGATGTCACTAGTCCGCTTTAGTGTCGGCTTGTTCCGGTCTGCTGTATGCTTGATTGTTCCCTTATCTTGGCAGACCACCATATTCTTATCCTTGACCGGGAACATGATGTGTAAAGGTTGCTAAGAAGTTCACGATACCGTCCGAACATACGCAGTTGACTCCGCGCTTCACGAGACGGTGGCCACTTCTCTATACGGTGTCAGCCACCATTTTGGATTAGGCCCCGATGTCAACTCAAGCGAAACAAACATAAAAGAATAATTAATACGTAGAAATGATGATCCTAACGTTAACCCCTTACTAATCCCTTTATGTATTAGTATTTATCTAGCATATAGAGACATTTAAAGCAATTATATTCACCTTTCCGATCCTCCACGAAGATGCAAACGTCACAAAAGCAATATATCATGCGATATACTATTACCACATATACTATTGTTAATATGCGTACAGATTTTAGTTATATGAGTTATTTAGCCATGCAAATAGCAGTATCCCACGTGTAATTTGTGTTTTTATTATGTTGATTAATATACATGCAGCACTCTTTTAATAATATTATAATTAATAGATTAAATAATTAGTATTTTCATGCAAAAATAGAGGAGATATACAAAATTTTGCACTACCTGCTCCATCAATCCCCCCTTTGGTGATTATATCACCACACTACCTAACATTTTGTAAATTTTATAAAAATGAATTAATTCAATAGTTTTTAAGTTTTGTTAGTTCACATTTCTATTTCACATATCTCTTCTTCTCTTGCTTTTCTATACATACTATCTTTCATTTCTTCTAATTCTACTTATTCAAATTCTCTTTCTCGTCTTTTATTTTCTCTTTTCTTTAAAGTTTCTCTTTTTATGTTTTTCCGTATTTTCTTTCTTTTGCAACATAAACATCCTAGTCTAAAAAATGAATACTAAAAATATCACACATGTTAATGGAAATAGGATCTTACTTATAAGTGTACTACCTAATTTTAATAGGAAATCTTTAATAGAGGAAAATTTCTTTCCAATCATTTCCCAAACACCTTCAACCTCCAGTGGTGCAATCTCTTCATGCAAATCAGTTATATTTTTAATGTATTTCTTTAGATCTTGACTTTTGTCAGGAATGTAAGTACAACAATTTTGAACTTTCAGCATTCCACAGACTCCACCCTCTTTTGCCAAAATTATATCAAGGGCAAGTCGATTTTGCATTACCATGACACGCATGGCAACCATTTCTGTATTTACTAATAAGAATCCTCCGGCGGTGCTTGTTGACAAGCGATCCACTACTGTGGATAATTTTATAATTTTGTGTGCATTCAGAGATATTCCCACTGCTGGTATCAATGCTCCAAAAATGTCTCCTACAAATTCTGACCAAGATTCTCTTCTTCTACGTGTTAGTTGACTACCGAACTCATGTACACCATCTCTTCCTCTTCCCACATGGAATATCTTTGGGAAAACCAGGCCTATATAACATGTGCCATACCAATGATCTGGCAATCGATAATATGCTTTGTTCCCGCAGATCAAATATAATCCAGGAAAGACTGGATCATTTCCTCCTTTAAATCCCCATCCACCCATGATTCGATATGTATCATGGCAATCACTTGTGCCTACAAAATAATTATCATATGCAGTTTGATTCCTTCTAATACACAACTTTCCTTTCTGAGGCCAATCTAAAGCCATTGTTGGACTAGCTTCTCCTTTCAAATGTTCTTCTCTTTCAACATCACAAACTATCTTTTCTTCTTTTCCTTCAGGTATTTTCCTTTGCATCTTTAATCTCCTTTCTTCAACCATATCTAAGAAAATCCTTTCCTCCTTCATTAAGCTGCAAGTTAGATTATTTCTAAATATGGACTCTAATGTTAGTTCTTTAGTTTCTAAGAAAAATTCACCTAACACCTTTGCAGGTTTCACTTTATTCAATTTGTTAACTACAGGTACTTGTGAAAATATGTTATCTACATCTGAAAAATAATATTCTAATTTCCCTATTTTGTAAAACAAACTTGCTATTACACTACATGTTATTCCATATGTTACTGGGAGGTGATGATAGGTCACGCCCTCAGACACATATGCCGGCAACTCCATGCAGACGTAGCAGTCCCTCACGTCCATCGTCTTTACATATTCGGATAGTCATTTTGAAAATACATTGTTAGAGAAATCATTTATAGACCTGTCTTTATGTAAATAATTTCTATCTGTTTTAGTCGGGTATACTTTCTGAATTTTTTCTACATTAGATGTTTTCTCACTATATCCTTCTATTGTTTCTAGTGTAACTTTAAATGAAACCATTAAAGCCAATGCACTCCATAGAAGCATTAGTAATTCTGTACAAGAACAACACATTTTAAACCATCTTCTAAGAAATACACATTTCGTTTTTCTACTTTCTGTGTTTGCCATTTCGAAAAATGATCAGTGTCTTTTGACTTAGCCTCTCCTACTTCACAACTAATTTTGTCTAACCCAAGGCTCTAAGCACCTACTTTTGTCCTTTTTAGTTTATGTCTCTCTGGTAATTTAGTGTTTCATCTTTTAGAAGACATCTGCCCTTTTCTGTTTGGCATTTGATCGTCCTTTACTCTTTTTTCGTAATCTTGATGCAGAATCTCCTGAACATCTGTTTCTTCTCCAATATCGGACAAGATAACTCTCAGGATTTCCGATTCTTCGTCTTCCTCAACCACTTCTGGTACAGTCACCTCTGGATCCCCTTGGTTGTCCGCCTCTTCTTTTATTTCAGGCAGTGCCACATATGACCATTCCGGCGACTTATACTTCTGGTTAGGTTTTCTCGTTCTCTTATTTTCATCTGCTGTTGTATATTCCCCGTCTTTCAATTTTTCTTGACCAGATACTTCATTCACTTGTTCAGCTCTAGATCAGTTCACTCGTGTCAATCTGTATCTCAATCTCCTTATTTTGTTTGGCCAAATTTCATCTCTTGCTGATCTTTTCAATTTATTTCCCTTATCATTTTTCTCAGTTCTCCATGCTCTCTTTCTCAGGACTCAACCTTCTGGTACTTCTTCATCACTCCCAACACTTCTTTTATTTTACCTACTTCTGTCCCTCCTCGTGGTTCTCCCACACAAACTTCCTGCTGAATAACCGTCCCTTCTTCTAACTGGATGTGTGAATTCCCTACAACTCCTCTGGGGTCTTCCACAAAAATCTTTCCCTCACTCTCTGTATCTGGCACCTCACCATCTAATGTTATTACCTTAGGTGGAATTTCTCTTGAACTTTCACTCGGAATCTCTTTACCAAGGATTTCTTGGACAATCTCTTCTCCATTTAATCTTCCTTTTTTCGTGTACTTGTACTGGTTCAGTATCCGATTCTGTTCTGGTATCAGAAATCTGCAATTTTCTTCTTAATGGAAGATTTTCGGGGCAATAACTGAATTTGGTTCTGGTTCCCCCCTTTCAGGAGTGTGTCTTGTTCTTGTGTCCTCAGTATCAGATTCAGAACTAGTTTCTGATTCTTCGAAGTACTCTCCTTCCTTGTTATCCACTGGGTTTGGGATTCGCAAGGTGTGACTAGCATGAATCCAGTTCTTTACTCCTGCACATTTTACTGCTGTTGTTGTGGGCAAGATCACCTGACATGGTTTTCCCCAACGTGGGACCAAACAGTTTCGTCTTCTGTGCACCTTAATTCTCACCCAGTCCCCTGGGTTCAAATCATGAGCTGGCTTCTTTTCAAGAGTGGTGGCATCCGATCCATCCTGATGGAACACAGAATGAACGGAATCAGCCAACCCCTTGCAATAATCCAACACCAAGTCATCAGATATAGGCAACAGTTTGATGACTGGTATGAAAACATGTCGCATGGCTCTTCTCATGACAATTTCATGAGGACTCAGACCTGTATTTCTATCTGGAATAGATCTAATAGTCATGAGTACCAGAGGCAAGACATCAGGCCATTTCAAACCTGTGGCTAAACACATTTCCCCCAATCTGTTTTGAATGGTGCCATTTACTTGTTCCACAACACCAGAAGCCTCTGGGCGATAGACACAATGTAGTTTCTGTTGTACATTCAATGCTACACAAATTAGCTTCCTGATTTAATTATGGAAATCTTTTCCTCTATCTGACTCAATTGTGACTGGAAACCCAAATCTAGGGATAAACTCTCTCAGTAGTAGTTTGGCTACTGTAATTCCATCACTTCTTCTTGTGGGGTATGCTTCTACCCATCTAGAAAACAGACAGACCATCACTAAAACATACCTCAACGTGTTACAGGGGGGCATTTCAATTAAGTCAATCTGCATTCTGGTGAAAGGCACTCCTTCTCGACCTATCGTTCCTAGACTTACCACTGTTTTTCTTCCAGGATTGAACTGCTGACATATAAGGCATCTTTGACAAAGGCTCTCAGCTACAAGTCTGAATTTTGCATTATACCATGTTTGCTAGAACAAGCTGATCATTGCGTCTCTCCCTACATGTGCTTGTCCATGATACATCCGTGCCATAGCGGACACCATGCTGTCAGGCATAACTGGTCTTCCATCCCGATAAACCCACACATGATTTGTTTCCCTTGGTGCACATCCTGCTTTTACCCACTGTCTCATTTCCTCATCTCCTGCTTCTTCCTGTAACTGCCTCACTTCTTCCCATGTATTCACAATATTAGTAAACAACAAGGGACATGAATTCATTTCCTTTTCTCTTGCCCGATTCACAGAATTCTGATTGCGTACGCAATATTGAGCCATATCGTTGGCAAACTGGTTGCCAGCTGAGATATAATCTCTAGTCTTTGAATGCGCAGCACATTTCACCACAGCTAATTGCTTAGGCAGCTGTATCGCCTCAAGCAATTTCCCAACCACTTCAGAATTCCTTATAGGGGTTCCACTTGAAGTCAAAAACCCTCTTTGGGACCAAATTTGCCCAAAGTCATGCACTACACCGAAGCCGTATTGACTATCGGTTATCACAGTCACTCTCACATTCTTTCCCAACTTACATGCTCTTGTTAAGGCAAACAGTTCGGCAACTTGGGCTGATTTTACTCCTTTCAGGCATGATGCTTCCAATACAGCTGCTACTGTGCATACTGTATATGCTGCACTCAGAATTCCTTCATCAGTTCTCCAACATGATCCATCCACAAACATCACATAGTCACTTTCTGTCAAAGGTACATCTTTTATATCAGGACGTGGTTTGGTACAGAAATCAAGCACTTCCAAACAGTCATGATCCACATCATCTCTGACTTCCACATTCTCAGCATCAGGTAGCAATGCTGACGGATTTACATTCAAACATCTCACAAGACTCACATTTGTTGCACCTGAGATGACTTTCTCATATTTAGTCAGACGACTATGCGTCATGAACCGTGTACGGCTCCTTGTTAAAAGGATTGCCACATCATGAGGTACAAACACTCGCACAGGATATCCCATCACAATTCCTTCACTTTGTTCAAGGCTCTTACATGTAGCCGTGACTGCTTTTAGACAACCTCGTAATGCTACAGCTACAGGATCCAATATAGCTGAAAAAAATGCAATTGGCCTTCGCAGTTTTCCATGTTTCTGTATTAACACAGAAAGTGCACATCCATTTCTTTCACTGCAATAGAGCTCAAACTCTTTTTAATAATCAGGCATACCAAGTGCTGGTGCTTCACACAAACTGTCTCTCAATTGTTTAAAAGCCATCAATTCTTCTTTATTCAATTCAATAGGATCTTTTACATCACTTCTTGTCAAAAGTACTAATGGTTTTGCAATCAGGGAAAAGTTACTTATCCACTGACGGCAATATCCCACCATTCCGAGGAACATTCTCACTTCTCTTTGCGTCATTGGGGTTCTCATTCCCTTAATTATTTTGATCCGATCTGCAGTCACTTTCCTAAATCCTCTTTCGATTTTGTGGCCTAAATATTGTACTTCCTTTTGACAGAATTTTAATTTTGACGGAGATACTTTAAGTCCTCCATCTGCCAAATGATTTAGCAATGCTATGGTATGGAAATTGGAGAACAAATGGCACAGCGAGAAGACGCCGGACAGCTGTGCTGCCCACAAAGACGCCATCCGCAACCACCACCACCTCATCAGGACCACCAAAAGGACCTCCTTCAAAGACCGCCTCAACAACAATGCACACAACAGCAAGGAGCTCTTCAACATCGTGAAGGAACTCTCCAATCCCAGCTCCAGCGCCAACGACATTCCGCCATCGCAAGCCCTGTGCGACTCCCTCGCCACCTTCTTTCACCGCAAAATCACCGACATCCATGACAGCTTCAACCCCCGGACAACCCCTACAGGCCTCGACACGCCGGACCCACCGCACCCCATCGACCACGGCTCCCTGACAACCTGGGCCAACGTGAGCATCGAGGACACAATCAAAACCATGAGCACAATCCACTCCGGCTCCCCGTCTGACCCTCTTCCAAACCACATCTTCAACAAAGCTGGCAGCTCCATCGCACCCCACCTGCGCAATGTAATCAACCTCTCCTTCGAAACCGCTACCTTCCCTGAGAGCTGGAAGCACGCCGAGATCAACGCCCTAGTGAAGAAACCCAAGGTGGATCCGAGCGACCTCAAGAACTTCCGACCCATCTCCTTGCTTCCGTTCCCAGCAAAGGTCATCGAGAAGATAGTTAACATCCAGCTCACCCGTCACCTCGAAGACAACAGCATCCTGGACCCCTCCCAATCAGGATTCCGCAGCAACCACAGCACCGAGACCACCCTCATCGCCGCCACAGACGACATCAGGATTCTGCTAGACAACGGCGAGACGGCGGCCCTCATCCTCCTGGACCTCTCCGCCGCCTTCGACACCGTCTGCCACCGCACACTACGCACGCGCCTCCACAACGCAGGGATCCGAGACAAGGCCCTGGACTGGACCACCTCCTTCCTCTCCGGCAGAACTCAGAGAGTCCGCCTCCCCCCATTCCGGTCCGAATCCTCCGTGATCATCCGCGCGCTCCGCAGGGATCCTCCCTCAGCCTGATGCTGTTCAACGTCTACATGGCACCACTCCCACGCATCGCCCGACAGCACAACCTCAACATAATCTCCTATGCCGACGACACGCAGCTGATCCTCTCCCTCACCAAGGACCCCCTCACCGCCAAATCCAACCTCCACCAGGGAATGAAGGCTGTCAATGACTGGATGGAGGAAAGCCGACTTAAGCTGAACACAGACAAGACGGAGATCCTCATCCTCTGGCCCAACCCCTCAGCATGGGATGACTCCTGGTGGCCCGCATCACTGGGGACACCTCCGACTCCTACCAACCACGCACACAACCTGGGAGTCATCCTCGACTCGAAACTCACCATGACCAAACAAGTCAACGCAGTCTCCTCTACCTGCTTCAACACCCTCCGCATGCTCCGCAAGATCTACAGATGGATCCCGACAGACACGAGGAAAACAGTCACTCAGGCCCTAGTCAGCAGCAGACTCGACTACGGAAACGCCCTCTACTCTGGAGCCCCGACTAAGCTCGTCAACAGACTGCAAAGAATCCAGAACGCCTCTGCACGCCTGATCCTCGACGTCCCGCGCCGCAACCACATCACTCCCCACCTGAGGAACCTGCAAATGCTCCCCGTCGACAGAAGAATCTCCTTCAAGCTCCTGATCCATGCACACAAGGCACTCCACAAAACCGTCCCAGCCTATCTCAACTGTTGACTCTCCTTCTACGTACCCAACAGGAAACTCCGCTCCGCCGACCACGCCCGGGCTACAGTCCCGCGCATCCATAGAACCACATCCGGAGGCAGGTCCTTCTCCCACCGCACCGCCAAGACCTGGAACACCCTTCCACTCAACCTACGACAAACCGAAGACCTGCTAACCTTCAGGAGACGACTCAAGACCTGGCTTTTCGACCAGTAGCAGCAGCACCCCCCCTCCCCTCCCTCAGCGCCTCGAAACCCTTGCGGGTAAGTAGTGCGCTTTACAAATTAACTGATTGATTGATTTATTGATTATCCACTACACAAGCTTCTCGAGTTTTTGATGCCACAAGTAGGTCGTCAATAGTCACCAGTACTGTGCTCTCGGGCATCTTTAGATCTTCTAAGGACTTTTTCAATATCTGGTTAAATATTGAGGGTCTCTCTGTATATCCCCGTGGGATTCGGCACCATGCCAAAATGCGTTCGCCAAACCGGAACGCAAAAATGTGTTGACTGTCATGATGCAATGGGATGGAAAAGAAAGCATGACACAGCTCAATTACTGTGTACCATTCTGCATCATGAGGAATCTGATACAAAATCACAGATGGATTTGGTACAACAGGACACAACAATTTTGTTTATTTTTCTCAGGTCTTACACTATTCTAAACGTTACATTAGGCTTTTTCAGACCCATAATTGGTGAATTACATGGACTACTCATTATTTCTCTCAAAATACCTTGTTTAATCATTTTCTCTATTATAGGTGTGACTCCGGTAATTATCTAGGGTGTCAATTTATACTGTGGAATATTCAGGTAACTTACTCCTTCCTTTACAGAAATTTTTATGGGATCTACATTTTTCATCAAACCCACATCTTCTCCTGTAAAATCCCACACTTCTGTTTTTACTGTCGTTTTCATTTCTTGAGGTAATTCCTCAGGATAAAATACAGCAAATGCCTCGGTAATTTCGATTTCCATGTTAGCCATTGTCATTTTGTATAGCACATCCTCATCTGGAGTCTCAAATGCTATACCATCTGGAGTACAAAATATTGTGCAATTCATTTTGCACAGCAAATCTCTCCCTAACAAATTTACAGGGCTTGAATCGCACACAACAAAGCGGTGCATTTCAGAAGATTTCCCTAATTTAACTTTGACTGGATCAGTGAGATATGTTTTTATCTGTCTGTTGGACACTCCAACTACTTGGATTGTTTCGTCCAAGAAAGGACGATTTTTAACATCAGCTGACCTAACAGTTGAACGAGTAGCACCAGTATCTACTAGAAAAGTAATATTTTCGTCATTTACCTTTCCATCCACAAAAGGGCCTGTTTGGTCTACTTCTAGAGTTGCCCAAGCACGCACTCTTCTTCCTCCCCTCGGCACCGTCAATAGTTTTCGTCTGACTCACTCTCATCGCGTTGTAGCCAATACTGTGAAACAGCACTAGCACGCGGCAGCTTAGTTACCTGTTCTTCGTTGTAGAATCCTGTCTCATTACTGTATTTCTGAGGATTTACGCTCTGTGGAAAAGGCAGTTTTGGTGCCTGATTCTGTTGGGCAACAACCTGTTGCTGTCGCTGTGGTTGACAGCTCACCTCTTTCTGCACCTGTGAATTCAATGATGCATTATCACCATTAGCACTCGGGGGAAATTTACACTCGGATTTCCAATGCCCTATTCTTCCACAATTATGACATGGCCATTTCTTTTTGGCATCATCTATATTAAATTGTCCCTTTCCTTTTCCAACATTAAATTTAGGTTTCATACCTGCACCATTTGCCTGTTCAATCAATGGAGCTTCCTGTCTTTCTGCCACTTTTACCTGTGCCCACATATCCTTTTCTTTTAATTTACGCTGTTTTGCTTCAATTTCATCACTAAAATATTTTGCATGTCTCAGTACTTCATCTATTTTTTTATTTTGCCAGTCCACTGTATGCTGTTTAATCATTTCACTTATTTCTTGTCGCAGCCTATATACAAATCGATATACAAAGTGACTGAAATCTTTTTCACTCAAATTTTCATCACCACTAAACTGCTTAAAGGCGAGAATTAACCTTTCATAGTAGGCATGTACCGATTCTTCTGCTTCTTGATGAGTTCGGTCAATTTTTACCCAATCAGTTTCTTTAGGAGGTACTTTGTTTTTTAGAAAGGTAATTACCTGTTCATATTTTTATATTACTTCGGGATCAGGGGCACCTGTTTTTGGGTCTCTAGGGTACTCTTGAGTAGGCCAGCTAATCATTATTTTACATTCTGTGCATAAGTCTGCTGGTACTATTATGTCAAAAAGACTATTTAAATCAATCCATAGAACTTTTGATAACTTCACAAACCTATCTACCTGCCTATACCACTCGACTGGCTTTTCGCGCAATCGAGGAAAATCATTGGTAAATGACAGAATATCTTGTCTAGTCCAGGGGACATGTACATATCCTCCACCTGGAATTTCTCTCATGGGACATTCTGTTACTACCTTTACCTTTTCTCTCACTGGGAAAGCTGCAAACGCTTTGTCTGAGACATCATCTCGTTTCCGAAACCACCTACTTTTCCATTTCTCTACATCTCCCCATTTTCTTAACAAAATGATTACATTTTTAATCTGAGTTGTTCGTCCTGCAGTGTTCAGATTTTCAATATCTTTTTCAGAAAAATCTACTGTGTATGGTTTTTGTAAAGACTTTACTCTTTCAAAGTCTATACCCATACATTTGCTTCTTCTTCTAGTCTTTCATGTAGATTCCTTGCTCTCCATGTTATACTTTTGCATAAGAATAATAATTCTTCATCCTGATAAGCTTTTAACTTCTCCGTGGGGATAGTCCCTACTATTAATTCTTCCAAAACAATCTTCAGCTTGGCCACGTCTATAGGTTGGGGTTCTGTATCTTTCTACTGTAAGCTCCTCAACCATTCGCTTAATTCTTCTGACGTAAGCCCTACTGGATTTTTCTCACTACTAGGTTGTTCTGAACCCTTTGGTGATCCTGGGACTGATTCTGTCGTCATTTTTATTCTGTCCACTAAACTTTGATTTACTGTCAAGTTTTTAGGCGTACTTTGTTCTGAAATACCTAGTGTTTGTCTCCATGGATTCTCATCTGAACTCTTTCTTGGCCTCTCGGTCTGTTTATTACTGTTATAAGGAATCGTCAGACAATGCTCACTATCCTTTTGTTTATCAAAATAGGCATTATAGGTCCTATAGTTACAGGAACAGTTATGGCTTCCAAGTTTTTGGTCAATTCCCTAATCTTTTCAGTTAACTCTAAGGTGGTTTTCGCTAGTTCAGCTGAATTCTCATTACCCGTTTTCCATATCTCTCTAAAAGGATTATTTCTTCCTACCTCTTGTGGTACTGATTCAAATTTTATATTTCGTGGTGTCTCTTTCATTGGGGCACTTGGTGTCAATAATGTGGAATCTGATTGATATGGGGTGGATTTTTATAAAGCATGTCATCAAGACCATCATCCTCCGATTCATGCACACCATACCCTCCTGACTCTCTATTATTTCTCTTTTCCATACGTTTTCTACTGCTAATCTCTTCAGCATTTCTCACTGGAAACAAACCATCAGTCATATTTGCGCTTCGCCATCTCCTCATTCTGTCATCATGATTCTCCTGTCCATATGATCTACCAAACATATACTTATACCTTTCGCAACTCCTCTGTCGTTCTCTGTCATGCATCTCGTCTTCCCATTCTGTCAATGCTTCAAACTGAGTTGGTCTAGGTCTCGGCTCTAAATTCATCATTCTTTCTCTCAAATTTCTCAAAACCGCTAAATTAAATGAACCATGTTCCGGGAATGCTAAAACTCCATCATCTTTTGTACACTTTGCCCAATTGTCCAACCAAATACATGTATGATATCCGTATTTCGCAACCATAAAGGATGCGGGCGATTTTGGTGGAGGAAGCAACTGTCCCTCTCTAGTCACAATCGGTTTGTCCCTTTCAAATAAACTTTTGATCTTTCCAAACCAAGACTTTTTCTCTTTTTCTGGTGGATCGTAATAGATCATTTTGTCTTTTCAGTACCGCTAGATTTTCCCTACGACTATTCTGCTGTTTTATCCAATCGTAGCGCGACTTACACTAACGCACCTATCCAGAGTGTCTATGTCACTTCTGTAATTCTCCAATCCCAGGGCTACTCACACTAACGCACCAATCCAGAGCGTCTACGTCACCCTGTAATTCTCCAATCCTAGCGCGGCATACACTAACACGCCAATCAGGAGCGTCTACGTTGTTTTACAGCTGGCCAATCCCAGCGCGGTCTTTCTGACGTCATTTTTTATCGCTACTCCTGCTTCTACGGACCCCTCCTTTACAAAATTTATCGGTAAGCTTCTTGCGTTCTCTCTGACTTACAAATCTGCTAGTAACGACATAAAAACACCACCATTATCTGTTTCGCTAACAAAAGTATAGTTAATGACCTTTCTCACAAGAATTCCGTCTTTCCCGAGAGCAGCGCTTATCTCTGCCCTACTACGGAATCGTTACATCCGTTGATAAAGTAGCACATCCCTCTACCTTACCCTTCCAACAAGCATAAGCTAACTGTTTCTCTAGAATTAAGACACCTGTTGGAGACGCTCTGCTCCTGAGAAATAAAACCAGAGTTTCACAATTAACCTGAATGCTATTTCATTCACGCACTTTCATACGGAAAAATGTAGTTCATGCACACAGAATTCTGTCTTTCCCGAGAGCAGCGCTTACCGCTGCCCTACTACAGAATTATATAATTTGTTAATAAAGTAGCACTTCCCTCTACTTTATCCTTCTATCAAGCTTAGGGAACATCTATTACCTTTCCAGTGATAAGCCTAATCAGAGTTCATGTGGACTCCTGGTACTTAAGACCAAAATTTCACAGGTGGCCTTTGCTACCCATACACCTCTTTCATACAGAAATGTCCCTAACTGTAACACACGACGATGTTACCAAATCAAACCCAGACAATGCGTCGTGCAACTCCAATAGTTACACGTTTTCCCCGTGTACCCACAGGGCAACAATAATTCTGTCTTTCCCGAGAGCAGCGCTTACCTCTGCCCTACTACGGATTCATTACAAACTTCCGACTTCCTACATCCCAGAAGCCGTCAAACAACATAGAACTCGACACGACTCAACATAGAGAGTTAATACATAAACCAATACTCATCCAAGCATCCGCAATCAATAGTCAATAAGCAAAATGAGAAATCAATAAGCAATAATCAAATCAATAAGCACTAATCACCAAACCAAAACAATAAAACCATCACTCTGCTACCAGAAAAACTGATCCGGCGCAAATCCGGAAAACGGGGCAAATTTACAATTATTCTCCCTACGTCGCAGACCCGACATCAGATTAGCTCATTCACACATGCAGTCATTGGTGGGGCCCATAACACCAACACTCATACGTCTCACTCACGAGTCTGCACACAGGAGGGATGAAACGGTTCTTGCACTGGATATGTGGGGGAACACCTTATAACCTATAGGGAGAGAAGAGTTATTTTACAAAATATACATTCGCATTCGTCGCCTATAGATCCCTAATCCTAAACATCAAGGCACTCCACCCACTTGGTCGACGGACCAATTAGTTGGATTGGTTGATGGTGATTTAGAACCAGCTAAAACACACTTTAAGAATCAGAATCCTTATTTCTCTTAATGAAAAACCACAAACTCATATTTCTTGTTAATCGATTTTTGTTTATCTATAATTTCATAATGATTTATATGTGCATTAGTCTCGTCAAAGTTTAGAATTTCTAGATCAATTTAAGTAAATCGCAGAACATCATATTTCCCTAATCTGGCTATCTGGGGTCCTCTAATTAATTGGCTCTGCATAACCGAGTTTTGTCGTAAATTGTCCGAATAAAGCAGGCCAAGGCTCAGAGTCCAAAGTCCTCTGCTCAGCACGTTACAGTCCCAAATTTTATCAAAGGACCAGAAATCGTGCAAGCATCTATCATTGCCTGTGGAGTTGGAAAGAGTTTGCAGTCATCAGGCGATCAGGCAGCACCCGGACCATCAAGAAAAAGGCGTTGCACCCCTCCCTATTCTACTACCCTTTTTATAATAAATATCAGGTTAACATGATACATTTTTAGGCCAAGAACAGTGGTGATTGGCTCGTTAGGATCGTCCGATTCTTATTCCCAGATTCTCAGTTCAGTCTGAGTTGTGATGTCACTAGTCCGCTTTAGTGTCGGCTTGTTCCGGTCTGTTGTATGCTTGATTGTTCCCTTATCTTGGCAGACCACCAAATTCTTATCCTTGACCGGGAACATGATGTGTAAAGGTTGCTAAGAAGTTCACGATACCGTCCGAACATACGCAGTTGACTCCGCGCTTCACGAGACGGTGGCCACTTCTGTATACGGTGTCAGCCACCATTTTGGATTAGGCCCCGATGTCAACTTAAGCGAAACAAACACAAAAGAATAATTAATACGTAGAAATGATGATCCTAATGTTAACCCCTTACTAATCCCTTTATGTATTAGTATTTATCTAGCATATAGTGACATTTAAAGCAATTATATTCACCTTTTCGATCCTCCACGAAGATGCAAACGTCACAAAAGCAATATATCATGCGATTAACTATTACCATTAGTTATATGAGTTATTTAGCTATGCAAATAGCAGTATCCCACGTGTAATTTGTGTTTTTATAATGTTGATTAATATACATGCAGCACTCGTTTAATAATATTATAATTAATAGATTATATAATTAGTATTTTCATGCAAAAATAGAGGAGGTATACAAAATTTTGCACTACCTGCTCCATCACTGGCTTCCAACAATTTTCAGCAACAATAAAAATGTCATGATAACTCCAGTGATTAATGTTCTTAGTATAGAGAGATGGTGTTTGTCTAGCGGACGTTTTGACTCATGGAAAGGAAGCACAGAGGGTTCATGTGCCTGCTGCTAAGAACATGTACCATGCAGATCACAAAGTGCACATACTGTAAATAGGTCAGTGGGTTACTGCTTTTGTCAGGGAGACCCTTTTGTTACTTGCAGTTAATAAGTTAAAATCCTAACATAGAACAGTGAGCTCTTAACTGTCATGTAAGAGCTGCATGCAGACTGCAAGGTATAAATTAGAGCGTTATGTTTTCCCCCAATCTTTGATTATCCTAATGTTGCAAAAAAGGGTTCCTTTGGGTAGAAATCAATTCTGGTTATTAAAGAGAACCCCCAACCATGGTATTACGTTTTTAAATCTGAGTTTGTGTTTCTCCAGACCAATCACTATTAAACTATGCAGCCTACTAGGATGGTTGTCATGTGACTCCTACACCTTATAGTCCTTTGTCTTATGTAACTCTTCCTATACAGTGATTTACACAGGTATGATTGATTGTCTCTGTGTAATATGTGTGATGTAAAGTGCTCTGACACCCTACACTGGTCTTAGTGACGCTGTAAATTTTCTGATAACTTTATTATTTTGACATTTTTACACATTCCATAAGTCTCTGCAAATATTTTTCCTTATTAGTGCCAGTGGAACATACAACTGCAGCAGTGAAAAAGGTGACCAGTCAACCTTTGCAAAGGGCCCTCCAGTTCACAGCAGCACAAGTCAATTTATTTTCGTAACTTTTGATCCGTTTGAGCTATAAACAATTTATTAGTTAAAATCGTCAGATTATGCAGCAGATTATGCACTATGTAGCAAATATGGTAGAGCCATAATTATGTGGAAAACATTTGCAAACTAGGATAGTTTGCCATTCATGTTTGAACTGCTCTTGTGGAAAAAGGGAGAAGTGCTGATGACAGAAACTTCATGGCCTGGAGACAAATGGCTTGCGATTCCGCTTTTAAGGATATTTGGGACATTCAGTAATTGGAAACGTATCCCACTTTGTGAATGTATTTTAATGTCAATAACTCACAATAAACATTAAAAAAACGCGTATCCATTGGTAAAATTAAATAACGTAATAAGCTGTAACCGGATAGTGAAATGGGAAACGAATACTAACAAGCATTTGCAATGCAATAGGTCTCGCATTTATGCAAGTTTAAGCTATTGACATTGTGAATGGTAATGCCTTTTAGTAATGTTTTTTGTTTTATACCATAATTAAAAGGCATTGTTATTTACAATAGTAATAGCTTAATGTTTTGCAAACGCAGTCCCCTGAAGGAATCTATGCTATAAATCGACTTTAAATAAATCAGTGTCCCTCAAGTTTAAACTGCAGCATTAGGTAGTTTATCGTCCACGCTTCCTCTTGTAAACCATCTCCAACCTTCCTCTCCTATTGGGCATAGCGCTTAGATCTCAACCTTGCAATGAGCGCTCTGTTGCGTGTGCAGGGGTCAAACCGTATAAGTTGCAAGTGAACACGACTGCCACTGGGCTTTGGTGGGAGTGATGGAGAAACTTTTGTTCTTTGTATCCGTCTAGTACCTAAGCCATGGATGTATCTCAGCGAGTTGAGCAACAAAAGGAAGTGTTTCTATGTGTGTGCGTGCATGCGTGTATGCTTATGTATGTGTGCGTACATATCTGTTTATGTGTTTGTGTGTGTGTGCGTATGTAACACAGTCCCCTGAATGATTCTATACTATAAATAGCCTTTAAATCAGTCAGTGTCCCTCGAGGTAAAACTGCAGCATTAGATAGTTTAGGGTCCACGCCTTCCTCTCGTAAACCATCTCGAACCTTCCTCTTCTTTCGGGCATAGCGCTTAGATCCTAACCTTGCAATAAGCGCGCTGTTGCAGCATGAATTGGTGGGCGCAACAGATATGCAGAACATATTTTTACATGCAGCGTGTGGAGACGGGCAGTCCCGCCAAAGAACATTAGGAGTTAATCAGGGTAAAGTTTGACCCCAGATAAAAGGAGGTTTCTAACACGACTCTGAACATTTGCATCATATTTTCATATGTTAGTATGATAGTTATGTTAGTAGGGTGACATATGTCATTTCTTATTTACATGGCTAACACCAGAGCGTGCAGTGCATGCACGCTGCAATGCTAGGCGACACCTAAAAAGGGGCGTGACACCATGGGAGGCATCACCAGTAGCTGCTAAAAGCCCTACAGCCAAATCCCATCTATTTTATACTCACGCAAGACTTGCAGAAAATAAAATAAAAACCCAAAAACTTGTACAACGAAACAAAGACGGAGATATAACATTTACAGACCCTAGACAAAAAGCACACCTCCGGCCCTTCTGTGTGTGTGTGTGTGTGTGACCACCAATGTACGAAGCAGTCCGGATTGGCTGTACGAAAAAAATACAGGGCAGTAATAAAAAAGCACAAAATCCAATCAGAAAACAGTAAACAAGCTACCACCACACCCTCCTACATCACGGGAAACAAAATGGCCTGGGCCAGTCCAGATGGGCCGTCCCAAAAAGCAACAGGGCGGAACCAAAAAGCCCGATTCCCAATCACAAGCCAGCGTTTACCCTAAACCTTTGACACCAGCCAATTGAAAACGTATACAAAGAAACAAAGACGGAGATCTAACATTTACAGACCCTCGACAACAAGCGCACCCCAGTCCTTCTGTGTGTGTGTGTGTGTGAGACCACCAATGTACGAAGAATTCCAGATGAGCCGTACGAAAAAAATAGAGGGCCGTAACAAAAAAGCACAAAATCCAATCAGAAAACAGTAAACAAATTACCAACACACCCTCCTACATCACGGGAAACAAAGATGGCGTGGGCCAGTCCAGATGAGCCATCCCAAAAAGCAACAGGGCGGTAACCAAAAAGCCCGATTCCCAATCAAAAGCCAGCGTTTACCATAAACTATGACGCGAGCCAATTGAAATCAAGGGCGTGGCTTATAGTCCCCTTCAAAAATATCGATTACTAGAGTTCTCGCGTACCGAGCAACGCATGCGCGCTGCAACGCTAGGCAAGACCTAAAAATTGGGATTTTTTTTTTTATTTAGTGCATTTTTATAAAGCGTGGACATTACCCAAAGGTGTCAGAGCGCTGTACAACAGAGCCAGTTGCGTTACAAGAGAAGAGTATTACATAATAGAACATTACAAAAATAAACCGGAGACTTAAAATGAAGGGTACACAAACACAAGATCCAACACCGCACGCATGGGTGAGGAATGTACAGGGAAAAGGACAAATTTACAATGAAGAGCGAACTTCCTAGAGGGGCCTGAGAATTAAAGTATTAGTTCTGAAAGTGTCTTTGGAAGAAAAGAGATTTGAGGTCAGCTTTGAAGATCCGGGTAGAGGCGGTGGCACGGAGCAATGGGGGAAGCGAGTTCCAGATTCTCACTGCATTGCCTGAGAAGGATTGCGCCATCGATCTTTCTCTTTTGAAAATGGAGGGGTCAAGCAGAAGCTTTTCTGCTTTGCGAGAAGGTCAAGAGCTACCGGACAATTTCAATTTATTCGCCAGGTAACGAGGGAAGGACGTGTGTAAGGCTTTGTGTGTGATGCAGGCAGTTTTGTAAATAGATCTTGCCTCGATCGGAAGCCATCGAAGAGAGGACAGGATAGGAGTGACGTGGTTGCTTCGTTTAGACCCTGAAATTAAGCGAGCTGCTGAATGGAGGATGGATTTGAGAGGGGAGAGGTGGGATTTGGGTAGGCCCGTCAGAAGAGAATTGCCATAATCCAGCCTTAAGAGAACCAGAGATTGTACCAAGGTTTTTTTTTTTTTTGGAAAACATTTTATTAAACCAAAAAAACAAAGATGCACCTTTGAACATTACAGTATAATTCACGGCAGTACTTCTGGTAGCATAGGAGCCTGTCCTGACATGTAGCAAAGCACCCTTACAGTCACCACCACCCCCTCCCACCCTAGCCACCCCTCGCTTCCTACCGCCCGCACCTCCATCTCCCAGCACATCACATCCCTCCCCCGGCCAGAAGAATGACGTAGGTGCAGTTTCAGTCACTGAGCTCGGACTCTGAGTCCGCCACCGGGGCTTCACAGATATTGCCTCTAAACGTGTTCCATTTTCCCCAAATTCATTGCCAGCGCCTGGGACAGCCTCTGTTCTTACACACCACCCTCTCCGCTGTCATGGCACTGTCCATATCCCGGGCCCATCTCCCGTGCGAGGGGGTTGCCTGTGCCCCCAAGTATTGCACAATGGACCTCTTCACCAGTGTTAGCCCAATAGTCACCCAGGTTTGAGCATCCTGGTTAAGGTCAGTAGCATCCCACACATTCAACAAACACATCCGGGGTTCCAGTGGGACCTCGTACCCGGTGACCTGTGAGAGCGTCCCCACTACCTCCCTCCAATATGCAGCTATGTTCGGGCAGTCCCATAGAGTGTGAGAGAAGGCGCCCCGCAGTCCACACCCCCGTAGGCACAACGGGCTCTGTGCCCTCCCCATTTTGTGAAGTGTAGTTCTGGTGTAGTATATCCGGTGTAGTATTTTTAGCTGCACCAGCTTCAGTGTGGACGGGATGGCCACCTCCCGGGGAGATGCTAGCGCTTCAAACCATTCTAGTTTGTCCATGGGACTCACTGCCGCCTCCCAGTTTTGCTTGAGGAGCGCCGTGGGGTCTTTTTGGTGATTCACTAGTTTACGGTAGGTCAAGGAGATAGCTTTCTTGGTGAGGTGGTCCGTGAGGAGCCGGTCCTCTAGCGGGGAGGACTCCGGCGGCGCGGTCCCACCGGGTATCGCTTTCTGCAGTGCATGCCTGGTTTGTAAGTATTTAAATTGCTCGGTCTGCCTCATCTGATATTCTGTTTGTAGAGTCTCAAACGGTATCGCCCCGCCCCTCTTCCAGAGATCCCCGACCTTGGAGATGCCTATGCGATCCCACCCCTCAAATTCCTTACGCAGATGACCTACACCTATCTTTGGGGAGATCCATAGAGGTGTATGTCTCGTAATCACCCCCTCCCATCCCAGCCGTCGCTGTGCCGTGTGCCAGATCTGGACCGTGTGTGCCGTGGGGCCCTGCAGTCTGTTCGACCCTGACCTAACATAGAGGGCCTGGAGGACGCCGTGGGGGCCCAGCTGCGTCCTGTCCATTCTCAAAGCGGGTTCATCCTGCGCAGCGTGCATCCAGTGATTAATTATGATAAGCTGGGACGCCCAATAATATAGACAGATGTTGGGCAGCGCGATCCCCCCGTCGTACCAGCTCCGCATGAGCTTGCAGAGCGCTATCCTATGAGGTTTACCCTCCCAGAGCAAATAACCTACCTCCGCGTTAATAGATTGAAAGTAGGAGTCTGGTTCTAGAGCGGGCGCATTCTGTAGCGCGTAGAGGAAGCGAGGGAGAGCCATCATTTTGAATAACGCCGCTCTCCCCAGCAACGTCAGCGGCAGGGAGTGCCAATACTTGACATCCCTTTTCAATCTCCTGAGGGGTGGCAATAAGTTGCGCTCCAGATAAAGCGCCGGGTCTGACGCAATGTGAATACCAAGATATTTGAAACCATCCTCCGCCCTTGGTATTACTACTCCACCCGGGAGTTGCGGCGGGGGCCCCTGTAGAACGTAAAGCACAGACTTCGCCCAATTGATCGAATAGCCCGAGAAGCGACCATAGGAATCACAAATGTCTAGCAATGCAGCTATGGACTGCCTCGGCCGCGTCAGATAGACCAAGATATCATCCGCATAGAGGGAGATTCGATCATCCCAGCCCTCCGCCCAGCGAAGCCCGGAGATGACCGGATCTTGCCGGATCCAGGCCGCCAAAGGCTCCAGAACCAGGGCGAAGAGCAGGGGGGACAAAGGACACCCCTGCCTCGTGCCGCGCCCCAACGCGAAGTCTTGCGACAGTCGGCCATTCACCGTTACCTGTGCCAGTGGGTCCGTATAAAGTAGCCGCACCCAGGCGCAGAACCTGGGCCCAAAGCCAAAATGCACTAGTACCGCAAACATGAAGGGCCACTCCACTCGGTCGAAAGCCATAACCGCGTCCAGCGATAGTATAACCGCATCCTCCTGGAGGTGCGGCCCACTGGCAAGTATGCCGTGCGACCGTCTGATATTCATTGCAGTGTTGCGCGCCGGCATAAAACCGGACTGATCGGGATGAATGAGTGTGTGCAGATGCGCCTGGAGACGGGTCGCTAACAGCTTTGCCAATATCTTGGCTTCCACATTCAGGAGTGAAATAGGCCTATAGGAGGAACACTCGGTGGGGGGTTTACCAGGTTTCAGTATTGCAACCAGCGTCGCTACCCTAACATCCCATGGAAGCGCCCCTTCTGCCAGACTGGCCTCAAACATGCGTAGCAGGTGCGGCACTATTGTGGTTGCCTCTCGTTTGAACAGCTCCACTGGAAGCACATTAGGTCCCAGTGCCTTTCCCGACTGAAGGTCGCGGATAGCGAGGGCAATCTCCTCTGCCGAGAGACTCCCGTCCAGTTTGAGCGCGTCATCAGGGGCCAGTTTCGGAAGTCGGATGTCTGCGAGGAATTTTAGGTTATCCTCTACCGAGGTTGTCACTGCGGAGGTATAGACCTGCTCATAGTGGGCCACGAAGGCTGATACTATGTCGTCCGGGTCTGTCACCTCCTCTCCCGATGGTAGGCGCAGCCTCGCCACCCAGCGGTCTGCCCTTTCTTTTTTGTCAAGCCACGCGAGCAGGCGACCCACCTTGTCCCCTAGCTCATATATTGTATACTGTGTTTTCAGCAGACGCAACCTGGCCGCTTCCCACTGATGATCTCTATAAACTTGTTTCGCTAGTGTGAGTGTATGCGCGTTCGCCTCAGTGGGGTCCTGGGCGTGTGCCTCTTCCGCCACCTCCACCGCCACCTCCAAGGTAGCCACTTGCCGTGACGCTTCCCGCTTATGGGCTGTGATTACTGCAATGGCCTGCCCACGTAGCACTGTTTTGTAGGCCTCCCAGAGGATAATCGGCGAGGCGACCGAGTGCAAGTTCTCCGGAAAGTACTGTTTTGTAGTTTTATGCAGCGTTTTTTTCACATTAGGGACCCTAAGGTAGCCAGGATGGAGCGGGAAGGTGCGCCTCCTGCCCGAGAGACCCGAGGAATAAGTTAGCAGCATCGGGGAATGGTCGGAGATGCCCCTGGGGAGGTGCTTAACCTCCCGTACGCGGGTGACACACGTAGGAGAGGTGAGGAGGTAGTCAATACGCGAAAGGCTGTTGTGCGCGCTAGCATGATGTGTGAATTGACGGGTAGTGGGATGTCACATGCGCCAACAATCAATCAGCCCCATAGCGTCCAGGAAGCCTAACATGGGCGTGGGGGTCGCGCTAGGCCGCGGGGGTTGTGGATCCCAGTCCGAATCCACTACGGCGTTAAAGTCGCCCCCTACTATTAGTTCTCCTTGGGGTAGGCCCAGTATGAACTTTCCAAGGGCCGGAAAGGCTAGGGTATGAAGCGCAGGGGGGAGGTAAACCGAGACGAAGTTAAAGGGACATCCCTCCCACTGGCCCGACAGCGCTGCAAAGCGCCCCTGGTCATCCACCCAGGTCCCGGTCACCACCAAGGGGCAGCTTTGGCGGAGGAGGATCCCCACTCCTCTGGACCCTGAGGTGAATTCGGAGTGCGCTGCCATTTTGAATCCCCATCTATCCAGCGCCTTCACGGCAGTGCCGGCCAAATGAGTCTCCTGGAGGAGAGCTACTGAGGGCGCGTGTGTCTTAATATGTTGCAGGACCAGACCCCGCTTAATCTTATTGCCCAAGCCATTCACATTCCAGGACATCACTGACAGCGGGGCGTCTGGGCCCTGCTGATCATTCACCGATACATTCGCCATCAGCTCGTTATGGTGCGCACCGTGGGTGCGTGCAAATATGTGGCAAGAGCAAACCCTGTGGTGGAGTCTGGGTCACCAATCCATGGGTGAGGTGCAATCGTGCTGCCAGTGGGTGTACCGTCCCTCCCAATCTCAGGTGCATACTAAGAAACAACAAATCAGGGGACAATAACACAGCCCCGCAAACCAATAAAACGAAACCCCCCCAGTCACCACCCCCCTCCCTGCCTCCCTGCTAGACGGATCCCCAACTACCCGCCTCCCCGACCGAGCAGAGTGCTTTGATCCCATAACGTGTACTTGCGTGCCGAGGGATAAGAGTCCGAGAGTCCAAACTGTAGTCCCCAAGCCTCCAAGACAGCCGTCCAGCCGGCCGTCGCCAGCACAGGGCCCCGCGGATCTCACCGGGCAGACCCTTCGTCCGCAGCACAGGCCTAAGCAGCGAGGGTTGGTAGTTTAACATCCCGTGTTCTCACCACATCGAACGTGTGTGTCCCCCCGCAGCACCACTCCGCAGTGTATTCATTACTCAGAGCCATGCAGGACCCCCGTGTCTGCATCGATGGAGGGTGGGCCCTGGCACTCCGGCGCGATGCTTGTGTTGTCCCTCTGCGCTGTAGTCGTTTGTCATTGATGTCGTCGCGAGGTCTCATCACCCCCTGCCCGCCGCCAGCCCTCAAGCCAGTCGTGGGCCTCCTCTGGCATTTCAGATAGAAGCGCGTCTTACCGTCCGCGGGGAAGAGCATTGCGTACGGCAGTTCCCGTTTACGAAGTTCTTTCTTGAAGTCCAGAAAGCTTCTGCGGCGCTGAGCTACCGCCGCCGTATAGTCCGGAAAGAAAGAGACCTGAGAGTTATGGACTCGCACCGGCGGTGCCACTCTTGCTGCCTGGAGGATAGTGTCTCGGTCCCGAAAGTTAAAGATGCGGGCCAGGATGGGTCGTGGCAGCGCCCCGGGTTTGGGCCTACCTCCCGGCACACGGTGCGCCCTCTCCACTGCAAAGAGGGCGGATAGTCCCCGAGGTTGTAGCTCATATTGAATGAGGTTCTCGACGTACAGGTCCATGGCAAGGGTCCCCTCACTTTCTGGGACCCCAGTAATACGAATATTGTTCCTCCGAGAACGACCCTCCTGATCATCGAGCTTCGCCGCCATGAGTTTGTTATCAGTGTCCAGCTGCCCAAGTCGCTGAAGCAGGGAAGCGGTGTCTTTCGTGAGGGATTTCGCCACCTGCTCCCCCTCGGTCACTCTGGCGTTCATTTTTTGGAAATCCGCACGAAGAAAGGATACATCAGCAGAGATTGAACCCACCGTGGACTGTACACTAGCCAGAGCCGCCATAATATCCTCCAAGGTCACCTTGGCCACCTCCCCGGAGTCCGGAGCCCCCACCGTGAGTTCTTTGCGCCCAGGCGGGCTCTTTGAGTCTTTTGCAAAGGCATATTTGTCGAGTTTGGCCTGTGCTGACCCGCGTAGGCCCTTTCCCCCCCATCGTCTCCTAGTTCGGCTTGCAGTGCCAGGTAGTCCCCACCGCCTGCAGCCAGTCACGTACACCAGCGCGGCCTGTCGGCTTTCCCCGGTCCAGGAGTAGTGAGGGAGAGCGAGACGTCCGGTTCCGCGGCTATGCCCCCACTGAGAGCCGGGAGCAGGTGGGGCAAGCAGAGGTGCCTTCAGTATCCCACCGCAGCCAACGGTGCCGTCGGGCCCACACTCTGGGAGGGGCCTGGGACTCTCCGGGTCCGAGGGGGCACCGAGCACCCCCGCCTCAGCAGCAGTCAGTCCAGCCCCGGATCACCTGCAGAAGCGCCCCGTTCGCTGCACTAGGCCGTCTTGCTGGGCCCTCTTCTCGCGCCCGTGGTGCCTCGGGCCGTGCTGCAAAGCCCGCCAGTTCAAACTCTAATCGCTGCCGCCAGGAGGAGGGGGGGGGACTCCGTACTGGTCGCTCGTCGGGTCCCCTGCTCATCTGCGGTTCTCAATCAGCACCACACCGGCTCCACCCGCACCTCAGGCCTCCATTTGTGTCGATGTCTCGGGGGGTAAGGGGGAAGGTCCGCCGCCCACACCCGCTCACCGGAATGTCAGATCTGGGGCCTCCGCCAAGGGAGCCGGCTCCGCCGTTCCCGCCGATTCAGCCCCCAGGCAACGCTCCTCGTCTTTCACACTGCGGAGCTTCTGGCCAGGCCCCTTGACGATGCAGTGTATTGTCGGCACCGCGTCTCACACAGCGGCGGTGCAGGCACGCCTCCTCGCCCGCCACCCGTGCGCGTCCTAGGGCCGTTGGCCGGGACCTCGAAATTTAGTCCGTGGCTGCAGGCGCCGACCCAGGCCGCCTCCCGTCCGCCAGCTTCCGCCGTCTCCGGGGTCTCTCCACAGTTTAGGGCCAGCCCGATCGGCGCCCCCAACCTTCCGGTGTCTTCCGCTGTCTCGGGGCAGGATTAGTGGACGGATCACGGGACGGATTTTCAGGGGAAACTACTTCGCCCTCAGAGCCTCGCTAGCGCGCGGCCATTGCTGTCGGCTGCAGGCCACCGTACCAAGGTTTTTAAGTCTTTCTCTGGGAAGAACCGACGGATCCCCCATAGAAGGCGCAATTGGTAACGTGCGTTCTTAGCAATAGAGTTGATGTGGGAGATTAGGTTGAGTCTTTTGTCAAGCATGAAACCTAGGAATTTAGTGCTGTCGACAATGATGGGTTTTGTTGTTGAGTAGGTTCAGCTGATCCATCCAAGATTGAACAGGAGGAAGTGAGAGAGAGGTAGAAAGGAGGAGGAATTCAGTTTTGGCGGGATTTAGAATGAGTTGGTGAGCTAACATCCAGTTGTGAATAGAGTTGTGAGTAGAGTTGAGTAGTGAGAGATCATGTGCGGAAGACACCTTGAGGTAGATTTGAGTGTCATCCACATAAAGATGGTAATGGATACCAGATTTGCTTAGGAGGTTCCCTAAGGGTTCCAGGTAGAGATTAAACAAAGTGGGTGCCAGGATAGAACCTTGAGGGAAGCCTTGACCTACAGCCAATGGAGATGAGTGGAGAGGTGTGGCTCACTGGTTAGAGGTGGCAGATCTGTAAGCAGAGAATCGGCCAGAGACCAGGGTTCAATTCCCGACGCGGCAGGGTCGTGGACCAGGGTCAAAACGGACTCGATAATTCTCGCCTCAGTACCTACTCTAACCAGGAACACACTCGGCAACTCTGGGCATTAAGCTTGCCTCATCTCTACAACGGCCCCCCACCGACACCGGGGATGCCTGGTTTCACCTTGGAGATACCCAGAAAGGGACCATCTCACAGGGATAGCCAGGATGGGTTCCCCAGCGGTCTATAGCGCCGGGACACTTCCGAGTAGCTGTGCGCTGTATAAATGAAAATAACAAATGAAAAATAACAAAGATGAAAGACTGTTTGCTATCTTGATCATTTGGGATCTGTCCGAGAGGAAAGAGGCAAACCATTTAAGCACTGTGCTATCCAATCTCATTCTCTGTTGAAGAGTGTTGAGGAGGGTGCTATGATTAACAGTGTCAAACCCTGCACAGAGGTCTAGTAGAATCAGAAGACACGATTCCCCAGATTCTAGTATATGCAGCGCATCATCAATCACTTGCAGCTGGGCTGTTTCAGTGCTGCAAGTTTGGATGAAGCTAGACTGGAAAACGTTGAGGAGATTATTGTCCATAATATGTAAGGAAAGTTGTTTCGCAACACATTTTTCGGTGATTTTCGAAAGAAAAGGGAGGTTGGTGATAGGGCGGAAGTTGTTGAGGTCGTTTGCATCAGCGGAGGGTTTTTTAGAAGAGGGGTAACCTGTCCTGATTTGAGGGCAACAGGAAGGGAGCCTTGACTGAGGAAGAGATTGACTAGCCTGGTCCAGTAAGAGAGAGTATGGGTGTAGAAATCGATGGCGAGTACGCTAGTTATGGGGTCAGAAGAATGGTTGGAGGGTTTAGTTTCGAGGATGCATTTGAGGAGGTCGTCTTCCGAGATGATGTCAAAGTTCTGCCAGGTAACTAAGGATTTCTGCTCCTCAATGGGGGTGGGATGGGCGACCTGATCCACCAGTGCTTTGACCTTTTCATCAAATAATATAGCGAAATCTGCTGCGTACTTTGTGGAATCCTCAGGCTTAATGGTTAGGGGAGAACAGTTTGGGTTTTTGATGAGGTCAAAAAGTTTTTGGTGTCTGTTTTTGGCTGAGTCAAGGAGGGATCTGAAATGCCTTTTCAAGGAAGATGAGTTTGTGGTATTTGGATCTTGCTGAACGTAAAAGAGAGAGATTGGATGTGGAAGGAGATTTTTTCCAATGTTTCTCCAAGATTCTAAGGTTTTTCCTTTCATCGTAGAGAGCTTTATTGAATCAAGGAGCTGAGGGGGTGGGTCTTTTCCTTTTGCTTTGGAGTGGAGTGACACTGTCGATTTCGACTGCTAGTACTGAGAGGCACTGAGTAGTGACAACGTTTACATCTACGTTAGGGTCTAGTCTAGGAAGTGCCCGCATAGCAGATTCACAAAAAGTGTGAAGATCAATGTTTTTAGTGTTGCGGAACAAGGTAGTAGCTCTTTTAGGTTGGCTGAGAGTTATAACGTGCGATAGGTGAAAACGGAAGGGAATGAGGACGTGGTCAGACCAGTCTACATGGATGGGGGGAGCAATAGACAGCAGGTCTGCTTTGGATATAACAAGGTCCAGAATTGAGCCCTTGGAATGTTTGGTTTGGCTGAGAGAAAGGTGGCAAGCTTGTTGGCAGCCGAGTCTTCCAAAGAGCCCCATTGGAGATTAAAGTCACCCAGGAAGATCTGTCTGTCACTTTGAGAAAATTGGTCACTGATGAAGTCAGTGAGTTCCTCCACAAAGGAAGAGCAGTTACCGGGTGGGTGGTAGATGGCGTGGAATCTAAAGGGTGAGCTGTGATGTATTTGAAGTTCTAGGGATAGGCATTCAAATGTACGGAAAAGGGTGGTAGGGAAGGCTTTCATTTGAAGGGAGTTCCCGAAGATGATAGCAACACCGCCCACAATTTTGTCTATTCTGTCATTTCTGAGGATAGAGTAGTCAGTGGGTACCAGGAGATCAAACAAAGTATGAGAGGAGTCATCAAACCAGGTCTCAGTGAGGAAGAACATGTCAAGATTCTGGTGGGTGATAGTGTGAGATTTCCAATTTCTGTTTGATTGCAGATCTGCAGTTGTGGAGCAAGGAGTGCAGCTCTGACACAGATGTTTTGGTGGTGGAGGTGTTAGGGTTGTTAAGGGAGATAGGGATAAGATTCTTGAATTAGAGTGCCCGGTAAGAGGGAGGCTGGTACATTCTGACAGAGGAGATGGTCTGAATAGTGAGCAGCGTAGAATTATTAGGAGAGGAAGGTGGAGGGGGAGTGACGTTGGTGGTCTTGTAGCTGGCCAGTAAATTGGTGATGTCTGCAGAGGACAGACTGTGGTTGGCTTTATTGGGGCGCGGGAGCAAGGAACTCCTTGGGAGGTTGTTAGGGAAGGGGGACATCTTGGCGCTTAAAAGTGAGATGGAGGCTACAAGCTGGGAAATGGAAGAGATGAGAAAATCAAGTTTATTTTCCAGGGAGAGGAGAGCTGAGCACGGAGTGTTGGGTGGCTCTATGGATAAGGGAGGGAGTGCAGAGGGTGAGGGAGGATGGGGAGGGGTGGGGGAACGGGTTAAGGGAGGCAGAGCAGAGGGTGAGGGAGGACGGGGAGGGATGGAGGAGCGGGATACGGGAGGGAGTGCAGAGAGTGAGGGAGAACGGGGCGGGTGGGGAAACGGGATAAGGGAGGGAGTGCAGAGGGTGAGGGAGGGGTGGTGTGGGGGAATGGGTGGGGAGTTAGGGAGCAAGGATAAAAGGTGGGGAAAGATGGTGGACGATAGGAGTTGATGGTGGAACAGTGGTGGGAAGAGAAATATTTTTACTGGTGTTGAACAGAGGGAAAGAGTACAGATCATAAATAGGAGGAGAATGTTGAGGAGTAGGAGGGGGATCAAATGAAGGCCAGAGGTAAGGGGAGAAGAGAGGAGAAGAGGCTGAATAGGGAGGGGAGGGCAGGGGGTCAGATGAAGGCCAAAGGTACGTGGAGAAGAGAGGAGAAGGGGCTGTACAAGGGCGGGGGTCCAAGGAAGGCCGGAGGTATGGGGAGAAAAGAGAGGATGGTGCTGGACAGGTACTGTAGGCTATGAAAGGTGAATGTAGGGGACAGGTAACAGGTGGAGTGAGAGGGATTGGGCTAGATGGAAACTGAGGGAGGAGTAAGGGACTGCAAGGTCAGAGGAAGAGACAAAGGAATTGTCGAGGAGGGAGACATGGTTAGGAAGCAAGGGATGTGGAAGGTAGGATTGAAGAGAGATGGGAGATGGCAGGTGGAAAAGAAGAATTTAGGGTACGGGGGACGGGGAAGAGCGGAAAGGGATGAGGTGAAAGGGGGAGGGAAGGTAAGGAAAGTTGACAGGTAGACCACGTTGTAAGAAAGGTGGAATAAGAAGGGGGGAGGTGGGTTGGATTAGGGGGAGGCGAAAATGTTGGAGAATCGGGTGGGGTGGATATATTGCTCTTTCTGCCACACCTCTGACTCTGCCCACTGACCCAATCCACAGATTATTCCTGCTCTCTAATTCTCCGCCCACAGTTCTCCTACTTTTTTTCCCCACTTCGACCACTGGTTGGGAGCAAGTGCAGGTCTCCAGTGCCTTCGGGAACACCAGAGGCCGCTTCCTCCCATCCTAGGGCTTCTCTCATGCTGGTTAACAGCATGAGAGAAGCACCATAATTGGTCAAGGGGGTTGGCTGGGGCCTGACTTCACAGAGAACAAGCATTGGCATAGCCAATAGGTCTCGCCTTTGGGACCTTATAACTGTTTAGCCATGCAACAGTTGCATAACTAAATACTTATAAAACCCCAAAAGCGAGACCTATTGGCTATGCAAAGCGGCCGCGAAAGTGAAAGTGATCGCAATTGCGATCACGATCAAACATCAAAGCGGCCGCGAAAGTGAAAGTAATCGCGGTAAAGCGCGGCGCGCGCGCCCGCACACATGCACTGTAGCTCTAGGCTGGCCTGGTAGCACTTTTTGGAGCCCTCTCAATGGGTCAGGCGAGACCTAAAAAGGATGGCTTTGCACAGTAGGTATCTATTTATTTAATGTAATTCACCCGCGCCCCCCCTGGAAGTGGTTGCTAGCCGCTATAGCCAGGGACTACGACACGAGGCACGCCAAAGACGAAGGATTCCTGAAACACGCTCACTCTACAAAAACTTAAATAGGAGACGCTCGCCCGCTTTCTTCCGACTCTGTTCTGTTGTACCGGCAAGTAACAGACTCATACGTAACACTTGTCCAGGAACACGCTCCATAACTCCAGGTATACTGCGGCGGCCATCTTATAGTGGAGTACACTCGTTTTACTGGGCTGGCTGCGATTCTCCCGGTATCTCCACCACTGATGGCCCCCTGCAGGATGCTGTTTCCCTATTAAAGAGGACACTCCTCGCACCAACAAGAGCTCGGAATGGGCACAGACTCCGCAAGTCCTGAAATCAGCAGTCAAAGTGACTCGATCCTTCTGCCTGGCGCACCAACTCGAACGATCTTGCTATCTGTCTGCAGAAAATGACCCTTTGTTTCCCCCTTCAGTTAGGTATTCCAGTACTTTAGTGCCAAGTAATTTATCTGGGGCATGACAGCCATCAGAGCAGGGCTCCGAACACAAGCTGTCTGGTCGAACTGATAAGAGGCAGTGAAATCTTCAACTTTCGTTTGGGAGTGGAATTTTTCTCCGTATTTTTAAAACTGTAATTTCAAGAGAGAAAACCTGTGTTCTCTCCTTTGCTAGAAAGGTAGTGTATCCCAAACACTTTCTTGTTTTTAATATTTAGAAGAGGAAAATAAAAATGCAAAAGCGCATAACGAATGAACTCTTATTTATTAGCATGCAAAATAAATAATATATGTGTTCCCTTTTCAAAGCTTTGTGCTTCAGTATGTATACATTTTGAATCGCCACAAGAGGGCAGTAAATGATTGATTTTTATTTCCCATTTTACTTTGCTCTATCTTTCATAGTAAATCACTGCACTGTATTGTGAATATGCACTCAAAAACCACGACGGACAAGGTTAAAATGAGACTGGGGGGCATATCAGCAACAACCGGCCATAATTATTGCTAAGCGCACTTAGCGCTAGGATAATTATCGCCGGCTAACGCTGAATTTTATCGCTGAGATAGCGTGCTATCAGCAACGCTTATCTCAAAAGTGATAAAATTCGAGGCTCAAGCTGCCAAATGTGCGATTATCGCTGGAAATCCAGCGATAATCGCACAACGTTTGGCGAAAGCTTGCTGATAGGGCAGAGCAGACTCAGCAATGATATCCACCTTCCATTGGACATCATGGCTAAGTCAGACTAAAAGCAGGCGTAAGGAAAGTAGCGATAACCGCGGTTAGCGCTGCTTTTCTTACCGCTATGCTTGTTAGCGTGCCCATTGACATTTCTCCAGTTATTTTGGGAAGGAACGCCCACTTTGCATCTCAAAAGCGATGCAAAGCTGGGCGCTGTTGTATCGGGCGCTAAGTCAGCAAAACACGTGATAGCATGTCTTTGCTGATAAGGTCATGAAATTATTGCCGCCTTTCGCCCGAAAACAGATGTGAAAGCGGCGATAATTTCATAGCGCCGCCTTGATGATATGCCCCCAAGTACGTTACATGAGGAAATTTAAATACTTACACGTTACAGATACAAACGAGATAGATGAAAAAGTAAAATAAAACAATAGATGACAGATTACATGTGTAAGAAATGTATGGCATAAGTTGTATTGTAACTTTAAGGAATACTATGTATGTAATTATCCCCACATCATGATGTGGAGCTCCCAAGACATTGCTTGCCTAGCTCCTGTTCTGGCCAGTCGTGGGTCCTGTAACTGCGCATAAACTTATCTACTTAATTTGGAAATCCTCTATCTGGTCTTCGCTTCCTGTCTCAAGCCCACTACATATTTTTGGCAATGATTGTGGCTACTGTTTCTCGCAGATTTGGAATTTCTGGACCCACCAACCACACAATATTTTATTTTATTTTCCATCCCGTGTTTTCTTGATTTTTGCTATTTTGTTATTCTGGGCCTCATCGTATTTGGATTTATTGCTGCATATTGAAAGGAAGAACTTATTTGGACACTTTCAACAACTGTGAGTAATTTGCTACTTTTTGCGGTTGTCTGTTACCGCTTCTTGCTTTGTTGCTCTTTAAACGGCCTCTGACTTCCACAGCGCCTGCCGCATCCGACTGCCTTCCTTGTTGTTCCTTGAATCGGAACCGTGTTCCACAGCTCCCGCAACCTGCTGCACACTTTCTTCTTTTCCTGCGAGCGTATCAACGTCATCTGTTACGTCGAGGTGTGCCCAACTCACCTTAAAAATAGACGCATTGTACGTCTTTACGTCACCACGCTCTGCACGTTTATGGCAGCCATCTTTAAACTTTGGGATGCACTAAAATACATACGGATGTATGTACGACGTTCATTTTAATATTTACATCACATCTGCAATTATTTTGCTTATTTCCATGACAAGCACACGTTACTTTCTTTGGATTAATTTACCTTTTCTCCTCTCGTCTGACTGGATTTGTTCTGGTGACTTTTTACTTTATTAAGAAATTTATATTTGTTGACATTTATTCTTAATATTTGTCTAACTGCTTTTCTTTTCAGGCACTTATTCATGACTAATTCAAGCAATATATAACATCCTCCTTCCTTGTTACAAAATCCTGGCAAACCCATCACACCCTGGCACAAGTGGTTAAGGGTATTCAAAAATTATTTAGAGGCTATTGACGCTACAAAATATTCGCCATCAAGGAAAAAAGCCTTATTATTTAATCACTTGGGTACTGCAGGACAACAACTTTTTGACAATTTACCGATCCTCCCTGCACCCACAGCAGATGAAACCTGGAACGTTTTTACTGAAGCAATTGCACACAAGGGAAACAATATGTGGATGAACCATCTGTAATGGTTGAAAGACACATATGTTTTTAAACGTAAACAATTACATGAGTCTATTGAAGACTACTTAGCTATTTTACGAGTACTTGCATCTAAGTGTGAGTTTGGTACTAATCTTGACACCTCGTTACGTGATGAATTAGTATTCAATTATTTTAACTAGAAAATACAGGAGTGTATACTTACATGTAAAAATCCTACATTGGAACAGCCGCGGTGCGTCCATTGGGTCGTAGGGGCGTAGCCCCACCAGCCCTGGACGGGGGGGGGGGGGGCGGGCCGGGCTGGCTGGTGTGGATTGATTGACAGGTCTGTAAAAAAACGTTTTTTTCCCCGCATGTATGCTTCGGGCAGCAACTTGCCCGAGCATGCGCACCCAGGCCGGCCCCATTAGCTAGTAGGGGGGGGGGGGTGCAGGACCTGCTGGCGGCAGCGCTGGCAGCAAAAGGGCGACAGGGCGAGCAGTCACTGTGCCCTCCAAGCCAATCCTGGTGCTGCATGCAGCGCCACTGCGCCAGGATTGGCCGGTCACCGCAGGGGCGGGCAATCCATATTGGATGCCGAGCGCGTGACGTAAGAGGTAACGGTCGGGTGACGGGTGCACTTCACCACTCTGTCTCGACTCGTGCGCGTCGCCTGAGCCCAGCCTGACAGCCTCGTGGTCGTGAGGGACGGTGTGTGCTGCTGCTGTCTTACTCGTACAAGATCACCTTTTCTGTGAGTTTGGTTTGGAGTTGTCGTTCAGTGACTCTTTTTTTTAGATGAACAGTGGAGTGACGTTTCATCAACTAACTTGTGAAACTGAGTAGATTGTTGCTGCCTAGAAGACATTTGGAGTCCCCGCATTCAGACATGACTAATACCTGGTCAGACGCACTAATACGATGTGCTGGATTGAGACGACAGTTTGCAGCACATTTGTGAATAACCTTCTGCGGACAGGACATGAATAGTTGCGCATTTTACGCATTTTTGAAAACGTTGGCACAACTCGACGTTTTGACTTCGGTAGATGGCACGCCAGGGGCCCAGACCAGGTGTTCTATGATTCATACCCCTCGTGTATGGGCACAGCACTGAGGGGCGTCTGTGGGCTAGGGGATAGATAGCCGAGCCTCTGTTTCAGAAGAAGGTTGTGGTACGCTGGGGTGAATAGCCGCTTTGATACCCTTAAGTGCTCTACGAAGGGTGCCCTTCCTGTTGTGTAATGTGGACTAGAACCCGAAGTCAGGGCACAGGCCACAGGGGTAGAAGGGGTTTTTAGGAGGTGGGTGAATTAGTTACTGTCGAAGATATTTGCAAATCTTGGGGTAAATAAGTCCCTTTGGAGCCCGAAGAAACCACGAAAGGTGGTAAATTGTTCTACGCGGACGTCCCCGAAGCGGGAACGGGACAGTGCGCGTTGGTAGGCGGACAGCCCTTTAGGACACGCCGCACGCCCTTTGCTGGTCGAGTTTCTCGGTAGATTCGTGCCGTTGCAGCGAATGCTGCTGACATCGCCGGCTTCTCTTGTCGCATTATACGCGCCCGTTACTGGGTATCGTGACGCGGGAGATGTGGGCAGAGGGGGCACTGGGGCAGAGAGGGCGCCGACTGTCATCTGCCTGCACGTGCGGGCAGTTTGGGAGGGAAGCAGCCATTTCGCCTGCTCTGTGGTGGGTCGGCAGGAATGGGGTGCAGTGAGGCCCCCCGAGCCTGGGGCTGTCACCGGGTGCGTACTGACAAGGAAGTGGGGCGGCCGCGGCTCGCAGGGTGACCGCCGGGGCCCCGATCCCTCTGTTTTTAAAGCACGTCCAGCAGCTTGTTGTCAGACGGCCATTTTGGAATCTGCAGCAGCCCTTCACTGATGGCGTTTTATACACACGCTTCCCCGCTCCGGGCTCTCACCCGGGGGAAGCGAGCAGAGGGGGCAGAGGGACGCAGGGGTCGCCGGGGACATCGGAGATATTGTCTGGATTGAATCGTAGGACATTTTATGTTAGGAAGGAGGGATGTTCACAGGCGGGGCTGCTGTGCAAGGTTTGCAGAGAGAGGCTGGCTGTGCTCTGAAATGACACTTTTAATTGCTAGCCCGTTTGGAGGGTAGCGCGGGGTGCCGTGTGTTCTGCTAACCGGGTAGGATTCTCGAGGGATAGTAACAATCAGAGTGTCCATGATTGTTTTGGTACTGGACGCACCGGCGTGGGTCTAAGCGGGTGCCCTGCCCCCCCGCACCCGCACCCGCGAGAAGAGGCCTGAGCTTGCTCTGAACCCCACACAAGGACACCTGGTTTAAGGGAGCACCTTTCCACACACTACAGCCGTCTGATAACATACTATTGATAAATTTACACACACATTCTGACGGCCTTCGATGTACAGTAAGTAAAATAGTTCTGTTCTAGACGTGTATGTGCAAAGATAAAGAAAAACGCATCGAGCCATCTACTGCCTGATGCAGTCCCAGGTTTTCTGATACAATACTTGGGACATTTCTTAATTGGTCACCAGCGTTGCATTTCGATGCATGATTTTGCTGTACTGTTTTTAGTCGTTCGTACAGTGTTTTTTTTTTCTTTTTTACTCTCTCTTGTATTGCATTGCTGCTGTTGTTGTTGCCCTTGGTTTGTGCAGTAACTTCATTCCCGTTAATGCCAAGGCCTTCCTTTCCCCGTGTTATCTATTTTAGCAATGACCCCCTTGGAAATCTTCCTAATATCTCATTTGTAAATAATGACCTCACTCCAGAACTCTAAGACTTCTCTCCAATACGCTCCCTGATAACTGGCCAAGTTACTGTGGGTCTTACGGCCAGAGCATACATGACACGGCAAAAACAAACACACTTCACCAGGGTTACTGGGGATTAGACATTTCATGAGACTGCTTGCTTAATGCGGCCATTTAACAAAGGGATTCCCGACAGTTATGTCGCTTTTGTGCCATAAAATATCAATGCAGGTGGCATTAAGGATTGCGCGCTTCGCTGCACTGTAGGCGTCTGGTGCTCATAAAGGGACTCTGGCGCGCGGGCTAGCATTTATGAAGGCGCTGCTTGCTATGCGGGGGGGGGGGGAGAGACAATCTCCATGGATTTCAACTTTATTCTACCGCCATTAACAGAACAAATAACAACCCAGCCGTAAAGTGCGAAACGACAAGGGACTCTTTTTAAATCCACCTGGTAATTTGAAAAGCCATTTTGTCCTAGATGTATCAAAAGGATGGGCAGAAAAAGTGCACCTACATTTTACGACCTGTCTTTACTTTTCTTTTGTGATGCGACCTATGCCCTGGCCAAGTGCCTTAAACCACCTACTCAAATCCCTCCCAGGCTGTGGACACAGTTCGCAAATGAGCCTTCCTCTTTGTGAATCAGTTAACCCTTCCTTTGTGGTATTGGTAACTGGCCAATGGTTTGCGACCGCAATTATGATAGCAAATTATTAATGCCTTTGCTATTTGTAATTAGGCAGGGTTACCCCTTTTACGACCCCTCCTAATTAATTACGAGTCGGAATGGATCACAAAACCCAAATGGGTTTAGTACATATAAAAAAGCCCTTCTGTGGATGTAACCCTTGAAGGGCTTTGTACATCAGGCCTAGTATCCCTTGGAAGTAGAACACAACTAAGGGTAGGCTTGGAAATGTTTGAAAGGAGGGCTGAACATAGAGAACCCAGTTGCAGAAAAAAAACTTGAAAATTAAATAAAACCACCCAAATCAGAGCAGGGATTTTTAAAATATAAAATGTGTATTTACATTATGCTTGCTGGACTGACTGATCTAATTTGTGGTGAGGACCACAGGTCTCTCATACTAGTCAATGTATCTTGACATCACCATCTCTCATCTTCAATAGCAGGACAGGATCTCTGTGCCTTGTCATCCCCAGCCCAGAAGGGAGGACAGGATCCATCTTAAAAATATCCCTGTGCTCCATGCAACTAGTACTGTTTTTCTTCATTCACATTCAAGAAAACAGTCCAGGAACTGGTGCATCACTACTGCTTCTGATAGTGCAAAATTCGTATGCTGGGCCAGATATTTAGTCATTCATTCAGAGGCCTCTTTGCTGGCGCTGCCAATACAAATACCAATTGTGATGTTTCTGTTGTGTGTAGTGAAAACTAAGCTGACGCAACAGCGTGATTTAAAAAAAATCAAGAAAAAAAGCTTATAGACATCAAAGCCAGTTGATCAAAAAACTTGTTAGAAGAATGTATACTTTTAAGGTTTTTTAATTGTATCATATTGATGAACCTACCTACCCTGTGCTTCTGTAAACACCCAAGCCTAGACAGATTCAAACATTATCATTCAACTGATGTTCACTGTAGCAATGACTTTGCAAAGCCGGCAGTGGTATAAAACTCTAATGTGGCCAGACTTTCTACTGGTCAGATGGGCTCCTCTCAAATTTTAAAGAGTGTAAAATTCAGATTACCAAAGCTAAGGTTTAAGAAATGTCAAGTCAGTTTTACCATAAGAACGACAGAAAAAGCTGAAGTGCTTTCAATTCCACTATGAGGCGTTGGGAGCTAAAAGAGAGGGAATTCAGCTCATGCAAGAGATCATTGTGAAAGGACATTTCATGGATCACAATGTTGGTGCATCATCCATTGTTTGAGGAAGGTACAAAACCAAAGTCTTTAAATTGCAGAAATGTTTTTATTTTACCCACAGGGAAGGTCAAAGTTCCCTAATTGAGACCATGTTTATGAACAATTGGTATGAAAAAAATGTTTGAATAATCTATGTCCTAATTAAAATTCACCACGATAGTGGAGCGGACGTTTGTCCGTCACAGATAAAAGAGAAAGAACGTTTTTAGGATCGAGCCTGCATTGCACACCCTACAGTATGTGGCCGAATAGATTGAAAACTCTCAATAAAGTTTGTTGGAAAAAAAAAATGAGTGCATTCTACCATCTAAAGTGTATATATTTAACTTTCTAAAAGTGACATGTTCAGACTTACAGTTTAAAAGCTGACTTCACTATACGTTGTGATTTCAAATTGTGAGACCAGAGACACCAAGCTCCAAATCTCTATCTTTTCCCAATTGTAAATTACACTTTAAAGATACTTCAAGGCAATCGCAATGCTAAGATATGGGGAAGATAGGTATTGCAGTAGTGACAAATGAATTTACCAGATTTTCACTACCAGGACATGTGAAACTCAAAAGTACATGTCCTACCTTTTAAACACACTGCACCCTGTCTATAGGGCTGCCTAGGACCTATCTCAGGGGTGACTTATATGTAATAAAAGGGAAGGTTTGGGTCTGGCAAGTTTTTTAACTTGCCAGGTCGAAATGGCAGTTTAAAACTGCACACAGGCAGCAGCAGGCCTGAGCCATGTTTAAGGGCTACTGCAGTGGTTCGCACAATCAGTGCTGCAGGCCCACTAGTAGAATTAAATGTACAGGTCCTGGGCACATATAGTGCACTTTACTAGGGATAAATTAAATATGGCAATTGTGGATACACCAATGTTACCATGGTTAGAGCACAGAGCATATGCACTTTAGCACTGATTTGTAGTGGTAAAGTGCCCAGAATCCTAAAGCCAGCAAACATTGAGGGCCCGATTCACAGAACTAACTTAAGACAAAATCCTAAACTTACTACCATTTTCGTATTCACAGAAGGCACTTACTCATTTTGGTATTCACAGAAGACACTTACTCACTTTGGTTTTCACAGAAGTTAGGAGTCCTAACTTTAGGACTCCTAAATGCCTTCTGTGTGAATACCGAAAGTCTGAAAATTAGGATTTTTCTCAGTTTAGGAGTCCTAATGTTAGGACTCCTAACTTTACTACTACTAAACTGAGACAAATCCTAATTTTAAGGCTTTCCTCAAATGCAAGTAAATATAAAATATGGGATACTAAAAGTGCTTTAACAAACTATGCAGTCTTCGACTGTATTTATATCCCACACCAATCAAGTTGATATCAGGTGTTACATGTGGCATCAAATATGATTATTTGTAGTACATTAAAAATATGACACTGTTGTATGAAGTTTGCGATAATGTCTTTTGTTGAGTGATTGAGTTAGTGCACTTAAAACATGTCGGGTCTGCTGATGGTTTCTTCAAGAGGGGCCTTAAATCAGCAGGTTTCTATTCCTCAGGGAACAAGGCCACAGTGATGGATGTGTTCAGGACCTTCCTGAACTCGTCAACTATTGTCATGCTGGTGTTGTTGAAGACGTGATGGGGGCATGCGTCGGTGGGTGCCCCAGAGTACACGTAGTTCATGATGGCAATAGCATATAGAGTGGTGAGAGATTCCCAGTGGGTGAGCGGCGTTCGGCATTTGAGTTCGTGGGTGTGAACCAGTTGATGGGGTCAGCTGTAGTGGGTTGGCTTTCGAAGTTTACATCACTCCAGTATCATTAGTCTCATAAGTTATATCACTCAAATTACACACATAATTCACAACGCTCACTTATTTCACATCACTCACAGTACTCACAACATTCACACCCCTCACATGCATCAATGACATCATCACATCCCGCACTCCATTGACATCGCTCACGGTGCTCATATCAGTCACGGAAGGCACATCCCAGACATCAGGCTCACTGTCCACATCACTCACTGCTGTCAGAACACACATCACTCACTTCAACTGCACTACGTTAGATGTCCCAGACTCTACACCCTTCTGTGTTGGAGCCTCCCTGGATCTGCATTCTCTTTCAGTGTCCAATTGCCTGCTTTGTTGCTGATTCTGGTGGAACACTTTTGATGTATGGGAAAAAGTGGTGTAAAAAACAAGACACCAATCAAAATGTGCCTATTTCCCATTGACACTGAGAACACAGCTTTTCAGAAGCACAAAGACTAGGGTTGCCCTGTCTGTTTCCTCTGTGTGTTTGTTTGCTCTACTAACTAGATTGGGTATCTCCCCACCATTATCCCTAGCCACTTTTCTAGAGTAGTGATGAGGTCACAGAACAGACCGTCCTGCAGAGTTATGACACCCGCTGCAAAGGTTAAATATTTGGTACCTAGGGGTCAGACTCAGACTTGCCTCTTCAGGGACCTTACAATGAGAATGATGTCTGGACCTCAGAGGATGCAGGTTTTTGCACTCAATTCATTCCTTCTAATCTGGTAACTGTTTCTAGGGCAGTGATGGGACCTCTTTCCCTGGCAGTCACTTTCTCCTTATTTTCAAAGCCTCCAATAGATTCATCTGATGTCTAGGAAAAAATTGGAGCGTTATGTTTTTTCCCCACAGTCTTTGTTTCATTACCCTACTGTTTCAAAAATAAATTGTTATCTTTTCATTTTCAGCACCTGACAACCTGAAACATTACCGCATTTTGGGGCAATTTTCCAGCAAACAACAAGAGGACCCCAACCTCCTTTGCTGCTCTCTCACCCGACCCCGGCTACAACCCAGCAAACACCAGTGTTAAAGGTAAGGCAACTGATGCTATATATTTTTTTACATCGTAGTTAGAGCATGTATGTCATGTGGTCACTCTCAAGGCCCTCAAGCAGTGTCTTTCAGTGCCTCCAGCAACACTATGGCACAGAGAGGCAGGAGGCAGTACGGCTCTATTTTTAGCAGTCATTTGAGATGTATTAGGATAATGCACAATATATATGTATAATGTATTTATACTGAAATTTGATATTATTGCACTGCACCTTATACGTTGTACTTTGATTATTGACAGGTTTCTTTAATATATATATATATATATATATATTGGTAAGGCCAGCAACACCCGACACCCCATCATGAATACAGTACAAGAGCTGATTACAAAGTCATTCCAGTCACGGCCACTTGAACAAAAACTGAAGTTAAAAGAATTGGGACCTCATCAGCCTGAAATAAACCTACAGCAAACTACCCAGGACAGAGGAAAAATGTCAAAACGTACATTCTCAAATGCCTGGTACACAAAAGCTGATTGGCTTACAGGCTGCCCTATACGCAATTCTCTGTTCTGCTTCCCCTGCTTGCTGTTTAGCGGTGACTTTTCTTGGACACGGCAAGGAATGGTCGACCTGAAGCACATCGCTGAAAAAATAAAGAAGCATGCGCTCACAAGAAATCATCTGGAAAACCTGACAAGACTGGGAATGTTGGGGGAAGACGCACCAATTGAGCAGCAGATAAATGATGCGTATCGCAAATCCATTCAAAAACACAATGAAGCTGTGGATAAGAACAGACAAAATCTATCCAAGATCATTGATTGCATTCGTTTCTGTGGTGCTTTCGAACTGGCATTGCGAGGCCATGATGAATCGGAAACTTCCTCAAAACCTGGGATCTTCCGAGGCCTAGTGGATTTAATGTCAACCATAGACCAGGATTTGGAAAGACATTTAGCACATGCTACAGTCTTTAAGGGCACCTCTAATACAATACAAAATGAACTCCTTGACTGTATGCTCGAAATTATAAGAAGCCATATTGTGCAAGAGTTGCGAAACACAGACTTTGTGGCTATTCAGGCTGATGACACCACTGATGTGTCCACTCAAACACAGTCCGTGTTAGTGTTTCGGTACCTTGACAGTGACAGAAACATTGTGGAAAGATTTTATGGCTTCACGCATTTAAGTGACTCTAGTGCAGCAACCATCACTGAAGCAATACTGTGTCAACTGGACTTAATTTTCCCGGACCTGCCTCAAAAACAAAAGCTTATCGCACAAAGCTATGACGGTGCATCCGTAATGAGTGGGAGCCTTAGTGGAGTTCAGAAGAGAATTCGAGATGTGTACCCTAATGCTCATTTTGTGCACTGTTACGCCCACCAACTCAATCTTATTATGCAACAGGCGGTATCAAAGATCAGAGAGACACGAGTCTTCTTTCAGGATATCGGAGGCATAGCAGCATTCTTCACACGTTCCCCCAAAAGAACAGAAGCCCTTCATGAGATTGTGGACAAAAGCGTACCAAGGGGATCCTCAACTCGTTGGAACTTTCACATTCGTACAGTCAACTTAATCTTTGAACAGAGGGAGGGCCTTGAGAAATGTTTTGTCGCCATAGCATCCAGAGCAGACTTTGATCACACAAGTCAGAATGAAGCCCATGGCTTTATTAGAACACTACAAGACAAAGAGTTTCAGTTCTTACTGTTTTTATTTCATGACATAATGATTCCTGTTGATGTGTTATACGATCAGTTGCAAAGAAAAGACCTAGATACTGTCTCTGTGAAAGCCAATACATCTGCATTTGTACAACAGATTATGAAAGTGAGAGATGGGGTTGAAGATTTAGAGAGCAAACTGCCGCAGCATTCTGTTTTTGCAAACCGCAGACAAAACATCACCTCTCTGGTTCGAATTGGAAAGGAGATATGTGACATTGTAATTGTGCAGGCGAAAGAACGCTTTTCGTTCACAAAACATTTGGTGAGTGCAACTTTATTGCAAGGTAAAGAGTTTGCACAATATGATGAATCCTTCCCTGAGCGTGCTCTGAATCAGGCTGTGGAAGCGTATCCTATGCTCAAAAAAGAGCAGCTGAGAACTGAGTTAACTGTACTCTACGGAATGCCTGTGTACCGGAAGGCCACAAGCGCCTTGACTTTGCTGAGTTTAATTCATAAACTGCATATGGAAAACTCACTTACAGAGACAGTGACTTTACTAAAAATTGTGATTACGACTCCAATGACAACAGTAGAAGCTGAACGATGTTTTTCAGCCTTAAAGCGCATAAAGACATTCCTCAGGAACACCATGCTAGAGGAAAGACTAAATGCTTTGGCGATGCTATCTGTAGAGAGCAAGCTAGTCCAAAAGATACCGGACTTCAACATGAAAGTAATTGACAAGTTTGCTACACTGAAAGAGAGACGTGCGGATTTCATCTACAAAAAGTGAATGCTGCTACTTGTTTGAATACAAAAAATTCTGATTGAGGTAAGAAATGCATTGTTATCTCTGTTTTTAAAAGTTTTGTAGTGTTTGTTCTATTTGGAGACTACACAGATTTGCTCACCTTTGTTCACTGGCCGGACCTGTCTCCCGCAGGGTGAACGATTCGTTGCTTGTGTTGCCTATCAAACCTTTCCCCTTGGCAAATTGCGAAAACCTTTATACCAGTGGTTCCCAAACTGTTTACTCCTGAGGACCCCAATTGAGTCACCACTGGAAGCCGGGGACCCCCAAGCAATTTGTATGACTTAAATTTCAAACATTAAAACAGTAATTCGAAAACAATAAACACACGTGTGCACACAAAACGGATACTCGAATTACTAAGGATTTTAGTATTTTATATTGAAAGAATTAGCAAAAAACAGGAGGGTTAGCGCTGCATCTCCATGACTAACTTTTAAATGGTTGGTTTTATTTCGCAGTATGAGACTCCTGCCAGGGCCAGACTGGAAACCCAAAGCAGCCCAGGCAAATGTTTGCAGACCAGTCCCCATACAGTGCACACCTAGTGCAGTGAGTGCGCCTGACCACTACAAAGGGGGCTTTGGGAGGCTCTCCCCCAAGACAATTTAGGAAACAATGGTGCAGTCTACAACAAATGTATCATTATATATTGAATTGTATCAGCTTTTAAAGAGTAGTAAATGATGACCTTACTATGCACCAGGATATGACAATCTTTGTTGGGGTTCTTCAATGATTCCCATATTATCCTCCTCCAACAGTGCCTCATCTCTCCATAGCCCCTCTGTCACATGTATTTAATTTGTTTTATAACATCTCTCATACCATTGAAGGATGTCAGAGCACCTTAAATCACACACATATAGGGGCTGATTTACAAGCCCCTTGCGCCACAGGTGCGTCACAAAAAGTGATGCACCAGTGACGCATTTTAGTGCCCCATATTTCCAAGGCAGGAAAAGCAACCCTGCGTGACTTTTACTGGTCTTGTAAATATGGCCCAATTGCACACAGCACTTTACGTGAAAGGGACGTTCCATGAGTGTTGCTGTGGGTGTTCCCACGCATAACCCATGGAACCAGACACATTTCCAGATTTACGAGGAATCGTAAATCTGGAAATGTGTCTGAATGCTACGCCACCCCAGGGGAGGCGTAGGGAGGGGCAACTTGGAGAAATTTATTAATTTCTCCTCTTTCTATGCATGTTGCATTCTGCAGCACGCATAGAAACAGGATATTACCTCTGGTGATTGCTTATGTACAGGAAGGTGTCCCTTCCTGCACATAAACAATCAGTAAAACAATGACGTTTTGCAAGTTCTATGTGTGCTAATGCAGCACACTTAGAAGTTGAAAAACGCCATTTCTGATTGTTTACATGCAGGAAGGGTTACTTCCTGCACATAAACAATCTCCCCACGACACAGGCATCCTTGCACCATGGTGCAAATGTGCCTGTGCAGGCGTATGGCAGCAGTTTGTGCGCCAGCACAGGGGGAAGCACAGAGATGCAACATATTGTTGTAAATATGTCGCATCCCTGTGCTTCGAAAGTGACTCAGTGCGGCGCAGCCAAATGGCTTGCGACACACACAGTCAATTTTCTTGCAAATCTGCCCCATGGAGACAATGATTCATACGTGTAAATCAGTGTATAGAAAATGTTACATAAGGCAAATGCGACTACAGGGTGTAGGATTCACATGTTATTCATACTGGTAGGCATTTTTAAAGAGTGCTTGGTCTGGAGAAGCACAAACTCAGGATTCAGAACATAACAGTGGTTAGCATTGACTTTAACAATAAAAATGTATTTCCACCCAAATAAACCTTTTTAGCAGGATTAGGATAATGAAAGACTTGAAACAAACATATGTTTCTAACTTGTATCATGCAGCTTGCAAGCAGCTCTTTGATGACAGTTTATAGGTCACTGTGCTAGATTACTATTGTCACTTATGAACTGCACAGTAACAAAAGAATCTGTGACTAAAGCAGTAACCCACTAACCTAGGCACATAAAAAATGTTTTTCAAAATGCATGGTACACGTTCTTTGCAGTAGGCATATTAACCCTCTGTGCTACATTAGATAAGTCAAAGCTGCCACTTGACACAACTCTCATCTCTCTCCAGCAGGTACATTAATCACCGACGTAATCTTGACACTTTTATTGTTGCTGGAAAACTGCTGATTCTACAAGGAACTTTTTTGTGCTTTTAAAATTACTGCCTGAGGACCCCCCTGGGAATGTGACCACAGTTTGGGAAACACTGCTTTATACCATTTATATTTGGGGTACTTGCGTGGACCTATGTGAAGTGTGTGTACAAAGTTCAGCTCAACCAGAATCACGGTAACAGCGCATTGCGCTGCCTCTTTTATATTCAGTATATTGTAAGACTGTTTTTCTTCCCCCGCCTTTCCTTGTTTTGTTTCCCTGTTTTCCCCTTGCTTGCCATTCGTTACTCTAGAGTCTAATATTCAGTATGTTGTAAGACTGTTTTTCTTCCCCCGCCTTTCCTTGTTTTGTTTCCCTGTTTTCCCCTTGCGTGCCATTCGTTACTCTAGAGTCTATTCTAATAGAGTCGGAAGGCCGTAGGGGAAGACTGTGGACTTTTCTTCAAGTTCCTGACGCACCTGCGGAACGAGCCTGGCAACCATTACACTGCTGTGCAACTTCTTCTACTCTTAGAGCTGAGATTTCCATGAGTCTTATAGTCTGAATTCAGCACCTGAGCATAATAGGACAGAATGTATGAAGCTCTGTGGTAATACTGAATAAGCAGCTACCTATGTTATGCCATCTATTAATGTAATAACTGCACTTTCACAATTGCTTTATTAACCTTCCTGCTTTCTCAAATTTGCTTGAAAATGCACGATTTTTCTTCTTTTTTTCCAAAATTTTCTTGGGGGGGGGAATCCCCCCAAACCCCCCTTTTGGGGTTCGGGCTCGCTCGCTGCGCTCGCTCGCTACGGTGCTGTATGCTAAGTCGGTTGCGCCCCACCACTTTCAAATCTCACCCACCGCCCCTGCATTGGAAGAAGTAATGGGAATTGCAAGAAGCATTGAGTACTCTGTTACTTCGTCAAAAATTTGAACTGAAAGTTCTGGTTGTAATCCTATTACTGGTTCTAATCCTATTACTGGTACCAGTGTTATGCATCTGGCTGCTAACACTAATAATGAACCTGAAGTTAACGCTGTTACCAATAGATTAAAATCTAAGAAACATTTGAAAGAAGGTCCAATGCAGCCTGTTATAGATGTAGCTCAAAAGTCAATATCGGGAATTATCCTAACCGCCCCACACAAGGCGAACGATGCAATAATTGCAAAAAGGTTGGTCGTTTTTACACCGTTTGCAGGGCTGCGAAAGATAAGAACAAAGTTAATCAACTCAATGTTGAAGATGAGTCGATTTGTGATGCATTGAATATTGTTTCACTTTCTGTTGAGTTAAACACGCTAAAAGATTCTAACAAAAGGTACAAGGAACCAATGTGTGAGGTACCTATAGGTCCAATTGAAGTTGGTATAATGGTGGATTCTGGCTAGCCTATTACTATATTGGCAGAGAAGATCTTTCAAAGATTGTGGTCCAACACTGTGTTGAGTCCCACCGATGTCAAACCTAAGGCGTTCGGTGAATATGATATTATTATGCGTGGTTATTTTTCTGACACTATAAAGTTTAAAGGAAGGGAAATACTTACCAAGGTATATGTTGCACACAATGGGCGAGACATATTAGGTTGGCAAGATCAGGCTGGTTTGCGTATAATACTTAGACCTGGACATTCCGAACCAGTGGTTCTGCGTGAATTGCCTGTTTCTTCGATTGGTAATATTGAACCACATGACCCAAGACTGCATGAATTATTTAAGAAGCATGATACTGTGTTTAGTGATGAGGTAGGATTTGTAAAAGGATTTGAATATACTATTAAACACAAGAGCAATGCTTGTCTTGTGGTTCCAAAAGTAAGACCAGTGCCCCTCTTGGTTAGAGAAGATTTAAAGAAATTATTGAACTAAATGTGTTCTCAAAGTATAATCTGTCCAGTTGAATCTTCTGTGTGGGTTTCGGCTGCAGTAGTCGCACGCAAAAGTTCTGGTGAAATCCGTTTGTGTGCGGATTTAAGAGTTCTTAACCGTAATATTGTTGTGGATTGCCACCCCTTGCCTAGGATTCATGATATGTTGGCCAAATTGGGGGGGTAGTAAATTGTTCACCACAATAGATTTATGCTCAGTGCATCACCACATTCCCTTGTCTGCTGAAACACAACCTTTGACTACATTTGTCACTCCCTTTGGAGTATATATGTACAGAAGGATGCCCTTTTGTCTAGCATTTTTCAAAGGTTGATGGATCAGATGTTTGGGAACGATGTAGTTATCCAGGCATTTCAGGATGATATACTAATCCACTCAGACACGATAGAGCAGCACTATGTTCTTCTTGACAAGGTTTTGGGCAAGTTGCAAAAGCATGGCATGACCGTTAATGCAAAGAAATGTAAGTTCCTCACACAAGGAGGTGATTATCTTGGTCATAACTATTCGGCTGTGGGTATCAAACCTAAATCCTCCTTACTTGATGCCATCAAGAATGCGCCAGTTCCTCTTGACAAAGATTCGTTAAGAGCATTCTTGGGCTTAAGTGAGTACGCTACCAACTACCAACTATCAGGAGCATTGCCATGAGGGGAATGGCCTGCTGCTACTCTGCCCATGACAGCAGTGAGGGAAACGGCTTGGCTGACCAATCCACACGCCGTGAGGTGAACAGCTTGAAGTACTCTACCCAGCAGGCTTGGGCGCCTGCTGCTGACGCTGCCCTACGCGCCCGGAGGCACGATTAAAATCACGCCGGTCACCCGCGTGATGCGCCCGGGTAAAGCCCGGGCCAAGGGTGGGCCCGTCCTTGCCCGTCATATTCCAGAGGAGGCTGGGCTGGGCCCTTTCTCTTGGCTCTGCCATCCGGGCTATTTGTAAGCGGCTCCAAGGTGTTATCTTCTGCCCAGAATACAGAGGACTATCTAAGGTAATCGCTATTGTACCAGCTTGTGATTGACTGTTATTTAAAGGCAGTTGTCTATTATATCATGGGGAAGCGAAAGCCCACTACGACCCCGGCTCAGAAAACCACTGATACCACTCTTGATGGCTTCCTGCAAAAGGCGGTGGGAGCTATCGATAAGGAGATAGAGCGCGAGGAACGTAGACTCTCCCTGGTCCCCACACTTGAAGTATCATCTGATAATCAGCCATTGTCCACTACAGATGTTCCCCGCATTGATACAGTGGATAGCATAACGGAGGCCAGGCCCCAAGTCCCTATTACGCCCACTGTGATTGTTCTACCAAAGGGTGATTCAAGAGGGCCACGGGAAGGTGAAGCCAGCCCCTGTCCAATACCGAAGGACTCTGGCAAACCGTCCACGAATGGGGGAAAGAGGAAACGCTCAGAGAGAGCGGGGTCTGTTCACAAGAAGAACAATCAGTCGCCTACCACAAAGAGACTTAAACAAACACACATTGTAGGAAAAGTTGTTAAGCCATCTATTGGAGGGAGAGAGAATGGTGGGCAGGATGGGCTTGATATTCTATTTGGTAAATTGAATAATTTAGTGCAGGAAGCTTTGGCGCCTATTTTGGTGAGATTAACCAACATTGAGGATCAGCTAACTGTTGCTTGTAAAGCATTTGTACCAATAGATGTAATCCCTTCACATAATCCATCTGAGAGTGGTTTACTGGCAAGGGGTGCAGCCGAAGGCCACGGGGGCAATCAGTTGGCAGTTATACCTAAGGACGCGGCCTCTAGGAATGTCCCATTTACCACCAGTGTTATCCCTTCGCATTGCAGTGGCATACGGGAGATTACAAACTATAGTACACTAATAGAGACAGGAAAGATCACCGTTCCTCCAGAACCCCCCCCCCCCTCCCGGCAGGGGCAAAATCAGGGCCAGGGTGTCTCGTCCCCAAAACCCCCCATTTTAAGGGCTGGGGGTAGGCTCCTCCCCAGGGACACAATGCCTCATAGGGATACAACATCGCATAGTTGCCTACCTAGCACTCCAGAAGGGAGTGGGAATGTAGATCGGCTACACCTACCCCCAGAAAGTACCCCTTATACCCTGATTTTAACGGGGGTCCCGAGGTTATCACCCAGCCAAAAAGAAAATTGTCAGAGCCTTATAAATAAAGCGGTTCATTGGTGCTCTAGGAAAGTTCCCCCTCTTTTTAACTGGTTTGAGTACATTATCATGGCAAGGCGGGTGAGTTGGGTTGGTGGCACTCGGAAAAGTATTGGAGGGGATTGTGTCGTACTTAATTTCAGCGACGCTAAATGTGTTTATGATGCCCTTAACCAATTGAAAGACTCGCCTACCGAGCAGATAAATGCCAGACCCATGGGTTTCTTTTACCCTCCTATTCAGATGATGTCCCTTGGCCTGCAGTCCACTCAGACCAGGCGTATCATTGACACACCTATGTGCCCCTCCTCCTCCCATCCAAATAGGTATGAGGTTCTCTCAGACCTAACTGAGGTTGATTGACTAACTAGACAATCAGGAGGGCACATGGACAATGAGTTAAAGGGCCATCCATACGCTGACGCAGGGGGACCTGGTATTAAAATGGCACCTGGTAAAGTAAAACCTCTTAAAAATATTAGTATTCATTTTGTGGGCCTTTCGGGAAAGGTGAATAGGGATAACCCTACACCTTGTAGGGTGAACGTAAATATAACCCCTGAAAATAGGTGCCCAGTGGAGGGGTCGTCCCAGACACACGTGGTTAGTCCCCTGATTCTTTCAGTGTTACCACCAGATACGGAACTGGGACACTCTATACCCCCAGTTAAGTTAATCTCCTGGAACATTGCAGGTATTTGTTCTAAATTAACAGACAAGGTTTGGATGGAATATATCAGGGGTTTTAATGTCATCTGCTTACAGGAGACGTGGGCCAAAGAAAGTATTGAGATGGTTGGTTACCATGCCTTTGAGGTGCCCGCTACAGCATCATTGTCGGGGAGGGCTAAAGGAGGGTTGGTAACCCTAATCTCAGTTAGATTCGGCTCCCTAAAAGTCTCTTGTGTAGGATCCTCTCAATGGTTTCAATTGATTATGATCACTAATATGCTGTAGATGAGAGTACTTCTTGTAAACTGGTATTATAACATTTTTGACCCAAGGAATTGTGATGTTATAGAAGCCCTGCAAATGGAAATTGCTAAAGTTTTTGGGAAGTGGCAACCTTTATGTGTTTTATGGGTGGGAGATTTTAATTGTACATCTTGTGAATTTAGTTACAAAAGAGTTTGTGGTTTCTTGGACACTGACGACCAGCCCTTGGTGCATTTCATTCATACCCCACAGAGAGAGGCGCTGAATACTATCATCATCGAGAATAACCTGGTCAGCCTGAATAACAGTTTTCCAGTCCAGTGCCCTACTTTTGTTGGTGGGGGTAGGGAAAGTTCGATTGATTTTATGCTCATTTCTATGGAATGCTCCTCTCTGGTGTGCGATTTCCATGTGGCTCCAGAAATAGCAAGTGACCATAACTCATTAATTGTTTTGTTTAAAGTAATAGCTGGAAACTTAAGGGGTGATGGTCGCTCGATTGATTACAATCGTAATAAAAGCGTAAGAGTAAACTGGGGGAAAATAAATCCATCACTCTTTGAGGAAGAAACAGTCTGTTCTAATTTAGACCTGATTATGGCTTGCTTGGAACAGGATTCTTCCTCATCCATAATTGTTCAGAACTACGAACAGCTCTGTGCTAATGTAGCTGAAAGATTAACCTGTGTAGCTAGGCCTAAGCAGCACCATGAGGCACGTTGGTGTAATGTAGAATGGTCTAGAGCCCACAATATTTTGAAAATTGCTATACAATCACACCCCCGAAATATAGAACAAAGAAAACATGCGAGACGTCTATATAAAACCACCATCAGCGGAAGGAAAGAGGAGTTGAGGCACATAGCATGGGATCATTTGGAAAGAGCAAGTGCCCTTAGAGATAGTAAAAGTTTCTGGGCCATTATCAACTGTCCCCAATTCACTGAAGAAGTGGGAAAAATGGAGACTATGGGGCCGATTACGATGGCGGGTGGATCGCCACCGCCGGCCCGGCGTTGAGGACCGGTGGTGGCAATCTGCCCGTCATCAACCTGAATATTCCCACCACCAAATTAGGATGGCGGTGAGAATGGGAATGGTACCGCGGCGGACGGAAAGACCGTCTGCCGTGGTCCCGCAAGGCGGTCCTTTTCCGTCTGCCTCGCGGGACATTGTACAATGGGGCAATGGCAGTGGTGCCGTGCAGGTACCGCCGTGGGCAATACGATGCCTGTCTTTTTCGACAGAGATCCTGCCTCAAAAAGACAGGCGGTGAATGCCTTCGGGGACCCGTTACGGCCCTGGGGGGGGCTGCACGTGGGGGGTACCTATGGTACCCCCCTGCATTTGCATGTACAAGGTGGCAGGCACCACAGGGTGCCTGTCACGTTGTACATTCAAATGCACAACATGTATTTTTACATTGCGGCAGGTGCTGCTTGCAGCACCGCCCGCCGCAATGTAAAAATATGAGATGCGCCCGCCAGTGTGTCGGGCGCATCGTAATTGGTATTGCGGGACCACTGCACCTATTGCGGGAGGTCCCTTTTGCCAATGCGTAATCGGCCCCTAAGATCCTAGGTGATACCTGGGAATCACACTTTGCGCCTATTTTTAATCCAAATGGTAGGGAGTTGTTGATGTATAATGAGGATCTCCTGGCCGACATGACACAGGCAGTAGAGCTTAGTGTCTCACTCACTGTGTCTGAGGTGGAGGAGGCACTTGCGAAGGGGATAAGTAGGAAAGCTCCAGGTCCAGATGGAGTGCCAGTAGATCTTTTTAGGTTAAACATAAATCTTTTGGGCACCCCTGCTTACTCAGGTTTTCAAATCGGTAGTGACTGGCCCAATTCCAGTATCCTGGAAAGAGACCATAGTTGAACCCGTGTTCAAAAAAGGGAACAGAAATTATCCTGCCTGCTATAGGCCAGTTTCCCTAATCAATTCCACCGCCAAAGTATTAGGTAGGGTAATCCTTGCCCGACTGGAGACCTGGGCGACTAGCAGGGGGATCATTTAAAAAATGCAGTATGGGTTCTGGAGGGGACTTGGAAACTACAGAGCAGTGCTTACATTTATCCCTGATCATGGGCAAGTACATGAGGGCAAAGAGCGGTTCTATCCACCTTGCCTTTATAAACTTGTCCTGTGCATTTGATACTGTGAACAGTGGTAAATTATGGGCACTAATGACAGACATGGGCTTTGAAAGCGCTCTAATCCTGCGCCTCAAAAGGTTATATACCAACACATCTGTCTCCATAAGGATTGGTTCGCAGGGGGAAAAGACGAGGCCCATTGCCCCAACAGGAGTTCGGCAGGGGTGCATTTTAGCCCCTTTTTTTAATATATACGAATGGCCTGGAAGCCTTTTGATGAGGTAAGTGTGAGGAAATGTACCAGACCCCTCTACCCCAGTCTACCTTATCTCCCGTTATGGCGCCACGATAACCTTTCTTCCCGTATCCAGCCGGCGGCATCCTGGAGACAGAAACACTAAGAATGGACTGTGTTTCGTCCTCACAGGAAAAGTACTGCACGTCACCCCGAACAGGCCAATCAGTGAACGGGAGCAGACGACAAAAGGACCAATCAGCTGCCGAAGAGGGGGAGGAGTCTAAAAGTAGGAAGACGGCGAGAAGCAGGAACACGGCGAGGAATTCGGAACCAGAAGAAGCCGGGAAGAAACAGACCACAGAAGAAGAAGCAGGGAGAGGAGACACCAAGGGGGATGGTGTAGCATAGATGGAAACCGGAGTCGAAGAAGTCACGGACGAGTGGAGCGAGGAGTGGTGGTCACCGGAGGACGCCCACGAGCGTTGCGGCTAGAGGCGGTACGTAAGCACTAAAAGGGTGGAGGTGGAATAATTGGAAACAAAGCCCATATGCGCGAACAGACCTTTCTGTTAGTTTGGTGATTTGTTTTCTTTCTTCCTTTTGTTTTTTTTTCTCTCTCTCACTCGCTGTCATCCCTCAATAGCATAGCCCTGCTCTCCCAAATGCCTGCAATTACTTCCCTGACACTGCACCATTCGGAGCCTGAATACGGAACATCCGTGCTGACGGTTCTGTTGTTGTTTTTTTTTTCTCTCTCACCCGATTCTTCCCCCTCTCCACCTCCCTTACCTATGCACAAATCCTTCCCACCGGGGTGTGGCAAGAGAGTAGAAAGAGAAAATCCCCTGTAGTCATACTCACCGCATCTTTGTCCTGTGTGCTTACTTCCCCTGCAAGCCTCCTGGGACCCCCTCCAGTCTGCCGGAACACCTAAGAAGAAGAAGGAAAAGAGAGAAAAATAAAGGATTAAGTGAAGCAACTTTCTACTTTCCTGTGGGTCACGAATAGAATATACGTGGAACAGAATTGTGAACTTATCTGGGACAGGAACCCAAAACAAAGACAGTGTTGGTTTTTTTCTCGTTTTTTTTGTCTTTTTTCCTCTCTCTCTTTACGTCTCCCTTTGCTGTGAAGCGAATACCTGTATATGCTCTGACCAACCGCCATTCGACAATAAATCGTCCCAAGATTACACCAATCCGTCCTCCTCGCTTCTGTTTCCGCCCATCCCTCCCACAGGTGGTGTCAGAAGAGGGATTGGAGGAAATGGAGGCCGCTGTAACCAAGATGGTGGAGGGGCAGGAGCGGTTGGAGAGAATTATGGAAAGATTCCTGATGGCTTCTGAGGTAAATAGGGGAAATCTGCAGAGGACATTGACAGAGCAAGGCCAGACACAAGAAACAGTATTAGGAAAACTGACCGAGGCGCTAGGACAACCACGAGGCCACACCAGCTTACCCTCTGTGGTGATGCAAAAATATGTTCCGGGGGACGACCCAGATTTGTTTTTCGACAACTTTGAGAGAATGGCCAGAGCAGCTATGTGGCCGGAGGATAAATGGGGACAGTATATGGGCCCTCTCTTAGCCGGAGACCTCCAGTCAGCATATCAGGCGGCCAATCCCCTCGGCACAACCCCCTATGTTGACATAAAAAGTGCATTCTGGAAAGAATGGGTATAGATGAGGAAACCTACAGAATTAGACTAAGACAGATCAAAGAAGGGCCGCAGGAGACTCCCAGAGCCTTGTATTACTGGATACAGGGCACAGCTGAGTGATGGCTCAAACCGTTGTCCTTCTCCAAGGAAGAGATACTAGAGAACATATACTTGGAGCAATTTCTCACTTCCTTACATCCCCCTATACAACGATGGGTCTGACAACATGCGCATCTCACCTTGGAGAAGGCCGTAGAAATAGCCACAGCCTTCAACAGGGCTCAGGAACTGCAGAAAGGGAGAGAAGAAGGCTCCTGGAAACATCCTAGTGGGACACTCTCTAGACTTCCCAAACCCCACCCAACCAACCGGAAAACAGAAACTGTAACCCTGGCCCCTGGACCCTTGCCTGCGCCCTCTCGACCAACACCAACCCAGGGACCACAATGCTTCCATTGTGGAGCCTTTTGTTGGGCTGATACCGGTTCCTCAGGCAGAAGCGCCCGTTCCCCGGGAGCGAAGAGATAGCCCCTCCCTTTCCTAGAGATACAGCCTCCCCAGTGCCTAAACAGAACACACTAGAGGAACACAAATATCCCCAAAAAATGAAGGGACCAAGAAGGACCACCAGAGAAGTCCCAACACAGCCAACAGGGAGAAGGTCTAGTCCAGTAAGATGTGGGATTTCTATATCAGAAGTGACAAAGAAACAAACATAAGTGATTAAAGCAATTAATATCTGGGAAAAATACAATACACTCAAGGCTTAAACTAGCAACTTAGATTGTGCACTATTCCACACTTACTTGATTCAAGAATGGTAGGTTTCTAAGAAGATGGTCTCTTGAAAATAACCAAATGAAAAAGGCTGGTGGGTAATGGTTTTCGTTAATCCAGCGTTATAAATAATAGACAAAATCTTAGAGCATACATCTGCTCTTTATCCATTGTGCAGTTCAGGAAGAAATCTCAGACGATCCAGGGAGTGGTGTTAAACAGTGTCCGGTTTCAGAAGTATAAAGCGCTCCAGCGCTTACATTACGTGTACTCAACTAGGAAACATGAATAGGTTGTCCACGCGCTGAATAAGGGCTTTGAGAAGGCAATTAACAAGGGGTGGGAAGGTAGCGCTCTTCCACTGAAGTCTACCGCCTGAAGAAATGAAACACGCCCTTGCTCCAGGCAAAAATGAAAGGCGGGGAGTCCCCCGCAGGTGAAGGCAGCGTGAAGAGATCCAACGCATCCTTGTGTGAAAAAGGTATCAAAACTCTTTCACGTTCTAACAAAAAGGAAAGCTGCTCATCCGTAATTAAAAGGAGAGCGCTAAGTTAGAGGGTACCCATTGCAAAGAACGGGGTAACCCAATTTAGTCAAGGACCTGGGTAATGTACGATACAAAAAACACAATGGTCCTAGACCTATATTTACAATGAATTAATCAAAAAAAAATTGTTTTGTATATGTTTAGATTAACCATATCATTGAATGAGACAAACAACATAAAAATGCAACATGAAATGGATCACCATATATTTATTTCAAGCAATTTGGTGAGAGCCAGACAGTTAATATCATGAACAATTGAGGAAAGGTTGCTCCAGAAAAAGGCGTGCAGTGAGAAAGGGGTGCTCAAGTGTAAAGTGATGAGAGAAAATTCTTCAACAGAATATATGTAAAGAATTTGATATGTCAAAGCAAAAGCAAACGTTGTAATTCACCGTCCTTGGTAGACCCAAGAGTATTCGCGTAAACGTGTATATCAGTTCTCACTAGAAATCAATTCTAGAATAGCACATGAACAAGTTTAGGGTCCAGACTGAATAGACGCCCTATCTATTCAGTCTGGACCCTAAACTTGTACGCCTTTTTCTGGAGCGACCTTTCCTCAATATAGGTCTAGGACCATTGTGTTTTTTTGTATCGTAAGTTAGAGGGTACAGCGTGGTACCGCGCTAGGATAATTACAAAAGGAAAGCGGATGCCGCTCGTAGCAAGGGAAGAAACACAGTTGGGGTAGCAGCGCGACCTCGCGCTAAGTGATGCTTGAAAACAGAAAGTCCAATACTTCAAGCAGAAGCTCTGGCAACTCGCAAGCAAGAATTCAGGAACAGGAATCCTAGGTGAAGTAATCCAACCAGGGAGCAAGGAAAGGTACAAACGAGGAAAGCCAAGCACTGAGGCACAGCAGCTGAAGGCTTAAGAACCTCCCAATCACCTGACCACTCCTACAGCAGTATGGGACAGTGCGCCACCCACATCTCCCGCTGAGCTTTCTGGGAGATGTAGTTTAACTATTGTACATGAAGCCTGACTCCTAACACCTTTGGCCATATCGCTCGCTCGTGCCCATAGAGAGACGAACCCATGGAGGTGGGGTACACCCGGGGTCTCTATTGTGCTTCCGAAAAAGACGCCCTCCCTTATCATCGAAGGGTAAAAGTGAACGGAGAAACCCGGGAGGCCCTGATCGACACTGGGTGTCTACAAAGTGTCATGAGACCCAAAGCTATTCCTGCAGGGTCTCCCTCTCTGATGGGAGTCGTTAACATTCAGTGCGTCCACGGGGACAACAAACGTATCCCACGACATGTAACCATTCAACACCAGCCCTTTTCCCCCGGACCCTTACGGGTAGGGTTGATCCCAAAGCTGCCTAAGCCAATAGTTCTGGGCACCGATTACCCCCAGATAGGAGAGCTGCTCAGTGACGACTGAAAGGAAGGAGTCGAAAGGAGAAAAACAGCTCCCTTCTTTCATGCCGCCGATTCCGAATGGGTTGTAGGAAATGACAGGAAAAGCAAAAACCAGAGAAGAAAAGAAAAAAAAGAATGGGTTTAACCAGTCCTGACAAGCACCGGAAGTAACCTGTGGAGTCATGATAGGAACTTTCATGCGGCCCAACGAGAAGATCCCACACTTCAGGAAGCCTGGAAACAGGCCACAGAACAATAAGACCCCCATCAAGTAGGTCCCAGTTTTTTGTGCAGCAAGGATTGCTATATCGAAAAGGGGGGACAAACGCTCCAATCCAGTTGTTAATACCCCAGTCTTTCAGGGATAAAGTGCTGTATCTAGCTCATAGCCACCTTCTAGGGGGACACTTTGGGGCCGAGAAAACGGAGAAAGCCATCCTAGACAGGTTCTATTGGCCAAGGATATATCAGCACATTAAGAAGTATTGTAAAGAATGTCCTGTTTGCCAAAAGAACAGCCGGTATATACCCTCAAGAGTACCCTTGAGACCGCTTCCCATCATTGAGGAACCCTTTTCTAGAGTAGGCATGGACATACTCGGACCTTTACTTCCCTCCCATAGTGGGTACCGCTATGTGTTAGTCCTGGTGGACTACACTACACGATTCCCCGAAGCAGTAGCCCTCCGACACCCCAACACCACGCAGGTGGCAAAGGCTACGATCAACATCTTTTCCCGAGTCGGATTCCCAAAAGAGATCAATACCGACCAGGGAACCCCTTTTACCTCTAAGTTGATGTGGCAGGTCTGTCAACAACTTAACATTAAGCAGATACGCACGGCTGCATATCACCCCCAAACGGATGGATTGGTGAAACAATACAATGCCACCTGAAAGACCACCTTAAAAAAGCTATTAGATCTACAAACACGGAAATGGGAGGGTATTCTTCCTTTAGCACTGTTCGCCATACGGTGTAGACAGCAAAAGAGCCTGGGCTACTCCCCCTTTGAGTTACTATATGTGAGACAACCTCGTACTTTGTTAGACATGGCCAAAGAGGAGTGGGACGATGAAGAAGACGAGTCTAAACCACTTTTAGACTACATCACCAGCTTAAAAACGCATCTGAGCCACATAAGGGACATTATAAGAACCAACATGGAACAAGCCCAAATAGCTCAAAAAGCTCAGTATGACAAAAAGACAAAAGAACGGTCCTTCAATGTAGGAGACCTGGTTCTTATCATGATGCCCACTACAGAGCATAAGCTGTTAGGACAATGGCAGGTTCCTTATAAAATCATAGAGAAGGTTACCCCCGTCACCTACAAACTAGAGATGGACAAGAACAAAAGGAGTACCCTAATCTATCACATCAACCTTCTAAAAAAATGGGAAGGTCCACACCATGTTCTAATGGGAACCCCTTTGCCGCTAGTAGAACAGAGTATTGATACAGAACTTTCCGAACCCCAAAAACAAGTCTTAAGAGAACACTTACAACTAGTTCAGGGGGTCTTTTCCCTGGTACCCAGAAAGACCACGGTCACTGAGCATCAAATACGCACCCTACCAGGTAAAATAGTTCGTTTACGCCCTTATCGCATTCCCGAAGCAAGAAGGGAAGCGATAGACCAAGAAATCCAACAGATGTTAAAACTCGGGGTAATAGAACCGTCCACAAGTGAATGGAAATCCCCGGTAGTGATGGTACCCGAACCGGATGGTTCGATACGGTTTTGTATCGACTTCTGTGAGATAAACAAAACATCCCAGTTTGATGCTTATCCACTACCCAGGGTGGATGAAATGATAGAAAGACTAGGGAAAGCGCAATACATAAGCACCCTGGACCTGTGCAAAGGGTACTGGCAGGTACCCTTAAGGGAACAGGATAGAGAAAAAACTGCCTTCTCTACACCCGGAGGTCTATACTAATTTAAGGTACTTCCGTTTGGGCTGCATGGCGCTCCCGCTACTTTCCAAAGGCTCATGAACATAATACTGTCACCGTATAAGGATAATGCGTCTGCTTATTTAGATGATATCATCATCTACAGTTCTTCCTGGGAAAAGCACCTAGAACACTTCACTAGGGTTATACAAGCCCTGGGCCAGAGTGGGCTGACCATTAACCCGATCGGTAAAATATTTGGGCTACCTTCTGGGAGAAGGTTATATACAACCCCAAAAAGAAAAAGTAGAGGCCATATCCAAATACCTTTCCCCAGAACAAAAAAAGACCTTAGAGCCTTCTTGGGCTTGTTAGGATATTATAGGCATTTTATTCCCCAGTTTTCGCATATAGCAACCCCCTTGACAGACCTACCACTAAATAACGTCCGAACAGAGAAACGGCGTCAACAGCCTTCCCCGCAAGAATTACAAGCCTTTCAGACACTAAAACAATCACTTCAAAGCCGTTCTTACTAAGTCCCGACTACAGTAAACCTTTTTTATTTCAGACTGAGGCATCGGACAGGGGCCTTGGGGCCGTGTTATCCCAGTTAGACGAAACAGACCAAGAGAGACCGATCATATATATTAGCTGTAAACTCTTTCCCCGAGAAACCTGATATGCTGTCATTGAAAAAGAAGCATTGACCAATAAATGGGCTAACTGAATCTCTCCGATATTATTTAGAGGGAAGAGAGTTCTTGCTTTACACAGATCACGCCCCTCTAGTATGGCTATCCCGGAACAAAGGACAGAACCAACGTATATTGCGATGGTTCCTATCTCTCCAGCCCTTCCGCTTTACAGTCCACCATAGAAAAGGGAAGGATCAAGCCAATGTAGACTTCCTGTCCAGATATTTTCTAGATTTAATTCTTGTGGACAAGAAAGTTAGGGGAGGGGGATGTGAGGAAATGTACCAGACCCCTCTACCCCAGTCTACCTTACCTCCCGTTATGGCGCCATGATCACCTTTCTTCCCATATCCATCTGGCGGCATCCAGGAGACAGATACACTAAGAACGGATTGTGTTTCGTCCTCACAGGAAAAGTACTCCACGTCACCCCGAACAGGCCAATCAGGGAACGGGAGCAGGCGACAAAAGGACCAATCAGCTGCCGAAGAGGGGGAGGAGTCAAAAAGCAGGAAGATGGCGAGAAGCAGGAACACGGCGAGGAATTTGGAACCATAAGAAGCCGGGAAGAAACGGACCACAGAAGAAGAAGCAGGGAGAGGAGACACCACCGAGGATGGCATAGCCGAGACAGAAACCGGAGTCGAAGAAGCCACGGACAAGTAGAGCAAGGAGTGGTGGTCACTGGAGGACGCCCACGAGCCGCTGCAACTCTGGAGAGTTGCGGCTAGAGGCGGTACATAAACACTAAAAGGGTGGAGGTGGGATAAGGGGAAACAAAGCCCATTTGCGCGAACAGGCCTTTCTGTTCGTTTGGTCATTTGTTTTCTTTCTTCCTTTTGTTTTTTTTCTCTCCCTTGCTCGTTGTCATCCCTCAATAGCCTAGTCCTGCTCTCCCAAAAGCCTGCAATTACTTCCCTGACACTGCACCATTCGGAGCCTGAATACGGAACATCCATGCTGACGTTTTTGTTGTTGTTTTTTTTCTCTCTCACCGGATTCTTCCCCCTCTCCACCTCCCTTACCTATGCACATATCCTTCCCATCCGGGTGTGGCAAAAGAGTAGAAAGAGAAAATCCCCTGTAGTCATACTCATCGCATCTTTGTCCTGTGTGCTTACTTCCCCTGCAAGCCTCCTGGGACCCCCTCCAGTCTGCCGGAACACCTAAAAAGAAGAAGGAAAAGAGAGAAAAAGAAAGGATTAAGTGAAGCACATTTCTACTTTCCTTTGGGTCACAAACAGAATATATATGGAACAGAATTGTGAACTTATCTGGGACAGGAACCCAAAACAAAGACAGTATCAGTTTTGTTTTGTTTTTTTTGTTTTATCCTCTCTCTCTTTACGTCTCCCTTTTCTGTGAAGCGAATACCTGTATATGCTCTGACCAATAAATCGTCCCAAGATTACACCAATCCGGCCTCCTCACTTCTGTTTCCGCCCATCCCTCCCACAGTAAGAAAATTGATTTCCCACGCATCAAAGGACAGCCAGCTCCGCTACTTTCGTATGCGGACGACACTGTACTCATGGCCTTGACGGCTAACAGCGTCCAAACTGCCCTTGACTCCTTTACAAACTTCATGGCAGCACTAGACTTGAGGGTTAATTTCTCAAAGTCTGACATAATGGTTTGCAGCCCAAAAAAGACTAAAACTAGAAGTTTTAACGTAAGGGGCAAGCCCATTGAAAGGGAGGAACAGTTTACATATCTGGGTAACACATTTAGTAAGGATATGAAATGGGATTCGCTGATCACGGCTAGAGCACAGCAAACAAGCAGAGTAATAGAGAAGCTTTTTAGGTTTGCTTGTAAGTTAGGCCACAAGCCAGTGCCTGAGCTTGTTACCTTATACAAGGCAAAATGCATGTGGGTTGCATTGTATGGGGCGGGAGTGTGGGGTTACCAAAGAAGCCGCCCATTGCAAGTGGTGGAGAACAAGTTTATAAAACGCCTGTTGATGATTCCTAGCAGTACTGCCACCTCATTTTCTCATCGAGAAGTGGGGATGGAATACATAGAAGATCACATCGGCGCTGCCCCCTTGCTTCTGTGGGCCAAAATTTTGGCCTCAGAAGAGTTACAGTTTTCAAGGGAGATCATCAAAAACTGTATTAACTTGGACAAGTCTATGAGGATCCCTTGGCTTCGGTTTGTGAGGTATAGGTTATTCCAGATCGGGCTGGGTGAGTACTTAGTTGTCCCATCAAGCATCCCCACTAATGCGAAGGGCAAAATTAAAGAGGAGTATGGTGTCTGGGCAAAAGTGCGCCATTTACAATTGGAGGCACCTGGCCCCAGTTGCCCTTTCATGCATAAACTGCTGTATTACCTTTCCTTTACTACGAACAGCCAGTTGCGTTTTCTTTTAACAAGATTCCGTCTTAGCACGTTGCACTTTCTAGTAGGGTTCCCTAAACAATCCGGGTGGACAGACAACCTTATACATTTGCCCATGCGACAATAGTACTACCCAGAGCACTTTGCACTTTATTCTTTTTTATGCACTTTACAAAGATCCAAGGAGCAGATTTTTGGTGCCTTGTTAAAGAACATTCACCCATGTACATATTTAGAGGGCTTCAAACATTTGCAATCATAGACTAATCCTGTTATTTGCACTGTGGTATTAAATTTTGTCAAATCAGCAATGGGCATTAGGAAATGATATGAAGTACAGTAATTAAAGGGGAATGAGGAAATGAATCATGTTAAATAGGAACTAAACTCGACGGTCATTACTTCATCCCTGTACAATCATGTTTTTAGCTTGCATATGAACTTTTATCTCTTTTATAATATTTTTAACAGACAAAAGAATGTATTTAAAACTTGAATTGAGTATTTTAAACTTGGACTGTCTTTTTGGTTGAAACTTTTATGGCTGTGTGCCGCATAAAGTTAATTTGAGTGCGTACTATGGCAGGTTTGTACAAGGCTATGTATTATTGATACAGCCTCTCAGGAACTTGAAAAAGAATGCTATGTTCATATGGTCAGAAGATACCCAAAATGCTTTTACTTCTATTAAAGACTTAGTAACCAATGCTCCCGCTATCAAACCCTTCACCTACTGTGTGGAAAGCATAATCACAGTGGATGCCAGTGCCAAAAGATTAGGTGCAGTATTGAGCCAAATAGTGAATGGTAGAGAATGTACTATAGCCTTTGCATCTAGAACACTAAATTCAGCTGAACTGAACTATAGTACCATTGAAAGAGAGGCTTTAGCGTGTTCTTGGTGAGTTGAAAAATTTTAAATGTATATTTGGGGCACAAAATTTCTCTTGTACACGGATCACAAACCCCTGATCTATATGCTAGGGGATAGTTGCTCTAACAAGGCCTCCTCTAGACTAATAAGGTTACTAGCTAGATTGCAAAAAATTAACTTCAACATCAAATACTTACAAATGTATGGGCTGATTGTCTTTAACGCCTTCCTTTACAATATGAGGATGTCTTGATCAAAGATAAAGGAGATTTTGAATGTGTATTTTCCATTGAGGATGTTGTCCAAACTTCAAGGATTACTCAAGATGAGTGGTTGTAAAATAGTGATAAAGATGAATGTTTGAAGAATGTAAAGACATTTTTAGTCAAGGGTTGGCAATCTGATAGGAATTTGTCATTGGAAGAAAGAACGTTTGCTCAAGTGGCTCCAGAATTGTCCTTTTCTAATGACATTTTACTTCGGCAAGACAAATGTGTTCCTCCGAGGGACCTTAGGAGCATTATAATTTCCTTGGCACATGAGGGGCATTTAGAGATCACCTCCACAATCAACAAAATTAAACAAACATACTGGTGGCCGGGAATTGATACCCAAGTTAGACTTCATGTTGAACAATGTGCTCAATGCCTTTGTTCTAATAAACACTGAATGACTTCCACTGCGTCCCTATGTCCTGTACAGTGGCCTAATGATGCTTGGAAGAAAATTGGCTTAGATTTCGCTGGTCCATTTTCTGTATTTGGGAAAGATAAAAAGTTTCTCATAGTTGCCATACACTATTTCTCCAAATGTGTGTACTTTGCATTGGTTAACAATGCTGATTCTAGTTCAGTTATTCTGTTTTTACAGCGTTTTATTTTGCATCGAAGGTACAACCAAAGAAGTAGCTACTGATAACGGGTCACGTTTTGTGTCACAGGAGGTATAATTGTTCCTAAAAAATGTTAATGTCAAGCACATTCTCGTGCCGTTATACAGCCCAGCTTCGAATGGACTTGTTGAGCGTGCAAATCGCATGCTGAAGGAAGGGGTACAAACTGCTGTGGCTAATGGTTTAGATGTTGCTGGTTTCCTATACCAAACAATCTGGAACTATAACACCGCACCTCACAGCACCACTGGTGTTTCGCCATATATTCTTCTTAGAGGTAGGAAACCCATTTCCAAATTAAGTCCAGCTTGGTTACTTGACAAAGTCACACAACCCTCTGTTGATTTAAGTAAAGTTAGAGATATGGTCAAAAAGAAACAGGAGATTTATAAGCGTGATTATGACAAACGTATGCATGTAAAAAAAAAAGAGTTAATCCCTGGAGATTGGGTTCTCATTAAAAAACCCATTAAAGCCGCCAAGGGACAATCTAAATGTTCTTCTCCTATTAAAGTCTTAAAGGTATTGCGCACGGCTGTCCTACTGCAAGACAGAGGATGGTGGAATGAAAATGCCCTTGTAAAACTTACAGAAGAACAAGCAGACATAATTTATAAAAAGGAGAGAAATAATACATGGAAAAATGAATGCCGTTCTGCAAATGAAGACTGGTAAGGTGTGGGTGATTTGACATGGTTCATTTCAACAAATTTTGATTCTGTACCAAGGTCCACCGTCTCTGATTCTGTATCAAGGGCCATTGTCTCAGGCCAAGGTGATTGCATACCTGTCCCTTCTAGCTCGGGCCTTTATTCTGGCAGAGGCAATGCTTCTAGAGGGGAACGAGATGGGACATATAGGAGCAGTAGTAGAATTAGGACAGCTCCTGTCCGCATAAGAGATTACGTTGTTTAATTCAATAATTAAATGGGTAATTGTTTCTACACTGTATTGTAGTGAATTTAAATGTATTGAAAATGTCATGTTTCTTTAAAGTATGAAAAGGGGGATGTGTAGTGTGTAAGAAATATATGGCATAAGTTGTATTGTAACTTTAAGGAATACAATGTATGTAATTTACCCCACGTCATGATTGGAGTTCTGGAATGTGGAGTTCCCAAGAGATTGCTTGCCTAGCTCCTGTTCTAGCCCGTCGTGGGTCCTGTAACTGCGAATAAACTTCTCTACTTAATTTGGAAATCCTCTATCTGGTCTTCGCTTCCTGTCTCAAGCCCACTACAGGCAGTCACACAAAAATCAAAAACACAATAGTGGTAGGATCGTACAGGCATAGATTACATATTTACAACATTGTAAGAACTTCCTTGAGGGGCATTAAAAGAGATGTATTGATTCTGGAAGTGTCTATGGAAGAGAAGAGATTTGCGGTCAGTTTTGAAAGTCTGGGTAGAGGTGGTGGTACAGAGTAGTAGAGGAAGCTAGTGCCAAATTCTGACCGCATTGCCTGAGAAGGATTGAGCCATCGATCTTTCCCTTTTGAAGGTGGGGGGCTCGAGCAGTAATTTTTCTGCATTAAGTGAAGGTTTAGAGCCTCCAGAGATTTTAAGTTTATTTGCCAGGCATCGAGGGAAGGAAGTGTGCGAGGCTTTGTAGGTGATACAGGCATGCTTGTAGATTGATCTTGTTTCGATGGGAAGCCATCGAAGAGAAAAAGTATGGGTGTGATGTGGTCACTTCTTTTAGCCCCAATGACAAAACTAGCTGCTGAATGGAGTACAGATTTGAGAGGGGAAATGTGAGATTTGGGAAGGCCAGCAAGCAGAGAATTGCAATAGTCCAATCAAGAGAGAACCAGAGATTGGACCAAGGTTTTTAGGTCTTGCTCCGGAAGGAAACGTCGAATCCCCCAGATAAGGCGCAGTTGGTAATGTGCATTTTTTGCAATACAATTGATGTGACAGTGTAGATTGAGCCTTTTGTCTAGAATGACACCAAGGGATTTAGCGCTGTCGCCAACGATAGGTTTGTTGTTCAGTAAGTTCTTTTTTTTTTATCCAAGATTGAACAGGAGGAGGAGAGAGTGAGGTAGAGAGGAGGAGGAATTCCGTTTTGGAAGGATTCAGAATGAGATGATGAGCTAACATCCATTTTTTAATAGAGTTGAGAGTAGAGTTGAGGATTGAGATGTCGTGTGAGGAAGACACCTTAAGGTAGATTTGGGTTTCATCAGCATAGAGGTGATAAAGTATTCCAGATTTCCTTAAGAGATTACCCAATGGTTCCAAATAAAGATTGAACAGAGTGGGTGCGAGTATAGATCCTTGAGGGATGGCTTGACCTACCGCCATTGAAAACAAAATGCTGTTCGCTTTTTTATTCACTTGAGATCTGTCCGAGAGGAATGAAGCAAACCATTTAAGCACTGTGCCTTCCAAGCCCATTCTCTGTTTTAAAGTGTTTAGGAGAGTGTTGTGATTAACAGTGTCAAAGGCTGCAGAAAGGTCTAGAAGAATTAGAAGACAAGACTCCCCTCAGTCAAGTACACGCAGGGCATCGTCGATCACTTGCAGCAGGGTTGTTTCAGTGCTGCAGTCTTGCATGAAACCAGATTGGAATTTGTCGAGAAGATCATTAATATGTCGGGAAAGTTGTTTTGCTACATATCTTTCTCTGGTTTTCGCAAGAAAAGGCGGTTGGTGATGGGGCGGAAGTTGTTGAGGTTGTTCGCATCAGCGGAGTGTTTTTTTTAGAAGTGGGGTAACCTGTTGCGTTTTAAGGGGAACAGGAAGGGAGCCTTGGCTGAGGAAGAGGTTTACCAGACTGGTCCAATAGGAAAGAGTGTGGGTGTAGAAGTCAAGGGCGATGTCACTTGGGATGGGGTCGAAAGAATGGTTAGAGGGTTTCGTTTCAAGAATGTATTTGAGGAAGGCATCTTCAGAGATGACGTCAAAGTGCTGCCTAGTGACTAAGGATTTGTGCTCCTCTTGGGGGGTAGGTTGAATGACCTGATCCACCAGTGATTTCACTTTTTCATCAAAGAATATAGAAAATGCTGCTGCTTTCTCTGGAGGATCATCTGGCTTGAAGGTTGAGGGAGAGACATTTGTATTTTTAATGAGGTCAAATAGTTTTTTGGGTCTGTTTTTAGCTGAGTCGAGGAGGGTTCTGAAGTGTGACACTTTTTCATGGAAGATTTGTTTGTGGTATTTTGAACTTGCTGAGCGCAGAATAGAGAGATAAGTGGTGTATGGTGAATGTCTTTGATGTTTCTCCAGGAGTCTCAGGTTCTTCCTTTCTGCATAAAGGGATTTATTGAACCATGGAGCAGAAGGAATTGACCTTTTCTTTTTGCTTTGAAGTGGAGCAACATTATCAATTTTCACTGCAAGGCTGGAGAGGCATTGGTAGGTACGATCGTTGACATCCGAATTAGGGTCTAATGTTGGAAGTGATAGCATGGCAGAATCGCAAAGAACAACAGTATTAGCTGCAAGAGCACTCCCAGTCGACCTATGTCTAGTTCCCAAACACAGTGGGACGGGAGACATCGGAAACGCGGATGGAAAGCAAGAAATCGTTGTAAAGATACCAACCGCAGATTTGCTTAAGAGCAGATACTGAGAATCAGCACACACACAGCTAATATTCCAACGAGGCAAAGTAAATCCAAACTTCTGGAACCAGTGACTTGTCTTGAGACTAGGCTGCACACATTATAATAGCAAACCTAAAGAAATAAAAGCTATGGCGATAGCTAACCAGAAAGTCATTGAAGGTGAAACAAAAACTCGCTCTCCCATGGAAATGGTTTCAACCACACATTAGATTGTACTTGGGACTGTGAATACAGCCATACTTTCTATGGATTACCCATTACCCTCCGGTTAAACTGTATATATAAGGAGAGGTCCTGAAGAAGATGGAAGCAAATTGTCACATCCACCGAAACATGCGTCAACTTTTTGGATCCCCAGCTGGCAACATGATCACAAGTGTATGCCATTTAAGTGGGGTGAAGGATGTGTGTGAAGTGTGTATGTATGAGCAGGGTATGTCAGGTTGTGATGGTATGTGAGGTAGTTGTGGTGCAAGGTGGATCACAATACAGGGTTTCTTGTGAAAACTATGTATAGAAGGTATACAAATTTGAAATGTTGAAATGCTGAAATGATGAATTGTATATAAAAACAGCATATAAAATATCAAAAAATCAGGAAAAAAATAAATGTTTCTTGTATTTGAATGTTTAAACTTTTGATAAAAATGAATTTAATAAGTTAGAATGGTTTTGAATAAAACATTGTTGTAATTACTATGTTGATACAGCAAAGGACAACCCAGTGAGCTTTTCTTAAGCCGCAATTGAACTAAACATAGGTTGAGTGAAAGTGTTCTTGCAGCTCATACCGTTGTGTTTTTTTCCCCTTTCTCCCAGACCTACAAATTAATCTCAGGGGGTACCTTTGAATATTATAAGAATCGCAAGGAATGTCAAGGTCAATATTTTTGGTGTTACGGAACCAGGTAGTAGTACTTTTTGGTTGGCCAAGAGTTACAGAGTGAGATGGGTGAAGAGAGAAGGGAATGAGGAAGTGGTCAGACCAGTCTATTGGAATAGGGACAGCAATAGTTAGCATATCTGCTTTGGATATAACAAGGTCAAGAATTGAGCCCTTCGAGTGTGTTGGTTCCGTGCAGTGTTGGATAAGATCATTAACTGAGAGAAAAGTGGCAAGCCTATTGGCAGCTCAATCTTCGAAGGAGCCCCAGTGGAGATCAAAGTCTCCCAGAAAAATCTGTCCCTTTGAGAGTATTGGTCGCTAGCGAAGTCGGTGAGTTCCTCCAAGAAAGAGGAGCAGTCACCGGGCGGGTGATAAATGGCATGAAATCTGAAATGGGAGCAGTGTTGCACTTGAAGCTCCAGAGAAAGGCATTTGAATGTGTGGAAGTTGCTGTTAGGTAAAACCTTAAATTGAAGGGAGTTTCTGAAACTGATTGCAATACCTCCCCCAGCTTAATCTGTTCTATCGTTTCTAAAGACGGAGTAGTCAGCGGGTAGTAGAAGATCAAAAATAGTATGAGAAGTATCGTTAAACCAGGTGTCAGTGAGGAAAAGAATGTCAAGATTGTGAGAAGTGATGGTGTCTGAAATTTTGAGCTTGTGTTGAACTGCAGATCTTCAGTTGTGTAGCAAGCAGCGCAACTCTGACAGGACTGTTTTGGTGAAGGGGGCGATTGGGCTTATAGGGGTGATAGGGATAATGTTACTGTATGAGGGTGCCAGGGTAGAATAAGGCTGATGTTTAGTTCTGGCAGAGGAGACGGTAGGGATAGTGCACTGAGTAAACGTAATTGGAGAGGCGAGGGGACGGGGGATGACGTTGGAAGTCTTGTAACTAGCCAGTAAATTAGCGATGTCTGCAGATGACAGATTATGTGTGGCTTTTTTGGGGCGTGGGAGCAAGGTATTCCCCCGGAGTTTGGGGAAGTGGGTGTTTGCCAGGGGAATTGGGTTGTTGGGGATGGTGGAAATTTTAGTACTAGGAGTGAGATGTAGGCTTCAAGCTGGGAGATAGAGGAGATGAGGAATCCTAGTTTGTTTTCTAAAGAGAGTAGGGCTGAGCACGGAATGTTGGGAGAATCGATGGGTTCTGGAGGAGTGCAATTGGCGAGGGTGGGCGGTGATAAGTGGGGGTGAAGAAGGAGTAATGGGATGCAGAAGTGAAAGGTGGAGGTAGATGGTGGTTGAAAGAAGTTGTCGGTGCAACTGAGGTGGGAAGAGAGTTATCTTTGCAGCTGTTGAACAGAGGCGAAGGATTGAGTTCAAATTTAGGAGGAGACGGGTGTGGAAAATGGTGGGAGGGCAGAATGCGGGGAGGGAAATGAGGTGAGTCATGGAATGGCAGGAGGTTAGGTGAAAAGAAAGGAGAAGGGGCTGGAGAGGTCCCGTGGGCTAGGAGAGGTGAATGTAAGAGGCCTGGCACCAAATAGAGCGGGGATTGACCTAGAGGGTAGTTGAAGGGAGAGTATGTTTCTGCTAGGCCCAGGGAGAGAAAAAGAAAGGATTGCCAGGGGGGTTACAGGGTTGAGCAGCAATAATGGAGAGAAGGGAGGACGAGGAAAGAAGAAAGGGGTTTGTGCAGAATTCAAGATACAAGGAGAGGGGGAGAACGGGAAGGGTAGAGGAAAAGGGAGAGAAAAAGGGGGAAAGTACGCAGAGTTAACTGGGAAATCAGGCTGCTGGAAAGATGGATTTAAAAAGGGGGTGGTGGGCAGGGTTAGGGGGGAGGAGTTACTATGGAATTCCAGGATGGTGCAGAGGTGAAAAGGAGAGTGTTAGCCATAGGTAGGGCTGATGTGTTGAGGGTAACGTCCCATTTGGAAAGGGGATGATTGGGAGAAGAGGGAGCAGGGGAGAGGGGGGCAAAGGGTCGGATAGGGGGGAAGCCTCCCGGTAGAGTGGCCTATTGGAGTTAAGGAGGGCCAGGGGAGGAGATAGGGAATGAAGGGAGGAGTTAGATGAAGAATCAAGGTAGATCATGGTCACAGGGGTGGGTAGAAGGGAAGGGAAGAGGTGGTCAAAAAGAGAGAGACAAGTGTCTTTAGCTTGAATCAAGACAGTACCAATTTTATAGAGTGAGATAGTGAGTGAGCCATTAAAACAAGACGAGGGGGAGATTTTTAGCTGTTGCCCATGTGGGATAGAGGAGGAGGAGGTGACGTTGAAGGAGTTATAGAAGCTGGTGGGCCAGGAAGAGATGTTGTGAGTGAAGAAAATGAAGTCCGTTTTGAGCCTCCCATAACAACCACTATGGAATTTGTCAACAAAGAGGTAATAAGAAATTGTTCAAGGGTGTTATGTTTGAACCGTTTAGCTGAAGCTTTGGACAAATTAGGGGGATAAATGATCTTAAACAGTTAACTCCAGTCTTAGCTCCATTGGTTGCCATAGTTGTAGAATGAGAAGGGAGGGGGTGGTCGGGGAAAGAGGAAGGTGCCACTAGGGTAGTGAATAGAAGTCCTCGATCATAATCCGGGGATTGAGTGAGTTTTACGATTATTGTGAGGTCAAGAGGCGTCGGGGTTAGCAGGCAAAAGTAACTGGTCCATCCAAGCAATTACTGCAGCATCAGGATGTGATATTTGGCCCTGTCAGGAATCCCCTCCCGCACATGGATTCCCTCCCACGATGCCACTGCCGTGAACCTGGTGCGCTTGGAGGAGAGCGGACTACAACTCCCAGAATGCCCTCCGGCAACAGTGCCTTATGCAACTCAAGAGTTCTGGTTACATAACACCAAGGGTAACGCCTAGTTTTCGTGTTATGTAACTCAAGAGTCATGGTTATACAACGCCGAGAGTACTACTTAAGGAGAAGATCACTGGGACTCGGCGTCGGATATTCTGATCTTTACCGGAGTACCTGGTTGAGGTACACGGACCCGTTGGAGAGTTGAGCGGCGGAAGGAACATTCTAAGGAGCGGAGGAGAGGTGCTGCGTGTGCTTCCTGCCCGTGTCCTGTCCCGTTCTGAGAGCCGTATTCAACGTCATTGGGCACAGGTACCGTTGGTAGAGCCGAAGCTCCCAACGGCCTGACAATTGGAGAAAACGAGGTGGGTGCGAGCCGAAGCTCCCCACCCTCGTTACTTGGGTAAACACACGCCTAGAGCTAAGACGCTATCCAGGAGGTGTTTCCGCGTCTTAGCCATCGACACTCGTAGGAGAACTGGGATAGGTAGAGCGGCTGCTCCCATCCATTCTCTGCACCACCTTGGGTATCATCACTTAAACCCGGATACAAGGGACGCACACTAGGAAGTGTTCCCAGCGTCTTTGTGTTGTGGCAGTACTCTGGGGGATACTGGTAGAGCGGCTGTTCCCAGGTGGTAGAGAGCCCGGCCGGGTGACTCCCACGTGCCCCCCCCCCCCCCGAAGATTCCACAACCTTGGAACTACCCTTCACAGCGGTCGAGTGGCATTGTCGGCCACTGCTTAGCACTGTGCCCTCCGTTGGAGCATACCGGGTCCGGTGTGCATGCGGAGGACGGTTAGAAGAGCTGTGAATGGGTATCGTACTTTAACTGGTGATTCCAGTACCGGTATTCTTTGTTGTCTGTAGTTGTTTATCTGTTTATTAAATCATCCTTAAACTCCATTTCTCTGGTCCGTCGTCTGTTGGTCCCAACCCTGAGAAAGCCAGGACGTTACAGGCCCTCAGTACCGCGATCGTGGGACATTTTCACAGAAGGTGTTGATTCATGACGACATTTTGGGTTCACCTCAGTAATCAGTGACCAAAGTGGGGAAGGAGACAAAAACTGTCCCACTCTTGTAGAGGCAACAGGATGGGCCGAATGACTGTGCATAGGATGCACTTTAGGAACACTGTTGCGGAGTTATCAGGGTAGAGTAGTTAGATTTGTCCCGTATATAAGTGGCAAAGAGATGTTTTAGGTGGATAGATGTTCTGAGGACACCTGTCGGTATCACAGCTGCAAAGGTCAATCTTTGGCAGCCATTTGGTCCTGGCAAAATAACCTTAGATTGAGGGACCTCGGGCCCCCTGCTCCCTGCTCACAGATCGCCTGCGCCCCCGTCCCCGGCAGCCTTCCGTCCCATCCAGCCAATGCCGATTAGTCAATAAGTCAAATAATCAATGGGCACCGGCGGGGTAAGCGGAGTCCACACTAAGCATCCAATATCAGCACGCACGTCTGAAGCTCCACATGTTCACTTCACTCCACAGCAACTTACTGTGAACTGTCTAGCAAAATAGCACTGAAAAACATCAAATAAGTCAGGAAAAATACACAACGCATCGGTTAAATAAGGATAAAAATAAAAAGCTAATACGATGAGCAATAGTAAATAAAATATAGTAAATAAGCAAGAAAAAGTTGCAAGTTTGCCAGGGGAATCCAGGAAAGCTACTCAAAGATGGCTGCCCCGTGTGTGTGTTTAAGCTGTTGGGAGTCCTCTCTCTATTCCCATTAATTTAGGCGTCAGACATTTTGTAAGACAGGATAAGCTGCCCAAAGGCTGGGCAGAAGGAGAGCCCAAAAACAAAAATGGCTCTAAAATTTCTCACCCTCGATATTCTGTGTGGGAGAAGGACAAATCTCCCTCCTCAGCTGTCCTCACCCAAATGGCCTCAATCTCAGGGTGCTGGGCAGCCCGTGCCTCGAGTCTCTCCCTCGAAGTCTGGCCACTGCCTTCGATGCTGCCATCACTGCAGAATTTCTGGCCTCGAATCAACACTGCAATCCTAATCTGGACGGGGCATCCCAGGGATCTGCACAGAAACTGTTATCCCTGGCTCGGGAGCTCTGAGTGGAGCTCATGTCTGTCAGTCATCCCGCCTTCTCCTCCTCCTCCGATCGACTCGCCCTAGGCTCCTGGGAGCCACCGCTCTGATCCCCAATGCCGCGCGTTCTGTACCGGACTGGTCAGGCTCCCTGGTGAGCAGCACGTTGGCTAGGCGCAACCGTTCTCGGCACCAGCTGAGATGCTGGGCAGGTGACCTCTCTCAAGCTTCACGGAGTCGTTCCGGTCTCTAGAACCCCGCAGTCCACACCCGTTGCTCATCGGGCTTCCCTGCAGCTGCGTGAACGTCTGGGCAGCTCAGTCACCTCCCCCGCCGAGACACCGGAGAACAGTCGGAAGAAGCTCAGACGAGTTGAGCGAGGTCACAGAGCTCGGTCGGCGGTGGAGGAGTCAGCCGTTGCTCTGGGGAGCAATTGAAAGCTCCGATGATGTGAGCAGGGTCCTTGGAATTGGATGCCATCGGATGGTATCGGTCGGGCCAGGCCAAAGAGGGATTTCCAGCAAAGTTGATCCCAAAGCCCGGATCTCCAGTTCAGAGCTCCGTGTTGGTGGCCATCTTGCCGTTCAAGGCTTCTGGTTTTTCTTCCTGAAATGTCCCTGTCGCGTTTTTGTAGACAACTTCATTCTGACCGGTAATTTCATCTAATGTAGTGTATTGTAATGAAGGAGTACACGCAGTCTGTAGTCTCTTTCAAGTGTTTAATCACAACACCCACCAAATATGCAGCGATGACAAACAGCTTCAGATCCAACTGTCCCTTCAGTCCCTTCTCCCTCTGGCCCATGTGATCACATTCCAACACGGAACCCAGGGCTTAAAGGAGAAGTTACAACATAGTGGTACCCAAATTTTCTGGGACCCTGACCCACTTTTTTTAACAAACTTATGCAACCAACCCACCTTTAATGGACACGAGGGGGGGTGATTTTTTTATGTAAATAAATACATGGCGTGGTAGCGCTTTGTCTTTTAAAGAGAGCACATTTTCCATTGAAATGACCATTCACTTTGCACAGACACACAGTTTTAGTGATAAAACTATATAGCATGCAATGTGCGGAAGTGGGTTTCTGTGAATATTCATTTGTGCATCGCCAATTAAAGTGGCTTATTTGCTTTGATCCTATTGAAATCCCTGGTTCCAGTACACTTCACAGTTACAAAAAAATGTTCATCTTCATTTTTGGTTTTCTAACTGCTGATTATATACTGTTCATTAATTTTTTTGTGTGTTGTAAAAAAAACGACATCCTAAGATTGCATCATAATTGACTTTAAAAATTCCTCTCACTTTGCAGTCAGAGAAAGAAAAGTTAACGTAAATCTTGTGAAATTAATAGGTAGCAACTTGTCAGATGACATAATCTGACTTTTGACCTGTGTCACTGAAGTACGTGAATGTGACAAGGTAAACACAGAATTTTAAGGCATCTTTATTTATTGCTCAGATTTTCCAGACTCACCGAAAATCGGCATGCAACCTACCAGTGAGTCACGACCCAAAGTTTGGTAACCACTGTTCAAATGTCATTCTATCGACAAAGCAGTGGTCACGATGTTGTTAGTTTGTAATGCTGGCCATCTGCATGATGCCCATTCGCATGTATTACTACTCTCTGTGCCTCCTGGGTGGACTCCGTGGTTGACTCCTCAGAACATGTACCTTGGTGGTTTATAAAATGCCCACTTCCATGTGTTGCCCCTTGGCCGTTCCTGGATAAACTCCATGTAAGGAGATACTGTGTCTGGTAGTATAATGCCTATTCACATGTGGTGCTCCACTGCCTGACTTTGAAAGAACCCATGAGTAGGTACTATAGTTGGATGTGTTAAGCCCATACACATGGGTTTCTCCACTGCTACTCCTTGGTAGATCCCTAGAGTACATCCCATGGCTGATTGTATAATAGCCTTTCCAAAGGCTCCTCCTTCACACTCTTAAGTGTAGTAAATATAACTAACACAGTAAGGGCTAGAAGTATGAAGAGATAGTGACTCGCAAATCATTCACAAAGTGATTTATGACTGAAAAGGTTTTATGCAATGTACGAAAGCCATCCGCAAATAATATTTTACGATGCAACTGTTTGGAGATTTGGTATTTTTTGCAACCAAAATAAGAAATCGCAATTACAGAATCCTTAATTGCGTTTCACAAATGGTATGTTTGAGTCTGTCGTAATTACCGACTAGTCGCAAAAAGGCCCTTTTGCACATGCAATTTAACACCAATTCAAACCAGGTGTATTACCGAGTGAAACCATTAAAGCTGGACCAGAATGCATCAGGGGTTTCCACAATGGCTGCCCTGTATGTGATTGCAAGGAGGATGTGAATACTTGCTGCTCAGCAGAGGAGGAGGCCGAGACGAGAGGATTTTCAGAGTCAGGCAGACCATTTGTCAACAAACAACAGAGGATAGAATATTGACAAATACAGGCTAAGTAGCAATGTCATACGGGAGGTTATTTACATTTTAATGCCACTTTTAGAAAGCAGTACTCTGCATAGCAATTCTATCCCCACTCATGTTCAGGTGTTGTGCCCATTACAGCTACTGGCCTTTGGCAGTTACCATGGTGTGATAACAACAGCAGGAGGGGTGTCTCAAAGTGAGATTTCACATTTTTTCCGTGCATTACTGGGTGCTATGCTTGGCCACATCCAGCACCACATATATCTACCCAATAGTACCAAATTACAAATGTACAGGACTTCCAAATTTCCCTATGCCGTAGGTGCATGGATAGGGCATTGGGGTCTATATTTCTTCCATCCCATCTTAAATATGTTTTTCGGAAATACACATTCACTCAAATATCCAAGTGGTATGTAAAGCCCACCGTATAATACCTGACATTGTGTCACAATATCCAGGAAGCACCCATGAGCCCTTCATGTTTAGGCACAGACGGCTGGAAAGAGGGGAGTTTGATGATGGATATTTATTAGGTACTGAAACAAAATTTAAATACAGATATGTTTTTGGTATTTCCTCACTAAATTTATGTAGACTCACACTAATGTATGTGTTTCAGGTCATAGTGTGTATGCCCTAAGTCCCTGGATTCTGACACCATACCGTTCCCCCACCCCCCAAAATGAACGGCGATATAACAGTGCACATCGTTGCAGCAGGACTGTGATTGAGTGGACATTTTGCCTACTGAAAGCGCGTTTCCAGTGGCTATATTAGAGTGGGGGGCCCTTACAATATGTAACTGAAATTGCATGTGAGATAATAGCAACATCTGACATCCTGCACAATTTTGCCACCAGGAGACCCACAAATTCGCTGTTTCAGAATTGAATTCAGAGGTTGAAGATACGGGGCCACCAGTTCAGCAGCCTACAGATGAGAGTCGTGCAGTGGAAAGGAGAAGGCGAAGGGACCACATTGCCATTCATTACTTCTCAAACAAAGTCATACCTGAATCTACAAGTTTTAAATAAGTGTACAACACGTGTTTGATGTTCTAAAGTAAAGATACCTTTATTGTTAGGTGTTTTGCTGCAGGATTAGTCTAGGTGGCTGTATGACATCATCATCCTCCACTGATGGTGGCTGTGGGGAGAAACATGCGCTGCTAGACTGACCATGAGATGTAGTATGCACTATATAGGGTGCTTTTACTAAAGAGATATCCCATACCAATATGTCTGTTTTAGGTTAAATTATACATGCATGTAGAAGACAGTTTTAAGGTAAGAAATGTTTCTGGTGCCAAGGTGTCAATATTGGCAAAACCAACTACCACCTCTGGCTCCAAGGTTGCCTCCACCATTACTTCCACTGTAGTGGGTGGGGATACAGTAGAGGGGCCACCTCCTGTTGCTTGGGACTCACTCAGGCACGTTGTGACCTTTTCTTTCATGCAGGACTGGAGGTCATATCACCTCTTCCATATCTCTTTGATGGCTCACTGTGCCACACCTACCGCATTTATTTTCTGCTTCACCCCCTGCCTGGTTTTGCCCTTTTGTGCCTCCGGCACAGTCATGTATGACCATCCTAACAGGAGGTCATGATTATTGCAGCACTCCTCCAAAAGTATTTCCAGTTCTTTTTTGGAAAACTTCAGTTTTCGTTTTCTTCCCAGTGCCTCTTTTTCTGGGTCTTTGCTGGCCATTCCTGTTGTTGAGAGTTGTTTCTTGGAGGTCCCGGTATCAATTTCCAGCAACAGCAGTTCTCCACCTCCACTGTGGCTGCTTTCCAGGCTTGAGATGGCCACCACTTCCCAATTTTAAAAAGCTCTATGATGCAGCCAAGACTAATTTGCTTTTTAAAAAAAAGTACATTAGTGCAGGATGCACCATAGTCCATTTTGTATTATTATTTTTTGCTATGCTGTACAGCAGTCACGTTGCTGTACAGCATGGCAAAAAAACATTACTAAAGTCGGCAATGGCCATGCTTTACAGCATGAACAAAAGGCAATGGCAAAGTCAGTAGTCTCAAAGGCAAGAACTATTGGCTTTGCCAATGCTTTTTAGGTCTCAGCACAACCCCACATAAAGAAAACAATCGCACCCTTGTCTTAGTGAAAATATATTTAGAAGCACATAACATCTGTTGTCACAATAATAGCAAAACAACACCTGTTTTCATAATAAACAAACAATTTTAAAGGAGAAAAGGGCTCCTTTGAAGTGCGTGTGTCATAATAAAACATAGCTATAAATGTGAAGAGGTTCAACAAGGACAATAAGGAATAAGAAAAAATTAAAATAGTTCTTAAATCACAATGTGACAGCAATCAAGCTGAAGCAATCAATACTTGGTCTATGCTCCGTCCGAAAGAAGAGGAAGTGAAGCTAGCATGCACTGGGCAATTAGAAGGCATCAAATAAGATTGACAATAAAGCCAACAAGTTTTAAGCAATGGCAGGACTACTAGCCCCTTGTATATGATATCGCTCACAAGAGCAGCACAGGTGCTGTCGCAGTGAGAGCTAAACAGGATAAGGGCACAAAAAGTCTAGCCCTTATGCATGGCATTAAAACAATGCTCATATTGGTTACATGATAGACACACACTCTTCCAACCATAGTGCTCCAGAGTAGCATGCTACACATCTGCATCTGCAATGCTGTGCCTCATCAGGAAAAAGGAGCACTATAACCATGCAAGTACAATACTATGCAATACCTGTACAAATATACATTGGGAAATTAGGCTAGATTAGTGCACTTGCATTTATTTTATTTTATTTCTCCACTGGAAAATATTTAACATATTTTTACCTGTGAAGAAATCCCGTTCCTAAATTGCCAAACAATACACAGCATATTTCCTCCACATTTCCACCTTAGAAAGGGGTTAACTCCAGCCCTAGACAGGTGCAAAATATCTGAGCATTTGGCAATGAGAATGAGTTTAAAAAATGTTTGTGAATACCTATAAACTTTCAGATTTGAGAGTGCTCCTAAACTTTCCAGGGTATCCATAGGCAAGAACTTGAGTTTCATGCCTCTGGAATAGACTGTATGTATGTGTAATTTTGCACCCTGAATGTGTAATATTGTGCACGGGTACATTGATTTACGAATACAGGTTCACTATTATTGAATTCCTTGCACTCATAAAGCAAGCTATTTTGTGCATGTGCAGTTCAACATACATGTTCAAATTGCTTAGTTAATCAGACTCGGAGTTTATAGCATAGTAGTCCACAAGATCTAGCAGTGTTGAGGATTTTCATTCATCATTTCAAACAGGGACTTTGAAAAATGCTTGAAAATCTGAACTGGTGCAGAAGAGGTGCAAAACAGAAAGATAATCTCCTCATGTTGCCCAATGCAAGATGAAGTGAATTATATACTCTTGCCCTGTCGTGGCATGTATAGGGCGGACTTCGGGAAGGTTTTATTGGATAAAATCTAGATGGAAACAGGCAAGCCATAGTAAAAAGATTGTTTCATGTTACCATTTTGATAGTGGTTATTTTTTGCGCTCTGAAAACAGCTGGAGAAGCACATTCAGCAACTTTGCCTTGAATACTATTCACTTGTGTATCTCTGAAGGTGGGTAAGGTACAACGCCCAGTGAAGGGCAGATCCTAGTCCTAGCTGGTATAAGGTGCCTCGGAAAGTCAAAGTACGCCCAGAGGAGTCATAGGTGACAAAGAATATGAGTACTGCTGTCTTGAATAAAAAAAGGAGAAGTAATAATGTTTCGCCAATGGCAGTGTACACCAGGCACCTGAAAGCAAGAGAAGAAAAAAAAATTATAGGAAAATTAAAAAGAGAGCTATTTTTGCTATTTGCACCTATTGGGCATTTATAAAGAGAGAAGAAAATGAGAAAAGTTTACACAGCAGGAAGAGACTTCTAGAGCTGTCACACAGAGAAGAAACTCAATTTACACGGGGCAGCAAAACCTGTGCTGTAGTATGGGCAGAGAGAAACAGAGAAAAGCTGCTTCAAGAAAAGTCTGTGGAGTATTGTTATCTAAAGTATCTCTCAAGAAATAAACAGCAGCAAGGGCTATATACAGCTCAGTTTAAATGTATCTGTTTAGGGCAGAATCATGCGGTAGTCACCGATTATACAGAATGTACAAATTGCAAGCAATTTGCCTTCACCGAGTTCCCCATGTCCGCCCCATAGGTAGCAGCAGGCTTGGGTTAGCGTTGGAACAATTTTTAGAATGGGACCTGGCCAAGAATGTCACCTTAGAGAACGTCACCTTACTAACGGAATACTAGATATGTTTTTGAAAACACAACATATGCTGTCAAAAGAAAAAATTGGAAGGGCCCTTTTAATGTTCATTCTCCATGTAAACTATTTCAAGTTTCATGAGGGTGCTGCGGCACCACTAGCTTCAGCACCACTGGGGAGTAGGAGAACCTAATGACAGATGCACAACACATTTTTAAGTTGGCATATGCTCCATATTGGAGTTTGTGACTGCAAAGATGCTTTTTCTAATGTACCAATCCCATTCACAAGTCAGTAAACCTTTTACGGACTCGTAAATTAGGATTGCAACCCCATGCCAATTTGCTGCTTGGAAGAGATGTGTTGTGGGCATCCCTTCTAAAACCAAATCGGTATATGTATCAATGTTTGTGATTGTAATCCAGTCGCAAAACTTTGAAAAGTAACCAATCCCCAATTTGGGGCGGTAACCCATTTACAAAATGGTAAGACCCCCTTGTGTCTGCAAACCCTTTGTGAGTGTAAAAAAACGTTTGCTGGCGAGTAGGCATTCAAACAAACTTTAAAAGAAAAGGCAAACCTTTTTTTAAAAAGCAGCATTGTAATGAAAATGGGCTTACGTTATTTAAAGGGGATGACAGACATGGTCTCCTGCTGACCCTTGCAGGCCCCCATCCGTGCTACAGTCCTCAACTTACAACCTGCCTCATTAAACTTCATGTGGTAGGTCAGAATGTGACGCACTCCAAATCGGATTTTTTTAAATACATAGGTCAGTTCGTAAAATCCTAAACTACTTGCAAAAATACTTTTCACAAATTGCAACCAGTTTTTTGTGACCAATATTTAGTGCAACTTCCTGAGTGAGGTGGCAGTGGCAGGTGCCATTTAAGAGGTTGGTCATTTAGTTTTGGGGATTTCTTTGTATGACAGACTCAAAGGAGAGTATTATGCTTGCTCTCTTTCTGTACTTTAAACAGCAGCTTATATGAGGATAAACATTCTCTGAAACCAATAGTTCCAATTACCAACATATAACACATGATTCAGTCGTCCAATCAAATGTAATGTACAAGCAGAATGGCCATTTCAGCCTCTTTCTTTGCTTCTGCAGCAATGAGTTAAGTCCTTTAGTGTAAGATTTTCTTCTACTCCCTGTGTTTTCATTCTTGCACGCTACAGGCAAAGTCTTTATCAAGGATGATCAACAGTCTGTAAAGGCTAGACAGGCATGCACTCCTTTTTGCCTGCTCAAGGTGCAGCCGCCATTATAAATCTGACTGTGGCTATATGCCCTCAGTCTGTTCTTGATGCAGGCTTGTTTATGTATTGGGAAGCCTCCTCCCACCTGGTGCCTACCTTTTATGCTACCTATCCATAATGCATGCGTGAGGGGTTGTTAAATATTGAATGTGACTCTGCCATTAGGAGAACCAATTTCTTGTAGCCTTCCTTTTCAAAAGCACTCCTCACACAGGTGTCCCTTGCCTCCTGTCCCTGGGGAATAAGTGAGTTGTGTGAGCAAAGCCCACTCAAACCATTGTGATTATTACACTATACACTCTGACATTGTAGCACAGGGCAGCACATTTGGGCTTCCACAATAAAAATATACGTGTACATATGCACATAAATATATACAGGCTTTCTCAATGGCCTACTTCACTCTGTGATGACTGGTGTTTGGCAACATGCCTGAGGAACCTGTGGAAGAGGTACTGAGGAATCTGAAGAGGATTTTTCCCACCCTATGGGCTCATCCATGCACAAGACAGTTGAAAACAGCAATGTCTTTGGCACTGAAGACGTTAACGTGTGGAAAAATGGCATCTAGGACATCGAGTGGAGCATTAGAAGCAAAAAAGTCATGATTCCAGGTACAGTTGTTGCAGAGATTCTATTTGGAAACAGAACAGTGCCTGGGATCACAGGATGTCAGAATGTAGAGAATAAGTCACCATACAACATCTGTACCTCTAGGCCCAAATCTGCCTAGCTCATAGTGCCTTACCTGCCCTTCTAACCCTCCCAGAGTAACAGATAAATAGGCACTCCAGAACACAACTCTCTAGTCCCCAGGGGAACCCTGTAAACAGATCGTCACCTTTCATTTTCTCACTCATGCATGTCCATAATAAACATATAATATTTATTGAAACTATCGTGCTCTATCATGAAGCAACTGTACTGCAATTAGAAAACATATACAACTGAACCAAGTGATTAGCATCACAAGTAAACTGTATACAATGAAAAGCACTACCATGACAAATGATATCTCTGCCTATGCCTATCCTCACTACTTGAGCACAGTGAAATAGCAGAGATCACTGGGATGAGATCGGGTCCCATACCTGGCATTTAGTAATTTCTGCATCTCAGATGGCGTAAAGCTGGCGCCTCCGTCCCTGTACCTTTCCCTCTGCAAGAATCCTCCTCTCTGTTTTCAAAAGGCAAGTCTCTGTGTATATGATAAGAGGTGCCTCCATTAAAAAAGAGCAGCTGCCTCTCTGTGTTATGTCTAAACGGCAAGCAATGTTGCTGATCGATCACAAACAATGCAGGGTATGGTGTTGTTCGACCTTGTACGAAATGTTCAGACTGAGTTACAGAAAGCAAAATGGAATAATACAAATGTGTACAGTGTATTTCTAAAATAACATCGTAGCACAAAAACAAATGTGGTGTGTGTAAAATGCAAAGCAGCCTACAATCATGCAGTTAGGCCGAGATAAGGGACAACTCAGTGGACCTCTTGTGCAGGGTTTCGTGATGATGACAGGCGACCAGTAATGATACCAACATTGTTCTCTGCAGCATGCGCTCTTGCGCGCTCACGCATATTGTCTTCTCCCCCAGCGAGCACTCACTCTTACAAAGCACGCACATCAGAGTATCACCCAGGACTGTTTATCAGCCGCTGGCTTTTTAACACATGAGTAGCACCAAACATAAAGGTCTTTTTCTTCCCGTTGAAGTGCGAGGAGCAATGATGGTGATTTTATGAGGTTTTCCTTTGCCACAGTTTTTGTACTTTGATGCACAGTGCAGAGCATGGAGCAGGTGGCCGCTACACATGCCGCTCACTGTTAAGAGCTGTTATGTACTTGGGCAAGGTTTGTGATCTGGAAAACTACTCGATATACAGTTTGGATTCTGCCTCTCGCAGTGGCGGCTGGTGACATTTGACAGTGGTGAGGCGTAAAGTAATCGCGGTACTGCACTGAGGCGAGCAAGCATAGCGAGCAAGCCTGAACAACCTATGAGGGGCTCGGTGGGTTCTCCCTCCAGAAAAGTTTGAAAAAAGAGTGGATAAATGGAGCATTTTCAAGCAAATTTGAGGAAGCAGGAAGGTTGATAAAGTACTTGCGAAAGTGTTATGACATCAAAAGTAGAGATTTCCTATGATAATGACATAGGTAGCCGCTTGTTCAGTATAATCAGAGAACTTCACTTTACAACCCCCAAAAACACAACACACTGACTCACCTGTAAGCACTGTATTTTCCTTTACAATTGCTTTCTCAATAATTTGGCAACTGTGTACCTCCTTCACACGCAGTTGCACAGAATCAAATTCGTAACTTAAATAAGTGACCTTTGCTTTGATTGTTCAGCGGAGAGGCCAGGGGTTGGATGGCCAAGTTTTCTGAACACCTTTTTGACCCACTGACAGGCACTGTGAGAAATTGACACAGCCTTCAGCCTTTGCTCTAAAGGTCTCAATGGTGGCCTGTTAAAAATGCCTGAACCAGACTCAGTTCAAAGTATACACTGTACAAGAAATATGCTACAAAATTGTGGTTCCAGACAACGGCGGACACAATGACCGCACTTCCCTGTGTTGTTCCCTTATTTGTAAACCGGTAGTCAAATATGGGTTGAGCGTTCACAAACTGGCTCCAGCACTCGCCGTCGTTGAGTGCCAACTGCTGTGCAGAAAGATGAGAGAATGGGATTTGTGGAGTGGTGCACTGCTCGTTATTATGACAATAGTAGTCAATTAGTCAATAAGCCTTGTTGTTAGTAAGTCTTTAGTAATTCTTTACTTTCCAAAAGAGGTTGCCAGCCAACGCGTTTCGTTCATGAAATGAACTTATCCAGGGCATGTGTAAGCAGTCTTAGTTGATCAGAGCAGTAAGATGGAAAGTATTCCGCGCTGGTGGGGCCGCCTTGGTAAGGGCCTGTGTGCGCATAATCTGGAAGGCGGGCTGAAAGGTTCTAGCAACCAACACTCACACTACATTGATCTGCTCTACTACGGGAGGAATACTTTTTCCAAACGCTGACATGAAAGGAATACCTTTTCACCTAAAGAACCTTTTTTTACATAAACATATATTGAATACCTTTATTAAACTCTGAACCTCGAGATATTCCCTCCATTTAGTCGATGGATCAGTTAGTTGAATTTGGATAGTTGGTGACTCAATTCTTTTATTTTATACTCAATCTTAATCTAATCTTTTCAATAAACAACCCAACACATTTGTTTATTATTCAAAACTTCGTTTATCTAATTAATTGCTAAATTTTTAATAAGTCATTAGTCAAGCCACGGAACATCATATTTACCTAATCTGGCAATTAGTCGTCCTCTAAGTCAATCAAGTCGTGAAAGTCTTTAATTCATCAAAATTCAGGCAGCAATTCAGTCTGTCAAAGATTCAGGGAAACAGCTGTCCAGCAGTGTCACCGTCCTCTCCGTCAGCATAACGTCAGGGAAAATCAGCAAGACATCGGTTCGCACGTGTCTGTCAGCTCACTATTCTACCATCTTTTATAATGATTTTAATGTCAAAATGTAACAAGAATCAGTTTTAGGCAGTCCTGATTGGTGGGTTTGGGGTCGTTCGGTGAAGCTCTCACATAGTCTATTTGGTTAGATCATCACACTTGCTGGTTCTGGTTTTAAAGACAGTCCTTTGTTTAATAGTCTTGGCAACTGTCCCAATGTGACCTTGCTGGGTACATCTTGCATGGGGTCAGGCCACTGTTGCTTGCGGTTGCGCAGGCGCACTTCACCCGAAACCTCGTGGAACGGTGACTAGGGCCGTCATGTCGAAAGTCAGCCATCTTTACGAAGGCCCAACTGTTCAACTTAAGCAAAACAAACACAAATCGTAATTAAAACATGGAAATAACTAATAAAATGTTAAACCCGCACTAATTCCCCTATGTGTATGTAATTATCTAGCATAATAGCAACATTCAAAGCGTTTATATTCACCCAACGATGTCATCTAGTGCGACTTACAATTACGTCACAAAAGCAACATTTATCATGCAATATTCTATTTTTCTAGTATCAGTATGCGTACATATATTAGTATACAAATTATTTTAGCCATACAAATCCCACGTGTATTTCTCTTATTAGTACAATTGATTAGATATCACTTCAAACAGATTAATATTATTACAATTAATAGATTATTCGGATTAATATGAACATGCAGAAATGGGGGGAGGTATACAAAAATGTTGTACTACCCTCTCCATCACCGGCTCCTGCTTTCCTGCCTCGGCAGGAACAAGAAGCAGGCAGCCTCCCTCCCCTCCCCTAAGCCAATCACAACGCTGCAATGGCAGCTTTGTTATTGGTGAGGCGCAGCGGAGAGCGCCCCAGCCGGGCCATTTTCTCTATGTAGGCTGCATGAGGCAGCCTACATAGAGAAAAAGGGAGAGTGTGCATGACTGGGTTGGTGAGCCCTGGGCCCGACCAAACAGTCAGTACCCACAACAGTGAGCAAGCCACTCTCCCCTACCCTCGAGCAGGATCGCCCACCCGCCCGCCCACAACCAGGCACTCCAGGCACTTCTGCTTTCTTGCAGTGCAAGAAACAGAAACATAAAATGGTAGTTTTACCATTTTATGTTTCTGCTTTTTGCACTGCGAGAAAGCAGTGAGGGGACGCCCCCACACCCCTATGGAGGAGCCCTCACTGGCCTCTCACCCAAACGCTAATTTCACCCTCCAAGAATTGAGCCCAATGTGTTAATCTTTGATGGCAGAAAGAGATACCAAGCATTCAGCTGACTTGCATATTGTGCAACAGGAAAATCTGGGTTCAATCCAGGCCTGGGCGTACTTTCTGCGAGTGGCGGAGTGCGGTGTGAACTGCAGTTTGTGCTGGTATTCCTGCCACTCGGGTAGAAATTCCACCCGAGTAACAGTTCGAGCTAGCAAACTTACTGTTCGCGATCGCGAACTTACTGTTCGCGATCGCGAACAGACCGTTCGCGATCACGAGTGTGGAAAAAAATCCTCTGCACATCGCGAAGCGAAGTTTTCTGCACTCCGTGAGCTCCACGGACGGAGCAAAGTTTACCGCCCAGTCCTAGTTCAATCCCAGCTTTTCAGCTTGACCAAAATATGTGATCCTGGGCAATACTTTATTTCACTGATCATCCTTGTGCATTATCATGTATGAGATCACTTTAAAATACTTAAGTTTAGATCTCAACTGTACAAAAAAAATCTGCTGTTTGATATGGTAGCCATAAAGTTGCTCAATCTGTAAGGAATGAGAGGGTGAGGGTGCTTCAGGAGCTGAAGAATGAGTGAGAAAAAGGGTACCCTGACATGATTCTGTAAGGGATCCACTATGGGGACAGACGCAGCTTCAGCAGATGGGGTCCTTGTCCAGCCTCCCTTGATCCAGCAGCGAGGTGGTGGGCTACCAGCCCGGATTGAAGAGGTACACCAGTGCCTTGACCCTATCTAGGAACAGGCGGGCGGGCAGTGACCTGAATTACCCTTGGCTTCCTGCTCTCCTCCCTGCCCAGTCAGGACATCGACCGCCGGCTGCAGCACATCTGCTCTATGGTAAAGGAGCAAATAAAAGTCATCAACAACAAGTTTGTCTCCTTTATCAACCACATAACTGCCAGCTTGTTGGGCCGAGAGGATACAGTAAAATGTAAATCTAATGCATGGCATAGGCTAGTAGGACTGGAGTAGAGCAGGCCATATGTATATTTGGTGACTCAGAAAGGCCAACAAGGCTGGGGTTGGGTCTGTCACGTCATGTGTAAACATTATGCACCAGGAAGGACAGTACGCTGGGTAAAGTCAGTAAGGTGTACTTCTGGTGTTTTTTTAAAAGTCAAATAGAGTTGTAGGATTGACTAACTAAATCCCACATTGCTGCTATTTGAGGCACTCCGCTCTTGGGAGACCAGCAGCCGGGTCACAAGAACAAGTAAGGGCCTGCGGAAACCTTTAACCCTCAGCCAGGGAGATATTACCTGAAGTACTGGTTTAACTATACAGGCCCGATTGTCATGTGTAACACCACTGGGGCCAGTCACACTGGGCTAGAATGTGGCAATTAGTATTTATTAATGTAGGCCCTTTACCTTTACATGCTAAATTCAAGCCAATGATTTATGCACAATTGTAAAACTTTCTGGCCCGTTATCCATTTCTGCGCAGAAAGTTATCACCATCCTTCCCACTCCCCTAAACTCCGGAATCTAAGGATCTCGAGATGTTGGATTGTTGCTGTTGTTATGAAAGTCCCAGCAATTTTAGAGCACGTGCCCCTGCCCAACAGAGCACAGTGACCATTCGGTTATATTATGGTGTTGGGAAATACAGCAAAGTCTCGCAGGTTTTGCTGATTCTGAATGGACCTGATGTTCAAGTGTTTAATCATATATAATAGAAAAAAAGTTTATATTTTTTGCACATTATGAACGTATTTGATATTCATGTTAATGCTCAATTTTCAGGTGAGTAAGTGACTGGAGCTGGATGCTCTAGACAGGGGCTGCACTACCTGTGTACACTCAGGGGTGAGTGTGTAACAAATTAGACATAGTTTGTAAAATACTTTAGATGACTGAAATTAATAAACATCATCAAAATCAATGTGAATAGTTAGACAGTCAAGAAACATTCACAAATCTGTTGAACGAATCAAAGCTTCTTCTTTTTGAAGTGTTGTTTAATCACACTCCTTTCTAGGTACAGCAGTTCATAATACTGTGATCCTGTGCAAATGAAGAATCATATATTTCAGCTCAATTATCCCAATGCATTTCGGGCGTAATATTTCGCCCTTCTTCAGGGGAATTCTATAAATGAAAATAAAACAATTGGATTCAGTGATTTCAAAAAGATTGATAGCAAGGTTAAGGATAGAGAGACTCACTGCCACCTGACAGTATTAGATCAAGTCAAAGTATTGAGGATTAAAAACATCACCAATAGTACTGAGAAAAACTATTGTGTATATGAGGGGGAGGAGCGGGTTGTCCGGTGCATTAGAGCAGAAGGTCAGTAAAGATCACCATGTGTGAAAAAAGAATTTGAACACAACACATACACGAAATGTTTTTTAAAAAAACACTACCTTTAGAAATGGTTGAGCTGGTTTCAACCGGAGGGCTGAAGCGAAGAAGTGAGGTTACCTATAAGAATATAGGGGACAGTGTCCCGTAGGGTATTAGTGGTGCTGAAGGGTGGAGTGGGCACTCCGATAGTGTAAGTGATAGAGGGACGATAAAGTAACTCACCGAGCGTTCGTGGAACGCTTAGGACCAAATTGCTATGAAAAAGCAGCTGCGTGCGGTTGCACGGGCGAAATAGCGGTAACGGATTTAGCGTTCTGTTGCAGTAAACAGGGAGAATAGGAACCTGAGAGGAACGTGAGGATTCAAAGGTTAAGGATTATATTATATGTGTCTGGAGGCTCGTGCTATAAAACCTATCGGGTGAATGTGAATTGAAAAGTTACCTGGTAAATTGCTATCTGTCTCCACGCACTGGGTCCAAGAAATGTCAAGGTGACGAAGCTGGCTAGGATCTAGATGTAGCGACGGCGTCCTGACCACGTTAGCGTGGGGAGGTGCCGGTACCGAGAAATAAAGAATGGACTGAAAAGAGTATTGTGGGTGCAAATAAGCGGCCATCTTAGGTTGGGAAATGTACTGATTAAGAAAATGACGACAATGGTGAAAGAGTAAAGGTAGTAAAAAGAGATGGTGGTGAAACGAATTGAAAAAACGAACTTGAAGAATCCCAAACACCAAGAGTATTCAGAAATACAATCTCTGCTGATTAAGTAAATGAAAAATTAATAAAAAGCTATTAATATTGTCCGTATTATACATGTGGGCAATAAAACAGTATTCTGTCTGTTTTCGTATTATATGACGTGATTATTAACTGTGGTATTGTGTCCTGCCTATTTACAATCTATATGAGGGTTATCTGCTAGCCTGCTGTCTGTGTAAATCAAACATGAGTGTCAACATATGATGACGCGCGATAACTATAGTACACGATAGTTGAGAGTGTAACTCTCCACATCATACATATGAACTGTGAAACAGTATTCTGCCTATTTACATTCTATTACGATGATGTCATAGTCTGCCTATTTACACTCTAAATGAGATGTACCTGCAGGCATGCTGTCTGTGAAAGTTAAATGAAAGTGTCAACATGTAATGGCTCACTGTAATAATGGTACATAAAAGATAAGAACATAACTGTAGTAATATACACGCATTGAGTGTGCTATTATGATGCATAATAAGAAAGCTAAACAATAACACTCTACGGTGTGACAAATGATGTCACAATAACTACTTGACTTTGTATGATATGAAAAATGTAATGTAGCCTTCCTCTCGTGTGGCTCGATGAAATGTAGACATTTACCATGGTTTAAAGTGTTGACAATGAACTGTGTTGAACAGAAGAAAATGTGACTCCCAGAAATAAAAATGTAACTTAAGGTAATGGTGGAAACCTTTAACCCTCAGCCAGGGAGATATTACCTGAAGTACTGGTTTAACTATACAGGCCCGATTGTCATGTGTAACACCACTGGGGCCAGTCACACTGGGCTAGAATGTGGCAATTAGTATTTATTAATGTAGGCCCTTTACCTTTACATGCTAAATTCAAGCCAATGATTATGCACAATTATAAAACTTTCTGGCCCGTTATCCATTTCTGCGCAGAAAGTTATCACCATCCTTCCCACTCCCCTAAACTCCGGAATCTAAGGGTCTCGAGATGTTGGATTGTTGCTGTTGTTATGAAATTCCCAGCAATTTTAGAGCACGTGCCCCTGCCCAACAGAGCACAGTGACCATTCGGTTATATTATGGTGTTGGGAAATACAGCAAAGTCTCGCAGGTTTTGCTGATTCTGAATGGACCTGATGTTCAAGTGTTTAATCATATATAATAGAAAAAAAGTTTATATTTTTTGCACATTATGAACGTATTTGATATTCATGTTAATGCTCAATTTTCAGGTGAAGCATCCTTACTGTGATCATCTTCTGGGGACATCTGATGCTTTACTTGTGCTTTTAATTCATTTTCAACGCCTCGTCTCCTTCCACCATGCCGCTAGCCATAATCCTATCTTTCCTACTTCTGTGCCCTAAGCTTCCTAAAACCCAAGGTTTATATGGTCTACTGTACTATCCACTAACCCACATTGCCATTCCACTTCACGAACACTCAACAATTCTATGATTACTCACACCAATGTCTCCTTACACCCAGGCTAGCAATCTCACCGAGACACTCCGCCAAACCATTGAGCCTTCACCTCTAATGAACTCTCGGTCAGTTTGGCTGTGTGGGCTCAATCGGTCATGAAATATCCATACCAATGATATTTTCTTTCTCACCACCCCCACTCCATATCTGTGCCATCAAGAAATATTGGTTAATTACAAGGATTCAACCACATTTACCAATATGCATAGAAATTTCGCCACATTTACAACTGCAAAGGTGGACGAGTTGGTATCCTCTTCATTTTGATTCTTAAAACAATCCCCACTCTCATACAAGCCACCTGCGCCTCTTCCTTTGAATATCATTCTATAGTTCCTTTTAAAACAAACATTATACATGTCCGTCATCATTCCTTGGCCGGCACAATTATATCAAATCATCCATCTTGTCAAGTTTAATATTACACTCAATGATCAACTGCAATACAGCAATTTTTCATAATTTATCCCTGACCTTGTTCATTAACTCTCACCAATATTTTCCTGGGAAAACATTAATATCCCGTACTGGTATCAATATGTGTGAAATGCACCTGTTTTCACTTTTGTTGTAAACAAATGTTTTGAGTGGTAATTGCGCTCGCATTCATAGTCAGTTAGTTGGTGCACACAGCCTTAGCTGCAGCTCACAGAGATCTTTCACTGCCGCACACAGAGAAAAAAAATTAGAGGGACCATTGGATACCAAGCTAAGGTTTATTGAAGGTGAGTTGATCTGCAACCACAACTCAGCCGGCCCTGAGCCAGTCCAACAGCAACTGGCATTTCAAGAACGTTGGCTAAGGAGCTGGAACATAGACCCCGAGCAGAGCTCATGCCCTTGGTTCCAGACTCCACATGTTAAGTCATAATACATCCTCCTCCCTTACAAACACTGGGTATGAAGAACATGACCAGCATACATTGCTTAAAGTTAAGCAAATAAGGGAAAACACTGCAAATTCAATTTACATAATCTTTTAAATATGTGGTAGGTCGACTTGTTCTCCTGACTCTTGCCTGAAACGTTCGGGCTAATGGAACAACTAGGGAAAAGTGGGCGCCCATGTCGCCTCTGTCTTGAGATGCAATGATCTCCAGGTTTGGAGATGTCCAACACAATTCTTCCTCAGACATCAACATGAAAGTGCTACTCCTATTCTCACGAGTCCCCACTTCACACCGACCACCCTTTTGATACAATAGTCACACGTCGATTGTTCTGCTTCTAACCATTGTCGAGCACTACAGAAAAGCGAAGAGTGCATGCAACTCTGAATGGCCCTTTAAACTTGGACAAACCACCACTCTTCTGACCACTGCCTTGTTTCATCCAGTCTCCCTCTCAAATGCGCTGATTAGATTAACTTCTCTGCTCCTCATCTAAGCAGCTACCATGAGCACGCCCTACAATTTCATTCAACCATGCAGGGACAGACTTAGAGCCTGGCAACCTACCCCGCATCATTTCAAAAGAGGATTTGCCTGACACACCATGGGCCTGGTACAATAAGCCCAAACCATCTCCATCTCCATTTCCATCACCATCTTGCTCACATCCAGATCACTGGCCATCGCCATTTGTATGGTACCCTTAACCAATCTGTTGGCCCTCTCAACCATACCATTGCTTTGTGGGTTATTTAAGGATGTATGGTTATGCTTAACACCCCAGAAACTTTGCATGTCATAAGACGTCAATTGCGTGCCCTTATTGGTAATGATAGCTGAGGGAATACCTTCCTCTAACATGATATGATCTAAGAGGGTAAGCGTGGTTCTAATCGTGATCTCCTTCATAAACTCCACCACAAACCACTTGGTATGCGTTTCCACCGCCACCAACTTGGCGTACTTTGAATCACCTCTCAGTTCACTCATGGGACCAATGAAATCTAAACAAATTGTATGCCATGGTTTACCAGGGTTCTTTATATGTCCTAAATCTGCTTGAGTACCAACCTTCAAGCATTTCTCCCCTTCTTTACACACACTGCACCTTTTCACCCATTTGTCCACCTGATCATCCATACATGGCCACCTCCATTCAGTTCTTAATCGTTTATTGGTTTTGGCCCGTCCCAAGTGACCTTCATGTGCTATACTTATGAGCCTAATTCGTTCTTCCTGAGGGGGAATAAACTGCTCCTCTCTCATGAATACCATATCCTCACACACAGACAGTCAATCCAACACTTTCGAATAGGTTCTTACCGAGAGTACCACTGTACTTTCTTGCCTGGCACTCAACAAAATCAGGCATTTAAGTTACTTGAGGGTAACTTCTAACTCCATCTCTTTCACCGATTCCTGCATATAGATTACATGCGCTCGGTTTAAGGGAAATCCAGTACAATGGCGACTGCACTTCCACTTTTCTTAACCAACACAGCCGGACCATCCACCACATGTAAATCCAAGAACAATCTTGAATAGAAATCAGCTTGACAATTGCGCCACCCATGTATATACTCAATTTTGTAGCAGTACTCCTGAAGGCGGGCCGCCATCCTTGGTAATCTCGCTTAGCCCCTTACTGCACCTCCCTGTAGCAATAACTTAATCAAGGGCTTGTGATCCATATGGAAAACAAACTTTCAACCCTACAAATAAGTTCTAAAGTATTCTGCCACCCAGGTTCCTCGTGCTCTATACAGAGTAATTCTCTCTGAGGCAGTCAATGTCCTGGATGCGAATGCCACTGTCTTCTCCTGCTTGCCATGAGCTTGTGACAGAACAGCTCCCAATCCTGTGGCATTCGTATTGGCAGTGAGAAATTATTTCAACATAGTATCTAATGGTGTAAGGATACCCGCATTGCAAATTTCATTTTCGATCTGTTCATAGCACTTCTGCTGCACCTCACCCAACTGAAAACCAACTCCTTTTTTAAGTAAAAGCCTTAGGGATTCTGTTTTGCATTAACAATTGGCACACATTTGGCATAATATTCAATGAGGCCCATGAAGGACCTCTTATGGCATCCAACACATTTTCCTTTGACTTAATTCCTTCAGCGGTGATGTTATAACCCAGATATTCCACCTGATTCACCAGAAATTTATACTTGTCATGTCTGAGGGACTACCCTGCTTCTTTTACTCTGTGGAGTGCTTGTCTACGTAGCAAATTGTGTTGATCAATGGTGTTGCTGCAGATCGGCGCATATAAATTCTCCCTACTTCCACGGACAGAGTAAATCTACAGTCGTACCTACGCACATACACTCATCATACGCTAGGGCCCATCACACTAACATTCATTACTATTACTCTATCCACGCTGCATATACGCGAGAAAACCTATAGCAATCTGCATCCAGTGCGAGGTCAATGTGACCATAAAGACATGTCTTGAGTGTTGATTTTAAACACAGGAAATACATTCGGAACTCAATAATTGACAAAGAAATAACCACCCGACACTGGAATTCAAACAAAGATCATCTTTTATCTAAATTAGTTCAAATGAAAGTCAATCAATAGCAAAATCATTATTCTCATAGTTACCTATTCTAGCTAAATGGGTCAGGACAGGTCTCTCAGTAAAGTCTCCCGAGTCGCCGTCCTCTCGATCAGCATCGATCCTCACGAGCATAGGTTCAGGAAGAAGTGGCCTTAGACCCTCCCTAGTCTAACATTATTTATAATAAAACTAGCGAAATAAAAGTAACAAACAAATTCTGAATGTCCGTTGAGCCGCTGAGCAGAGCGAGCAGGAAAGGATGTTGTTTGGCAACATTTAAAAAACCTCCGCTCAGGAAAATCACAAAAATAAAAACACGGAAGAAGGAAACTCGAGTTTGCAAGCGATACATTTATGAATGCTCTTCCTTGGTACCATAGCGAAGCCACCACAGGTTTATCGTAGTTCATTGTGGCTTTATTCTTTTCCAAGGGCAATTGGAAGCATGCCCGGAGCTGCTGACCTCACGGAAATTTTTAAATCAGACAGAGGCTGTGGTCAGGTGACTTTCAACCATGTTCAGCAAGGCCTCTCGTCAAAATTCAATCACTCGAGTGCAGGCTGTAAATAGCAGCCATCTTGGTTTAGGCCAAAACGGACCATCTTAATTAAAAGAAACACAAAACAACGTTACCACATCATAATGATTATACAGTGTTAATCCCCACTAATACCCTTATGTGTATGTAATTACCTAGCCGTCTGCAACACAAGGAAGCATTATAGCACGTTATTTTAAAAGCGTAAACACAAAACAAATAGCATTTTTGCGACACTTATTTAATTAAATTGCCCACCAACCTAGTTCACGTATTAATTAAGCAACATAAATGCATTCCCACGTGTAATTTCTCTCATTAGTAATGTTGATTAGTCAAGACCTTAAACAAAACTAATAATTAGTAATTATAAATCAGTAATTTTAATCATAACATATAGACAAATCTGGAGCTTAAAACTCAATAAATTTTCAATAGAAAACTCTGCTCCAGCAATCCCCCCTTTGGTGATATATTATCACCACAAAAAACAACCCAAAAAAAAATGTAGTCCCAATTTTTAGGAGAAATTGAAAATGTCTTTTATGACACAACATCAAACACCAGACTCCCTCTCATCATCCCTCTTCGACTCCAAGTAAACACTCTCCCTCAATTCTTCTAATTCTATTTCTTGTGGGTCTCTTTTTGACCTCTTTTGTTTCTTTTCAGTATTACCTCTAATTATTCTCTTTTTCCCTCCCCTGTTTTTACAACACAAACACCCCAATCTTAGTATCAATAAAGTAACAATTACGCATGTCAATGGAAATAATATTCTACCAATAATGGTACTACCTATCTTAGCAATAAAACTCTTAACAGCAACTATCTTATTAGCTATTTTAGCCCAGATACTTTCAGCTTCCAGTGGTACTAATTCCTCATGCAAATCAGTAATATTTTTGATATAGACCTTCAGATCTTTACATTCGTCAGTAATGTAAGTGCAACAATGTTGAACTTTCAGCATTCCACAGACTCCACCCTCCTTGGCCAATAGAATATCAAGGGCAAGTCGATTTTGCATGGACATTGCACGTACGGCAATCATCTCCGTATTTACCAAAAGAAACCCTCCAGCGGTACTTGTCGATAAGCGATCCACCACTGTTGACAGTTTCCGAATTCCATATGCATTTAAAGAAATTCCCACTGCTGGAATTAGAGCTCCAAAAATATCACCTACGATTTCTGACCAAGTTTCTCTCTTAAAACGTGTTAGTAGATTAATGTGTTCTACATCTTCTATCCTATCTATATGAAAAATATTTGGAAAGACCAGGCCACATAACACGTGCCATACCAATGGTCAGGCAACTTGTAATAAGCCTTGTTCCCACAAACGTAATACACTCCCGGGAAAACTGGATCTTCTCCACCTTTAAAACCCCATCCTGTTGCAATGAAGTATGTATCATGACACTCACTAGTCCCAAAAAAGTAATTATCATATTGGGATTTCCTTCTGGTAATGCACAGTTTACCCTTCTGTGGTGCATCTAAAGCCAAAGTTGGACTGGCCCCATTCCTCAATTCCTTTCCCATCTCAATATCCCAAATTGTCTCACTCATTTTATATTTCCCTGCCTTTTCATGCATGCTCATTCTCCTTTCCTCTACCATGTTTAGGAAAGCCTTCTCCTCTTCTTTCAAACTGCAAGTTAAATTGTTTCTAAAAATGTAATCTAATGTTAATTCTTCTGTCTCAATAAAAATCTCACCAAAAATGTTAGCTTCTTTAGCTGGATTCAGCTTTTTATTCATAGGCAATTGCCCAAAAATGTTATCTTCGTTAGACATCTCATAATCTATTTTCCCTAACAAATAAAAAACACTACTCAACACACTACATGAAATCCCATACATAGCTGGTAAATGATGATAAGTAACACCCTCTGAAACGGATGCAGGTAATTGCATACAAACGTAGCAATCCCTAACATCCATTGTCTTTACGTATTCATACAACAACTTTGAAAAAACATTGCTAGAAAAATCATTAATTGACCTATCTTTATGTATGTAAATGTTACTAATTCTAGTTGGAACTACTTTCTGTGAACTCTTCTCTACATTAGTCACATTTTCAGTATGTATTCCAAAAGTACCTATTGTAACTTTAAAAGTAACTAGTAAAGCTAGTACACCCCACAAAAGCATTAATAATCCAGTACAGCAGCAGCACATTCTACACCATCTTTTCAAGAAGGCACATCTACTTTGATTATTTTCTGTGTTAGCCATTTTACTACTTTGGCAGTTGTCTGTTGACTTAGCCTCTTCTACTCCACTACCGATACACTAGAACACTGGATTATTTCAAACAGCTAATTTCAGACTTTCTTCTTTCACTTTTCTCCAAGTGACTCCTTTAGTTCACTCAATTTGGATTTTCATCACTTTTCACTTCTTCTTCAGCAACATCGAATTGTATCAGATCTTCAACAACATCCTGAGCATCCGACTCTTCTCCAATGTCAGTCAAGATAACTTTCAGGATTCCAACAGTTTTCTCCTCAACCACTTCACGTATGGTCCCCTCTGGATTTCCTTGACTCTCTGCCTCTTCACCTTCAGACAGTGCCACGTACGTCCATTCCGGTGACCTATACTTCTGGTTAGGTTTTCTGATTCTCTTGATCTCTTCCGGTTCTTTTGTGACCTGTTGTTTATCACTCTTTGCTTGATTCTGATTAGACACCTCGTTCACTTGTTCAGCTTTCGATGAACTTGAACTTGCGCTTGCTCGTGTCAGTCTGTACCTCAGCCTCTTTATCCGGTTAGGCCAAAGATCTCCTCTTACAACCCTTTTTGGTCTCACTTCTTTATTATTTCTTTCTCCGATCCAAGTTCTCTTTCTCAGAACTCGACCCTCTGATTTCTCATTCTCACTCTCATCTGATTCCGTCTCATTTGCCTCTTGTCCATGAACAATTCTCTTTTGCGCCACAGTCTTTTCCACCACTGATTGAGATTTCCCTATTTCTGTCCCTCCTCGGGTCTCCGACACGCAATCTTCTTGCTGTCTACTTGTCACTTCACCTAGCTTATCAGGAATGTTCCCTACACCTCCTCGGGGGTCTTCCGCAATCTGTCCCTCTCTATCTTCTTCTGACCCTGCTTCTTCAGGTGTAATCTCAAGTGGATTTTCAACCTCTTCATCTGATTCAGGTGTAGTCTCTGTGGAATTGCTCTTTTCTCTTCTTTCTTCTCCACTGCTTGTTGGAACTTCAGGCACTCTTACAGAATCCGATCTCTCCTCTGAGACTCTCAATGTTTCTCTTGAAGCCTCTCTTGGAAAGAAAAAAGAATCACCTGACTCTCTTTCTCCTTCACCCCTTTCAGGATTCTTTTTTCTTCTCACTGGTTCATTTTCTGGATCATCACTGGAATCTGACTCTTCAAAATACTCTTTACCAGTCCCATCTTTTGGATTTGGAACTCTCAGAGTATGACTTGCATGCACCCAGTTTTTCACACCAGCACACTTTACTGCAGTTGTTGTAGTCAAAATAACTTGTCTTGGCCTTCCCCACCTTGGAACCAAGACATTTCTTCTTCTGTGTACCTTAATCCTCACCCAGTCCCCTGGACTCAGATCATGTGCTTGCTTCTTCTCAAGTGTGGTAGCGTCTTCTCCAACCTGGTGAAACACAGAATGAACTGCGTCAGCCAGGCCTTTACAGTAATCCAAAATCATGTCATCAGTTATTGTCATCAACTTGTTGACAGGCACAAATGCATGTCTCATCGCACGTCCCATTAATATTTCGTGCGGACTCAACCCTGTGGTTCTATCTGGAGTAGACCTAATAGTCATCAGCACTAGAGGCAAGACATCAGGCCATTTCATTCCAGTAGCTAAGCACATCTTGCCAATTCTGTTTTTGATTGTGCCGTTCATCTGTTCAACGACGCCAGAAGCCTCTGGTCTGTATGCACAATGTAGCTTCTGCTGTATGCTCAATGCTTCACAAATTAAACCCATAAGCTCATTGTAGAAGTGTCCACCTCTGTCAGACTCAATTGTCACTGGGAACCCGTACCTAGGAATCAACTCTCTTAACAGTAACTTTGCCACTGTTATTCCATCATTCCTCCTAGTCGGATAGGCCTCCACCCATCTCGAAAACAAACAGACTACCACTAGAACATACCTCAATCTGTTCACTTGGGGTATTTCAATGAAATCTATTTGCATTCTGGTAAAAGGACCTCCTTCTCTGCCTATTGTTCCTAGACTCACCACTGTCTTTTTCCCAGTATTGAACTGCTGACAAATCAAACATCTCTGACAGATGCTCTCTGCAATCAGCCTGAACTTAGCATTGTACCAAGTTTGCTTGAAGGACCTAATCATAGCGTCCCTCCCCAGATGTCCCTGGCCATGATACATTCTTGCCATTGTCGACAACATGGAATTGGGCATGACTGGTCTACCATCTCTATAGATCCAAACATGATCTGTTTCTCTTGGGGCACAACCTGCCTTGATCCAATCTCTCATTTCCTCATCTCCTGCCTCATCCTGCAACTGTTTCACTTCATCCCATGTTTCTAGGACATTAGTAAACATCACAGAACAAAAAGACATCTCCCTTTCTCGTGCCCTATTAATCGAATGATTGTTCTTTGCACAATACTGTGCTATGTCATTGGCAAAACGATTACCAAGAGTAACAAAATCATCTCCTTGTCCATGAGCAGCACACTTCACAACTGCTAACTCTTTAGGCAGCTGTATCGCCTCAAGCAACTTTCCAATCACTTCAACATTCTTTATTGGAGTCCCACTCGACGTCAAGAAACCTCTCTGTAGCCAAAGCTGGCCAAAATCATGAACGACTCCAAATCCGTACTGACTATCAGTCATCACAGTCACTCTCAGATTCTTCCCAATTTTGCAAGCTTTCGTCAATGCCACCAATTCAGCCACTTGAGCAGATCTTACTCCTTTCAAAGGCGAAGCTTCCATAACTTCTGAAACCTTGCACACTGCATATGCTGCACTCAGCACACCATCATCAGTCCTTAGACATGATCCATCCACAAACAACACATGATCACTCTCAGGCAACGGCAAATCTCTTATGTCTGGTCTAGGTTTTGTGCAATAGTCAAGCACATCCAAACAATCATGATCAACATCATCTCCCACATTCACATTTTCAGCATCTGGTAACAACGTTGCTGGATTCACATTCACACATCTCTCAAGGGTCACATTTGATGCTCCCAGAATGATTTTCTCATATTTAGTCAGCCGACTATGTGACATGTACTGAGTTCTGCTTCTTGTCAAAAGAATAGCCACATCATGAGGTACGAATACCCTTACAGGATATCCCATTATTATACCCTCACTCTGTTCCAAGCTTCTGCATGTAGCAGCTACTGCTTTCAGGCAACCTGGCAAACCCACAGCTACGGGGTCAAGTGTTGATGAGAAGTACGCAATTGGCTTTCTCAGTTGTCCATGCTTCTGAATTAACACTGAAAGTGCACATCCATTTCTCTCACTGCAATACAACTCAAACTCTTTCTCATAGTCTGGCATTCCCAAAGCAGGGGCTTCACACCTTCTACTCTTCAACTCCTCAAATGCTGCCATTTGTTCTCCATCCAGTTCCAATGGGTCTCTCACCTCACTTTTAGTCAACTTAATCAGTGGCTTTGCTATCAGGGAGAAATTACTTATCCACTGACGACAATAACCCACCATTCCCAGAAACATCCTCACCTCTCTCTGGGTCATTGGGGCTCTCATTCCTCTGATAATTTTGATCCTGTCATCGGTCACTTTTCTCAGACCCTTTTCAATATTGTGTCCAAGATAATGCACCTCTTTCTTGCAAAATTGCAATTTGGCTGGAGATACCTTTAACCCTCCATCTGCCAGATGATTCAGTAAAGCTATGGTATCTATTTCACAAGCTTCACGTGTCTTCGATGCCACAAGTAAGTCATCGATGTACTGCACTAGTACTGAGCTTTCAGGCATGATCAAACTCTCCAATGATTTCTTCAATAACTGATTGAATATCGAAGGACTCTCTGTATACCCCTGTGGGATACGACACCATGCTAAAATACGCTGTCCAAACCGAAATGCAAAAATCGGCTGGCTGTCATGATGCAATGGAATTGAAAAGAAAGCATGACACAAATCAATCACTGTGTACCACTCAGCATCATGAGGAATCTGATACAAAATCACTGACGGATTTGGCACAATGGGACAACATGCCACCACAATTTTGTTAACCTTTCTCAAATCTTGTACAATCCTGAACTTTCCATTAGGTTTCTTTAGCCCCATTATCGGTGAATTACACGGGCTACTCAGTAACTCTCTCAAAACACCCTGTTGAATCATCTTGTCGATTATAGGAGTAATTCCCTCAATTATCTCTGGTGTCAATCTATACTGTGGGATATTAGGATAAACAATCCCCTCTTTCACTGAAATCTTCACTGGACCTACATTATTCATCAATCCCACATCTTCTCCAGTAAAATCCCAAACTTCTGTTTTCACTGTGTGTCTCAACTCCTGAGGCAAATCATCTGGATTAAACACTGCATATGTACCAACAATCTCACTCTCTCTATTATCTAGAGTCATCCGGTACAAAACATCCTCATCTGGTGTCTCAAAAGCTATTCCATCCGGAGTACAAAAAATTGTGCAGTTCATCTTGCACAATAGGTCCCTACCTAACAAGTTCACTGGACTAGTGTCACAAACTACAAACCTGTGCATGTCTGAGAATTTCCCCATTCTTACCCTTACTGGTTCGGTAAGACGAGTCTTAATCTGTGTATTGGCTACACCAACTACTTGGATTGCTTTGTCCAAGAGAGGAAGATTTCTTATATCTGCTGACCTGACAGTTGATCTCGTCGCTCCTGTGTCTACCAAAAAAGTAACACTTTCCCCGTTTATTTTCCCATCTACAAATGGTCCTGCCTGGTCTATTTCTAGAGTTGCACCAAGTATGCACTCTTCCTCCTCTCTTCGGCACCGTCAATAGTCCCCTTCAGACTCACTCCCCTCATTTTTTAACCAGTACTGCTGTACCGGGTTTGAACGTCTCGGTTTGTTTACCTGCTCATCATTGTAGAATCCTGAGTCCTGGTTATACTTTTGAGACCCTCTATTCTGCGGCAAGGGCGGTTTTGGCTCTTGACTCTGCTGTCTGACAACCTTCTGCTGTTGCTGCTGATGATTACACCCCTCGTTCTGCACCTGTTGATTCAAGGGTTTATTCTCATTACTCACTAATGGTGGATTGGTACACTCGGATCTCCAATGCCCCAATTGTCCACAGTTGTAACAAGGGAACTTCTTCTTTGCTTCTTCTAGATTCCCCTTTCCCTTTCCTGCATATCTGGGCCTATTTCCTGGATTATTTGCCTGTTCCACCCACTGTGCTTCTTGTCTTTCCGCAACCTTCACCTGTGCCCACATTGCTTTCTCTTTCAGCTTTCTCTGTTTTGCCTCAATCTCATCACTAAAGTACTTTGCATGTCTCAAGATTTCATCAATCTTTTTACTCTGCCAATCAACTGTGTGCTCACATATTCTTTCACTAATTTCAGGTCTCAAGCCATATACAAATCTGTATACAAAATGACTCAAATCCTTGTCACCCAGGTGTTCATCTCCACTGAACTGTTTAAAAGCCAGTATCAGCCTTTCGTAAAAAGCATGAACTGATTCTTTCGCTTCCTGATGTGTTCGATCTATCTTAACCCAGTCTGTCTCTTTCGGGGGTACTTTATTTTTCAGGAACACAATAACCTGATCATATTTTTTCATCACCTCTGGGTCTGGTGCTCCTGTTTTCGGATCTCTTGGATCCTCCTTAGCAGGCCAATCTACAACTATTTTACACTCTGCCCACAAGTCTGCTGGAACAATTATATCAAACAGACTATTCAGGTCAATCCACAGTACTTTTGACAATTTCACAAACCTGTCTACCTGCCTATACCACTCGACGGGCTTTTCTCTCAGTCGAGGAAAATCATTCGTAAATGACAAAATATGCTGTCTAGTCCATGGGACATGTACATATCCTCCTCCAGGAATTTCTCTCATAGGATAAGCATCCACTGTTTTTTCTTTTTCTCTCATGGGAAAAGCTGAGAAAGTCCTATCCACTGAATCTTCCCTTTTCTTGTACCACCTATCCTTCCACTTTTCCACATCACCCCATTTTCGCAATAAGGCAATCATTTCCTTAATCTGTCCTGTTCTGCCAGCACTATTAAGATTCTCAATATCCTTGTCCGTAAAATCCACCCTGTAAGGCTTCTGCAAAGCTTTCACCTTATCCATGTCAACTCCTTGTTCACTCGCTATTGCTCTTAACCTATCATGTGTACTCTTTGCCCTCCAGGTGATACTCTTGCACATGAATAACAACTCTCCATCATGATGGTTTTTCAATATATCTGTAGGAATTGTTCCTGCAATAAGCTCCTCCAGTTCTATGCGCAACCTGGCTACATCAATTGCCTGTGAATCTTTATCCTTCTTTTGAAGAACTTTCAACCAATCGTTCAAATCTTCAGCTGTTATTTCTGTAGACTTTTTCACTGTACCCACTTGTTCTGTCATCCTCTGTGGTTCCAAAATCGTTCCTCCCAAACAACCAGTATTCAATCCTGAATTAGGCTGCACATCTGATCCTCCACTACATGTGTCATGTCTCGATTGCCTCAAATTATTTCCTCCTGTCCTCATTCCTGATTCCTCCAAAGTACAAGTACCAACCAAACCATTTCCAACATAGGGAACTGTCAAACCATTTTCACCCATTCTCTGTTTATCAAAAATAGGCACAACCGGACCTATTGTTACAGGCACTGTAACAGCTTCCAGATTTTTCGTCAGCTCTCTAATTTTCTCAGTCAGTTCAGATGTGGTTCTGGCTAATTCTCTTGTTTTCTCGTCACTGACTCGATTCTCTCCCTCCCGCTCTCTCTCTCTTTCCCTTTCCGTGAAAGAGCTACCACTTTTCAGATCAGGTGTCACAACCTCAGTTTTAACAATTCGCAAAGTATCTCTTATTGGAGTAGCAACTGGCGTACTTTCTTCTGGTTCTGGTCTATACGGAGGTGGTCTTTTGTAAATCATATCATCCAAGACCTCATCTTCATAATCATTAGCCCCATACCTTCTCACTTCTGCATCTGGCACCCTTTCTGTAGCCTTCCTCTCTTCCTTCTCGTCAACTGTCCTCATAGGATATAATCCCTCTGACATACTAGCATCTCGCCATCTTCTCATTCGATCATGATGAGTTTCACGATCATATTTCCTCCCGAACATGTACCTATAATTGCCTCCACTCCTCTGCTTTTCTCGCTCATGCACCTCATCTTCCCATTCCACCAACGCCTCGAACGGTGTCGGCCTTGGTCTAGGCTCTAGACACATCATCTTTTCCCGTTTATTTCTCAACACGGCCAGATTAAATGAACCATGTTCCGGGAACGCTAAAACACCATCCTCCTTAGTGTACTTAGCCCAGTTGTCTAACCATATACAGGTATGATACCCATATTTCGCAACCATGAAGGATGCAGGAGTTCTCGTTGGAGGTAGCAATTCACCTTCTCTAGTTATTATGTTTTTATCCTTGTCGAACCATCTTTTAATTTTACCGAACAAGGATTTCTTCTTCTTTTCCTCAGGTTGGTAATACATTTTAACGTTTACCAATATTATCTAGTCCCTTCCGCAACTGTACGATCGATCTTTTGTCCAATAACAGCGCGACTCACACTAACGCACCAATCCTGGAGCGTCTACGTCACCCTGTACTCCTTCCAATCCCTGCGCGGCTCACACTAACGCACCAATCCCAGTGCAAGCACTGTTCTGACCCACTACCCAATCACAGCGCGGTCTGTATGACGTCAGTGGTCGCTGCAGTCGCTTCTACTCTGTCTCCTGTCACTCGTCTACCCCTCCTTTACAAAGCCTTCTCAGTAGACTTCGTTTCAAATTCTACAAAATCTATTAGTTACAACATATAAACATCTCCATTGTCTGCTTCACTAACCACAGAATAGTAAAGAAAAGTCTTTCTCACAAGAATCCCGCTTCTCTCTAGAACAGCGCTTACCTCTGCTCTACTACGGAATTAATTACTTTCGTTGACACAGTAGCACATCCCTCTACTCTGCCCTTCTAACATGCATCCATTAACTGTTTCCTCTAGGACTGCTCCAAAGAGTCTTACAATCAACTAAATGCTCATACATTCACGCACTTTCACACCAGAAAAATGTAGCACATTCACACAGAATCCTGCCTTTCCCGAGAACAGCGAACAGTCTGTCCCACTACAGAATTATAACACACGTTAACCAAGCAGCGCTTACCTCTGCCCAGTCCTTCAGACAAGCTCAGAGAATACCTATTACTTCTCCAGCGATAAGCTTTAACGGCAAACCTTACGGATCCCTGGGACTTAAGACCAGAGTTTCACAGATAACCTTCACTACCATACGCACTCCTTTTATACCGAAAATATGTCTCTAATAGTAACACACGACGATGTCACTGATTCCGAACCCAGACAATGTGACGCGCAACTTCCATTGTCACACGTTTTTCCCCGCATACGTACAGGGCCAACAATCCCGTCTTTCCCAAGAGCAGCACTTACTTCCCTCTGCCCTACTACGGAACCGTCACCAGCTCCCCACGTTCCAGAAGCCGTACACACTACATAGAACTCAATACGACGACCTCAACATATAGTATTAGTACATATACCAACATCAACCAATAAATCAATGAATCAAAAGACTATGTACAAGCAATCTATCAGATCAAGACAATAATCTAAAACCATCATACTGCTACCAGGAAACTGCTGCAGATCGGCGCATATAAATTCTCCCTACTTCCACGGACAGAGTAAATCTACAGTCGTACGCACATACACTCATCATACGCTAGGGCCCATCACACTAACATTCATTACTATTACTCTATCCACGCTGCATATACGCGAGAAAACCTATAGCAATCTGCATCCAGTGCGAGGTCAATGTGACCATAAAGACATGTCTTGAGTCATGATTTTAAACACAGGAAATACATTCGGAACTCAATAATTGACAAAGAAATAACCACCCGACACTGGAATTCAAACAAAGATCATCTTTTATCTAAATTAGTTCAAATGAAAGTCAATCAATAGCAAAATCATTATTCTCATAGTTACCTATTCTAGCTAAATGGGTCAGGACAGGTCTCTCAGTAAAGTCTCCCGAGTCGCCGTCCTCTCGATCAGCATCGATCCTCACGAGCATAGGTTCAGGAAGAAGTGGCCTTAGACCCTCCCTAGTCTAACATTATTTATAATAAAACTAGCGAAATAAAAGTAACAAACAAATTCTGAATGTCCGTTAAGCCGCTGAGCAGAGCGAGCAGGAAAGGATGTTGTTTGGCAACATTTAAAAAACCTCCGCTCAGGAAAAATCACAAAAATAAAAACACGGAAGAAGGAAACTCGAGTTTGCAAGCGATACATTTATGAATGCTCTTCCTTGGTACCATAGCGAAGCCACCACAGGTTTATCGTAGTTCATTGTGGCTTTATTCTTTTCCAAGGGCAATTGGAAGCATGCCCGGAGCTGCTGTCCTCACGGAAATTTTTAAATCAGACAGAGGCTGTGGTCAGGTGACTTTCAACCATGTTCAGCAAGGCCTCTCGTCAAAATTCAATCACTCGAGTGCAGGCTGTAAATAACAGCCATCTTGGTTTAGGCCAAAACGGACCATCTTAATTAAAAGAAACACAAAACAACGTTACCACATCATAATGATTATACAGTGTTAATCCCCACTAATACCCTTATGTGTATGTAATTACCTAGCCGTCTGCAACACAAGGAAGCATTATAGCACGTTATTTTAAAAGCGTAAACACAAAACAAATAGCATTTTTGCGACACTTATTTAATTAAATTGCCCACCAACCTAGTTCACGTATTAATTAAGCAACATAAATGCATTCCCACGTGTAATTTCTCTCATTTGTAATGTTGATTAGTCAAGACCTTAAACAAAACTAATAATTAGTAATTATAAATCAGTAATTTTAATCATAACATATAGACAAATCTGGAGCTTAAAACTCAATAAATTTTCAATAGAAAACTATGCTCCAGCAGTGTCACCAAATACAAAGATGACATCATGGAAATACAAGATGTTTGCCATCCCCCTGAATACCTCATTCATCATGAGCTGAAAAACGCTCGCTGCTGAACACAACCCGAAAGGCAGCCTGGTAAATTGAAAGGTACCCTCCATGGTAATGAAGGCTGTAAGAGGTTTTGAGTCATCACGTAACTTAATCTGATACGTTTTTCTCAAATCTAGTTAGCTGAAATACTCCCCAGCTCTCCCAGAGCCAGAATGAATTCATTTATATTTGGAAATGGATAGGTGTCTACCACAACATTTTGATTGAGATACCTAAGGTCCACACAGAACCTGTACTTGCCATCTGACTTCTCTGTAATACCCACTGGAGATATCCATCTATATGTCTCCACCAGTTCAACAACCCCTGTAGATATCATCTCTTCCAACATCTCTTTCACTGCTGCTCGTGCCACTACAGGAATTCTGAGCACTTCTTGCTGGATGGGAACCACATCTGGTTTCATAACAAATGTATGAACATAACATTTAGGTTGATCTAACTTCTCTTTAAAGACATCCTGGGGGGGCGTGGCCAAGATAGCGGCGGAGTAGCACCGTTTGTCCGGGGCTCCGCTCACCGTGGCTAACTAAAAGGCATCCATTTGGAGCCTTGTGACCTGCGCGGCAGTGAAAGGGGGTCTCAGGGTGTCCGAAACGCTGGAGGAGAGCACAGACCCGAGGGCGAGCTTTGAAATCCGGGGTATCCAGCGGAAGTAACCCTAGTGAGACTCATGGCTGTGGAGACGGGGTTACTGCGGAGGCCGCCGCGAGGAGCCCGCAGTTGGAGGAGAGGTGAAGGGTGCACTACACGAGCTGCCACAGCCGCCAGCAGAGCCTTGGCGATCACGAGCGGTGAGGTGGCACAACGGAGGGGCATCGGACCCGGCTGGGGAGCTGCACCCCGAGGCACTGCGAGGAGTTGGGATTTGAGCCCGGGATCACGAGGCGGCAGCTGAGGTGAGACCTAGAGGCTGCGCCGGCAGGGTGGTGAAACCCCCTGGAGCCCGTTCCCGTCGGAGCAGGCAACGCTACTCCCCCAGGCCCGGATCAACTGGGACTCAAGGATTGGGTGGCCCCGTGATCGACGCCCCCCACAGCTCGCCCCATGAGAGAGGGGGCGTGGGAAGGCAACACAGCTCTGAATTCGGTGCTAGGATCGTCGGCCAGGTCCCAGATGGAGGGGAGGCAGGCCCAAAGAGCAGCGCACCGAGGGTGAGCGCCCGGCCAGATTTTCACAGCAGCGACACGGAAGGGTGCTGGGCCCACACAGAAGTCACGGTGAGTGGTCCGAAATCAAGACCTTGCAGGTCCCTGCTGGAATCGACCCCTGAGCCCACCCCGAACACACCCAGAGGCCCAGGAGGCATAGAAGCGGCTCCCTCACTCCCCACATTCTGCTGTGACCATAGCGTGTGGGGTACATACACTCCACATGGCCCTGACAGCTGACTAGGCCAATTGACTTACCCACCCTACGCCATCCAAGGTTATACTGCCAGGATATGATCCCAGCCAGCAGATAGGCCAATCGGGCGAGTCAGTAGAAGAGCAAGATTGGGGGTTCATCCTGACTGCCCACTACCGAATGAAGCTCTACGCCGTGACCAGCAGTGCATTCCCCCAGAGCGGTGGCAGGAAGTCTGGAGCACAGCCGTAGTGGAATCTCCCTCCGCTCGGAGTAGCGGCCATCGCATACACTGTAACTAGGCCAGACCCTACAGGTCCAGTGGAAGCGGCCAAGAGGGTGAAATCGCAGTGCTCAAGGGGGGGCTGCCCGGGGTGGCCCACGGACGCACTCCCTTGTGACAGCCATTGGGACTGGCGCTGGACTTCTCGAGACCACAACCCAGTGGACGATCGGCGGAGCACGGGTCCATACTTGAACCAACGCCGGGATGAGGGTTGAGGGCCTGCACCACAAGGACTTGCTCCAGAAACCGGGTATGAAGAAAGTAGAGGGGCCCGGACCCGACCCTCAAGTGACCTAACTGAGCGAGATGGACCCGGAAACCGGGCAAACAGAGGATCCGATCATGAAGGGCTTTATGTAGAAGCTGCTCAGCTCGCTCTGGTATGACTTTGCGGGGTTGCGGCAAGATGTGGCCTCCGATATCAAACAGCTGCGAACGGAGCTCCAAGAAGAGGGAGACAGGGTCCCTGGAATGCAGCGGGGACTGCAGAGAGGAGGAAATCACTGAACAAGCCTGGGAATTTGGGGATCTGAGCGAAAGGAACGATGAGCTTTACCTCAAGCTGGAAGATTTGGAGAACGGCTCAAGGCGCTCCAATATCCGCATTAATGGTGTGCCACTCCAGGGGGACGGTGACAAGCTGGAGGACTGGGTACTCTGCTTCTTTAGACACATAGCACCAGATCTGTGGGATAAGGAGATCATGTTGGATTGCACCCACTGTGCCGGGGGGCCCGCCTCTGGTTCCGGTCAGCCTCAGGACATTCTTACCTGCCTACACTCCTACCGCCAGAAGGAGATCATCATGGCTTCCACTTGAGACCGTGGGACGGTGGTGTTTGATGGGCTTCAGGTGGGGGTCTTCCTTACCCTACAGAGGTGCAAAGAGCTGCGACCCATCACAGTCTTCCTCCGGGAGCAAGGAGTGCACTACAGATGGGGACATCCGTTTCGACTGTCTTTCGTCTGGAACAAGGAGACACATGGGATGCAGAACCTAAAGGAGGCGAGGGACGTCCTTGGGAGTGCCTTGGCGGAGGCAGGAGCCTCGGAGGAAACAGAGGGAGGCCTATCCTCAGGGAAGCCACCTAAATCGAACCAGAGAAGAGGCCTCGGGGAGGAAACAACACAAAGCCATCAGAGGAGGAGTGACAGAAGGAAAGGGAAGCCCGTCTGCATCAGATCCAGGACCGGGAGGTTACTGGCGACCAGGCCAGTGAGTGAGCTCAGCAGTTGCCGACCTTTGGCCCGAGGTGGAGAAGAAGGTCCAAGTCCAAGGGCTAGAGTTTTTGGCCCTGGTGGGTCGAGCCCCACCTTCGGAGAGGGGATGACTGTTCGTCGGTCACATGGACCCTTGCACGAAAGTGCGACACATCACTGTTGGAGGTCACTATGATGGTTTATTTGTTCTCTCTCATCCTATCCTGTTTTCTCTCTTTTCTTCTCTTTCCTACCCCAAAGAGATCTGAAGCCCTCACACAGACAGGTAGGGTAACCCTTCAATATAGGAACACACGGGTGGCAAGCAGGGGTGAGGGAGGTTGGGTGCCGCTCCTGCGGGGGCGGGAATGCCATGGACGTCAGCACCACATCGTTTGTATTCCCTGACTGCAATTGCCCCGGAGGGAAACACAAGAATTCCGGCCGAGCACCGGAGTCTCACGCAATAACGCACACAGGGGCACTACTACAATCCACCAGAAGGGAGGCACGATGTACTTAGGTTGGGGGGCAGAGCGGATGAGGGGCCTTCCACTAGACCAGGGCAGTCGGAGGGTACCTGGAGAGTAGGCGTAGTTAGGTTTGCTTGCCATTATCCAGCAGTTGCCGAGGCATACACTCAAGACATAAACCCATGACAGGACTTAAAGTGGTTATTAGGAGCTTCAATGTTCGGGGCCTTAACTCACCTTTTAAGAGACAAGCACTTCTGGCTTTGTTGAGAGATGCCAAATGTGATATATATCTGTCTCTTACATGAGACCCACCTCCTGCGGGCCGATTGGAAACAGCTCCGGTCAAAATGGTTCGACAGACAATATTTTTCATTGGGAGTGGGGAAGAAGGCTGGGGTGGCAATCCTCTTATCCACGCATTTCCAAGGGACAGTGATAGGGGTACACGCAGATGTAGCAGGTAGACTATTGGCACTGAGGGTATGGATGGGGTCCGCATATACACAATAGCTTCTGTTTATAGTCCCAACGAGCATCAGGAAACCTTTCTCTGGGACATGATACACACAATCCTGGAGTCCCCAGACGAGGATTTGGTAATAGGGGGGGACTTCAATTTGGTTCTGGACGCCCATCTGGACAGATCAACTCTCTGGGGGGGGGGCACTCTGGGTCCATCTATGGCACACTGCTACAGTGGTTGAACTCGAGGATGCCTGGCGACACCGCTATCAGACCGCTCTGGAATACATCTTCTCTGCGGTGGACCAAATGTATGCCCATATAGATATTTTTTTGGACCTCGCCCAGGGTCACGGTGGAAACAACAGATGTGTCTATCGAGGCGGCGGCGTTCTCGGACCACTCCCCGATTGTTTTATTGCTGCTCCTCCCTGGAGGATCCCCTCGGCTGGGGTCGTGGAGATTGAACCATAAATTGTTCACATACAATGGCAATATCGCCGAGATATGGGATGCAATAAAAGCATAGCTGGAGGTTAATGATGGGGGCACTGTCGGTGTGGACACGCTCTGGGATGCCCTGAAGGCGGCCCTGAGGGGACGCTGTATTGCTATCGCGGCGGGCCTGAACAAAGACCGCAGAGCTAAGTGGGGGGAATTAGAAGACCAAATTAAAAAGCTGGAGGGAGTCCACTGCCGCACTGGGGCAGTCCAAATGCGGCGGTTGCTTACTAAGGTGAGGAAACAATTGAGGGCCCTCGACATGGACCGTGCCGAACACACGCGGCTTTGCACTAGACAGCGCTACTATGAGGGGGGAACAAGGCTGGGAAGCTTCTGGCACATGCAGTCCAAGCCAAGACAGCGGCACGACGGATCGCAGAGATTAGGAACGACCATGGAGAGATTCTGAGGTAGGGTAAAGACATTGCAGCAGAGTTCAAGGCTTTCTTCACCGCCCTTTACTCGGCGGAATGCCTAGACCCTGCGGTGGCCGAGGACTATACACCTCTCCCGGCGTCAGTGGCTGTCCATTTGGAAGCAGATATCAGACCCGAGGAGGTCCTCAGCGCCATTCAAGGACTCTTCCCCGGGAAAGCCCCGGGAGAGGATGGCTTCCTGGTCGATTTTTATAAAAATCTTTGCTTCAGATCTTACACCCTCTTGGCATGCCTGTTTAATACGTATAGCGGGACCGGGAGGTTGACCACATCGATATCCATGGCCGAGGTGGCAGTAATTCCCAAACCAGGGAAGGACCCTCAAGAATGTGCATCATACCACCCTATTTCTCTGCTCAACACCGACCTGAAGATTTTTACAAGTATCTTAGCGGTGAGGCTCGTTCCTCATATGCAGGGCCTGGTTGATGCGGATCAGTCGGGCTTTATTCCGGAACATAATTGCAATGACAGGACCTGGAGATTGTGTCACCTCTTGGATAAGAAGCAACATGCCCAGACCCTGGCAGTTCTGTCGGTAGAAGCTGAGAAGGCATTTGACTGGGTTCACTGGCCCTATCTTCGCGAGGTCCTGGGCAGGTTTGGTATTTAGGAAATGGGTGAATTGCATATACCATAGACTGCAGGCTTGCATCAGAGTGAATGGGGTCGCCTCTCGCCCCTTCCAGATTGGGCAGTGTACGAGGCAGGGGTGCACTCTCTCCTCTCTCCTATTCGTGCTCCATATGGAGCCTTCTGCCGAACGCGTCCGACATCTCCCCACTGTCACCGGGATCCAGATGGGAAATAGAGAGCACAAGATCTCGCTCTAGGCGGACGACATGGTGCTCTTTTTGACTCGTCCGTTACTTTCTCTCCCCCCCTGCTAGCAGAGATCGAGGCATTTAGCGAGGCTTCGAGTTTTAAAATTAACCTGAGAAAGACACAGGCCTTTAGCGTAACATTGCCTACCACAGATCAACAACAGTTCGCAGCACAGTTCCCGTTCTCATGGGCCTCTAGTGAAATCACCTATCTGGGGATCCGGGTCTTCCCGACAACTGCGAAAATTGCCTAGGTGAAATACTCTGAGATCTTGGCCAAGGTTCATCAAGAACTGCACAGTTGGAAGAAATACGTCCTCTCATGGCTGGGCAAAGTTGCTGCAATCAAGATGACGATTTTGCCCCATCTTCTTTACATAATGCAGACGCTCCCACTATGTCCGCCTTCTAAAATATAGGCCCAACTACAGCAGCTAGTCGATGGCTTCATATGGGATGGGAAGAAGGCACGTATTGCTCGCCACCTAACGTATTTGCGGCAAAAAGATGGGGGACTCTGGATCCCACATTTGGGGTGTTATTACAAGGCGGCGCACCTACGCTACATGTTAGAGTGGTACCAACTAGAATCTGAAAAACACTGGTGTTTCATAGACCGAGGGGTAGCTGGTATCCACATATGGAAGATCCCCTGGCTCCCCAAACGACATTGTCCGCTGGGTGTGTACATCTCCACGGTTTTGAGATCTGGTACAGGAGCGATGTAAACTCTTGACCGCTGTGTCTCCCCTGACCCCCTTTATAGGGAGCACGGACTTCCCTCCTGCTCATATAGGGAACGCGTATTTGAAATGGCAGGAAGCTAACTGTAAGCGCATAGGCGAATTTTTTGACACACAGGGAATTATGGACTTCCCCCAAATAGTGAAAGTCTATGGGATTCCCAAGGAGGCGTACTGGCAGTACCTGGCGCCATGCCACTGGGTCACACAACCACAGGTGCGCACACACGCTGGTCGTCTGCTTACCAAATTCGAGCTTTGGTTTATCACCCGCCTCTCTTATCTGATATCTATGACTTTCTGAACAAAGCCAAGAACCTCGCTAAATCTCCGGCACAACGCAGGTGGGAATCAGAACTGGAGCGGGAATTCTCCCCAAACGAGTGGGCAGACATTATCCACAGGGCCCTCATGTAGTACTTCGAGTAAGGAAATGCTACTAAAAATTGTGCATTATTGGTACTATACCCCGGCACGCATTGCCTGGTGGAGACCACGTAACGATGACCTCTGCTGGAGTAAATGCGTCAGGTGGGCACTCTAACTCACATACTATGGCAATGCCCCAAGATACAAGCCTTTTGGGACACTATCCTATCTGAGGTTGACTATATACCAGACGGCCCTTCCTAGATTCCCTAGCTACATGTTGCTGGGACTTCCCAACCCTCTTACATATCCCCTTAAGTCCTGTAGGGGGAGAGCAATTACCTTGGCACTTGGGGCAGCTAAGCAGGTGCTACTAGCAAGGTGGGGCACGGAGGATATCCCAACAGAACTAGACTGGCTTTATAGAGTTTGGGAGGTAGTGGGGATGGAAAGAATCACAGTGGGGATTAATCACACTCTGACAGAGTTTGATAAGACCAGGGGCTCCACTGTGGCCTACTTGTCCTCTGGGTTTGTTGAGTTCACCTGCCCACATTACTTAAGGGTCCTTCGGTTTCCCACTACTCCCTCCGCCAGCGAGCAACCCGCACGTGACGAGGAGGTGCCACCCGATGGCTAGACCCCTACTGTGTCATGTATTGGGTAATGGGTAGGTATCTGTCTTTCTACTCTCTCTCTATTCTTTGGTTTTACTCCTTATCTCCTTTCCTCTCTCTCTTCTTTCCCTTTCTTTAACACTATAAGTATAAGCCATGCTATTCCCCACCGGCCAGTGGTTGTAGGTGGGTTTTTTGTTTATTGTTTGCTACGAAAATTCAATAAACGATTTAAACCATAAAGACATCTTGGGCTTCTTCTAAAATATGCAATAAAGCAAGATCATTAACTACCATCACTTTGTTGGGTGCTCTTGGATTTACCACTATGTTGAGATCGTACTGATGCATCCAACCCAGGATTGATGGTCCATCCTCTGCTACATAAATCTTCCCTTTAATCCTCCTGCCTCCTAACTCAATGGTAGAGTTCATACATCCTACTAAATCAATTGTGGCACCCTGATACCCAACTGGGTTAATGTCTTTAAGTAGGAGATGTACGTCTGCCCAATGCTACATGGACCGGGTCTTAGTAACAATAGTGAACATAGAGCCAGAATCTATCATAAGTTCTACTATCTTCTCATCAATTACAAAAGTAGCTTTAGGCCTACAATTCCTCCTTGCTCACGCATAATATTCTCTCTTGTTGCTTAATTATATTGTCCTCATCTCTGCTGGCTACATTATATTTGTTGCCTTGTCTCCACACAGAGGCGAAACGCCCCCTAAGACCACATTTCCTTCCAGGCTGCATATTTACAATAGTAGTCCGCAATCACCGCAACCAAAAACTCAATAGTTATTGTGGTGTGCAAATCACCAATAATGTTTGCACAATGCTCAACACAAAATAAAAAATGCTGAGAATGTTGAATGGATCCTAATAAAAAGTAACTTTACCGAAACACTGCCGAGGTGTGCACATCACCGTGAAGCACACTACCACTGTGAAGTATTCCAGTTTTTATATTTATGCTGTGCAAATCACTGACGGGTGATCTGCTCCAGTCACGAAATGTGCATCTTCAATATTACACAAAACTGGTGTGCACATCACCGTACGCACACATTTACAGCCCTTTGTAGTTTGCACTCCCCAAAGCAAGATGGCTGCCTCATTAAGCATCTTCGTGGCTTACGTGAGGAGTAGAGCCTGTACTTTGCATGTGTGGAGCGGCAGCCCGTGGAGAACTGAAGGGAGAGCTTGCACTGCCCTCTCTCACCACAATCTCATGCGTTAGGAGCAGCACGTGGGGCAGCACATGGGGAATTGAAGGCAGAGCTCGCGCTGCCCGCTCTTTCCACACTACCTCCTGCTTTCGCCTTAAACACTCTTACCACCGGTGTAAGAAACTGGCTCTGTATATACTGCACCAAAGTGAGGTACAGTGTGTATAGAGTCCCCAAAGGTAGACAAAGGTTAAAGTTAGATAGAACCTTACTCTCTAAAGTGGTAGCTTGGTTGAGCAGTAGGGCAGTATCCGAGGACAGTGTTAAGCATTTGATGTACACACTCAGTCAGCAATTGAATTCACACACTCAAGGACTGAACTCTAGGCCAATTGTTTTTGTATAAAAAATATGTTGTTGTTTATTTTTAGAACCAAGCAAACCTGGTACAGGTAAGCATTAAATACTCTTCAGTAATAAGTTACTAGATATAGAACAGTTGAAAAATACAATAGGAATTGTACTTTGTTTGATTTACAGGGGAGCAGTAGAACGCAACACTTAGCAAATGCAATACATTGAAATGAATAGGCTTTTTCAACAAATTGCAGGTAAGTTACTTTTGCGTTACTTTTTCTAACTCAGTGCTGGATGCCTAGATTCAGCACTGGGACATTTCCTGAAAACAGTTGAGAAAATGCGTTTTTGTTATTCGTGAGATTTTTTAAAGAATATTTTCAGATTTCAAAACTCCACACTTGGAAACCTTTTGGAGCAGTACATTGAAAGGAGTGGGCTTCTACAATGAATTGCAGGTAAGTAACTTTTAGGATACTTTTTCTAACTCAGTGCTGGATGCCTAGATTCAGCACTGGGACATTTCCTGAAAATAGTTGAGAAAATGCGTTTTGCTTATTGTTTAGATTTTTAAGGAATATTTCAAGTTTTCAAAACTCCACACTTAAGTCGTTTTTTTGAAAGAAAAATGGTCAATGTTATTCTATGGAAGAAAAACAGGTTATCGGTTTACAAGTAAGTAAACAACTGTGGGAGTTAAGGTTCTGTGGTTAGTCTCAGGGGTTCCCCAGGGTCAGTGATGCACTGAGATTGCACCCTCAGTGGCAACTAGGGCGGCCAGGTGCAGAGTGTTGAGGCCCAATGTTATCCTATGGAGGATAGGGGGCCGGTCTCTGGCTGGCACCAGAAGCTGCAGTTTATATACATCTGGTGTTCTCGGGAGATAGAGTCCTTGAAGTGAAGGCAGGCAGGTCCTCCGGGGTTTGTGAGGTTGCAGGACACGCCAGGATTTCGCAGAAGCGGGTTCGAAGGGAGACAGGCCTGTAGGGCTGGGGCCAAGTCAGTGGGCGTTGTCCTCTTGTTAGCTCTGCACGGTCCTTCTTCTTATCTTCTTTTCTTGTGTTTTCTAATCTGAGGAAGCAAGGTTCAGGGTGCCCCCTAAATACTACATTTAGGGGCATTACAGATAGGTAAAGGGCAGGGACCAATGGGACCCTTCCCTGGGGTGGGTACACCCCCTTTTCTGCCACTCTCCTGTGGGAGGGGGCAGGAGCCTGTCCCTGGTTGGCTGGGTCCCCCATCCTCAAGATGGCGGGGACTCGAGGTTGTGCTTCACTTCGCCTCCCCCACCTGATTGGTGGAGTTGGCAGAGGTGGGTACACCTCCCTTCCTAACTTGTTTTTCCCGCCAGCTCTCCCGCCCAAAGTGGGGGGGTGCTAGAACCAGTGGGGACCAGTTGCTGAAAGCAGCAAATGGTCTGGAGAGGCTCACAAAGGCGGCATGCCATTGAAGCTTCTCCTTCGTGAACCCTGCCCATCCTGGGGGAGGAGGCTTGGCACCTCGTCCCAGGATGTGCATTGTTTCAGGCCCCCCGAGAGCAGCAGGCTCTCGACCCAGGGGTCCATAAACATGTCTGGTCTTGGCAGCCTAAGCAGCCACTCAGTCAGGTCACTAGAAGTTGGTCGAATTTCAGGGGGCATCTCTAAGATGCCCTCTGTTGTGCATTTTACATTAAATCACACACTGGCATCAGTACAGGTTTGATGTAATGAGAAGTTTGATACCAAACTTCCCAGTCTTCAGTGTAGCCATTATGATGCTGTGGAGTTCGTAATGACAAACTCCCAGCACCATATACTCTTAAGGGCAGCACTGCACTTACAGTGCCCAGGTATGGACTTGGGCACTCTAGGGGTACAGAGCTCATGCACCTGTACCCTCACCACTGGCATAGGGCATCCAGCTAGAGGGGTGACTGATGTATGCCAGGGCAGTGGTTTGTGGGCATGGGACACAGGGATGTGTGCTATGTCAAATCTTCACTTTGTTCTGTACCAAGACACGCATACTGCAAAGGCAGTGTGTGAGTGTCAGGGTACAGGACCTCAAAGAGTGGCACAACAAGCGCTGCAGCCCTTAGAGGCCTTCTCTGGTCACAGTGCCCTGGGTACCATTTACCAGGGGCTGACATGTGGCCAGAGATGCCAATTGGGTTTATTTTGGGAAAAGAACACAGGCCCTGGGAACCAGAATGACAGGGACCCAGGGCACACCAACAAAAAGTGCATCAGTAGCCAGGCAAAAAGTGTGTGGGGGGGGGGGGGGTTACTGCAACAGAAACCCACTTTTCTACAACCGGCCAAACAACACGGGTAAAGTCAGAGAAATACTGCTGCGGGTCCGAACCAACCGTTCCTTCAACTGTTGGGAAAAGCTTTTTGACTTGACATTGTTGTGGGTTCACAGCCGCGATGGCTGGGTTGCAGATGGTGACTGGCCAACTTGTCAGCAAATTCTTGTGCTGGTTTTCGTGTTGATGACAGGAGACCAGTAATGAAACCAAGCTAAGATTTATTTATGGTAAGTTGATCTGCAACCACAATGCAGCCATCCCTGTGCCAGTCCAACAGCAACTGGCATTTCAAGAACGTTGGCTAAGGAGCCAGAACATAGAACCTGGTCAGAGCTCATGTCCTAGGTTCCAAAGTCCACATGTTAAGTCATAACAGGGCCCTAAAGGGAACTCACAACATGGTCAGACCTCGACAAAACTGGTAGGCCACTTTTCACTAAGACTAAGATTAAAATTAAGAACTCCTATGGCAAAGATTATTTAGAAAAATTTAAACAAGTATTTTTTTGGTATGACTACTTGAATCCACATGGGTACATAGGCTTTTCTATTCCAGCTCAGGAGATCTTTTTCAGTATATACGTACGACTATTCAGGAACAGCAACCTGTAGCCTTTTCGAAGGCAGAACCACTGTAAGACACGGATGAGTCTGAACAGTCACAGGGTGATGATCAACGGCTTTGAAAAGGAAAAATTAATTATGTAGAAGAAGAGGAGGAAGACTCTCAACAGGAGTCTCATTGCCCCTTGGATCAACTCATAAACTATTTGAGCCACAGGATATTGTCCACTGGCGCTCATCATGATCAACTTTGATCAGATGGGACTCCATGTAGGACGATCTTATTTCTTTGGAAACTGGCCCCATCGCTCACCAACTCCAATTTGGAGATCCTTTCCTAAAAGGGTTAGACCATTTTGTAATCAGGTACCACTTTCTTTGAAAAAGGAGTTTAGTGTTTGCATCTTTTTAAAAAGGCTGGCCATGCATGAGGGTGCCATGCAGACCGAAGCCAATTCTAAGCCTCCCAAAAGATTCAATTCTGGCAAACGGCAAAGGGGGTGGTGTAATGAAGGTAGGAACGGACTCTGGATGCACACTTCAATTCTTCTTGAAAACTTGATTTTGTAGATACAGCACAAGAAGAGGAGTGCTGTCATGCAAGCTGCCATACCTAACCTTAACATTTCTGATATTTCCACCCAGTTGCATATGTCTGTAACTTTCATGATGAGGTGAGACACATTTATGGCCCTTCCCTTTAGTCTAATCTTTGCACCTTGGTACATTGCTAAGGTTTTTTTTTGTTTAGAATTTTTTTTATTGAGAATTTTACTTTCCATGGTACAGCATTATGCATTGGCAAGTTAGATGTTACGACAGGTGCCCACTGGCAGTCAGATGATATAAACGCAGTATGTAACATCCATCCCATTATACATCACACATGGCAAACAAGAAACATCACATTGTACCTAGGTATTACTCGTCTAGTAATCCAGTGTGGGATGTAGTGGGCTGGCCAACGCCGGGTGCCTACATGAGTGGGTTTCCATAATGGTGCGGGTTGATGTGGATACCCCCCTTCCATTCTGGTGTCCCTCTTTGCTTACTGCCCATGCGTGTGTTCCCAATGTGTAAGCACCTACTCTCCAGTGCCAACGGGTGAACATGAAACTGAACTGTGGGTAGAGGTGGGAAGGGGTTAGGAGGAATCCGGGGAGTTTACCGAAAAAGGTTTGGTGTGATAGTTATGTGCTATGTGGTAGGTGCCAATACGTCCGCGAGGTGCTTACAGAGTCAGCGTCGGGAGCAGAGGGAAATCTTCAGGGGGGCTGTATTTCTCAGCAGTAGTCAGGGTGCCAGTCTAGTGACTTCCCAATGCATGAGCGGTCTGTCCTTTGGTGCAGCTATTGCGCCGTGGTATGTGCTGACGCTATCGGGGACAGGGGTGGGGTTTGGGACTGGGCTGGTGTGTCCCCGGGTGAGTCGTCTTGTGCTGTCTCTTGCGTGAACTGAAACAGTAGTTGTGCCCATTCCATGGAGATGGGATGTTTTCGAATCCCCTTCACCTCCTCATCTCTCAATATGGCTTCTTCCGCTGCCCCCCATTTTCTTACCCCCCCCAATCCAGGCTGCCTCTGGGGGCCCAGCCGGTGCCCTCCAGTACATGGCTATCCCCCGTTTCGCTAGGAGCCAGGCTAAGGATGCAAATCTACACTGCACCTTTTCTGTCTTCCGCCTGTGGAAGACCCCTAGGGCACATGCCTCCCATGAGGTAATGTGCATGAGGTGGACCGTCGCCTCTAGAACCCGATGTATTCTGCCCCAATATGGCTGCAGCACGGGACAGTCCCAAAACGTGTGTTTGAAGTGTGCTTTGGGTGTTTGGCATCTAGGACATGCAAACCTCGTGTCCGGGTAAAATCGCTGGAGCTTATGCGGTGTTAAGTATGCGCAGTGTAAAATATTAAATTGTATGTTTTTGAATCATGCGTTCCGCGAGACTTTCTTTGTGTACTCTAAGGCTTTTTCCCATTCTTGGTCATTGAGCACTCGCCCTATCTCGTCCTCCCATTTCTGGCGTAAGGTTGGTAGAGGGACCGTGATCAGTTCCATTATTGCTTTATAGTGCCGGGTAACTAAGTGTCTGCCTCTGCCCATGCGGAGGATTGTATGTAGCACCGGGTGCGTCGGTGGTTCCCCCCTCAGTGAGATCCCAACATTGTCGTGCGCTGTCTACTAGCCGTCTGTGCACCAGGAATTGCCCCGGAGGAAGATCAAAGCTTTCCCGCATTTGGGACCTATCGTGATCTCTGAGGGAGCGAGGTGGAGACTGAATGGAAAGATCGTCGATTTTCCCCAATTGACTTTATGCCCGGAGACCTCCGCGAAGGTGTGTAGTATTGTCCATATGGGCGTGAGATCACTCGTGACATCCCGCACATAGATCAAGAGGTCATCGGCGTATAACGATACGCAGTGAACTGTGCCCGCAATTGGGATCCCCCAGGCACCACCCCTCTGTCTCAGGCAAATAGCCAAAGGCTCCACTGCCAAGGCGAAAAGTAGGGGGGACAAGGGGCACCCCTGTCTCGTTCCCCGTTCCACCGCAAGTGGGGCCGATATGTACTTACCGATCTTCACTCTGGTGGTAAGGCCTTTATAGAGAAGTTGCGTGTATGCCAATAGGGTCGGGCCAACACCTATTTTTCGGAGGGTTGCGAATAAATAGGGTCATGTGAGTGTATCAAAGGCCTTTTCAAGGTCTAAAATGAGGCATGCGGCTTGGGGGAAGTGATCCCGTACTCTATACTGTATATGGAAGAGTCTACGTATGTTCTGTGATACGTTGCGCCTGGGAAGAAAGCCATTTTGGTTTGGGTGGATCAATTGCGGGAGGACCTGGATGTAGCGGTGTGCTAGTATTTTCCCTAGAATTTTACAATCCGCGTTAAGTAAAGTTATGGGCCTGTATGAAGACGGGAGTGTGGAATCTCTGTTTGGTTTGAGAAATGTTACCAGGGTAGATTCCCTGAGTGAGCTGGGAAGTACGCCTCTCTTCAATGCATCGTCGTACATAGTCACGAGGTGTGGCGACAACTGCCCCAAAAAAGCAGTATAGTGCTCAAGGGGAAAGCCATCCATTACTGGTGCTTTACGACGTGCCAACGCCCTGATCGCATGAGTGACATCCTGGGAGGTTATCTTTGTGTCTAGTGCCTTTCCGTCTGCCGGTGGAATGCCGGGTAAGGGAGTGGATTAGAGATATTGGGCTAACGTCAGGTGTGATACCATTGGCGGTGCGTGATAAATGCCTGTGTAATAGCCGTGAAAGATGCGTAGTGTAGGAGAGTAGGGTCTGCAATCCTATGATCACCGAGATTTTTTGCTTTTGCTTCATTGGTTTACAACTTTCCCCGGCTGTGGGCCTGTCAATCAGACCCACAGCCTAGCTGTTCTCTCTCGAAATTAACACACATGTACATTAGGTGCATCCACTAATTGGAACTGGGCCGCCTTATCAGTCCCTGTATCAGCATACCACAGGTATCCAGGGCATCGGTGTACCCAGGGCCTACCAGGGGCTGCAGCATGTATTATGCCACCCCTGGATGGCCACCCAAATCTGACACAACTGGCTGCACGACAGCTGGGGCAAGGTGGTGTAATCACCCATTGCTGTAGGTGTAGTATTCCTATACCTAACCCTAAAATGGACGCATGGATTCCTGTCAGTCACTCCTATGGCAGGCCTTATCAATCCTGAAGGCAGAGTGCTGGGAATCATGTGAGATGGTGCTCTGGCGCGAGCTGAGCCCGTCGACGGCTTGCGGAACCAAATCCTAATAGCCGTTCCATGGTGACGCGGGCCAACTACCTTAAAGTGCATTATAATCCTCGCGGTTATTTGCTAACTTTGGCATCGCATCACCCAAACATGTCGAGTAAGGTGTCATACGAATTGGAATACAAACCCCTCGCCAGTTGGGGCGACGGGGTTAGCATTCCACCCTTCTAGAGGGACACGACATGGAAGTAACCTTGAACCCCGGTTAAAGTTGACTCAAGCCTCAGCATCACAAAATGGATGCTGCCACCAGACACAAGTCTGACCTCCTGCTGCTGGGAGACCTTCCAGCGAGGGGAGCTTGGACAAAGGGTTTCCTGTCAAGGGCGGTGTTAGCACCATCCCAGACAGGGTTTGTGTATCCCAGGTAGGCAGGGCTGAAAGGAAGGTGATTGCAAGTGGCACCCCGGTGCTCACTGTGCATAGCCCGGCTCAAACCAGTTTCGGGGGCACACCAGCCCCTGAGCTGGGGCGAAGCCGGACAAAGGATAGGGGTGTAACCACCCCCCTCCTGGTCCCACCCATAGGTAGGACCTAGTCACGGGCCAGCCCCTTTTTCCTAGAATAAAGGTGGGAGCGGGTCCCCTTCCCAAATTGGATAATTCTGAATCTTGAACTACTTTCCACGAAAGGAACTCTTGACTATTTCTGAAGACTCTCCCTTGTGGCTAAGGAGTAGCCACCCTGCATTAGCAGGCACCACCTAAGCGCTTGCGGTTTGCTGTACGTCTCTCCCACGGATCAAGACTGCCCAGCTCGACAAGACCCGGGTTCCCTGCCATCTCTGACCTCTACCTACATCGTCAGCCCAGCTGAGATTCGTAGGTGTGACGAGACCCGCGGGACCGGCCATCTTCAGAACCTGCACGACGCTTATCTAGCACGCCCACCGAGGGACCCTCGAGTGAGTGCACCTAGGGTTTGAGAAGCCCTAAACCTGAGCGGCTCCAGCACCGAAGTCTGCCTCCCCAGCATCCACGAGATCTGCTCGGGGGCCCTGCTGCTCCTTGCTGCTCACCGCGTTGTCCGACCACTCGCCGACCGGCTTGTGGCCCTCTTCACGACGCACCACAACAGACTTTCATCACTGGTCTGGTTGCTCCAGACTGGCTCTTGCTCCCCTTCAACAGAGGAGTACCTCGGACCCTCCTGGTCCACTCCAGACGCCATCTTGACTCCACCACGTGGGCTTGCCACTGCCAAGATCCGCTGCCCCATTCCTGGGCCCAGCATCATCGACAGCAGACACCTTCGTGGGACAGCTCGCCCTTCATCCTGGTCGCCGCCGCGCCTCCTGGTCCGAGGAACAGCCGAGTCCGACGTCATCCACTCACCTGGTCGAGGTGACTTCAGCCGGTGCCTTCCTGGTACCCACACGATCGCTGGCTAGCGGTTGAGAACTGAGTCCCCTCTGCTTTCAGGTTTTCTTCATCACCGATCCAGGCTTGGATCTCGCTGAACATCGACACTGGTCGCCTCCAGCAACTTCTTCTTTCAGGCTCCTGAGACTACAACGAGGACTCCCAACATCTTGCTGAACCCCACGCAGCCGCAGCCTCTGGGCTAGGTAACTCGAGCATCTCGGTGCTCCATCGTAGGTTCACTCTACAAGTGTCCAGTTCCTTTTTCGTTTAGTCCCACTGATCGGATTCCTCCGGAATCAGTAACTTTAAACTTTCTAACCTCTCCCATTCCACTTGCAGTGTAAATGGTTTAGTGCCCTTCGGGCATTTGTGTAAATTGTGCAACCAGAAGTATTTTCCTAAGAGTTTTGTAGTGTGCTTAGCTCCCTGACTCATAAAGAGCCAGGGTAGTCTTGTTATAAATAAATATCCTTTATTTTCATAACAACTTGTGTGGTGTCCTTTCACTTGGCGTTCAAGGGGTATATGTGATGGTAAACAGCTGGCTTAACACGCCCTCTAGAGTTTAGCCTGAAGACTGCTCTTGTCCACGCTACTAGGATAGCTGGTCTATAAGGTTGACTTACAACCAATCATCAATAAGGGTCGTTTGGAATGATACACAGTGATCACTAGAATAGTGAGCACTACATATCAGGCCAACTTCTCACATTGGTGAGCAGCGGTTGGAATTTGAGCTTGCTGTTGTTTTACCACACACGTATCCTAAGAATATCGAGTTGAAAGATCACATAAGTACCCAGGTACATATAACTTAACTTAGAATACTCTGAGTTCTACTGAACCAGCTGTTATAGGGAAACAGGGACTAGCACACCCTGACTATAACTCTTAGCAAGGGATCAGTAGAGAAACACATAGTGTAGGTAGGTGCATCACTTACACCTCACTAGAAAGCATGTCGGTCCACGGAGAGTCTGCAGAGACTCCCTTAGTGGTCATCGACCCTCCACAGGTCGTGTCACGATATGCAGCTCTTAGCTTCACGGAGATGAGACAGCTGTGTGCCTCCAGGAAGCTAAACCAGGGTTCTAACCCTACCATCGCATTTCTGATAGGTCTCTTAGAAACTTACGATGCTAGGAGGTCCTCTAACACGGGCCCCCCTAATGCTGATGGGAACATGCCTCCCTTAGAGGGAACCCTTGGTGACCCTGACCTCGACCTCCATGGTGAGGAGGAAGAGGAAGAAGAGTTAGCAGGAGACGAGGCAGACGGAGGTCCCGTAGTAGTCAGTAGGCTCACAAGGACCAACTTAAGCAGGCATGAGAATGGAACTGGGGGAGCCCCGGGCCCACGCTTAAGCAGGCTTAACCTTGGGAACGGACGAGTTAGGTCTCTCTCGAGAGGCTCTAACAGATCTGTTCGAACACATGTTTCTCAGGCATCTTCTCAGAGAGGGATGACGTCCCCTCAGAGAAGGGAGCACGAAGCGAAGATGAGGGAAGTCAATCTGAGGATCGAGCGGGAAGAACTTGCCCTCGCCAAAGAAAGACTTGCCTTGGCCCGAGAACAGAAATTGAGTGGGTTAGATCCCACTGGTGGCAGCATTCTCATTAGAGAGAAAGACAGGGGTATAGACACTAGACACCTGAGTAAAATAGTGCCCCCCTTTAAACAAGGGGACGACATCCACAAGTGGATAACTGCTTTGGAGAGGGCCTGCACTGTCCAGTGCGTCCCCCCAAGTCAGTGGGCAGCTATACTGTGGCTCTCCTTTGAAGGTAAAGGACGGGACAAGCTCCTCACTACGAGAGCTGAGGATGCTAACAACTACCAAGTCCTGAAGAATACACTGATTGATGGGTTCGGCTTAACCACGGAGCAGTACCGGGTGCTGTTCCGAGACACCCAGAAAATTCAGTCTCAGGATTGGTCCGACTTTGTCGATTGTGCCACTAAGGCTTTAGAAGGTTGGTTGCTGGGTAGCAAGGTTACTGATTACACAGGATTGTACAATCTTATCATGAGAGAACAGATTTTAAACAACTGTCAGAACCAATTGTTGCATCAGCACCTTGTCGACTCGGAGCTGACCTCTCCCCAAGAATTGGGAAAGAAGGCAGACAGATGGGTCAGAACAAGGGTCAAGCAGAACCAGACTCAGAACCAGGGTGGTCAGAAGAAAGCAGACCAAAAGGGTAGTAACAAGAACGAACAAAATGACCAGAAGTCTTCGACAGGCCCCCAACAAACCAAAGAGGGTGGGGGTCAGGCTTCACAGCAGAAAAAGAAGACTCCAGAAGGCCAGTCAAAAAGGTGGTGCCAATACTGTAAATGTAAGACTCACTGGTTTAGTGAGTGCACCAAGAAAAGAGGGCAAACTCCTGCCACTGCAGCCCCTAAGGCACCTGCACCCCCTAGTACAGTCAGCAGTGGTAGTGCGCCTCCCAAGGCATTAGTTGGGTTAACCTTGGGAACTGAGGGGAGTGACGACTTAGTTGGCACGCTCACTCAGGCCGTCCTTGTCTGAACAGGGGAAATGGATATGTCCCCTGATGCCAGTCCCAATACTTTGGGCAAATACAGGCAGATGCCTTTGATCAATGGAAAAGTGGCTCAGGCCTACAGGGACACTTGTGCCAGTGTCACCATGGTGACGCCTAACTTTGTGGACCCTGGACAGATCATGCTAGGTACCGATTACCTAGTGACCAATGCCAGCAATGTCACTACCAATCACAGTATGGCAGTTGTTGATTTCTCCTGGGGAGGGGTAAGTGGCCCAAAGAAAGTTGTGGTTAGTTCAGACCTCCCCGTAGAATGTCTGTTGGGCAATGATTTGGAAACGTCACAATGGTCAGAAGTGGAGCAGAGGACTCACATGGAAATGTTAGGCTTGCCAGCACATGTCCTTGCTGTGACCAGGTCACAGGCTAAAAGATGCCCCACTGAACAGGTGCTGGATCCTGGAAGAACGGACCAGACACCATCCAAGAAAAGGAGCAGTAAGGGTAAGGCCTCGCCTTCCCCCTTGCCCCAGGTCGTGGATCAAGTCTCTGAGGAGGCTGACCTTAAAGAACTAAGGGAAACTGAGCCAAAAGAGCTTGAACCTGGTCAGGTTGAGTTTCTGGGCTCAGGGGGACCCTCTAGGGAAGACCTGGGGAAGGCACAGTTAGACTGCCCCTCACTTGAACCCCTCAGACAGCAGGCTGCTGCTGAGGCTGCAGGGAACGCCACAGGTACCCACAAAGTGTACTGGGACGATGGACTCCTGTACTCCGAGGCAAGAGACCCCAAGCCTGGCGTGACCAGGAGGCTGGTCGTCCCCTTGTCTCTGAGAGGTTTCCTCCTTACCTTGGCCCACGAGATTCCCCTTGCAGGTCACTTAGGCCAGAATAAGACTTGGGACAGAATTGTTCCACACTTTCACTGGCCCCACATGTCCGAAGATACGAAGGAGTTTTGTCGCTCCTGTGTCACTTGCCAAGACAGTGGTAAGTCAGGTGGCACGACAAAGGCCTCCCTCATACCACTGCCGGTGGTGGGGGTACCCTTTGAGCGGGTGGGGATCGACATTGTCGGACCAATGGAACCCCAGACAGCGTCAGGGCACAAGTTTATACTGGTGGTGGTGGACCACGCCACCAGGTATCCTGAAGCTATTCCCCTTAGGACCACTACAGCACCTGTTGTGGCGCGAGCCCTAGTTGGAGTGTTCTCCAGAGTGGGCTTCCCTAAGGAGGTCGTCTCCGACAGAGGTGCAAACTTCATGTCGGGATATCTGACTGCTATGTGGAAGGAGTGTGGTGTCAACTACAAATTCACCACACCCTATCACCCACAATGCAATGGGCTTGTTGAGAGATTCAACAGGACCCTAAAAGGGATGATTCATGGACTACCTGAAAAGCTTCGGCGGAGATGGGATGTCCTGATACCCTGCCTCTTGTTCGCCTACAGAGAGGTCCCGCAGAAGGGGGTTGGCTACAGCCCTTTTGAACTTCTGTTCGGACATCCTGTAAGGGGACCCCTTTGTTTGGTAAAGGAAGGATGGGAGAGACCTCTCAAAAAGCCGGCATCAAACATTGTGGACTATGTGCTCGGTCTCCGCTCGCGGATGGCTGAGTACATGGAAAAGGCATCTAAAAACCTTGAGGTGAGCCAAGAATTACAAAAAGCTTGGCACGACCAAAAGGCTGTCCTGACTGTGTATCAGCCTGGACAGAAGGTGTGGGTGCTGGAGCCAGTGGCCCCAGCAGCACTCAAAGACAAATGGTCTGGGCCCCACACGATCATTGAGCAAAAGGGAGAGGTCACCTACTTGGTAGACCTGGGAACTCCCCGGAGCCCCCACCGGGTGTTCCATGTAAACAGGCTCAAGGCATATGTCGACAGGGAGGGCATGGGCTTGCTCATGGCCACAGATGAGGGACAGGAGGAGGAGAGTGACCCTCTCCCGGACCTGCTCTCTCAGAACCCTGACGATGGGTCAGTAGATGGTGTTGTCTTTTGCGGCAGCCTCTCTGGACATCAACAACAGGATTGTAAACAGGTTCTTCAATCCTTCCGACATATGTTCTCTCTGACACCCAGTCAGACCAATTGGTGTACCCATGAGGTCGACACTGGGGACAGTCTGCCCGTAAAGAGTAAAATCTATCGACAGCCTGATCATGTCAGAGACTGCATCAAGACAGAGGTGCAGAAAATGTTGGAGCTGGGAGTCATTGAGCCCTCGGACAGCCCCTGGGCTAGTCCAGTAGTCCTCGTGCCAAAACCTCACACCCAGGGCGGTAAGAGAGAGATGAGGTTTTGCGTGGACTACAGAGGCCTCAATGCAGTCACTAAGACTGACGCCCACCCGATACCAAGAGCAGATGAACTTATAGACCGGCTGGCTTCGGCCAACTACTTAAGTACATTTGACCTGACAGCTGGGTATTGGCAAATCGGGTTAGCTGAGGAGGCCAAGCCCAAAACAGCATTTTCTACCCCGGGTGGGCATTATCAGTTCGTGGTAATGCCCTTTGGTTTGAAAAATGCACCTGCCACCTTCCAAAGGCTGGTGAATCAAGTTCTCACTGGGTTGGACGACTTCTGTGCGGCGTATCTGGACGATATCGCTGTCTTTAGCTCCACCTGGGAGGATCACCTGGTCCACCTGAGGAAAGTGTTAGAGGCTCTGCAAAAGGCAGGCCTCACTATCAAGGCCACTAAGTGCCAGATAGGGCAGACACAGGTTGTATACCTGGGCCACCTTGTAGGTGGAGGCCAGGTTCAGCCATTGGAGAGCAAGATACAGGCCATCCAGGACTGGGCTCCTCCAACCACCCAGACTCAGGTTCGAGCTTTCTTGGGCCTGACTGGTTATTACCGGAAATTTGTCAGAAATTATGGATCGATTGTGACCCCGCTAAACGATCTGACAAGTAAAAAGATGCCAAAAAAAGTTCAGTGGACAGCAAGCTGTCAAAAGGCATTCAATGACCTAAAGCAGGCCATGTGCACAGCACCTATCCTAAAGAGTCCAGACTACTCCAAAACATTCATTGTCCAAACAGACGCTTCGGAGTTGGGTGTGGGAGCTGTTCTATCTCAGCTGAATTTTGATGGTCATGACCAGCCCATAGCTTTTATTAGCAGGAGGCTGACCCCCAGAGAGAAGAATTGGTCAGCTATTGAGAGGGAGGCCTTTGCTGTGGTTTGGGCCCTGAAGAAGTTGAGGCCATACTTGTTTGGCACTCACTTCAAGATTCAGACCGACCATAAGCCCCTCTTGTGGCTAAATCAAATGAAGGGTGAAAACCCCAAACTACTTAGGTGGTCCATTTCCCTACAGGGGATGGACTTCACAGTGGAGCATAGACCTGGCACTGATCATGGCAATGCAGATGGGCTCTCCAGGTATTTCCACTTAGAGAAAGAAGACTCACCTGGTCAAGGTTAGCTTATTGTCTCAAAGTTTGGGGGGGGGGGTCATGTAGGAGAGTAGGGTCTGCAATCCTATGATCACCCAGATTTTTTGCTTTTGCTTCATTGGTTTACGACTTTCCCCGGCTGTGGGCCTGTCAATCAGACCCACAGCCTAGCTGTTCTCTCTCGAAATTAACACACATGTACATTAGGTGCATCCACTAATTGGAACTGGGCCGCCTTATCAGTCCCTGTATCAGCATACCACAGGTATCCAGGGCATCGGTGTACCCAGGGCCTACCAGGGGCTGCAGCATGTATTATGCCACCCCTGGATGGCCGCCCAAATCTGACACAACTGGCTGCACGACAGCTGGGGCAAGGTGGTGTAATCACCCGTTGCTGTAGGTGTAGTATTCCTATACCTAACCCTAAAATGGACGCATGGATTCCTGTCAGTCACTCCTATGGCAGGCCTTATCAATCCTGAAGGCAGAGTGCTGGGAATCATGTGAGATGGTGCTCTGGCGCGAGCTGAGCCCATCGACGGCTTGCGGAACCAAATCCTAATAGCCGTTCCATGGTGACGCGGGCCAACTACCTTAAAGTGCATTAGAATCCTCGCGGTTATTTGCTAACTTTGGCATCGCATCACCCAAACATGTCGAGTAAGGTGTCATACGAATTGGAATACGAACCCCTCGCCAGTTCTGGCGACGGGGTTAGCATTCCACCCTTCTAGAGGGACACGACATGGAAGTAACCTTGAACCCCGGTTAAAGTTGACTCAAGCCTCAGCATCACAAAATGGATGCTGCCACCAGACACAAGTCTGACCTCCTGCTGCTGGGAGACCTTCCAGCGAGGGGAGCTTGGACAAAGGGTTTCCTGTCAAGTGCGGTGTTAGCACCATCCCAGACAGGGTTTGTGTATCCCAGGTAGGCAGGGCTGAAAGGAAGGTGATTGCAAGTGGCACCCCGGTGCTCACTGTGCATAGCCCGGCTCAAACCAGTTTCGGGGGCACACCAGCCCCTGAGCTGGGGCGAAGCCGGACAAAGGATAGGGGTGTAACCACCCCCCTCCTGGTCCCACCCATAGGTAGGACCTAGTCACGGGCCAGCCCCTTTTTCCTAGAATAAAGGTGGGAGCGGGTCCACTTCCCAAATTGGATAATTGTGAATCTTGAACTACTTTCCACGAAAGGAACTCTTGACTATTTCTGAAGACTCTCCCTTGTGGCTAAGGAGTAGCCACCCTGCACTAGCAGGCACCACCTAAGCGCTTGCGGTTTGCTGTACGTCTCTCCCACGGATCAAGACTGCCCAGCTCGACGAGACCCGGGTTCCCTGCCATCTCTGACCTCTACCTACATCGTCAGCCCAGCTGAGATTCGTAGGTGTGACGAGACCCGCGGGACCGGCCATCTTCAGAACCTGCACGACGCTTATCTAGCACGCCCACCGAGGGACCCTCGAGTGAGTGCACCTAGGGTTTGAGAAGCCCTAAACCTGAGCGGCTCCAGCACCAAAGTCTGCCTCCCCAGCATCCACGAGATCTGCTCGGGGGCCCTGCTGCTCCTTGCTGCTCACCGCGTTGTCCGACCACTCGCCGACCGGCTTGTGGCCCTCTTCACGACGCACCACGACAGACTTTCATCACTGGTCTGGTTGCTCCAGACTGGCTCTTGCTCCCCTTCAACAGAGGAGTACCTCGGACCCTCCTGGTCCACTCCAGACGCCATCTTGACTCCACCACGTGGGCTTGCCACTGCCAAGATCCGCAGCCCCATTCCTGGGTCCAGCATCATCGACAGCAGACACCTTCGTGGGACAGCTCGCCCTCCATCCTGGTCGCCGCCGCGCCTCCTGGTCCGAGGAACAGCCGAGTCCGACGTCATCCACTCACCTGGTCGAGGTGACTTCAGCCGGTGCCTTCCTGGTACCCACACGATCGCTGGCTAGCGGTTGAGAACGGAGTCCCCTCTGCTTTCAGGTTTTCTTCATCACCGATCCAGGCTTGGATCTCGCTGAACATCGACACTGGTCGCCTGCCAGCAACTTCTTCTTTCAGGCTCCTGAGACTACAACGAGGACTCCCGACATCTTGCTGAACCCCACGCAGCCGCAGCCTCTGGGCTAGGTAACTCGAGCATCTCGGTGCTCCATCGTAGGTTCACTCTACAAGTGTCCAGTTCCTTTTTCGTTTAGTCCCACTGATCGGATTCCTCTGGAATCAGTAACTTTAAACTTTCTAATCTCTCCCATTCCACTTGCAGTGTAAATGGTTTCGTGCCCTTCGGGCATTTGTGTAAATTGTGCAACCAGAAGTATTTTCCTAAGAGTTTTGTAGTGTGCTTAGCTCCCTGACTCATAAAGACCCAGGGTAGTCTTGTTATAAATAAATATCCTTTATTTTAATAACAACTTGTGTGGTGTCCTTTCACTTGGCGTTCAAGGGGTATATGTGATGGTAAACAGCTGGCTTAACACGCCCTCTAGAGTTTAGCCTGAAGACTGCTCTTGTCCACGCTACTAGGATAGCTGATCTATAAGATTGACTTACAACCAATCATCAATAAGGGTCGTTTGGAATGATACACAGTGATCACTAGAATAGTGAGCACTACATATCAGGCCAACTTCTCACACGTAGTATATCTACTTGTGATTGTTTAATGGTACCAGACTCGTCCCGTAATGCTGTGATGGGTGGCATGTCCTTGTCCTGTTTCGCAAGCCAGGCGAGAAGTGTAACTGCCCTATTTCCCTCTCTATGTACCCAAGCGGCATATGCTCTCAAGTTGTATTTGCGAAGGTCATCCCTGGTTTCCACATATGTTGTTTTTGCAGTCGCCACCTGTGCAGGGGTAGCCTCCCCCGTATCTAGTTTTTTCATAAGATTCGCTAATCGCAGTTCCACTGTTCGTAGTTACCGCTCGAGCACCTGCCGAACCCCTACTATGTGCTGAATACAGTGCCCCCTCGCCTCGACTTTAAATGCATCCCGTTCTACTGATCTGGATGAGGCTGTGTTCGCGTTTAGTTAAAAATATTCCTGGATGTGTTCGCTGTGTGTATGACAAAACGCCTGGTCTGTGAGGCAGTCCCGGGGCAAATTCCACGTGGGCACCGGGGGATGCAGTGGTTTCCATCTAAGGATCACGGAGTGTGCATCATGGTCGGACAAAACTCTGCCTAGGTAGTCAGTGTGTTGTACTTGGGGCAGTAATGCCGCTGAGCAGAGGAATCTATCGAGACGCACCCTAAGGTTGTGGGGGACAGAGTAGAATGAGTATATCTTAGTATTTGGATTCTTTTCTCGCCATGCGTCTACCAGTGACCACTGGGTAGCCCATTTTTTAAAAAGCTCTGTCTGTTTCAGTGCGGGTGCATGCGCCGGCGGGGGATGAGATCTGTCTAATCCAGTGTCTAGGGTGCAATTATAGTCCCCTCCCAGTAACCACGGTATTGTAGTGTAGCGTGCTAATACCCCAGTGAGGGGCGTCCAGTACTGCTCTTGTTCCACATTGGGAGCATAGATGTTTCCTATCAGTATCTCTTTACCCTCGAGGTGGCCTGCTAACAGAGAGTATCAGCCCTCCTTATCAACTACCCTGGACTGTTCTTTGAAGGGGATCCCAGGCCTAATCCAAATTAGGGTTCCCCTGGCAAATGCCGAGTATGTTGTAGCGCATATAATACCACGCCATTTTTTGCAGAGGCGATCCACCTCTGTTCTTGTGAGGTGCGTCTCCTGAAGGAGTACTATCTGCGCCTGCTGTCTTTTCATATAGGCATAAATTGCATACCGTTTGCTGGCCTTGTGCATACCCCTGGCATTCAATGTTACTACTTTCAGGTCTGTGTTAGGGATCCTAGCCGTCATAGTGACTGATGTCTGGGTGTTGTTTTACAGGGTGGAGTGCCCTCTTCTTCTCTCGTGCCCCCCCCCCCGCCCGAGGGACTATCTCTGGTAACCTTACCAGCACTCTGCATAACGTGTATTCGGCTCCCCGGGAATGTGTGTGGGAAATGTAACAGGGAGAAGTAAAGTGAATGAACGGGAAACTATCCCAACTAAAAGGACCTATCGCTTGGGGCGGTACGTCCAAACTGCACAACATGTGCTAACTTTAGTTTGTTGCGTGGGGTACGTGGTCCTCAGCCTCCTCCAGCCGCTGTCACCACAGCAGCCCGATCATTGTCTATGTTATACTGGTGCCCAACTATGACTATGACAAACCTTGACGTGCGATGTAGTCTGAGGTAGTGGTAGGCCGTCTAGTTTCCAGACGCGGGACTGGCCGCCTTAGTCATGACGTGTCAATTCTGCAAGAGTGGGAAGTTCATGGAACTTGAACGGCTCCTTCCGTTTCCTTCAGGGTATGGCATAACGGCCCGGGGAGTTCAAATCAGAGTGTCAGCCGTTTGGGGGGTCACTATTGGCGGAGTTATGGAGCCATCCCATAGTGTGTTCTCGTCGCTGCCCTCCTCTTCTGATGTAAATATGTGCGGGCCCCTCTCGCCATCCGAGCTGACCTGTGGGAGCCCCACCGCCGCTGCCGCTTGAAGTGCTTTCCGGCGTTCTGCGATGATTTGAGTAAGATCCAGAGAGTTCTTACTGGAGGAATCTGAGCGGGAGTTAAGTTGGGTGAGTGTGACCTTTTGCTGCTGACGCCGTTGACGGCCCTGTGGTCGATTGGTCTGTGACTTTCTGGGGTTGATCATGTTCGTCAGGTGTTGTTCAACCCAGTCGCTGGCCGCCGTGGGATCCGAGAAAAAATGCGTGGTTCCGTCGTGAATGATCTTAAGTCTAGCCGGAAACAGGAGTACATATTGGACATTCTTCTGTCGCAGGATGCGTTTGACTGCCAGAAAGGTGGACTTTTGCTGTTGCACTGCTCATGACCTGCTTGTCCTCCACTCTTATTACGCCTTGTCTCCTAGCGGCCCGAAGGATAGTGTCTCTGTCCTGGTAATGGAGCAATTTCAGAAGAAACGGTCTCGGGGGCGACCCCGGTGGTGGTTTCCGGGCTGGTACTCTGTGTGCGCGTTCAATGGAGAAGAAAGGGGTCAGTTCCCCCGCCGGGGTGAATGTCGCAATCCACGTCGCGATGTAGCTGAGAGGATTGGTTCCCTCCGCTCCTTCCGGTAGGTTGATAATGCGGATGTTGCTCCTCCGGGATCGTCCCTCTAAATCATCCGTTCTGTCCTCCAGAATCTTCATCCGTGATTGCAGGTTTTTCAGGACGTCTTGTTGTTGCTGCCTTTGCGGTTCTAGTGTTTGCAGCGTTGTTTCCCCTTCTTTTACCTTGTCCGCCAGTTTCCTGTGGTCGTCCCGGAGCAGGTTGAGATCCGTGGCCAGCTCTCTGGACTTGTGTTCCATGGACACTCTCGAGTATTCAATCGCTGCTAGGACTTTGTCCAGTTTGGCCGACATTAAGTCCGAGCTTGCGGTTCCACCTCCCGGTCATGTGGTTTGCGGTGGCGGGGACGGTGCCGTTGGGGGTCCCGCAACTTGCGGTGTGCGGTGTGCCCGTCGCCCGTTGACGTCCCATGTTGGTTACGTCCGCCGCAGACCATCGCCGGCGATCACCCGTGGCACTCCCCTAGTACGACGACCCCGTTGACGCTGCCTGGTTGTCAATTACGGTCGCTGTGATGCCCTGGGGGGAAAGTTCTCCCCTATTTTAAGTACAATTGCTTCTCACTGTTCCTGTCTGGATTCCTCGCAGCCCCGAGGTGGTGTTGGTGTCGCTTCTCTGAGTCTCCCGGGGAAGGCTGCCTATGGACTCAGCGCCTTCTTCTCACCCCACGGGTCGTGGACTCAGTCCCCATAGTTGCCGGGGTGCCGTTTTGACCAGGGGGCTCATTTGATTGTTGGAGGAAGCTTAACCCACCGTCTCCAGTTGTCCCCCTTGTGTGGGCCTCACCTTGAGCACGCGTCAGCAGGTGTCATTGGCGTTGTGTCCCCGTGATGTGTAGCACGGATTTGTGGAGGGTCCTTGACAACAGATGCTCAGTCCCATAGATCTAATAGCGCTTAGACCGCGCCTGCACTCCACCCCGTTCCCCGAGGAATCCCGGGCGCCCCAGGGGGATCCGCCAGTCCACTGACTCTGGTGCCACTTCTATTTGGGGTGACTCCAATGGCGGGTCGCAGGGTACTCCCGGTCCCACCTCTTTCAGGCACGGCGGGTACGCTATGCCCCCCAGGCCGCAAACATCACCCGCACCTCACTGGGGGCCCACTGTGGCAGGATGTCCCCTCCGCTGGTCCGGGGAATGCCGACATGCCGTCCCGTGTAGACGTGTGTGGGCCCACCCACTGCTCTCGCCGTCTCCCCCGCGCACCTTAAGGCCCGGCGCTGCTGAGGGGGGGGGTGCCGCTACACGCGGGAGGTTAACTCACTGCAGGCATGCCCAGCGCCTCACGCCGCTGCCATCGTCATTGAGCCTCCCGCAGCTCGGCGCAGCGTGACCTGAGGACCGTCACGGTGCTCCACGGTGCGGGCGGGCCGCCCCATCAGGGGAGGCCTCCTCTCACGCTGGGGATCCGGTTATTCAGGGGTCTGCAATCCGGTCTCCACGCCGCTCCCACCTGCCCTCTGCCGGACTGGATCGGCCGCCGGATCCTCCACAGGGATTGCCAACAGGACCAGGGGACCGCACCACCTCCTCCTGCCCGGCTTCGGGATTATTCAGGCTGCACCGGGCACCGCCATTTTGCGGTCTGGGCTGCAAACCTCGCCGTTGGCTCCTACACACCCATCTGCGGCTCCCCGGTCGCGCCGCTGGGCCGGCAGACGCCCCCTGCTGTCACCTGGGCTGTGCTGGGGGTTGCCGCGTTGCAGGACCAGTTTAGAGCATATTTGTGGCGATAGAACTTGGGTTGCTTTGCGGAGCACTAGAGGAATGCTGCCGCCATCTTGGCCTGCTTGGACACGCCCCGGTACATTTCTAAGGTTATACGGCCAGTGGCAGAATACCTCAGATTTCTTGGAATTTGCCAAATAATTTAGCTAAATGCCATGATCTTCAGGTTTCATTATCATTATTCATTAGTGACTCAAGTGTCTCTGGGCATCAAGACTCTACTCATTCCTGTATCACAAAGGAACACTGTTGCTTAACATGTGAACATCTCATCAAAAATGCTATCAGCATTTCTGCAATGTGAATTAGATAATGCGTATTTCACTATAGTCAGATTTGATTTTGGCTTATTGTTTGTTTTTTGTTTTCGTGTGTCTTTTCTGCTAACATATCAGAAGACAGCAATAACTTATTCCTGTACCAAAGGAGGTACTTGCGTGTGGTAATAAGCTATATTTGGGTACTTGGAACTCTTCATAGCATTAATATGCGATATTTTTAACGTTACAAGATGGCGCGACCTCGTAACATCCCCTATCATGTGACCTGTCTCGCACTCTATTACTGGGATCGTAAGTTTACACTGATCCACTTTTTCTTTATCGAGACAAAAAATAGTATCTTTATATTTAGTTCAACAATTTTTGTTCATTTTAAATCTGATAACATATCAGAAGACAGAAACAACCTATTTCTGTATTCAAGGAGGTACTTGTGTGTGTGTCAATAAGCCTTATTTGGGTACTTGGAGCTCTATATAGCATTAACATGCGATCTTTCTAATATTCCAAGATGGTGCGGCCGAGTAACATAACTATCATGTCTCACATTCAAATATTGGGACCGTAAGTTAACACTGATCCGTTTTTTCTTTATTTGGCTCAGCAGTCTTTGATTATTTTGAACCGGCTGCACACATATCGTTGTACTAAATCTACAGAGTTAAAATCGTGTAGGTTTGATCCTCGGAGCCACTGAACATTAAACATTTCCACATTTTAAGATGGCGCCTCTGTGTACTATAGGATACATGTGACCTGTGTTGCAAGCATTTGCCGGGTTTTCTGATCTTCACAGGTGTGTTGTTTTTCTGACCAGGTATAAATTGTTTGGTATGAAGTTGCTCGGTTCTAGCAACATTATTCACCAGGAAGCTGAACAGAAAACACCCACAGATCCTCCTCAATGGGGATGAGATCAAATGGGAAAACAGCAGCTCCTATTTGGGGGTGACTCTGGACTCTAAACTCACATGGAGAAACCACATAGAGAAGACCTGCCAGAAAGCAGCAAGAAAACTGTCTGCATTATACCCACTACTGAAGACCAATTGATGCCCTTGCAGAGCAAGGTGCGAGTAATCACCGCAATAATTCGACCAACCATGACGTACGCTTCACCAGTTTGGAGTGGCTGCCGTCCGCAGCATCGGAAAGACCTGCAGAGACTACAGAGCAGGGCCTTACGGATTGCAGCAGGTGCTCCAATCTTCACAAGAACAGAAGACCTCCACAGAGACCTAGGCGTTGAGATGTTGGACGACCATCTCCGCAAACTCAACCGGACATTCTACAAAGGATTGGATCAAAAAGATAACCCACTGATCAGGAAACTTGCAGACATTTCTACAAACCCATTTGACTGCTACTCGAGGCCCATCGAAGCGCTAACCTTGTGAAACTGAAACAGCAATACAGCATCCAAAAACTCATCACTGCCTGAGGGCAAATCGCCCCGGCAGGTACCCAAAACTCATCACTGTCAGAAGGCAACCGCCGCGGCAGCCATCAAAAGCTCATCACCGCCAGAAGACTTTTGGCAGACGAATACAAGAGTCTGCGATAAAACTTGCTGACACTTCCGCAAACCAAATTGACCACAACCCGCGGCCTATCACAGCGCTGACCTTGTGATCCAACCTCAACTGTGACAAAGCGTCACCCATCAATAAGACAACCTAAACAGCGACTAAAAAACTCAAAGTGAATGTGGAGTAATGAGGCTATCGCCTCGGTATCCAAAAACTCACCACTGTCAGATGGAATCTGACAGACGAAAACAAGACACACGGATGCTCGGTTCTTTTCGATTTCCATTGAACCAGACAACAGCACACACGCGGGAGAGATACATATCCCGTAAGTATAATGATACGGGCAGTGCTATGCAAGGATAATTGTTAATGGACATTTGTATTTAAACTTTAGAGTCTTAGATCATGCCTCTCTACTTAATTGCCTCACTACTTACACGCGACCATTTTATATGATGTCACGTGATCATTAGAGCGCACTTTGTGCACTTTCCTCCGAATTACGAGGTACTGCTGGTCAAACTAGATTCGAGTAAGACTTGTATCGCATTCAACATACCACTCCAATATGCTGGTAGTTGTTTTCTTGTAGGAGGCTTTTGCTAAACTTTACTCATTTTCACAATAAGGGTTTCATTAAATACTTTGCGCACTAGTAATAGGTGAATAAGATAATGACATGGAGCTTTATTGGTGAAACCTAAAAGGTGAGCTTTAAAAATGTATTTAGCATACCCGATAATATGGTGTCTGCTGTTCCTTTTTTTGTTGTTGTTTTTTTTGTTTTGTTGCATATTTATATAGCGCGAACTCGACCCGAAGGTATTCGAGCGCTTTACATAGCACCGTATTGACATTACACATTTAGGCACGGGGAGATTAAGTGATTTGCCCAGAATCACAGGATGTGGACGCGACCTCGAGGCTCGAACCCTGGTTTCCTGCACCAGAGGCGGCAGCGCAGACCGTACCCTTACTCAGAATAGGGCTTTTTCGGTGACACTGTGTACCTGCGTAAAAACTATTAGAAGAGTATGTTTTAGATATACACTTAAAAGTTATTCTCTTCTGAATAAAAAGGTTTGCGATGGTTAGATGTAGAAGGATAGAGTGAAAATCAATAGTCGTGATACTCTAATGCGACAAGACCCTGATAAATGTCTTTGCCTATGTGCAAATCTAGATCATATATACAACCATAAGCTCTCAATACCTTTTTACAGATATCGTCACATCGGGAGAGCTACGAACAGTGCGTCTTGTGGATGCATGGCTCTTTTTGCCTCTTGATATGACTCTGAATAAAAGATAAATCTTATGTTGTGTTACATACAAAAGATACATTTATTTATGTGATCTGATCTTATAAATCATCAATCTACAATATCATGTTTGAATAACATTATGATCATGTTTATTATATTGAAAGATAACTGTTATTGGCCCGATAAGCGTATTGCGTGTGTCTAATACATAGTAATTTTGCATCTGACAATGGCATTTGACTATGGACAAAAGACAATTTGAAAGTTTTGCAACATACAATCTTTATCATATGAATAAATCTCAAAATTGATCAATTCTTGACCCTTTTTATTTTAGCAATATCAGGAATGTGTACATTGAAGTGATTGACACCGTCATTGGGTCAACTAATATGGTATGTGTATTTAAAGGGCAGTCATTTATGCCTTCTTTAATTGCGAAAATACTGGTTATGATATTGTGCTATATATGCACCATGATAGTGCATTTGGCTTTAATAAGGTCCAAACCAAACTTTACCATCTTTTTGAAACTGTCAGTAAACTTACTCGATTCATTATCGCATTGCTCTCTCACAAACTAAATCTGTTAGGCAACATAGCAATGCCTATGAGTTGGAAATCACCAATTGGTTCAATAACGGATACAAGACAAATAGCAGAGAAGATATTATGTGCTGAAGTTTACGACTAAGGGAATATCTGTACTTTGCTTATTTAGATTTATTTGCTCTCTTTGCTGATCCGAACATTTACATAAGAATTACAACATACAGAAAATAGGGACTTTTAAAGGTGTGGTCCAAGAACTGGACAACATAATAAGACTTACTTAGGATGTTTGTATTCGTAATAAATATATATATTTTTTGTAACTTTGTTTATTCGTGTTGAGTAACATATAGTATTAATCTCATTTTGGCTTTTCACAAATTGTGGGTGTATAGGTCTTCAAACTTAAACTTGATGTTTGAAAAAAAGTTTCAAGAGATGTATCTAGAATTTATTTTTGCCTTGTTCCTCCTTTGTTAAAATTATATTCATATCATGGTTTTCTCTGGTTCGTCAAAGGTTGGCTTCCCATAGGTTTATACAGCAAGTTTTTGAGATGATATAAAATGAATATGAAATTATTCAAAATACTACAGTGACAATGTATGATCTGGTTCATTTGTATTGGATGTTTTTATCATGATCAAATTGTAAATAGTCTTTTTGTATAGGTTTTTAGCCCTGAAGAAGTCCCAAGAGACAAAACGCGTTGGCATTCTTGTCCATTGTGCGTCTGTATTTTAAAGAAAGTGTTTGTGGATTAAAAGAATAGACATTGTTTTCTACAATCAAAAACACGATCTTTTTGCTTTTTCATTTGGGAAGCGATCCATCTATATTCCATTTTGTTTCATATTATGGACAATAATTTCCTTCACAAACTGTTTACTTGTGTTTTTCTAGTGCGGGGTCATTTGTGTTAAACTATTCATTGATTAATGATCTGAAGTTAAATCTAATACTGAAGAAACAGGTGGAGTTTTTAGGTTTCAAGAGGCTCAGTGGTGTTCACTTGCAATGTCCTACTGTGAAAATCAAGTCCATAATATGTGACTTTCAAAAATCTGTTGATGCAATCTAATCTCACTGAAACAACTCCTATCCTTGTCAATCCAAGCAAATTACCTGGGCCTGCCATAGATGGGCAATGCCTAGATTAAACATTAAGCCCTTAAAGAAAGGCCTTTTATACATGAGTCTGATCAAATTGTCAAAAGAAGCCAACCTGCAGTTCCAGTGGAAGCTCCTTTTTTTTTTTTTTTTTAAATATTTTTATTTTCATCATCATAGTAGGCACATAGATACAATAAGACAAAAGCATATATAAAAATATACATCAACCATATGGTGAATTCAAAAAGAAAAGAAGGGAAAGTAAGTAAGTAAATAACATATGGAGGAGGAAAGCAGCAATCATAAAGTAAACAGATAATCATGAAGGACCATATAAGCACGAATTGAGGTGATCGCCAAATGATATAGAGTGACATGATCAAGAGGGCTCTAAAAAACCTTACAACTCAAATCTACATAATCACAAAGTCAATATAAAATATATAATATATAATCAAAAGGACATTGGTCGCCAAAGTGCTTCTAATTTGACCAGGGAACGAAGTCCCCTTGTATTTGCCAGGGCAGCCTCTAAACCATAAGTTTCTTTAATTATCACCCAGAAATCCTCAGCCTGAGGAGGTGTGGGGGAAATCCAAGCCCTAGCAATTGCTAATCTAGCAGCCGCCATTAAAATTGAAAAGAGACGTGCTGAACCTGAATTGTTTTCTTTGCAGCCCAACATAATTTCAAGATCAGACAATGGTTGATTCAATCCAAGTTTTAACTGAAGTAACTGTTCGATTTTCTGCCAAAAGACCGTCAGTGAAGGGCACGAAATAAACATATGTAGCAGATCGGCAGCGTACAATCCACATTTAGGGCAGTATTTTTTATCTCCCACCATATTGCCTTGATCCCATTTAGCAATCCTAGCCGGCGTGTAATATAACATACAAGTAATACGTAGTTGCTGGAGTTGCAAGTTAACAGAGTGGACCGAGTCCTTTACATTAGCTAGTGCTTGTTTGATCATACTAGGAGAGACCACTATACCCAGAGTTTGACTCCAACGTTCGGCTAATTTTACACCACCGTCTAATTTAAAGCTAGATAGATGAATGTACATCATACCTATTAGAGACTTGGTCTTTCCTCCATATATACAATCCCAAACATTTGACTGAATGAACTCAGTTGCGACAAAACTTGTAGTTAAATAGTCTCTTATTTGCAAGTATTTGAAAAAAAAATTTACCGGTAGCTTATACATTATACGCAGATTTTCAAATGATTTAATTCCTCTCTCATCATAGATTTCGCCCAAGCATGAGATCCCATACTGACTCCAAGATTTGCCAGCCTGATCCTGAAAGATCTCAGGGAGCAATGGATTCCCCCACAATGGAAATTTAGTATGGATTTTTGGTAGTTTACACTTGAAAGACATATCTCTCCATATAGCCACGATATCCCTCAGAGTCTTAAACTTGACTCTCTTAACCCCTTCGGTGCTCATGACGGAACGGTTCCGTCATGAGCCACGGTTGAGCTGTGCTCATGACGGAACCGTTCCGTCATGACCACGCCCGCGCAAGATTCCGTCAGCACAGCGGCGGAATCTGCGCAGCATGGAAGGGGTTAAAATAATTTGGGTCGTTTATTCCATACAAAAACATGTCCCTCTGATTACCTAAAATAAGCTTGAATAATGGGTCAGACTGGTCCAAACCCAACAAGCAACGAAAACGACCAGTAAATGAAGCCCAGAAATATATTTTAAAATCCGGGAAGCCCAATCCTCCTTGTTCATACGAAGATTTAAGTAGCTCGATTGCTCTCCTAGGTTTTTTATAACCCCATAGAAAGCTACTACAAATGCCCTCAAGTTTCTTGAACAAATTGTTAGGGATTTTCAACGGGATGGAACGAAACAAATATAGGAATTTGGGAAGTATTTTCATTTTTATTAAGTTAGATCTGCCCAGTAATCCCAAAGGAAGCCTGTGCCAAAATTTAAACAGCTTAGCAGTTGCCTGTAAAAGTGGTAGATAATTGATGTCTATAATCTGTTTAACATTAGCAGTTATTTTTACCCCCAGATAGGTTACAGTAGTACACGCCCCAGGCATAGCATTTTGAATCCCTGCTGTAGTAAGTACTTGAGTTTTGTTCACATTCAGCTTGTACCCTGAGACATTGCCATATTTTTCAGCTTCGTCTGTAATCTTATTCACGGCCACTCTTGGGTTAGTAGCATAAACCGCTATGTCGTCAGCATATGCTGTGAGATTAAGTTGAAAAGTGCCGGAAACCAACGGATCAATATATGCACAGGATTGAAGGATACGTAAAAATGGCTCTATATATAGAGCAAAAAGTAGTGGAGACAACGGACAACCTTGCCTGGTCCCGCACAAAATCCTGAATGATACTGACCTAGAACCCATATAAGAAAGATTGGCTTGTGGGTTACTATATAGAGCTTTTACACAGGACTGGAACTGCTTACCAATACCTATCTTTGATAGAATAGCCCATAAAAATTCCCATCTGACACGATCGAATGCTTTTTCAGCATCTAATAAGATCATACCAAAATCAATTTTCTTTTGCTCTGCATAGTCGAATAGCCATGTTGACGTGGGCAGTAGTATCCCTCCCTAATATGAATCCGTGTTGACTTTTAGAAACTAAATCCGGCATAAGCGGGGCTAAACGAATTGCCAAGATCTTAGAAAATATCTTCGCATCCGCATTGATAAGAGAAATTGGCCGGTATGAACCGCATTCAGTTGGTGGTTTACCCTTTTTTAAGAAGAACACGATCTGTGTCCTATTCCATGATGCCGGCACCTCTCCATTAATAGCTACATATTGAATCACCCTAGTGAGAGGTAAGAGTATAGTCTGTTTGAAAGATTTATAAAACTCTAATGGTATCGAGTCAATACCAGCCGCTTTCCCATTAGGCAGTGATGATAATGCAGAATCAACCTCTTCTAACAAAACCGTTTCTTCTAATGTAATAATTTTCTCGTTATCTGCAGATTGGAGGCCGCAGTTATTAATATAACCTAGTATCTCGTCTTGATTAGAGGGCCATGTCAAAGAATATAGCTGTTGATAGAACTGCAAGAATTGGTCTAAGATATCCGATGTTTCCGTATATAGTATCCCATTTGTTCCCTTAATAGCATCAATCTTAGTTCTAGCTTTTGCCTCTGCAGTCTGATATGCCAATACATGTCCTATATGCTCCCCATACTCATACTTCTCTAACCGATACTTACTGTAATTTGCGGCCATTTTTTCTCCTAAGTTTTTTTTAACTGCAACTCTTGCATCAATTAAAGAAAGAAACATACTTTCCTGAGCCTTTAAATCCTTATTCTTAACCACCTTCACATGTTCTCTCTCAATGTTACGCAAATTAAGTAATAAATTCCCCATTTCGCTTTTTCGTTTTTTATTCTGTAAGAGAATATATTTCTGTGTAATGCCGCGAACAAACGCTTTCATAGTATCCCAAACAATTATTGGGGATGCGGAACCTATATTTATTCTAAAAAATTCCTCTAATTGCTGTGTAGTACTCGACAGATATTCATTATCTGTCAGCAAGTACCTGGGGAAGGAGAATTGCCTAATCTCCTTATCTTCGATTTTAACCTGAAAAGAGAAAATAATAGGGTTGTGGTCGGAGGTCACCCGGGGGCATATTTCCATTTTTGATGCTATGAGTACGCTATCAGACACCAGGGCCATGTCAATCCTAGAGTATGACTTATGAGTAGCCGAATAGTAAGTATAGCCCGGTATTAAAGGATATATATGTCTCCAAGCGTCCTTAATGGACTGAAGCCTCATCATTTGTAGGATTGCTCTGCGTGTTTTACACATTCTTAAGTTGCGCCTATTCCCCGTAGAGTCTATATGATAATCTATGACGCAGTTGAAATCCCCCATAATTAATTTTTCCCCCTCCCAATTTAATAATTCCAAATTGAGGAATTCGAAAATAGCAGGGTCGTCCACATTAGGGCCGTATACGGCACAGATCACATATTTCTTACGCCCTATAACCAGCTGAGCTATTGCCCAACGCCCCCATTGATCAGCCTGTTTGTTAATGACTTCGCAAACAAACTTTTAATCTTTTAAGATAGCTACTCCTTTAATAGATACAGTTTGAGTGGTACTAATAATTACATCTAACCCCAGATCCGCCAATAAATTCCGGTCTTTGTAAGACAAATGTGTTTCTGTCAAAACCATTAATTGGGACTGATACATTCGTAACTCCTCACGGACTAGCCTTCGTTTAACTGTACTATTAAGGCCAGCGACATTACAAACCAGACACTTGATCCAATTCATGATTAAGTTTTGTCTTTTGTGTTAATCCTCCTCCTACAATAATAATTATCAAGAAAATTGAATGAGCTATGACATATGGTTTATTATTTATACTGCGCAAAACTAAGAAAAATCTTCCCCATTCTTTAAAACCATAGTGCCCCAGTGATGACGAATTATTCCCCCCCTTTAACCTCAAACTCCCTCCCTGACCCTCACCGAACATGATTCAAATCTGAGGGTGACACCACACCCCGTCTCCTAGAAGAACCCCCCCCTTATTAACAGCTGCCGCTGGAAATGGCAGCGCTACAGAGCCACAGCCCAATAGGTCAACCCAACCCTCCCTTGTTTCTAATCATAATCATAATCATAAATCATAATTCACAGTTTCTACAAGTTTCTACAAGTACTGCAAGAAAAAAAAGGGAGGTAAACGAGAGAAGAAGAACCAGAGTCCACAAACGCAATAGAGCGGACCCCCCTTCTATCCCTTCTATCCCTTCTATCCCTGTTCGGCGGCTTCTGCCCGCCACTTGGCAATTGCCGCACTTGTTTCCTTTTCTTCCAAGAAAATATAAGTATGACTACCCTTAAGAACTTTCAGACGTGCAGGTTCTTGTAGAAAGGCCTGAGCGCCGAGAGCTTTTATAGGATCGATGAATTGGCGCAGTCTCCAACGTCTGTCCATTGTAGCCTTACTCAAATCTGATCTGACGAAAAATGAAAAGGAGTCTACTAAGACTGGAGCATTAGATCGTGCTTTTGTTGACACTGCTTGTCTTAATAAAAAGTTCCCAAAGTAGATCAAAAAAGGGCGAGGATATTGCCCTCCCTTGCTCCTCTGAGTTAACGGCAGTCTATGGACCCTTTGGAGTTGAGAGTCCCAGTCCCAATCAGAGAGATCAGGGAAAGCTTTTTGAAATAATTTGACCACGAACCCCCTCGGGTCTGACCCCTCCGCTCCTTCTGAGATACCAAAAGTCTAAGGTTCTGTCTTCGCTGGCGATTTTCAATATCCTCCAACTTAATTTGTATATCCGAGATCTGTCCCTCATGTTTTCTGACAGAGACATCTGTAAGTGCCGATAGATCTTCGGTTGCGGAAACTCTCTGCTGTAGTTCAGTTATATCTTGTGTTAACCCGCTGATTTTATCAGTCATTTCCCGCAGGGATTGTTGGATTTTATTATTATCCTCTCTGACCTGCGTGTAATGCAGCTGCGCCTCTTGTCTTTGCTCAGCTAAAGACTGTAAAATCAAAGAAAGTGATGGTGCCGCTCCCTCATGACAGCCAGCAGTTCCTACCTCAGATAAGGCCGTCTCCCGAGTAGCTTGGGTTTCCTTTGGGGAATACGCATCATTGTGGCTTAAAGATTTAGGCTGTGCACCTCCTGGAACACCATGCCCAGAACTATCTTCTGATATCACACCACCAGAACGAGGTATTGGTGAGTTAACCTCAGTACCGTTAACACCCGAGAGCCTTAATGCCATGTTTCGCACTCCACCTTTTGCTTGCACCCACTTCCTAAGGGGGCTATTATCAGAAATAGCTTTCCCTGTTGCAGGCACAGTATGTAGGTGGAGTGTACTTTTCTTGGATTTATTTTTAACTTTCCCTTTGCCCTTTTTAATGGTCGATGACTTACTCCCTGTCTGTTCAGGGTACTCGGCTGGTTCTTCTATATCATCAAATGAAGCCGAATCGTTAGCTTCGCTGTTGCCTTCTCCTTCTTGTGTGACACTGCCTTCTGAAACAAGAGACTGACCCCCACCAGCTATCGCAGCCACATTATGCTCCCCAGCTTCTATGCTTTGTCTCGAGTCGGAGGATGTGGGCTCCGCTACCTCTCCCTCTTCCTCTTGCCTGCTGAGCCCCTCATCATGCTGTACTGATAACAAATGCTCAGGTTGCCAGCCCTCCACACCCTCTCCGCTACTTGCGGCAGGCACACTCACATCACAGTCCTTGTCCGCTACCAACGAAGCAATGTCTATTGAAGGAGCAGCAATACTAGATGCAACAATGTTACCATCTGTTATCGCGGAAAGTAAAGTCTCCGTAACATTGTTGCCAGACAAACACTTGCCTGCCAGGAGCTCCGGAACTCTCCCTGTTTGTAGGAGATGCGAGAGTGGCTTGCTGGTTGTGATGCCTGGTCTCTCCTTGCCACCAGCACCCGTGAGCAAGTTAACCTCTCCTTTTCCAGCGATGTTGCGGCCGGTGCGAGTGCACCGCGGTGTCGTTTTCGGCGGCGCCATGCTTTCCCTGCGTTCGGAGTCTGAGACTGCTGCTGCGGCAAAAAGGGTGAGACCAGACCAGTAGAATGTCGAGCAGCCAGGTGAGCGTCTCGGGAGGGAGCAGTAAACAGCCAGCAGCCGCTCTAACGATCTCCGCTCGAGTTTTAAAAGAAAAAGCTGCCACATTCGTTCAGCTCCAAAATCGCCGTAGATCTCTCTGCAGGTATTTCGCTTAAAGTCTCAGCATTGCGCGTGTTGTTGCAGGAGGTATAGGGAAACCATCAGGGCTGCAGCTCTTCGTGGCGGCTTCAACCCGCCATCTTGGTTCCAGTGGAAGCTCCAATACATCATATCTTTGAATGACATAGGGGCATTTGCATTTTTGTCAGATGTAAATAGTGAGCTGCAAGCAGGACTGGATGGGTGCCAGGTGTGGTTCATAATCTATAGAGGGGACCTGGTCCAACCAGGAATCTAGCTTCAGTAAAATATCTAGAAATCTTATTGGGGTCCTTCTCAGGGAAATGCAGCAAGTTAGACAGGTTGAACTCTTCAGTACTGTTGAAAATGGACAACATTTTGGTAGTCCGTTACATAAACCAGCTTGGTGGCAACAAACTAGACTTTTGATGGATCTTTCTCAAGGCATCTGGTATTACTGCCTGGATCACAACACATCAGTAACAGCAGAATACCTCTCGGGTTCGGCCAACACAATAGCAGATGGAACTCCAGACTCCGGTTGGACATCAGCGACTGAAGGTCGACCCTCAGCTTTTCAGAAACTAATGGATTGTGAGGACTATTCAAAGTAAAAAACCTAAGTATTTATCAATTTGGGATTTGAACACGGTTCTGAGATTCCCAGAATCTTGACCAGCCAATGTGGACATGTGCCTTTAAAAAGTGTCAGCCAAGGGGGTCATGCTAATGTTTTATTTCTTGTAGAGTATCAGACATCAATATATTGAGTCATTATCCACCCATTTTTTTGATGCAGGATTAGTCAGCAACACAGCAGAGACACAAATAATATTGGCTGAAACGTCCCTGCTTCTTCTACTTATAAATAACAATATACCAATTGATTGGGTGAATCATGCTTAATGTGTTTTTTATTGAAACTCTAGGTGTTGCAATTTAATAATGTGTATTTTCAAATAATTTGCTCTTTGAAGTAAAAAGCGAGAAAGCATAGTTCACACATCCATGATATTAATACAATTAAAACTAGGACATTTCATATTTGCTATTACGCATTCATTTACAACAAGTATGGTTTGTTAATCTTGACATATTAGGGACCTTGCCACAGATTGCCCACATTTTCAAAAGTTTCGTCCTCCTTCGCTGTGCTTTTAATGCCTGGGCTTGTCAAACCAGCACAAGACCATTGCAGTGTCTGCTGTACAATATACAAACAACTGTCCAAGAGTGGCACACTGAGAAATTGCATTAGCATCTCATGCTCTGATGCATGCTTGCATTTAAGTTCAGGGTTAATGTAAACGAAGACAGACTATGTTCATACAACAAGAAAGAAAGTGGGCTAGGAGGGCAGTGCAGCCAACCAAAAACGGATTATGGTTGAAATCATTGAAAACAATGATTGTTAGTCTGCATAAATCTGTTAGGTACACGAAGAAAGGTTTTCTTCACTAGTGTGTCAGTGGCCATAGCACTATTTGCAAGGATACAAAGGGTGTTGGAAGTGAAATATAACTTTGTCGCTTAGTGTGGTTTGTTTTCCTCTAAAAGCAATCGAGACATGGATTGAAGTCCTAACATGGCTTCATAGGAAATAATAATTTGCTGACTGAATCTCCTCAAGGCCATATTTGATAATATAAGGTATAGATTCCTCACTTCATAGGAGCGATTTTTGTCATATACAGAAAATAGCAACCTGGGCTCGGATGGGTTCTATGCCTTTCCTTTTTTAGGTCTTGCCTACGCAGTGTGCATGTGCTGCATAGGAGGACCTTTAGCCGTCGTTCTGCTCTTTTTCGTAGCACATACTCGTGCTTGTGGCGGTATCCACCTTGCGGGAGCGCGCAGGGGCACGCCACAAGCACGAGTATGTGCTTCCAAAAAGAGCAGACTGCGCACGCACACACGCATGCACCACTCCACCACGTTACCGCTAAGTGGCGTTGCAACTGTTGTGTTTTAGCCCTTGACCTCTGCCTGGGAGGGGTAGTGCCCTGGATTAGCACTCCCGTAGCCTGGGGAGCCCAGGGGAGGCCTCGCGCACTGGCAGCTTAACTCAGTCCTTGACAACAGTTCTTTTATTACTTCGCTGCGTCACTTACTTGGCACGCAAAGTCTCTCAGCCGACTGCTGGGCCTGGGGTTCTCCCTCAGCTCATACCTGGTGGCCCTTCGGGCGCCTGGGGCTGAGGTTTCCGGTGGTACTTCTTGCCTTGGTCCACCTCCGGTGCCATCGGCGCCACCTGGCTCAGAATCTGTGTTGCTCCGTGGGTCGTCTCCCAAGTCGTGGTCCATGTCGAGATCTGCTGTCTCGGGGTTATCTGCGGGCCTCCTCACCACCTTGACCCACGATATGTTCCGGGTGACCAGGTCTCTCCCTGGCCGGCGCTCTTTGAGGACCACTGTGTCACCTTCTTGAACTTCTCGGGTTACGGCCCTCCGAGCCTCACTGACTCTGTCGTTCCGCCGTTGGCGCCTTCGGAACGCTTCTTCCTCGCTGAAGGGCAGTGCTACCCAGCCTGGGGCTACTGGTAGCCCATCCCTGCGAGCTCCTTGGAACATCAACGCCCAGGGGGCTTGTCGGGTGGAGCAGTGGGGAGTGCTGCGGTATTCCCCTAGGAATCGCTGTAGTTCTTGCTCTGGGTCTGGTTGTTCGGCCACAGCGATGTGTAGTACCTTATTGATGGTGCGCATAAACCGCTCCACCTCCCCGTTGGCTTGGGGCCATTGCGGGGTGATGCGCCTGTGTCTGACGCCATGTGTCCTCAAAAGTTCTTCGAACTCGTGCCCTTGGAACGGGGGTCCATTGTCACTCCGCAGTTCCTCGGGGTACCCGAACATCCCAAATACCTTCTCCAGGGCAGGTTTCACGTGTACAAACGCGGTGGACGGTAGGGCCTCAGCAATGGGGTACTTCGAATAGCTGTCCATGAGGACGAGGGTGACTCGCCCATCGGGTAGGCTCCCAAAGTCCACGCTGATCTTCTCCCAGGGGGCGTGCCCGTGCTCTTCAGTTATGATGGGCGCTGGTGGTTGGGGTTCCCCTGTTAGCTGGCATGACTGGCAGCTGCGGACGGTGTCGGTGACGTAGTCGTCCATACCCGGGAACCAGACTTTCTCCCTCATCCGGGCCTTCATCCTCTCTGTACCTTGGTGCCCCTTGTGTGCTAACTGGGTCGCTCTGGTCCGAAGTGCTCCTGGAATGACGATTCGGGAACCTCTTAGAAGGAGTCCCCCTCTGGTCACGCTCAGCTCGTGTCGTACCCTCCACATGTGTTGAAGATCCTCACGGTCTCCACTGGCCCACGAGTTTGCCGTTTGTAGAAACGATTGCCAGTTTCCCTCGAGGATGGTATTCTTGACCTTGACTATCACGGGGTCTTGGTCGGCTACTTCTTGGAGTTCTCCAAGCGTAATGGCCCTGGGGCACGTCAAGGCCGCCACCATGTCGAGGTGTTCCTCGGCGTCGTCCTCAGTGTCCCTGTGCTCGGGTGCACTGTCGTGTTCTGGGTGGCGGGACAGGAAGTCTGCCGGGTTCTTGGCCCCTGGCCGGTACACTACATTCATGTGATATTGTTGCAGACCGATGGCCCACCGCTCTATGCGTGGGGCGGGTGTCGAGCTGTTCCCCTGAACAACGGCACCAGCGGCTGATGGTCCGTCACCACTGTGAATGGGTGCCCGCACACGTAAAGATGGAAATGGCGGCAGCCCCACCGGATCGCCAGTGCTTCCCGCTCGATCTGGGAGTATCGCTTCTCCGTGTCGGTGAGGGCCTTGCTAGCGTACGCCAGAGTTGCCCACTGTCCGGGTTCCTGTTCTTGTGTTAGGACTGCCCCTAGCCCTACGGGGCTGGCATCCACTAGGATTTCGGTTTTCTTGGTCGGGTCAAAGTAGACCAGTGTTGTCTGGTCTAGAAGCGCTTCTTTGATCGCCTCGAAGGCTCGCTCTTCGGCGTCCGTCCACTGCCACGCCACGTCGGTCTTGGTGAGGCATCTCAGGGGCTCAGCTAGGGTGGCCAGATTCGAGACGAACCTTCCGCAGTATGTGGCCATCCCTAGGAAACTGCGTACCTCCGCCACTAACGCGGGGCCGCGGCTGTTTTGATGGCTAGCGACTTTCGAGGGTCTACTTGGATGCCCTCCTTAGTAAAAACGTAGCCGAAGAACTCGATCTTCTGCTGGAACAGCTGGCACTTCTCCCGGTGTAGGGTGACTCCGTGCTCTTGGAGGCGCGTGAGGGTGGCCCGGACGTGTCGGTAGTGCTCCTCGACTGTCTTGGAATAGATGAGGATGTCATCACGCCGGGCAGTCCGACCAGGATGTCTCTAATTGTGTTCTGAAAGATTTCGGCCGCCGATGAAATCCCGAAATTAAGGCGCTTGTATCGCCGTAGTCCCAAATGCGTGCTGAAGGTGGTAATGTACCGGCTCTCCTTGGCTAGGGTGAGTTGGTGGTACCCCGCATTTAAGTCCAGTTTCGAGAACCATCGGGCACCGTTCAGGCCGGAGACAATGTCATCCATGGTCGGCGTGATGTGCCTCTCCCTTGTGATGGCCTTGTTTGGGAGGCGCATGTCGATGCATAGCCGGATCTTCCCAGGTTGTCGTGGTTTCTCGGCTATTACCATTGGTGACACCCAAGGTGTGGGTCGAGTAACCTTTTCAATAACGCCTTGTTCCTCCAGCCGTCGGAGTTCCTCCTCTACTAATGGGCGTAGGTGAAACGGGATGCGCCTGTGCCGGAGGGCTGTTGGTTGCACAGCGGTGTCTATGTGAAGTCGTACTGGTGGCCTCTTGATCTTTCCTAGAACTCAGAATAGGCCCTGAAATGCTCCCAGCAAGTCGTCGACTTGTCGGTCCTGGACCACTCTGAGGAATGAGATCAGTCCTAGATCTTCGGCCGCATGGCCGCTGAGAAGTGTGTCTACTTCCTGATTGATGACATGAATGTCGATGACAATTTCCGCCTTCTCTGACTGCACTGCGACCCTCATCTTGCCCTTCAGCGGAAGCGGCGTGTCGCTTCCTTAAGCGAAGATCTTGGCCTTCGACGGGCGGAGCTCCGGCCGTGGTCTGAGGCGATTGTATTGTTGCTCCCTCATAACTGTCACTGACGCGTCGGTATCTATCACAGCGTTCACCTCCGATCCGGCAATCAATATGTCGCAGCGCGGCTGAGGTCGCCGGGTGCTTTTGAGGGCTCTGGTAAACGATACGAGGTACGTTTCTCCCTCATCGTCGGACTCAGTGTCCGATTCTGGGTACTCCCTGACTGGTTCTCTCTTGGGCCGTGGCTGCGACGATAAGGATGTGTGTGATAGTTGCCATACTAGCTTCCTCATCGGCTTGTCCCGCTTGTGGCTGCTCCGTTGCATCTTCCTGCGGCAGACGGACGCGAAGTGGTTGTCGATGCCACAGTTGGTGCATGTTTTCCCACGGGCTGGGCACGCCTTGAGGGGGTGTTCGTCGTATCTGCAGTATCCGCATGACCTGGCTGGATCGGGGGCCCGCCGGTCGTGGGGCTTAGGTGGTCTTTCTTTCTTCCGGACTGCGTCTGCTTTCTCCACTTTGACCTCCACCGTGCTGGCAGCTCCTTTCACAAGGGCTAGATCCATTTCCTCTGCACGTGCTGCCGACAGGTCGTGAGTCCGGGCCAGGACGAGGATGTCGTTCATCGTGGTGTTCGGTTTACGAAGTATCATGCCTCGTAGCGTCTTACTCCTGATCCCCAAGATCAGCTGCGCTCTGATTTCCTCTTTGGCCCGGTCGCCGACAAGGTGCGTGTCCGCAAGGACCCTCAGCCTTGCGTGGAACGCGTCAACTGACTCTCCCTCGCGCTGTTTCGCTTGGCGAAGCTTGAAGTGTTCGTAATCAGGGTTGACCTGGGGGTCAAAGTGTGCGTTCAAGGCCGCAACCGCTGCTGCATAGTCCGTCGGGGGACCCGTGTCAGGCAGGTGCTTGAACAGGAGGTAGATCTCTTCCCCCGCGTAGTGGAGTAGTAGAGAGCGTTTCACCGTTCCATCCGTCTCTCTGGACCCGATGAAGTAGTTTTCCAGCCTCCCCAGCCATGTCTGCCACCTCGGCGCGGCGGTCGTGGAGTCTGCGGCTTCACTAAATGGAGGTAGCACTCCGGACACGGGGTGATGGGGCAGTGTCCCTGCAGGGCCGGGCGTCTCATCATCACCCATCGTGGCGTCAAAATCCCTGGTATGGACCAGGAGTCGTTGTTCACTCACTTGGTGGGTCGGTCGCTGCACGTGGGCAGGTTCAGCGCGCTGCGCCGTCAGGCGAGACCTCTGTTGCTGTTCTGCCTCGCAGCAGGAGTTTCAGGGGGTTCAGAGGTCACCCCTCGTCGCCAGTGTTGTGTTTTAACCCTTGACCTCTGCCTGGGAGGGGTAGTGCCCTGGATTAGCACTCTCGTAGCCTGGGGAGCCCAGGGGAGGCCTCGCGCGCTGGCAGCGTAAGAAGGGACCACACACACAGTTTGCTAGTTGGGCGCGAACTGCCGCTCGTCCGCCCGTTTATTATTTATATCACTGCGCTCACCTCCTCGATGTGAGCGCAACCTGCGCGCGTTCAACAACGCTCTAGCGGAAACGCTAGAGCGCTAACTGTAACAGCAACCTCGTGACTACTTTGCACAACTGCAATATTTTAACTTTTCTTTAAACCAAGGTGCGAACCCTCACACCGCTGTCAGGCTCTTGTGTGCCCTTAATCAATGCCGGCTCTCGCCCCCTCCTAACTGGTGCCCTCACATCACTGCCCGGCTCGCGGATGCCCTCAGATCTATATTTAACGGGTGTTGCTCGCAGGCGCCCTCACATCACATCCAAGACTGCGCGTGCTCTCGCATCATTCCCTATCTCGTTCATGCCTTCACACCACGGACAGCTCACACGCTGTCACACCACTGCCTCTGCCTGTCTAGCACCCTCCAATGCCTGCTGCTCTCACGTGCCCTCACCTCACTGCACGGCTCCTCAATTCAACTGCCTGACACAAGGCTCTCAGTTCAGATGGCTTCCTTGGAAATATGAGGCATGAAGCCTTAACTGCGTTACTCTTGGAGAACTATGTAATTACATCAACAGCCATAGCAGAGCCCAGGTGCTTTTAGTCTTACAATGACAGAAAGTTCTTTTTATGTAACTGTTGCACCCTTTGCAAGCCTCAATTACATAGTGAATCTATGACAGATTTCTCTCCTATTGGAGCAAATACGCAATTACACCACTGACTTTCACCAAATTCCAATTCACTTGTACTCATCCTGGATGCAAACCACATCCTTAAAGAACGAATTGGAAAGAAAACAGAGGTGGCATGAAACCAGTTGTGTTTACTTAAGTAAAGCCATTTCTCTCAGAAAACAACTCCTTAACTGCTGTTCAAGCTTGCTTGCGCTCGCTTCTGGATGTGGCAATAACCTTCTCAATGGCTACCCAGAATCTGCACTGGCACCCCTTCAAGCGCATTCTGCATGCTAAAGAATTTCTCTTTCATGGCCTGAAGAAATATTTCCATATTACTCCCATCCTGATGGAACTGACTGCCCTTGCCGGCCCACACCATCTCCATAACTAGGTGCAGTAACGAACAGCACTCTACCTAGCTGGCTGACAAGCTCACCATCTCTGGCAACAGATATTCTTCCTTTATGCACACGCATTGGCATAGCCAATAGGTCTCGCCTTTTGGACATTATAAGTGTTGTTATCCAGCACAATATCCTTGGTGCAACAACATCAACTGTTGCATGGCTAAACACTTATAAGGAATCAAAGGCGAGACCTATTTGGCTATGCCAATGCTTGTTTTCTTTTTTGTTTGTTTTACATATTTGCTAAGTATCCCGGATCTTGAGACGGACTGAGAGTTTTAATTTAGTCCATGGATTCATACACCACAGACCCATACCAACACACTGATGATGGAGTCACCCCTGCACATGTGTTCATCCCACTAGCTGATACTGTACATGGCATTAGATAATTAGTACCCAATCGCAGAACCACATTGAAATGGAGAAAGAAGTAGAAAAGTGAGAGACGCCGGTTCCTTGCATATGGTATCCTTGGAAGCATTAACCTTGAGTGCAGAGTGCTGTGGTTCTCTGTTCAAAGCAGAACCTTTGTGAGCCACCTTACAATTGACTCGATTCTTTAAACGCCTTGACAGACATGAACCTTATTTCTAATATGGGTGACATATTGGTCCACTAGAATGCCATCGACCCTGGGACAATATCTGTGATTACTGAACACAGACACAACAAATGCTGCACACTTGTGGGAGAAATCCAGAGAGTCTGCAAAGTACCACAACCTTTCTGAGACCTGGGATTAACATTGTTCCTTAAATCATTCCCTTTCTCCACCGCTCCCATCTTGTAGCATCGGTGTGAAATTTGGTATGGGTAAGAACTAAACTACTGCAATGTAGTATATCCTGGATTCTCAAAAAATAGATCATACAATTGCAGCCATGCAGCCTAAATTTTCGAAAGCTTAAGCAGCCATTTAATACGACACTGAAACCACTCCATTGGCTGCTGGTAGAGGAGAGGATCAAGGTACGGTTCTCGGTATATCACATAAAACGTACTGGGAGCAAAGCCCTAGTTAAATGCAAAAAGTTTCTGCCCAATACATCTAAGCAGAAACCTCCCGTCGGCGAAATCATATTGGATCGCTTAACACACTTCAAGAGACTAAACAAGCATTGGCATAGCCAATAGGTATCGCTTTTGGGACCTTACAAGTGTTTAGCCATGCAACACTTGATGGTGTTTAATCAAGGATATTGTGCTGGATAACTAAACACTTATAATGTCCTAAAGGTGAGACCTATCGGCTATGCATTGGGGGGGCCTTATAAGTGTTTAGGTAGAGCTATTGACTTTGCTAATGTTTCTAAGCTGTGCAGTAGAGACGTGTGGCTGTTTGCAGGATGCTAAGGGGCTCCCATGTGTTTCCTCCTCATGCAGAAGATAAAACCATAGCTTCACTCGTAGCGAAACACAGCGCTTCACTGGGAGAGAAACATGGCGCTTCACTGGGACGGGAACATGGCAGGCGCACGACAAGATGACAGAAAGCAATGCACTGAAGCAGGAAGAGGACAAACAGGAGTACAGGACAACGACTGGGAATGGCGACATTAAGCAATACATCGAGAATAAGTGCAGGACAGCAAGAGGTCTCAAAAATACATGAAAACCAATTCAGGGAATTTTGAGCAGGACAGACAATGGCTAGGCCTACAAGAACAACAGTTCTCTGAGATAAAGACAGGACAAACACGGGACAGAAAGACAAAGCAACGTATTTGAATAAAAGCAGATCAGGAGTACAAGTAAAGAAATGTACTGCGATAAGAGCAGGACAATGACGAGACAAGGTGACGAGGAAAGTAATGCGGGGGAGTTTGTGGGGGGGGGGGGACTTACCCCAGACTGCAAGACAAAGAGAGAGGGCGAAAACGAGAGGGGTGTGTACTCTAGGAACACTAAAGAAAGGTGAATGAGACGACGGGGACCATGAGAGGTGATAAACAGCCAGCGGTAGAGAAGAGAGACGGGCAGCGTGAAAGGAGAGACCGCTTTCTAGAAGGGACAGTGAGGTGCCTGCCACACATCGATGTACAGCGCGTCAGCGGGACGGCCCTGAAGAGGGCGGAGGGAGTTTATTTATTTTATTTTATTTAATTTATTTAATGCGTTTTTATATAGCGCGGACTTTACCCGAAGGTGTCAGAGCGCTTCACAATAGCAGCAGTAATGATACATACGGAGCAAAAATTCAAGTGAGCATGTTACAAAATCAAATGGTACCTTACATGAGGCAATAGTGACAATTGTGCAAGTATCAAGGGCAAATAAAATACAAGAGGTAGCAAACGATATGTTACAAACGGAAAAAGTGCCGTGTGCAGGTTACAAGAGCATACAAAGTACACGTAGAGGTAAAAAGAAAAAAATTTGCAATAAATGGCTGACACTCAGAACACTAAAACAAAAGTTACGTTACATGAGGCAGTGGTGGCCGTAGTGCATGTATCAAAAGCAAACAAAATACAAGAGGTAGCATACGATACATTACAAAAGGAGAAAGTGACATGTGTGCAAGTTACAAAAGCGATCAAAATACAAGTAAAAGTATAATACTGCAATATATGGCAGACACTCAAAACACAAAACACACTGAGAAGGCACTTCTATAGGCATGGAGAACAGAATTTCCTATAATGGAAGGACTTCCTTCAGAAAATATAAGGCGTGAATTAAATTTGGAAGTGTCTTTGAAGGAGGAGAGATTTGAGGTCAGTTTTGAAGGCCTGGGAAGAGGTGGTGGTCCGGAGCTGAGGCGGAAGTGAGTTCCAAATTCTCACCGCGTTGCCTGAAAAGGATTGGGCCATCGATCTTTCCTTCTTGAAAGTGGGAGGTTCAAGCAATACATTTTCTGCATTCCGTGATGGTCTGGAGCCACCTGAGAGTTTCAGTTTATCCGCCAGGTAGCGAGGGGAGGATGAGTGCAAGGCTTTGTGGGTGATACAGGCAGTCTTGTAGATAGATCTTGCCTCTATGGGAAGCAAACGGAGGGTGGATAAAAGGGGTGTTATGTGGTCGCTTCTTTTGGCCCCATATATGAAGCGAGCTGCTGAATGGAGAACAGACTTCAGGGGGGACAGGTGGGATTTGGGGAGGCCAGTAAGAAGAGAATTGAAGTAGTCCAATCTGGAGAGAACCAGCGATTGGACCAGGGTTTTAAGGTCGTGCTCCGGGAAGAAGCGACGAATCCCCCAAAGAAGGCGCAGTTGGTATCGAGCAGACTTTGCAATGGAATCGATGTGGGAGAGTAGATTGAGTTTTTTGTCGAGTATGACGCCAAGGGATTTTGCGCTCTCGACAATGATGGGTTTATTGTTCAGTAGATTAATCTGATACATCCATGATTGCACTGGGGGAGGAGAGAGTGAGGAGGAGAAGAGGAGGAATTCAGTTTTGGAGGGATTCAGGACCAGTTGATGAGTTAACATCCAGTATTGAATGGAGTCGAGAGTAGAGCTTAGGAGGGAGAGATCGTGAGTGGAGGCCACCTTGAGGTAGATTTGAGTGTCGTCCGCATATAGATGATAGTGGATCCCGGATTTACTCAGGAGATTTCCCAACGGTTCTAAATAGAGATTGAACAGTGTGGGTGCAAGTATAGAGCCTTGAGGGACACCTTGACCGACCGCTAAAGGAGATGAAAGACTGTTCGCTATTTTGATCATTTGGGATCTATCAGAGAGGAAGGAGGCAAACCATTTGAGCACAGTGCCCTCCATGCCCATTCTCTGTTGCAGAGTGTTAAGGAGAGTATTGTGATTGACAGTGTCAAAGGCTGCAGAAAGGTCAAGAAGAATTAGAAGACAAGACTCCCCTGAATCGAGTATCCGCAGTGCGTCATCAATCACTAGCAGCAGGGCTGTTTCAGTGCTGCAGTTTTGAATGAAGCCGGACTGGAAGTTGTCCAGAAGATCATTGTCCTTGATATGGCGAGAGAGTTGTTTCGCTACACATTTTTCTGTGATTTTCGCAAGAAAGGGTAGGTTAGTGATGGGACGGTAGTTGTTAGGGTCGTTCGCATCAGCGGTGGGTTTTTTAAGCAGAGGGGTGACCTGCCCAGTTTTGAAGGAAACAGGAAGGGAGCCTTGACTGAGGGAGAGGTTGACCAGAGTGGTCCAATAGGAGAGAGAATGGGTATAGAAGTCAATGGCAATGGCACTAGGGATGGGGTCAAGAGAATGGTTAGAGGGCTTTGTATCGAGGATGCATTTAAGGAGGGCATCATCAGAGATGGGGTCAAAGCTTTGCCAAATGGTTAAGGATTTGCGCTCCTCTGTAGGGGTAGGATGAATGACCTGATCTACAAGTGATTTCACCTTTTCATCAAAGAATATAGCGAATTCCGCTGCTTTCTTTGTGGAATCCTTCAATTTGGAGGTTGGGGGAGAGCTGTTTGGGTTCTTGATGAGGTCGAATAGTTTTTTGGGTCTATTTTTGGCTGAGTCAAGGAGGGATTTGAAGTGCGACGCTTTTCCAAGGAAGATGTGCTTGTGGTACTTGGATCTTGCTGAACGAAGCGTGGCCAGATTTTCGGTGGAGGGCGCTTGTCTCCATTGTTTCTCAAGGACTCTTAGGTACTTCCTTTCTTCATAGAGGGATTTGTTGAACCAAGGTGCTGAGGGAGTGGGCCTTTTCTTTTTGCTTTGGAGAGGAGCGACATTATTGATTTCGACTGCAAGGACTGTGAGGCATTGGGAGGTGAGTTCGTTAACATCTAGGTCTGGGTCTAGCCTTGGAAGTGATAGCAAAGCAGAATCACAGAGGGTACTGAGGTCAATGTTTTTAGTGTCACGGAACCAGGAAGTAGCCCTCTTAGGCTGGCCGAGAGTTATAGAGTGTGATAGCTGAAGAGAGAATGGGATGAGGAGGTGGTCAGACCAGTCTACATGAATAGGGGGAGCGATGGTCAGCAAGCCTGCTTTAGAAATGACAAGGTCCAGGGTTGAGCCCTTAGAGTGTGTTGTTTCAGTGCAGTGTTGGATAAGATCGTTTGCAGAGAGGAAGGTGGCCAGTAAGCTCGCATAGGTGTCTTGAGGCGAGCCCCAGTGGACATTGAAGTCACCCACGAAGATCTGATTGTCACTTTGCGAGTATTGGTCGCTGATTCAGTCAGTGAGAGTAAGGCAGAGCACGGCATGTTGGTGCACTTGGCGGACCAGAGGGGAGCAGGAGTAATCAGACAGTGAGAGACAGACCTGGGCGGAAGCGCGGCCTCTGCAGGTGTCTCTGTAAGGGGAGGGCGCAGGTGCAATGCCGCATGGAGCCAGGCGAGGAGAGACCCTGTGCCCACAGGGGGCTGAGGGGCACGAGGCGGAAGGCTTGCTGCCATTCTGATGGGGTTTGTTGAAGCCGGGAGCGCCACATGCCAAATATAAATGAATGAATGCTGTGACCCGCCTCAGTGCGCGTTTTCCTTCCTTGCCTTTTGGGGGGTGGGGGGTGCTTGGGTTTTACTCTTTGTGTTCTGTAGAGAGGGAATTCTCAAGTTCAGTTTCACCAACGACAAGGACAATACAGTTGTGTTTTTTTTAGAGTTGTAATTCACTGCTTGGTGGGTTGTCGTCGCGGCTGTGTGTAAACGTAAAAATGTGAAAAGAAATGATTTGCGTTCATAATGGAAGTATGGGTTAGAAAGTCCAGTCGGGTCACTTGAAAGCACATTGTTGACTGAAGGAGTGGGCTCGCTAAATGTGCAATTTGTTTGTAATGGGTTACAATTAAGGCCTAGTTTAAGGCTCCCTCAAAAAGAGGAGGGAGGTCAATGCATCCTATTGATCGCGCACACCCTCCTGCTTGGATGTCAGATAGTCAGTCTTGTTTTGGGATCTTATTCACAATATTCAGCATTTTCCAATGTAATGCTTGCAGCTTCACACCATTCCCCTTCAAGGCACTGTGCAAAATCAGTTTCTACTAGACAACTGGGACAGAAGAGTTAGAAGAAGACGTGGGCACGAGGGGTGAATAGGGAGTGGGTAGTAGAAAGCTGGAAAGGGCGAGAGACGGTACAGAGACAGAGGGAAAAAAGCACAGAAAGAGGCCACTAAAAGATGCCGCCGAGGATCGGAAAGAGACAAAAAAGGGAGATAAAGTGGCCCACTGAAAGTTTAAAAATAAAAAAAAGGAATGCAGCGTCCCGCCCTTGACAATAGAGTTAATGAGCCATGACGAGACAAGCCAGATGGTGCATGACGCTTAATGGGGAAGAGATGAGAAAGGCAGATGGCGGCTGTGCGCGTAACCGCAAGCTTTAGGCCACAAGCAAAATCTTGTGGTTATATTTCTAAAGCCCACTCACTAAATGTCTCGCACACGCAAGACCTAAAAATGGAAGCAAATCCCCAAGAGTTCAAGGCCCAAAACTGTGAAATGCATTGAACCGGATGCTGAAGACCGAATCCAACCTTGCCCTTTAAGGAACTTTATAAAAACAAACAATGCCTTTCAAATGATTGGGGGTTTTCTAACCCACAATCACCAAACCTCACTTTCAGAACTTTACAGCACTGTGAAGTAACTGTGCGGTGAAATGTGGCACTACATAAAACTCTTAAAATAAACATGGTAGACCCCGACAGTCTCTAATAGGAGGGATGGATTGTATTTTAGCTTCAGTGTTAAAGGCGTGAATGCATAAAATGATAAAAAAAAAAAACTTATAAGGGGATTTGTTGTATGAGAAACTACCCACTGTAGTAGCAGTACACGCTCTACTAGATTTGAAGATAAAATAGAATGGGGCATTTCCTTCATCAAGTATGGATTTGCTCCAGATAGAATAAAGTGGCTTGCAATGACACTGCCTGGACAGTTCTATCTGGAGTATCTTTGAAAGATAGGAGTCTTGTCCAGAAAGTCAGTTGTAAAGGTATTGGCCAATGATACAAGTATATACAGAGGTGTGAAGTTCCTATTGCAAGAAAAAGGTCGGAGGTGCCTGATAGATCAAGCCAAGGGACCTGATCCGGGCCCTCACACAGGGGTGTCATGCCTCATCATAGGGCACCTCCTCATTGGGCTGGCGCTGCAATGCCCAAAGGGCCCCGCAGATGGGCTCTTTGCCAGAGTTCTTTTAAGCTGCTGTAGTGAAGTGTGAGGTGCTATGTAGAAGTACTGTGGAGTGAGTAGTGGTGTATTGGGAATCTAAAAATAACTTGAGCCAATCACAAAAAGAGAATTCTTACTGTATGGATCCCTCAGTTATACTAAAAGCAGGTATAGGTAATGATCCAAGTTGGCTCTAAATACAAGTGATATGAATTGTTGGTAATTTGTAAAAGGTTAGGAGTTTTTTCCAAGTTTGCGGGGATAATATAAAATAAATGTCATCAGAGTGAGCAAGAGCCAAGAAAATAAACAAGAAGGAAAACAACAAAATAATCCCATGGTACCTATTGACTACAGTGTTCTTAGGAGAGCATGGAGTGGACAGGGCCCAAACGAGGGGAAGGTCAGGAAACCCACCACCCCAGACAGGAGGGAGCGGGAGAACTGCACATGCGGGGAAGTGACAAGGCCCTGGGGACCATGGTCCCCTGCGGGATCACAACAGGGTCCAATTTTGCTAAGCTTGAAAGAGATGAAGGGCCCGCAGTCTGGGGCCACAGGCAAAGAGTGGCAATACTTCCGAAAGGTACCCCCCAATGGATTCCAGATAAAATCAAACCCTTTATGGGTGTCCACCATGATATCAGTCATACGCGCAAGGGCCAGAGTTCACCACAGCCAGGCGTGCCACTGGGAAAGAGAGGGCGCCTCTGGTTTCTTCCATGCTGCTGCCACTGTCATTTTGGCTGCCCCCAGACATAGCCACATAATGGAATGGTCCCCCAAGATTTGGTGTTTCAGGCTGGGTCACTCAACCCCAATAGGACGTGTTCTAAGGAGTGTGAGTTTGTATATCCTAAAATCTTTTTGATTTGGGAGAGAATATTCTTCCAAAAGGGTCGGATGGTAGGACAGTCCCACCAAATATGGAGAAATCACCCAGGGGCCCATAACTCTGCCAGCATCTATCTGGAGTGTTCAGAAAAAGAGTATGTAATTTTTGGAGATGAAGGTACCAGTCATAAATGATATAATGGGCCTCCTTCAGAAACATAAAGCGATTATATTTAGTGATTTCTTTATATAAAGAACTCCATTGTTTTTCTGTTATAGGGGTCTGCAGGATAGCCTTCCAGAAAGCTATATGTCGCAGGGGAAGCAAATCTCTGAACGCAGCAAGTCGCATCTGAGGTTGCTGCACCCAATGTTTGAAATGGAAATAATGGTAATCCCCTGTGGGTGTAAGTTTAAAAGTGGAGACACATAGCTTGCAAAGTAGCATCGTTCCCCTCGAACAAACATGTCTGACAGCATTAGGCAACCGCCCTCCCCCATCTGTCAAAGGGACCCTCCTGCAAAGCAGGAGGGAAGGTGGGATAGAAATAGATAGGGGTGTAGGAGGACAGAGGGACGGGAAAGTTGTCAAGGGCAGGATTTTGGTAACAATAACCCAAGCTTTAAGAGTAGTAGCCTTGGAATGCTAACGTAGAAACTTCTTGGCCTGTCAATTCACTGTGATCCAGCACTCCATAAAGTTAATCAATGATCATAAAATATGTCTGTCCATACAGCAGGTGTTTTTTCAAAATTATTTCTTTATTAAATTCTTCTCCTCTTCACATACATCAAAGACACATACAGCGTAGCCAACGCGTTTCGTCCAAGAGGACTTCTTCAGGGCTACAACAAACAGATACAAAGTATTTTACAAACATATTTGCAAAAATATAACTCTACATATATATACAATTAAAACATTTTACAGTCCTATTAATCCATATATACATATTTCCTATACAAAAAGTGCTAAGAAACACCACATGATGTTCTGTGACTCCTTGTGCACTTCTATCGGTTAGCTACAATGACCAATGGTTATACTTAAATTCTACACCTGCCAAATAGAAAGTTATTATACTTTTTATAATTGTATTACATCTTATTCATCACTTTCTGGAAATACATCCATTACTTATGGCAGATCCAATTTTTTGGATCGAGTGAAGGCATATGAACAAAAGCTATTTATTCTCTTTTCATTTTAAACCAGGACCAATTACTGTTTTGTACATAAACATTTATTAATAATGTACTTGATTTTCTTTTTATGTTAAAACATAAAGCGCCTAATTGGTAATATTTCTAAACATCTAAACATCTCATTGTCTTCCCTCTCTTCCAATACTGAATTTTAATAGTCATGAGTATAATATATGGTCTTACCAAAGTTGTTCTGAGATAAGGGGAATAAGGGGAATAAGGATCTTGGCCTGTCCTGCTGTGGTTTCCAAGGGAGGTCCCATATGGTTCTTCCCCCTACCAGTCTGTCCATATGGAGCCAATGTTTGCCTGAGGCTTTAAGGGACCATTCAGCCACTATCCTGCCATCAGAGGGAAGGTGCCATGGGTAACTGCACGTGGCAAGTATACATGTAGCCTGCAGTGAAGAAGGGGACTGAGATTTGTCCTCCATTGTAATCACATGGTTGCTGCCCGCCCCGTGCAATTCATCCTCTGCATCCTCTGCCAGCACCATTCACCACTCTTCTGTGTCACACAGCGGATGCTCCTCGATTATGGCGGATGAGCGTCGCCCCACTGCCTCAGCCAGCAGGTAAAAGCATGTTTTATTATGATTTTATTTCACATGACGGAGCCACAGCCGGAGCAGAGTCTTGAGGGTTGAGCCATCCTATATTAGCATTAGGAGTGGTATGCACAGGGCACTGCAGGTGCATGATCCAGCGTGAGACCGGGGTGAAACAAACAAATATACAAATATCCTCCCTGCGTCGCTGACCCGACGTCACACTAAATCATTCGCACATGCATTCATTGGTGGGGCCCATAACACCAACACTCACACTTCCTCTCATGAGTCTACACACAGGAGGGATAAACAATTCAAGCGCTGGACGTGTGGGGGAACACCTTATAACCTATAGGGAGAGAAAAGTTATTTTACAATATATACATTAGCATTCGTCACCTATAGATCCCTACTCCTAAACATCAAGGCACTCCACCCACTTGGTCGACGGACCAATTAGTTGGATTGGTTGATGGTGATTTAGAACCAGCTAAAACACATTTTAAGACTCAGAATCCTTTATTCTCTTTAATGAAAAACCACAAACTCATAATTTCTTGTTAACCAATATTTGTTTATCTAAAATTTCATAATAATTTATATTTATATTTTTCTCATCAAAGTTTAGAATTTCTAGATCAATTTAAGTAAATCACAGAACATCATATTTACCTAATCTGGCTATCTGGGATTCTCTAATTCATTGGCTCTGCATAACCGAATTTTTTCGTCAATTGTCCGAATAAAGCAGGCCAAAGCTCAGACTCCAAAGTCCTCTGCTCAGCACGTAACAGTCCCAAATTTTATCAAAGGACCAGAAATCGTGCAAGCTTCTATCATTGCCTGTGGGGTTGGAAAGAGTTTGCAGTCATCAGGCGATCGGGCAGCATCTGGACCATCAGGAAAAAGCATCACGCCCCTCCCTATTCTACTACCCTTTTTAAAATAAATTTCAGATTAACATGATACATTTTTAGGCCAAGAACAATGGTGATTGGCTGGTTGGGATAGTCCGATTCTTATTCCCAGATTTTCAGTTCAGTCCGAGTTGTGATGTCATTAGTCCCTTAGTACCGGCTTGTTCCGGTCTGTTGTATACTTTGATTGTTCCCTTATCTTGGCAGTCCAACAAATTCTTATCCTTGACCGGGTACATGATGTGTAAAGGTTGCTAAGAAGTTCACGGTACCGTCCGAGCATGCGCAGCAGACTCCGCGCTTCACGAGACGGTGGCCACTTCTGTACTCCATTTTATACTGTCATCGGGTAGGCCGCAAAAGTCAACTTAAGCGAAACAAACACAAAAGAATAATTAATTCAAAGAAATGATGATTCTAATGTTAACCCCTTACTAATCCCTTTATGTATTAGTATTTACCTAGCATATAGCGACATTTAAAGCAATTATATTCACCTTTTCGATCCTCCACGAAGATGCAAACGTCACAAAAGCAACATATATCATGCGATATACTATTGCCACATACTATTATTAAAATGCGTACAGATTTTAGGTATGAATTACTTAGCCATGCAAATAGCAGTTTCCCACGTGTAATTTGTGTTTTTATAATGTTGATTAATATACATGCAGCACTCGGTTAATAATATTATAATTAATAGATTATGTAATTAGTATTTTCATGCAAAATAGAGGTATACAAAATTTTGCACTACCTGCTCCATCATGCGCATGACAGTTTGGATGGCTGTCTTAGGACGGCCAAGCCGTCATGTTCACTTAGATATCTCCAGGCTATAGCCTGTAGGATGGAGAAGAAACAGGCACACAGTCCCTCTGGGAGCGTAACACCAGCCCACTCCATCCAATCCCTGTGCTGGTCTCATGCTGGGTAATATTACCCAGCATGAAAGCAGCATCTGGATTGGTGCAAGGGAGTCTGGGAGCATGTGGTCATGAGCAGAAGAGCACCGAGGCGGCAGGTGAATTTCCTTTTCAATGTTTTTTTTGTATTGCAGCAGCCACTGGTGTCAGATGCCACACCTTCATCCTGTCCCTAGGTCTCAGCATGCTCATCTACGATCCCGCAGACAAGACTTACCAGTCAGCAGAACAGACAGATTAGAGCAGCAGTCACCTCTCTGGAGTGACCTGTACATCGTTACCACATGCCCAAGAAAAGTGGTGGTGGATTCTTGGACTCACACCACCATGCACCATGGAGCTCTTGTTTGTGCTAACGATTTTGTTTCATATGCTCCATACCAATGCGTGACAATGGGTCGGCTCTCAGGATATAGCACCTGCTATGGTGAACTCTAGCATTTGTTCCTACCTTTGTTGGATGTGTATGTGTACCTGTTGCGATACTGCAATGGCAGTGATGTTTTTGAGCATGGAAAAGATCTGGTAAAGGGATAATGGTGTGCATTTAAAGTGAATCTTTTTAGGTCCTCAGTTTGTCCTACACTTACGATACCAGCTTGAGTCCTGTCAGGCTTATTTGCTAAAACTTACCTCAATCCTGGGTAGCTGTGGCTTCAAGCAGTCAGACTTAAACAAAGGAACAAGTGAAAAGCATTTAGAAGTACCAACACAACGGAATAAGAAACTCACACTAGAGGAAAGAAATCCAACACTCATTTATAAAAATAGATTTACTTTTGTAAAACATTTAGGGCCATATGTAGGTAGCCTAATACCGGTCGGTAACGGCCGATTTTCGGTAAAAATCCTGTTACCGACCGATATTCAGGCTTTTGGTATGTAGGGGGGACATTTCAGGATTCGGTAATTTACCGAATCGGTAAAATTACCGAATCGGTAATTTTACCGATTCGGTAACTACCGAATCCTGAAATGAGATGTAGGGGGAGTGTGTGGGTGTAGTGTGGATTCGTTATTTACCACCAACTAAAAGTTGGTGGTAAATGACGAATGTCTTAGGAAAAGCATTATTTGGCCCTTAGAAGTGTGCAATGTGGCAGACATACATGCCCTTAGGGCATGTATGTGTGCCATATGTGCACACATGCAGGAATCAGGGGTGCAACAGGGTGTCACTGTGACACCCTGCCACCCTTGATTGTGCTCCCCCCATTACCGAATCGGTATTTACCGATTCAGTAATGGTAACTGGCTTCCCATTGATTCCTATGGGCCTTCTTGGTCTTGGAGGGATGACGTTGGCCACATGGGTACATGTTCCTCGAAGTTCATTTGCGTACAGTAAAAGTCCAGTTGCCATTGGATTACTGGCCTCCAGTCACAGCAAAACCAGCAGTTCCCTCTGGTGAAGGCTAGTGTCCGTTTTGGGTGACCAAACTGCACTCCAATGACTCTCTCAGAACCAGGAGACCCAGATGCAATTTTTGAGTGTTGGTGCTTGGTCGTCCGGGCTGCACATTGCTGGTCGTGGCTACTAACTAGCCAGGACAGGAAACCTCAACTTTTTGGGAACCTGTGCTGTAACAGGAAGTCAGCCAACTGACTCATGGAGTTCACTTTTTCTGTCTGGGGCCCAGAAGTGACTTTTCCACAAGCCTAACAGCTTCAGCGCAATTATTCACAAGGAACTCGTTTAATTCAGGGTTTTTTTTAAGTTTCGCAAGTTTCTTACTTCTTGCAGTGATTTAATCAATCAACAAATGATACAGTCAATATGTTCAAAATGGTTTTCATTATTTAAAGATCCATTTTATCTATGACTGGAGAGGAACTCATGAACAGTCATGTGTTTTTCCTTTTCCTAGACTAGATTTCTCAAAATTAGGTTGGCCGCTGATAACATCACATTATTATGCCTTGTAACTGACAAGGCTAAAGTCAGCCAATCCCCATCAGCTGCATTGGCACTTGATATGGAAAAACCCTTTAATAAGGTTTCTTTGGTTTGGCAAAGACTTTAAAAGCTCCTTAGCTGTTAAAGAAAACGAAATGCCATATATAATTAAGGACTTGTTGGCCGCATGGTCTTCTAAATATGTCACTTGGTGAGGAAGGACGGAAATCATCAAGAGGATGGCGGCACAACTTAACTTCCTAATGGGTATGCTTTCCATTTCACTCACTCTTTCTTCAAATCAGTAAAATTAATTTCTGATTTCCTATGGAAGTGCAAAGAGCCTGGGATTGCCATTAACCCCTTCGATGCTTATGACGGAGTGGTTCTGCCATGAGCATCGGTTGGGCTGTGCTCATGGCGGAACCGCTCCGTCATGGCACCCACCCATGTGGGAAGCGCTAGTGTCCCCCCCCATGGGAAGCCCATCAACACCCCCAGGCAGGGATGGCAGCGGAAGAGTTTCCCCTCAGCGATCCTGTGACAGCGCGCACAGCGCACGCCGACGTCATCAGGAAGCACTGGGATGCCTGGAAGCCATTTGCTTCCAGGCATCCCAAGGAGAAGAGGGTGAGTTTTGGTCTCCGGTGGGGCCGGAGGGGGGCAGATCTACACGCCTTGAGCCATTGGGGAAGAGGAAACAGTATTTCCTCTCCCCTGATGGCTCAATGCAGGGCATTCCTGCTGCACGATCGCGCACAGCGTTGCGATCGTGCAGCAGGAATGCCCACACTAGACACCAGGGATGTCTTTTCTTTTGAAAGGAAGCGACCCCTTGGGCAAGGGTCACTTCCTCTGGGGGGGCATATTTATTTAAGTCTTTTATGCCCCTCCCTGGGGACAGATCGGCGCATTTTTTTGCGTTTCTGGCCCCAGGGGGGGCAGAAAAGCCCACTAGACATCAGGGCTGTTTTTTAATGTTGGCGGGTGGGGGATGTTTGGGTGAAAAGTCGTATCTCTTCCAGTAGATCGATTGTGTTCTGCCATGGTGAGATTGTTGGGAATTGGTGGAACTAGTGTCTCAGTAAGTTTGAAGATGATCGAAGCAGTGGAAGGGCTGAAAACAGCATTTTTTGTGAAGGCCCGGTTTTCAATGTTATCCAATGGGCCAGTTTTGGGGTGCGTGGAGAAGTGGCTTATAGGGAGTTCCAGTTGCTCGAGGTGAACAGGGCTTCTGTGAGTGATAGGGAGGGAGGTGTGGTGGGTGTGCAGGAATTTTGGGAGGAATCGAGTGATGGGAAGGTTGTTTTTTGGCAATGAAAAGCCCACTAGACACCAGGGCTGTTTTTGAATGTTGGCGGGTGGGGGATGTTTGGGTGAAAATTCGTACCCCTTCCAGTGAATCGATTGTGTTGTCGCTTGGTGTGTTTGGTTGGAATCGGTGGAACTAGTGTTCCAGAAAGTTTGAAGATGAACGAAGCAGTGAAGGCCCGGTTTTCAATGTTATCCAATGGGCCGGTTATGGGGTGCGTGGAGAAGTGGCTTTTAGGGGGTTCCAGTTGCTCGAGGTGAACAGGACTTCTGTGAGTGATAGGGAGGGAGGTTTTGTGTGTGCTGGAATTTTGGGAGAAATCAATTGATGGGAAGGGTGGTTTTAGGCAATGTCGAGAAGGGGAAAACCACTGCAATAGGGGCTAATGTTAATTGCCAATTTTGCATGTTTGCGATTGGAGGGTGTTCCAGGTGGTTCCGAGTGGATTTGCTTAGCTGGTATCAGAGCGGGGAAGGTCTAGTTTTGATTGCAAGTGGTTTGAAGAATATCCATGGAGGGGAAGGAGTGTTTTGGCACTGGTTTCTGAGTGCATTTTGACACGATTTTAGGCCTTTTGGAGGTCGTGGTAATGCACGTTTTTGGGACGCTAATTTTGGGTGTTCCACCGAACTGGGAATGGGTTTGGGAGCAATGGTGGGAAGGTCTAGTTTTGTGGAAAAATACCAGTTTGGTTGTAGGTGGAGGGGAATTTGGCCCGGTTTGTGAGGTGCATTTTTGCGATAGCCTAACATTGGCGGCCGCCGAGGCTGCAGTAATGCATGTTTTTGCGAGGCTATTTTGGGGTGTTCCACCGAATTGGGAATGAGTTTAAGGGGTTGGGAGCTATGGTGGGAAGGTCTAGTTATGGGGAAAAATAGTAGTTTGGTTGTAGGTAGAGGGCAAAGGTGAATTTGGGCCTGTTTCCCCCCCAAAAAATGGAAGCGACCCCTAGGGGCAAGGGTCGCTTCCAAGGGGCATATTTTTTTATATGTGTATTCTGGCCCCCCTGGGGGCAGATTGGACCGTTTTTTGCCCTTTCTGTCCCCGGAGGGGTGGGGGAGAGGCAGAAAACTCCACTAGGCACCAGGGATTTTGTTTTGTGTGTAATGGAAGCGACATGGTTGCTTCCAAGGGGGTAAAATTTGCTTAATGTTTTTCCTGCCCCTCCTGGGGACAGATCTGCTCCTCCTGGGGACAGATCTGCCCCTTTTTTTTGGCCTTTCTACCCTAGGTGGGATGGGGGAGACAGAAAACCCTACTAGGCACCAGAGATTCATTACTTTTGCAAGGGGGGCACATTTCTGTCTGCTGTTTTCTGCCCCACCTGGGGGGCAGATTGGCCTGGTAGACAACCTCACCCTATCCCTTAGGCAAGATCACCCCCTATTTTTCTCAGCCCTATTTGAAGGCCCATCTGGCCGATTGACCATTTGGGTAGTGACATACGTTGTTATAATGTTAATTGTTTCATTTCTTGTGAATTGCAATTGTAATGCTTTATTTCTCCCTTTTTGTTCTAGATCAAGGCTTTTGCTCTTTAGACTGTTCCAGGTTGTGGTTTCGGTACTGGTGGTTCTGCTGTTTGTGTAGTTGCATGTGTTTGGTAAGAGACTTTTTCTTACAATGTAAATGAGTTTCATTTCGCTGCATGAATGTGTTTTTTGCAAATGTAATAATAGCAGTATGTTTGGCTTCTGTTTTTTGTGTCAAAAACTTTTTGCATTTGTGCTCGGTGTATTTTGTTGTCCTGTGAGTAATTGTTTTTTTTTTTTTTTCTTTCTAGTGGGATATCGTTGGTTTTTGTTGTGTCTCTGCAGAGTAGGTGCTGGTGAATGTCGCTGTCTCTCGCAAGTGAATCGTATGATTTTTGAGTATATAGATCTTTGTGATAAAGGCACACATTTTTTTTACTTATTTTGCACAGTGTTGGTTGTTGTTGACTTGTTTATACAGTCTCCTTTCTTAGCAAGGATAATGGCTAGCCGCAGGATTACTGCTCAGCAGGGTGTTGGTATGCTTTTTGAGTCTTCCTCTGACCATGGTTCAGAGACTGACTCTGCATCTGAGGCAGAGGAGGGAGGTGAAGATTCAGGCAGTGAGTTTTCTCTCCACATGGACTCATCGGATGACGAAGCTACTCTCAGTGTGGATGAAGCTACTCTTAGTGTGGATGAAGTGCATGTGTAAGAGGAGGACATTGCTGTGCCGATAGTGCAGCAAGAGGCATCTGGGCTGCAGCCTGGGGCTGTAAGGCTTCCCATTGGTATAGTGAGGCAAGAGGCATCTGGGCTGCAGCCGGGGGCTTCGAGGCTTGCCGTTGGTATAGTGCGGTAAGAGGCATCTGGGCTGCAGCCTGGGCCTGCAAGGCTTCCAGTTGAAAGTGTTGACCTCTGGGTTGCCCCAGGCATGGTGCAGCCGGCATTGCCAGACTTTACTGGTGTTCCAGGGTGTAGAGTGAATACTGAAAACTTTTTGCCGATACATTTTTTTCAGTTGTTTATGGACGATGTATTTTTGGCAGAGATTGTTGAGAAGACTAATTTGTATGCCAAACAGTTTTTGAGGGACAACAGTGCCAGCCTTAAGCCCCACTCTAGAGCTACCCAGTGGACTCCCACAAATCTGGAAGAGATGAAGTTCTTGGGTTTAACTTTTTTGATGGGCTTGCTAAGGAAGCCATCAATGTCTTCATATTGGTCTACTAGTCCCTTGATGACAACTGCTATATTTCCGGCAGTCATGAGTTGTGATAGGTATTTGCTTCTGCTTCGGATGCTGCATTTTTTCGATAATGGTTTAGATCACCCTGATTGTGACCGTCTTTTTAAGATTCGGCCTGTCATTGATCACTTTGTTGTTCGATTTTCTGAGATCAATGCTCCAGGGAAAGAAATAGCAGTGGATGAGTCTTTGGTGTTGTTCAAGGGCCGCTTTGTTTTTAGGCAGTACATTCCAAGTATGAGGGCACGCTATGGAATTAAGCTGTATATGCTGTGGAACAGTAGGACTGGATATGTCTCTAATTTCAGGGTGTACACTGGTAAGGAATCCAGGATTAACCCCCCTGGTTGTCCGTCCACTTTTGGAGTGACTGAGAAAATTGTGTGGGAACTTGGTAGAGGACTTTTTAACAAAGGCCACCATTTATATGTAGATAATTTCTACACTGGTGTGAGGTTGTTCATGGAATTGGCCAAAGTGGACACTGTTGCTTGTGGCACAATCCGCTCTAACCATAAAGGTTTCCCAAAAGAACTTGTTTGTCAAGAGCTTGTGCGGGGACAGTGCAGTGGGCTGCGTTGCGAGGAGCTTCTAGCTGTGAAGTTTCCAGATAGGAGAGATGTCTACATGCTGACTACCATCCATGATGAAAGCACTTCACCTGTGACTGTTTGGGGTCAGATTGCTGAAGCGCGCAAACCTGTGTGCATTTTAGACTATAATAGGCACATGGGTGGAGTTGATAGAGTAGATCAGAGGTTGGAACCTTACGCTGCTCTTCGTAAGGCTTACATTTGGTATAAGAAGTTGGCTAACCATCTTGTCCACTTGGCAGCCTTTAATGCTTTTGTTGTATTCAAGGATTCTTGTCCTGAGTCAAAGATGACTTTTGCTAAGTTTTAGGAGTCTGTAATAGGCAGCCTTGTTCTAGTGGAACAGGCAAGTGTTCCTAGAGTTGGAGGGGTGGAGGCTGTGGCTAGATTGAAAGATCGCCACTTTCCTGATCACATTCCTCCCACACCCTCAAAAGACTTTCTCAGTAGGAGATGTAGTCTGTTGGTGAAGAGGTATGCGGAAGGAGACTCGTATGTACTGCCCCGAGTGTCCTTCTAACCCTGGGCTGTGTGCCTGCTTGTTTTAGAATGTACCACACGCAAAATAATTTTTGGGAGCATCCATGAGTGGTAAAGTGAACTGCCAAGTCTCTATTTTTTTATATCTTTTGTTCAGTTTCAAGGTTAGCATTTGTGCAATGTATTTAGTTTCAGATTCTGTGTTAGTAGATTTGTATCTATTTGCAATTTGTTTGTGTTTTCTTTTTTGTATAAAAGAATCCTAAATGTGATGGCTGTGTGTGTAGGCTGGCGCTTGGCTGACGGTGTGCCTGGACTGGGGCTTGGCTAGCGGTGTGCCTGGACTGGCGCTTGGCTGGTTGTGTGTGTGTGGGCTGGCACTTGGCTGACGGTGTGCCTGGACTGGCACTTGACTGGTGGTAGGTGTGGACTGGCGCTTGGCTGACGGTGTGCGTGGACTGGCGCTTGGCTGGCGGTGTGTGTGGACTGGTGCTTGGCTGGCGGTGTGCGTGGACTGGTGCTTGGCTGGCGGTGTGCGTGGACTGGTGCTTGGCTGGCGGTGTGTGAGTAGTGACTTGCTGCTGGTCACTACACACACTGCTAGCCAAACGCCACTCCATGCAATCCGTGAGCTGGTGTGGTTGCTGTGTCAGGAATGTGGGCGTGTGAAAGTGATGGGCCCTTGAATGGCGCTGTCTGCTGGTGTGAGTTTTGTAATGTGCTGGGCCCGCGGCTGGCGGTGTGAATGGCCACGTATGAAAGGTGTATGAAGGGCCTGTAAAGAGGTTGGTGCCTTGTCGTGGCTTTACAGCTCATGAGCTGTGAGTCAATGGTTCAGTTTCTCATCCTTTCAATTATTAACAGTGCATTTCATTTTTGTGAAATCTCTGGTTAATACAACTGTATATACTGAACCATCACTCACCCTCGTGCTAAATACAACCAGTATGTATGTGTGCTTGAGGAATAGGTGGTTGTGCAGAAATATTTGTCTTTTCTGTTTTTGTCAAGCAGGGTGTACCTTGTCCCTTTTTGTGAATGTTGTAATGTGTTGGTTTTGTGCCTGGTGGTGTGAATAGTCTTGTGTGTATCACGTATGAAAGGTGTGTGAATGGCCTGTAAAGCGGTTGGTGCCCTGTCGTGGCTTTACAGCTCACGAGCTGCGAGTCAATGGTTCAGTTTTTTGTCCTTTTAATTATTGACTGCATTTCATTTTTGTGAAATCTCTTGTTAATAAAATTTTATATACTGAACCATCACTCGCCCTCGTGCCAAATCCAACCAGTATCTGTGTGTGCTTGAGGAATAGATGGATGTGCAGTAATCTTTGTCTTTTTTGTCTCTCTGCCAAGGTTTGCATTTCATCTAAGAAAAACCTACCAACTGTAGATTTTGTTGTAAACTAAACACCCATGGGAGTACATGGTGTTGTCTCTCTTGTGGATCCCAACAAGTTATCTTACCCACAATGTCCTGCAAACCTCAAAATGTGACTGTCACATTGTCCTTGCATTATTGTCCTCAAATTTTCACGTTGCAGAAAGTATACAAATTTCCACCCCCCCCCCAGCATTTCTTCAAGTATCCCAATAGAAATGGTACCTCACTTGTGTGGGTGGCCAAGTACCCGCGGCAGGGAAGGGCCCAAAACCTATTGATGCGACATCAAAATTACCCATCACAAACCAACCTCGTTTTGCAAGGGGGATCCCATGAGATTTTGGCCCGGGGCTCGGCGGCCATCTAGGGAAACCTACCAAACCCACACATTTCTGGAAACTAGACACCCGGGTAGTCCAGCGAGGTATGGCTTGCGTGGGTCACCCAACATTCTCCTACCCAGAATCCCCTGCAAACCTCAAATTTCACTGAAAAAAACACTTTTTTCTCAAATTTCTGTGTGGGAAAGTTTTGGAATCTGCGTGGATCCACAAATGTCCTCACACCCAGCATTTCCCCAGGTCTCCTGATAAAAATGGTACCTCAGCACAATTTGAGGTTTGCAGGGGATTTTGGGTAGGAGGATGTTGGGGGACTCACACAAGCTGTACCTCGCTGGACTCCCCAGGGTGTCTAGTTTCCAGAAATGTGTGGGTTTAGTAGGTTTCCCTAGATGGCCGCCGAGCCCTGGGCCAAAAACCCATGGGACCCCCCTTGCAAAACGAGGTTGGTTTGTGATGGGTAATTTTGATGTCGCATCAATAGGTTTTGGGCCCTTCCCTGTCGCAGGTCCTTGACCCACCCACGCGAGTGAGGTACCATTTTTATCGGAAGTCTTTGTGGAATGTGGGGTGGGTGGAAATGTGTGGATCCACGCAGATTCCAGAACTTTCCACCACAGAAATGTGAGGAAAATATATTTGACTATTTTTTTGACTATCTTTTAGGTTTCCAAGGGATTCTGGGTAACAGAACCTGGTGAGAGGCAGTCAAGTCAATCCGTCCTGGATTCCCCTGGGTGTCTAGTTTTAAAAAATGTATAGGTTTGCTAGGTTTCCCTAGGTGCTAGCAGAGCTAGGCTTCAAAAACTACAGCTAGGCACTTTGCCAAAAAAGGGTCATTTTTCACTGTGAAATTGTGGTGTGTCCACGTTGCGTTTTACGGCGTTTCCTGTCGCGGGCACTAGGCCTACCCACACAAGTGAAGTACCATTTTTCTCAGGAGACTTTGGGGAACACGGGGTGGGTGGAAATTTGTGGATCCACGCCAGTGGTCGAAGTGGGGGGAAAAAAGTAGGGGAACTGTGGACGGGGCATCAGGGGGTGGGAATAATCAGGGATTGGTTCAGTGGGTGGAGTCAGAGGTGTGGCTAGAAAGAACAAAACATCCTAATTTTTAGCATGTTTGGCATTTCACTGACCAGTTACAGCTTTTTTTACAGTGTTTTTTAATGCTACCAATAGAAACACGTTTATTTGAGGTTTAATACAAGTTATTGACATTAAAATACATTTACAATGTGGGGTACGTTTTCAATCACAGAATGTCCCAAATACGCATATAAGTGGAATCATAAGCCATGTGTGTCCAAGCCATGTAGTTTCTTTCATCAGCACTTTTCCTCCCTTTTTCTAACCATTTCTGAAAATAAAATTTGGCTTTAGATTCTATGACAGAAGGCCCCACGAGTTTTGGAGCACTGTTGATTACATCATTCTGTGCCCCCCACCGGTCCATGCAAAATTATATTCCTACGTTTTTAAGTGCTTCACGCAACATGTCATGAAGCCAGCATTAGATGCCTCTTAGTTTCCGGTTATTGTATCTAAACATAGCGCACTCAAAAACCCAGACCTGGTGGTTTTGCAGATGCTTTTAGCAGTATCAGACAAATGAAATACAACTATTTAATTAGTAGTATGTGTAATTACTACTCAAGTTAGTTAGCAATGAGAATTGCAAATGCATAAATTCTGAAATTATGAGACTCAAACAGTGGTAGAGTCAGAAATAGGTAGTGGTCCTTGGATTATCTCAATCAGTTATTTTCTCCCCTCCAGACTACTATCCGCTGCAATCACTATTAGACACCTTCATTCTTTATGTTATGTTATGTTATGTTACCTTCGGTTTATATAGCGCCAACTCATCTACAGGTCTCTAGGCGCTTTGAACCTCTAGCCAACAACTATAATTCAGGCATAAGAAGCGAGAAAGATGCCCTGCAAGAAACTATTTTAGTAGGCCAAAAGCCTCTTTAAAGAGGAGCGTTTTTAACTGTTTCCTAAAAAGAAGAAGGTTTCCTTCTCTCCGGAGTAATTCCGGTAGTCTGTTCCATAATTGTGGGACCAGCACCGAGAAGGATCTGCCTCCTTTAGTTGACAGCCTATATCGAGGACAAGCCAACAACTGAGCATTCCCAGATCTGAGAGTTCGTGTAGGCCTGTAAAGCTCCAAGCGTTCCTTGATATATACAGGAGCCTGTCCATAAATCGCCTTGTGAGCCGTACAAAGGCTCTTAAACTCCACTCTCTGCACGATGGGAAGCCAATGTAATTTGTGCAATAAGGGTGAGGCTTGAGTTCTTCTAGGGAGTCTAAAGATCAATCGTGCAGCATCGTTCAACACAACCTGCAGTCTGTTGGTCAGAGACTTTGGTAGGCCTAAATAAAGGGCGTTCCCATAGTCCAGCCTTGATATTATTGTAGCAGAGACAACTGTACAAAGCATAGAAAAGGAAAAGAAAGGAACAAGCTTGCGCAGCTGTCTAATCATGCCCGTACAAGTCCCTACAACAGCGGAGATCTGACTGGCCTTTGACAGCTCATTGTCAATCTTAATCCCAAGACTTTTTACTTTGTTGCTTGGTGTCGGCGTAGGACCCAACTCCTGGGGCCAATATAGATCACACCAAGGTGAGGCTGTGGTCGATACCACCAGTATCTCTGTCTTATCTGGATTTATTTTTAATAGATTTGCCGTCATCCAGCTGACCGTGTATCTGAGAACATTTTGGGCATTGGATTGTGCTATCGCCGTATTATCAATACTTAATAGTAACTGGGTGTCATCGGCGTAGTTAAACACATGACAACCCATGTTGGCTAAAGAGTTGATCAGAGGTTGCAAGTAAAGGTTAAATAGTAATGGAGAAAGGGCAGAGCCCTGCGGAACGCAGCACTCCAACACTCCAACCTCCGAAACACAATCCCCCAATTGGATCCTCTGTGTCCTTCCTTTCAAAAAAGACTGTAACCATTTATAGGCCAAGTCTTTTATCCCAAAACAGGCCAGTCTGTCCAGTAGCAGGGAGTGGCTGACAGTATCAAACGCCGCTGATAGATCTAAAAGTATCAGGGTGCTTGGTTTCTTACTGTCAGCCATACCTCTGAGCTCATCTAGCACCGCAAGCATCACCAACTCGGTGCTGTGATGTGCACGAAAGCCTGCCTGACGCTCCTGGAGTATATGATGTGACTCCAGGAATAAGGAAAGAGACTTCAATACATGTTGCTCCAAAACCTTGGACAGGAAAGGCAGTTGAGAGATTGGTCTGTAGTTTTTCAGAATGGTCGCATCGGCTCCAGGCTTCTTTAAAAGTGGTCTAACTCGGGCTTCCTTAAAGCTTGATGGTAGAAGGCCGGTCTCCAACGAGCTATTAAGGAGAGGGATAACGTGATCTCCTAAAATGGGGCACGCCAAACGGAAGACCCTAGGGGGACATGGGTCCGCCGGGGAACCAGACTTAATTCTATTCATAAGCTGTTCAAGGCTTTGATAATCTATTTCTGGAAACCTTGAAAGAGAAACTTCCAGGGGAGTTTGAGCTTCCTGTGGTGGAGGTGGGCCATTCAAAGTGCCGTTCTTAATCTCTAAGAGAATGGTCTCCACCTTCTCCAGGAAGAAGCATTGAAACGTGTCCACATTTATTGTAGTTTCCAACGTTTCTGATTTTTTGCTCAGCTCTGTCAGAATGTTAAATGTTTCCTTCTGGATATTTTCAGCCTGGTTGATATGAGTTTCATAAAAGGCTACTTGTGTAGCCATGATCAACTTTTTGTATCTATTAAGAGAAATTTTATATCGTTCCCTGTCCGTGCCATCCTTTGTTCTCCTCCAATTCCTTTCCAGAGAACGAAGCTTTTTTTTATGGTCCCTCCAGGCCAAGGTAAACCACGGAGCCCCCTTTTCTGCTCTTTTTACTTTATGTAATTTCTCAGGTGCTATTTGATCTATTGCCAGACTCAAATTCCGCGTTATGTTCTTATAGTCTTGGTCTAGATCTCCGCTAGATACCAGTGGTTGAGTGTATCCAAGAAGGGTATTGGTCAGTGATTGTGAGTCAACTCTTTTCCACTGATGTACTACTTTCGTTTTAAGAGGTTTGTGAACTGGGTATCCTATAATGGGGATCTCGCAGTTCACCATATGGTGGTCTGACCAGATACATGGAGAAATATCTACAACAAGTACCTCGGGGTCTGAACTCCAAATAAGATCAAGGATATTCCCCTTAATATGCGTGGGGGCATTTACAAGCTGTCTAATGCCAAAGGATGACATGATGTTCTCCAAGTGACGAGGTGCCGAGTCGTTATGACTTTTATCCCAGTGCATATTAAAGTCCCCGGTTATCACAATTTTTTTGTACCGTGTACAAAGGTCAGATATCAAGGAGGCAAATAAGTCGTTAAACACTGACGTCGAATTTGGAGGACGATAAACAGTAAGCATCGCAAGACATGAATTATCCAAGATGATCTTCACTCCCAGGACGTCAGATATGTCCAATGTTTTCGCCACTATTTTGACGACCTTTGGATGTTTTTTATACAGGATTGCTACCCCCCCCTAGCATTATGGGCACGATTATGCCAAACCGCATCGTATCCAAGGGGGAGGGCGGCTATGATATCAGGTAAGGAGTCGTCACCCAACCATGTCTCCGTGAGGGTTAGGACATCAATGTCCTCATCCTGCAGGAGTGTAAAGATTTCTAAATGATGTTTATGGAGCGACCTAGTATTCAAACACGTTAGCTTTAACGTAGGTGAATTGGCCCCAGACCTCCCACTAGGGACTCGAAGTAAATTCATGTCCCCAAGCCTAGCCATGGTAGTAGAATCTAGCCTCAGCATACCACTGTCTAAGTGACGTAAATCACTGACGGAATATACATGGCGGAAAATAGTAGTCTCCTGACCTGAGAGCGGACGGGCGCAGACGGGCTGAACTCAGGCGTAACTCCGGCGGAAGTCCGGCGAACCCGCTGCGCGTGCCCGCTGCACGTCAGCATGACCGCCTTAAGTGCAGTTCTAGCGTCCTTGTGACGACTAGAGCGTAAACAAAGATGGCGCCGCTCGGCGTCCTACTCACCCACCCAATATGTCCCCCAAGTAGTGGAGTGTGTTCAAGGACCCGCTAAAAGAGCGGTGAATATTACAATTAGAGTGCGAGTATGAGGCCTGGCGATTTAAAACCAGGGGGAAACAAAACTAAAACAAATTAAATAGCAAACCGGATATTTTGTTTAAAAAAGATTCTTACAGGCGCACTGACGCCGCTTCCAGCAAGATGTGCAATGCGCTGCTAGTGTCCGTTCAGGTCCAGAGCCCCGGCAGGATTTTCCCGCCTTAAGTGCAGTTCTAGCGTCCTTGTGACGACTAGAGCGTAAACAAAGATGGCGCCGCCCGGCGTCCTACTCACCCACCCAATATGTCCCCCAAGTAGTGGAGTGTGTTCAAGGACCCGCTAAAAGAGCGGTGAATATTACAATTAGAGTGCGAGTATGAGGCCTGCCGATTTAAAACCAGGGGGAAACAAAACTAAAACAAATTAAATAGCAAACCGGGAATTTTGTTTAAAAAAGATTCTTACAGGCGCACTGACGCCGCTTCCAGCAAGATGCGCAATGCGCTGCTAGTGTCCGTTCAGGTCTCCACGAGCACTGTAGGTGTCTGGAAATACCACCCAACAGAGACTGCATGCGAGAACTTCAAACATGGATGGCAAAATATCCTAGTTTGCAAATGTTTTCCACATAATTATAGCTCTCCCGTGTTTGCCACATAATGCACCATCTGCTGCATAATCTGATGGTTTTAACTAAAAACAAATTGTAGCTCAAATTGATTAACAACGTGACTTGTGTTGCTGTGAAGTGGAGGGCCCTTTACAAAGGTTGACTGATCACGTTCTCAGTGCTGCACTTGTTTGTTAAACTGCTTTGCAGAGACTATTAGTATGTGTAAAAATTTAAAAATAATAAAGTATCAGAAAATGTACAACATTATGCTGCAGCCTTTTTTGCTGCAGGATTTAGTCAACACTGCAACATAATGTTGTCTTCCATTGCTGCATAATTGCAGTGGCATCAAAGCAGGCAGCACATGCTAAGAGTGCTTGTGCATGAAGCAGAGAGACCGCAAAGTTTGCAAACTTAGGGGAATATTTATGGGAATGGTGGCGTAGGGCAGCGCAGCAAGTTACTTTGCTGTGCTGCCCTGCATCACAGGGAAAGGGCAGGAATGCACCGTATTTATCCAATATGGTGCATTCCTTTCCTTTTCCCCTGTGCTGATGCCATTTTGGCAGCCTAGCGCCAACGTAGATACACTTGTACATTGGTGCAAGGATGCCTCGGTTGCATGCACCTTCCTGTACAAAAACAATCCTAAGAGGCTCTTTCCTCTTTATTTGTGCTGAAAAAAGGAGAAATAACAATATTTCTCCTCGTTATGCCTCCTCTCAGGAGGTGCAAGATTTTGACGCAATCCCAAGTTTAGAAGTCCTTGTAAATCTGTGAATACATCAGAAACCGTGGGAGTTGTGTGGAAACTTTTATTGTTGCAGGAAAACTACTGGGTTTACAAGGAACTCTGCAGTGTATTGTGTTTTTAAGAGTGAGTCACTATGCTGCACAGTTCTGCTGGTTTTGTTACTGGGGGCTGCTTTTTCAGCATTGCTTCAAAATCCGTTCCCGGTTACAAAACCAGTCTCCCACCCAACACTCACCGCAACACCTCCTTTGCGCACAGTAGGGCAACGCAGCACTTTGCGCTGCGTTGTATTACTTCATATTTATGAAGCCATTGAAGACATGCAAAGTGGCTTTGTGTGGCTTTTAAAATATGACTTGGAGCATTGCGTTGTGCATGCCAATCCCTGGTGAGTTGCATTAGTACTGCTGGAACAAAGCCAATGGAGGCACCAATGAGTGAGGTGGACTAGCCTCAAGGGTCCTATGACCTCAGTGACAAATTCACTGCTGCTCGAATGTGTGCTGCTTTTTAGGCTTGCCTGCAAGACTGGAGGTGAAATTTAGTATGGAGTGTGGTGGACAGTCCTTCAAGGTGCTAAGATACCAGGGCTTCTACGGTCTAGCTGGGCCTTCTAAGGTCTAGTATGGGAATCTGCTCCCTCAGGAGAGTGGTCTAGTGGACTAGTCATGAAGACTGAACCAGGTTCCCCAGTTCCAAATTCGGTAGCACTGGCCATAGTGCCACATCCTATCCCCCCGAACACCCTTGTGCCCCACTGAGAGAAACTTGCACTGTCTTCAGCTACAAACCAATTCCGCCCCATTATAAACACCTGGATGGGACTCAATTCAAATTATGCACTGCCTGAAAAAAACACCCTGGAAAAAGCATGCGAAATATAAGCAGGACGACATGTTACCTTAACGCTTTTACACTCATTGTTCAGAAATCAATGAGTATTTTTTATCTCAAACTTTGAGGACATGAATACAAGACTCCTCCTGTACACAGGTGTGCCTTTTTTGCGTTCCTGGACAGCAAAGATGGGGTTAAGCAGGCCTCAGTAGAGAAAGGGGCTATTCAGGAGAATCTGATCTGACTCACGGAAACCCACCAGGACTCCTCCCCATTCATGTCAGCCAGCTAGCTGCTCAAACATAGGCGTTATGTATTCAAGTGTCCTGCAAAGGATACCTTTTGAACTGTCCGGCTTGGCTAATTCTTCTACTCACAAAAAAACTTGAAAGAGATCTTGACAGTAAAAGGCAAAATTATATTTTCATTCAGGAAGTGAACAAAAAGCAGTAACCCACTGAGCTGTGCACATAAATTGTTTTTGATATGCATGGTACATGTTCTCTTCATCAGGCGTATTAACCTTCTGCACTACCTTAGATGTGTTAAAACAGCCATTAGACAAAACTCCATCCCATCTCTCTCTTCAGGTACATTGATCACCAGAGTTATCTTGACACTTTTATTGTTGCCCGGAACCTGCTGAATATACAAGGAACTTTGCAGTGTTTTTAAAACTCCTGCACTGCTACAAAACCAGCCCCCACTAACTAAACCCATCCCCTAACCTTCCGTATTCCCTGGGAAACGTCTGATGCCCGGTCCGGCCAGTCCAGCCCAGTTACTGTAAAGCCTTTTTCAATGCACTATTGTAGATATGAATGCTTATTTAATATAAACGTTACGGATCACTGTTCGTGTAAGACACAGATTCTTTCTGAATATCCTTTCAATTGGGTTCCTTCATGAACGATACACATAAGCAGTTTGGTACAAAGCTTCCTGCACGACTTCTCTCCAAAAGAAGGCCTCTGGGTAGACCTCTGAGGTAAGCATATTAATGTTATTCCTAAGGAGCCTCACACAGGACCAGTCCTGTACATTTCCTGCCTATGCTTTACTATGCAAAATCTTTTTGGCAGAGAAGCCATAATACTATCCCAATTTCTACCAGTCATCTCTCATATACAAAGGGACCAATTGTTCACCAAACTAACCTGCAGTTCAGCTATTGATTCCGATTCTGGTTGGCGCTTGACATTTTTGTAGCAAAAACTGAGAAGTATCAGCAATGGTTAATTTATCTTTATGCATTAAATACTATTTTCTAAATGTTTTGTGTTTTTCACAGAAACGAACTATTTTTTAGAGGTCCTTATAAAATATGGGTTTAATGATCAATGAATCAATGACAGCCACAAACTACCGATCCAGCTTTCCCATTAATTAATTAGAACTTCGGAACATTAAATACATTTCTGCAATCTGTATGGTGCAGCTTCTTTGCAGCAGGCATATTACCCCTGTGTGTTACATTAGATGAGTCAAACCTCAAAACTGCCAACAAACAAATCTCTAATCTATCTCCAGCAAGAAGATAAACAATCAGAGATAACAGTCTTAACACTTTAATAGTTGCAGAATAACTACTGGGTTTGCAAGGAACTCTGCAGTGAGTTATGTGTTTTTAGAGATAGTCTTTTTGCTGCACAGTTCTGCTGGTTAGGTGGAGCCTAGAACCAGCGCGCATGCACTGCTCTGCGAGGCTTATTGTAGAGGAGTACGGAGTAGAAGCTCCGGAGTACAAGCTCCGCCCACTCTCTGCCCATATTTGCCATTGGCTTGTTTCATTGTCCGTCCTAAGTGCTGGCTTCAGATTTGTCGATAGGCTTGTTAGTCCCTCCTTAGTACCGCCTGTGAGAAGTTGGCCTGATATATGATGTCACTAATTCTAGTGTACACCTTGTATCAGTCCAAACAACCCTTATGGTGATTGGTTGTAAAGTCAACCTTATAGACCAGCTATCCTAGTGGTAGCATGGACAAGAGCAGTCTTAGGCTAAACTCTGAATGGCATGTGAAGCCAGCTGTTATACCATATGCAATCCCTTGAATACCAAATGAAAGGACACCACAACAGATATATATAAAAATAGAATGTATTTATTCTAGTCAAACCCTCAGCACTCTTTATGAGATTCGAGGTAAGTACAACACAGTCTTATTTAAGCATACATTAAGTCACACAGGTAAGTAATACAGTTAGGCCCTAGGGGCCACGCAAACCATATACTAAGTAAGTGCTATAAGAACCACTATCACGAATACAGGATAGGCCTAGGCCTAGGGAATCGCTGGGGCTACACTTTACTACCCAAGGTTAGGAAGTGGGAGGCCCACGGGATTCAGGTGCAGAGTGGAAACACTCACGCGTAATGCGTAAAAGTCGATAGGAATGCAAGTTATTAGAAATTAGCAGTTTTAGGACACTTCTGGTATAGCTAGGAAGTCGAGACTCGGAAACTAGACCCTTGGATAGTCAATACCCTTGTGAGCACCGAAATGCTCAAGTTACCTAGCCCACGGGCTGCGGGTGCATAGGTGTTAACTTGCGTCGGGTTTCGTCATCGACTCCTATGGATGCCTGAAGGAAAGTTGCTGACAGGCAGTCAGTGAAGAGTGTCCGGTGGATCCGAAGGATGGAATCAAGAAGGAAGGATACCTGCAAGCAGAAGGGACAGAGTCTAGGTCACCAGCCAGGAGCCGGGAAGGAACCAGGAAGGAACCAGGCGATGTTGTGAAGATGCAGGTGAAGAGGTGAAGCTTGTCGCAGCAGTCACGGGTACCAGGAGGCGTTGAGGACGACTAGGAGGTGAGCTGTCCCACGAAGGCTCTTGCTGCCAGCGGCATCGAAGTCGAGTCAGGACCCACCAAGCCTTGGCAAGCGGAACCCACGCAGGATGGAGGACTTGCTTCTGGTGCAGACCAGGAAGGTCTGGGGTGCTTCACTTTCACAGAAGAGCGGGTGCCAGTCTGGAGGAGCGGGACCAGCAAGATGAAAACAAAGGTTCGTCGTCGCAGAGGTCACTAGCCAACGGGCCAGCAACCGGACAACACGTCGAGCAACTCAGGTGCAGAAGGGCCCCACGCAGTACACGTGAAGTGTGGGGAGCTGGTCTTCTTTGCAGAAGGTGCTCGGGATGGGGGCTTCTCAATTCCCCAAGCCCAGCCTCGAGGAAGCCTCAGAAGTCGCGCTAGTCAGTTACTAGCCACTTTTCCCAAGTCGCCGGTCCCACGTCCCTCGTCCCTCATCGCCTCCACGGGTCTCAGCTTCGCTGCAGATGTGGATCTGGGTCAGAGGTGTCTGGAAGTCTCAGCGCTGGTCAGTCTCTGCAGTCGTCCCTCGTAGGATCAGTCGCAAAGCAAGCAGCGGTCGCTGGATGGTGCCTGGTTGCCTAGGGTGGTCACTCCTCGGCCACAAGGGAGATTTCTTCAGTCTTCTTCCTGAGGTCGAATGTCGAAGGTCCAGAGTTTCTGTTCAAGTTGCAGATTCAGGTTAATCTAATTTAGCAGGGCTCAGCTACCTACTGATATACTGGGCTGGGCTACCTGCAAGGTCCCTCCTATGGGTGGGACCAGGAAGGGGAGTGGTTACACCCCCTTTCCTTTGTCCAGTTTCGCGCCAGAGCTGGGGCTGGAGTGCCGCAGCACCGGTTTGAACTGGACTATGCATGGGCCACCTTGTGTGCCCCAGGCAGTGTCTAGTTTCATTCAACCCTCCCTGCCCCAATACACTAAATCCTGTCTAGGGTGGTGCTCGCACCTCCCAAGGCAGGAAACCTATTGTCCAAGCCTCCCTCGCTGGAAGGACTCCCAGCAGCAGGAGGTCAGACTTGTGTCTGTGGCAGCAGCATCCATTTTGTGATGCTGGGGCTCTGGTTAACTTTAACCGGGTAAGTAGGTTTCAACATGTCTTCTCCCTCTAGAAGGGAGGAATATTATCCTCATTGCCAGAAATGGTATGGGGGTATTATTCCAAAGTGTTAGACACCTTACACGACATGTTTTGATAAAGCCAAACCATAGTTACCTTAACCGTTTAAGATTATAAGGCACTTTAAGAGTATATGGTAGGCTATATCATAGAACAGCTATAAGGACATGGTTCCGAAAGCTGCAGACAGGCTCAGCTCATGCTAGAGCGCCATCTCACACGTTACCAAGCACTCTGCCTCCAGGACTGTTAAGGCCTGCCATAGGAGTGGCTGTTAGGTACACATGTGTCTATATATAAGGTAGGTATAGGAATACTACACCTAAGCAAGGAGTGATTACACGACCTTGCCCCAGCTGAGTTATCAGCCAGTTGTGTCATAATGGAAGGCCAGGCCAGGGGTGGCATAATACATGCTGCAGCCCCTGGTAGGCCTAGGGTACACCTATGCACTGGATACCTAAGGTACACTGTACAGGGGCCAATAAGGTGATCCTAACCAATTGGGTTATGCACCTAAAGTACATGGTATAAACTTAGAGTGAGACCAGCAGGGCTGTGGGTCTGATTGGCAGGCCCACAGCCACATCTAAGTCGAAAACCAGTGAAGCAAAAGCAAAAAGTGGGGGTGAACATAGAAAGCAGACCCTACTCTCCTACACAACCCCCCCCCCCCCCCAAACTTAGGGACATTAAACTAACCTTGACCAGTTGAGTCTTCATGTTCTAAGTGGAAATATCTGGAGAGTCAATCTGCATTGGCATGGTCAGTCCCAGGTCTATGTTCCACTGTGAAGTCCATCCCCTGTAGGGAAATGGACCACCTAAGAAGTTTGGGATTTTCACCCTTCATCTGATTTAGCCACAAGAGGGGCTTATGGTCTGTCTGAATCTTGAAGTGAGTGCCAAACAAGTATGGCCTCAGCTTCTTCAGGGCCCAAACCACAGTAAAGGACTCCCTCTCAATAGCTGACCAACGTTTCTCTCTAGGGGTCAGCCTTCTACTAATAAAAGCAATGGGCTGGTCTTGACCATCTACATTCAGTTGTGAAAGAACAGCTCCCACACCCAACTCAGAAGCATCTGTCTGGACTATGAACTCTTTGGAGTAGTCTGGACTTTTCAGAATAGGTGCACTGCACATGGCCTGCTTCAGGTCATCAAATGCTTTTTGACAGCTCACTATCCACTGAACTTTCTTTGGCATCTTCTTAGAGGTCAAGTCATTAAGTGGTGTCACAATGGACCCATAGTTCTTAACAAACTTTCTGTAGTACCCAGTCAGGCCCAAGAAAGCTCTGACCTGAGTCTGGGTAGTTGGAGGAGTCCAGTTCTTTATGGTCTGGATCTTGCTCTCCAGTGGTTGAACCTGACCCCCACCGACTAGGTGGCCCAGGTATACAACCTTGCTCTGCCCTATCTGGCACTTAGTGGCCTTAATAGTGAGGCCTGCCTTTTGCAGGGCCTCCAAAACATTCCTCAGGTGGACCAGGTGATCCTCCCAGGTGGAGCTAAAGACAGCAATATCATCAAGATAAGCTGCACAGTAGTCATCCAGGCCTGTAAGGACTTGATTCACCAACCTTTGGAAAGTGGCAGGTGCATTCTTCAAACCAAAGGGCATTACCACAAATTGATAATGTCCTCCTGGGGTTGAGAAAGCAGTTTTGGCCTTTGCATCCTCAGCTAGTCTGATTTGCCAGTAGCCTGCTGTCAGGTCAAATGTGCTCAAAAACTTGGCAGCTGCCAATCTGTCAATGAGCTCATCTGCCCTAGGTATTGGGTGGGCATCTGTCCTAGTGACAGCATTGAGACCTCTGTAGTCTACGCAAAACCTCATCTCTCTCTTACCATCTTGGGTGTGAGGTTTTGGCACAAGAACTACAGGACTAGCCCAGGGGCTCTCTGAAGGTTCAATGACTCCCAGCTCCAACATCTTTTGCACCTCAACTTTTATGCAGTCCCTGACATGGTCAGGTTGCCTGTAGATTTTACTCTTCACAGGCAGACTGTCACCAGTGTCCACCTCATGGGTGCACCAGTTTGTCTGACTTGGGGTCAGAGAGAACATATGTCTGTAGGATTGCAGAACTTGCCTGCAGTCCTGTTGCTGATGTTCAGTGAGGCTGTCAGAAAAGACCACACTATCAACTGAGCCATCATCGGGGTTCTGAGTCAACAGGTCTGGGAGAGGGTCACTCTCTTCCTCCTGCCCCTCATCTGTAGCCATGAGTAAGCCAATGTCTGCCCTGTCAACATATGCCTTCAATCTGTTGACATGAAGCACCCTGTGGGGGCTTCTGGGAGTCCCAAGGTCCACCAAGTAGGTGACTTCTCCCTTTTTCTCAACAATAGTGTGGGGTCCAGACCATTTGTCTTGGAGTGCTGCTGGGGCCACTGGCTCCAACACCCACACTTTCTGCCCTGGCTGGTAAACAGTCAGCACAGCCTTTTGGTCATGCCAAGCTTTTTGGAGTTCTTGGCTTGCCTCAAGGTTTTTAGAAGCCTTCTTCATATACTCTGCCATCCTGGAGCGGAGGCCAAGTACATAATCCACTATGTCCAGTTTGGGTTGTCTGAGAGGTCCTTCCCATCCTTCCCTTACTAAACACAGGGGTCCTCTTACAGGATGCCCAAACAAAAGCTCAAAAGGGCTGTAGCCAACCCCCTTTTGTGGGACCTCTCTGTAAGCAAACAGAAGGCAGGGTAAAAGGATGTCCCATCTTCGCCTAAGCTTGTCTGGTAAACCTTTTATCATCCCTTTTAGGGTCTTGTTGAACCTCTCCACAAGCCCATTGCACTGTGGGTGATAGGGTGTGGTGAACTTGTAATTCACACCACACTCCTTCCATATTGCAGTCAAGTATCCTGACATGAAGTTGGCACCTCTGTCAGAAATGACCTCCTTTGGAAAGTCCACTCTGGAGAATACTCCAAGTAGGGCCCTTGCCACAACAGGAGCTGTTGTGGTCCTTAGGGGTATAGCTTCTGGGTACCTGGTGGCATGGTCCACTATCACCAGTATGAATCTGTTCCCAGATGCGGTTTGGGGGTCCATTGGTCCTACAATGTCGATCCCCACTCTCTCAAAGGAAACCCCCACCACAGGTAGTGGTATGAGGGGGGCCTTTGTGGTGCCACCTGATTTGCCACTGGCTTGGCAGGTGACACAGGAGCGACAAAACTCCTTGGTATCTTCTGACATATGAGGCCAGTGAAAGTGAGGGACAAGCCTGTCCCAAGTCTTGTCCTGGCCTAAGTGTCCTGCAAGGGGAATATCATGGGCCAAGGTAAGAAGGAAGCCTCTGTAACTCAATGGTATGACCAACCTCCTGGACGCACCAGGCTTGGGGTCTCTAGCCTCTGAGTACAGTAGCCCTTCATCCCAATACACTCTATGGGTACCTTGAGCATTCCCTGCAGCCTCAGCAGCAGCCTGCTGTCTGAGGGGTTCAAGAGAAGGACAGTCTAATTGTGCCTGCCTCAGATCTGCCCTTGAAGGTCCCCCTGTCCCAAGAAACTCAACCTCATCAGGTTCCAGTTCTTCTAGGACAGTTCCTTCAGGGCTCTCAGAATCATCCTCCTGTGAGGGCTGATCCACCACCTGAGGCAGGGGGCAAGGCACAGCTTTGACCCTACTGCTTTTTCTCTTGGGTTGTGTCTGGTCCATTGTCCCAGGATCCAGCACTTGTTCAGTGTTACACTTTTTGGCCTGTGACCTGGTCACAGCAAGGACATGTGCATCTATCCCAAGCATTTCTACATGGGTCCTATACTTCACTTCAGACCAAACTGAAGTTTCAAGGTCATTTCCCAACAAACACTCTACAGGAAGGTCTGAACTTACCACAACTTTCTTGAGGCCAGTTACCCCTCCCCAGGAGAAGTTAACAATTGCCACACTATGGGAGGTAGTGGCATTGCTAGCGTTGGTCACTAGGTAATTCTCACCTAGCATGATCTGTCCAGGGTCCACAAAGGCAGGTGTCACCGTTGTGACACTATCCCCAGTGTCCCTGTAGGCCTGAGCCATTCTCTGGTTGATAAAAGGAATCTGTCTGTACTTGCCCAGGTTACTGGGGCCTATAGTAGAGGACAAAGCTATGTCCCCATCACAGATCAGAACAGCCTGAGTAGGTATCCTGACTAGGCCAGAATCCTCCTCAGTTCCCAGGGTTAACCCTACTACACCCTTTTGCTGGGAACCACCACTTACAGCTGGACTAGGGGGTACAGTTGCCTTAGGGGCAATGGTGGCTGGGGGCTTATCCTTTTTGGTGCACTCACTAAACCAATGTGAGTTTGACTTACAATAGTTGCACCATGGTTTCTTTTGGCCATCTTTCTTCTTATCCTTTTTGGAACCACCCTCCCCCTGAGCCTTTTGGGGGCCTGGTGAAGACTTCTGGTCTTTTTGTTTCTGATCATTACCCTTCTGGTCTGCCTTTTTCTGATTACCGCCCTGGTTCTGGTTTTTCTGCTTAATTCTAGTCCTGACCCACCTATCTGCCTTCTTTCCCAACTCCTGGGGAGAAGTTAGGTCAGAGTCAATCAAGTGTTGATGCAACAGCTGGTTTTGACAGTTATTAAGGATTTGTTCTCTCATGATCAAATTATACAATCCTGTATAGTCCTTAACCTTACTACCCAATAACCAGCCTTCCAGAGCCTTAGTGGCACAATCTACAAAGTCAGTCCAGTCCTGAGTCTGTGTCTTCTGGGTATCCCTGAACAACAACCTGTATTGTTCAGTGGTTAGGCCAAACCCACCAATCAGAGCACTCTTCAGGACAGTGTAATTGTCAGCATCCTCATCACTAACTGTGAGGAGCTTGTCTCTACCTTTCTCAGAGAAGGAGAGCCACAAGATAGCTGCCCACTGACTTTGGGGTACCTGCTGTACTTTGCAAGCCCTCTCCAAAGCAGTTATCCATTTGTGGATGTCATCTCCACACTTGTAGGGAGGGACAATCTTGCTCAGGTTTCTATTATCATAGGCCCTGTCTCTATCCTTAGGGATATTGCTGCCACCAGTGGGTTCTAACCCACTTAACTTTTGCTCCCTGGCCAGAGCAAGCTTCTCCTTGGCAAGGGAAAGTTCTTCCCTCTCAATCCTTAGATTAGCTTCCCTCATTCTGGCCTCATGCTCTTTTCTCTGTGGGGAAGTCATTCCCCTGTGAGAAGAGGCATTGGAGCTGTTAGAGACATGGGGATGGATGGATTCCCTTGAAGGGGATCTGTCTCTCCTGTTTCTCTGGTTAAGCCCACTTGGGGTTCTGAATGGGGGGGGGGCCCAGTCAGACTCCCATGTAGGCTTAAGTTAGCCTGGCTAAGTCTCCCAACTTTGACCTGGCTGTCTACCTCATCTTCTGAAGTCTCATCTGACTCATCTGTAGTGGGTAGACCCTCACCTGTACCTATGGTACTAGCCTGGGAGGCCCTATGGGCATCATACTCCTCTAGGATCTCTACTAGCTGAATGAGGGAAGGGTTTGAACCCTGTTTTAACTTTCTGGAGGTACACAATTGTCTCATCTCCTGAAAAGGTAGGGTATCATATCTAGAGGAGATCATTTTAGGATCCACCCCTCCTGAGAGAGAATCAAATTGATCTCCTCTCAGAGACATGATCTAGTGAGGGTGTGGTGTGTGCACCTACCTACACTAGTTGTATCTACTAAACCTCTCCAGTAGTTGTAGTCAGGGTGTGCTAGGCCCTTCAACCTACAACAACTAAGTCCAGTAGGACTTAAGTATTTATAATCTATGTTATATGTACCTAACAATATCTTATGTGATCTTTCAATTTAGTATCTCAAGATTACAATGGTATTACAACAGCAAGCTCAGATCCCAACCGCTGCTCACCAATGTGAGAAGTTGGCCTGATATATGATGTCACTAATTCTAGTGTACACCTTGTATCAGTCCAAACAACCCTTATGGTGATTGGTTGTAAAGTCAATCTTATAGACCAGCTATCCTAGTGGTAGCATGGACAAGAGCAGTCTTAGGCTAAACTCTGAATGGCATGTGAAGCCAGCTGTTATACAATATGCAATCCCTTGAATACCAAATGAAAGGACACCACAACAGATATATATAAAAATAGAATGTATTTATTCTAGTCAAACTCTCAGCACTCTTTATGAGATTCGAGGTAAGTACAACGCAGTCTTATTTAAGCATACATTAAGTCACACAGGTAAGTAATACAGTTAGGCCCTAGGGGCCACGCAAACCATATACTAAGTAAGTGGTATAAGAACCACTGTCACAAATACAGGATAGGCCTAGGGAATCGCTGGGGCTACACTATACTACCCAAGGTTACGAAGTGGGAGGCCCACGGGATTCAGGTGCAGAGTGGAAACACTCACGCGTAATGCGTAAAAGTCGATAGGAATGCAAGTTATTAGAAATTAGCAGTTTTAGGACACTTCTGGTATAGCTAGGAAGTCGAGACTCGGAAACTAGACCCTTGGATAGTCAATACCCTTGTGAGCACCGAAATGCTCAAGTTACCTAGCACACGGGCTGCGGGTGCATAGGTGTGAACTTGCGTCGGGTTTCGTCATCGACTCCTATGGATGCCTGAAGGAAAGTTGCTGACAGGCAGTCAGTGAAGAGTGTCCGGTGGATCCCAAGTATGGAATCAAGAAGGAAGGATACCTGCAAGTAGAAGGGACAGAGTCTAGGTCACCAGCCAGGAGCCGGGAAGGAACCAGGAAGGAACCAGGCGATGTCGTGAAGATGCAGGTGAAGCTTGTCGCAGCAGTCACGGGTACCAGGAGGCGTCGAGGACGACCAGGACCAGGAGGTGAGCTGTCCCACGAAGGCTCTTGCTGTCGGCAGCGGCGAAGTCGAGTCAGGACCCAACAAGCCTTGACAAGCGGAATCCACGCAGGATGGAGGACTTGCTTCTGGTGCAGACCATGAAGGTCTGGGGTGCTTCTCTTTCACAGAGGAGCGGGTGTGTCAAGAATTCCTGTCATGCGAGGGGAGGAAAACGGTAACCAGCGAAAACGGACTACATCTCCCAGGATGCTTAGCGGTTGAGAGGTTATGTAAACAGGAGAGCTGTTACATAACTCAAGGAAAACACGCCCTTATGTAAACAGGAGAGCTGTTACATAACTCAAGGAAAACACGCCCTTATGTAAACAGGAGAGCTGTTACATAACTCAAGGAAAACACACCCTTATGTAAACAGGAGAGCTGTTACATAACTCAAGGAAAACACGCCCTATAAAGGGAGGAACCGGGAGGTACAACGCTGTCGGATATTGTGTTTACACCGACGTACCTGCTTAGTGAAGAGCAGTGAGCCGGAGTGGTGCTCCAGTAAGGCAAGAACGGAGGTAGGTCGAGTCGTTACTCCCTGGGCCGTGTCTTGCCCCATCGTCACCTGTGAAGGACCCGGAAGCTCTACCGGATAACCATTGAGCTTCGCTTTTTGACTCAGCTGAGTCAAAGCGCAGTGGCGCTTTTGCTGGTTGGAGTCGTAACTCCCAGCCCGACCAGAGATACAGGGACTGCCAGCTGTAACGCACACCAGGAGGTGTTTGCCGCGTTACAGACTTGGAAGTCCACGGGATCGATCGAGCGGCTGCTCTCGGTTCAGTCTTCTTTGCTTGTGATTCGAGTATCGGTGACGCATCACCAGGAGGTGACTCCGCGTCCCGGTGCAGTCTGAGGAAGAGGTTGAGCGGCTGCTCCCTTCAGGTAGAGACCCCGGCTGGGTGTTTCCCTGACTCCTCGATTCTCCCCAACACTCTTCGTGCCCCTCACAGCCTACCGATTGGCATTATCGGCCATTTCATTTCTGCCCTCTGTTGGCATACGCCGGGATCGGCGTATATGCAGAGGACGGTTAGGACCATCCGTGCTGTGGGCTGGTAACGTACTTAGCCTGGAGGATTCCAGTGACTATAACCTTTGTTTATTCCTTGTATTATTTTTGCCTTCATTAAAATAACTAAACCTTCACAAGTGGTTGCGTTCTCATTATCGTGTCTGTTAAACGATCCTGAGACGTTCAGGGCGTTACAAAATATCCGACCTTAATAACACTAACTGTCTCCCGGTCGATAACAGACATGGCAACACTTGATGATGTGCTGGCTGCTTTAGCGACCGTGCAAATTGAATTGGCTGCTTCCAGGCAAGAAACAGCCGATGTAAAAGCCAGACTGGATGCTATCCAATTGGACCCGCTCACGCCCAGCACCTCCCTCACGAACCAGACCCCTGCGGTAGTAGTGGAAATGCCGGAAGCCGTCCCCTTGGCAACACCAGAGAGGTACAGTGGGGATCCTAACACAGTGCAGGTATTCCTCACACAAGTGGCGCTACATTTATCGTGCAAACCAAGGGCGTTCCCCACGAGTCAGGCTCGTGTGGCTTTCCTTATATCCTATTTGGCTGGAAACGCGGCACAATGGGCCGTACCTCTGGTGAGCAGGGACGACCCCATCTTATGTGATTGGGGTGCTTTTCGCGAGGAATTCCTGAAGGTCTTCGACAGAAGGGCTGACTCGTACACGGCGGACCGTGAAATGCTTGAGTTGAGACAGGGATCCAACGACCTGGTGCAGTATCTCAACGCGTTCCGAAGGCTGGTTGCGGAAACCAAGTGGCCTGTTGCTAAACAGACGGCGCTCTTCCATCACGGGCTGAGCGATGAGCTCAAGGACGCCGTGGCTCATATTGACCCACAACCCAAGACATGTGAGGGCCTTATCAACCTGGTATTACGGCTGGAACATAGGCTAAGTGAAAGAAAGGGGGATCATGGGAGAAAAGGAAAATCCCTTCCATCCTATGTGACAGTGGGAAGTCCTGAAACTGCCACCGCATCCAAGGGAGAACCCATGGACATCGGCGCAATACGAGCGAGCCTCACAGCCACGGAGAAAGAGTCACGCCGTAAACAAGGATTGTGCCTATATTGTGGCAAAAAAGGCCACTACGTACGTGAATGCCCTGCCAAACCGAAGACGTCACGTTATCGGGCCAACCGGTCGGTAACAGCCGTGGTGGACGTACCGGCGGAAAACTAGAGGACTCCCAGACCAAAGAAGGGGCATCTCGGAGTCTCTCATCCATCCCTTCACTTTCCAACTCGGTCACTAAGGGACAACGACACCTGTTTCTCACGGTGCACGTGGGAGTGCATGACCAGTGGATACCCGTTGTGGCCATGGTGGATTCAGGGGCCACTGGCATGTTTATGGACCACAACGAGGCATGCAGGCTAGGGCTAGTGCTTCTTCCCAAAGCTGTACCCGAAGACGTCTATGCTGTAGACGGAAGGCGATTGGTGACGGGGCCCATCGGGCAGCACACGGGGGTCCTTCCGATGAGATGTGGGAGGAACCATTTGGAACAAATCGATTTTAACATCATCCGAGCGCCCCAATATGGCGTCATATTGGGATTGCCGTGGCTACAGAAACACAACCCCTCTGTGGATTGGCCAACACATCGCATCGAACTGAAGTCACCGTATTGCATCCTGCATTGTGGAATAAGAACGGAATCCCTTGACGCAGATGAGAGCGGGAGTCAGACGGTGGCTACTGCGGCAGAAAAATATGTGGCTCTCCCCCAGGCGTATCACAGTTTTGAGGATGTATTTGATGAGGTGAAGGCGGAAGTGCTACCACCACATAGACAGTTTGACTGCCAGATCGACCTGGTGCCAGGGGCCAGCGTTCCCAGCGGCAGGCTGTATGCCCTGACGGAGCCTGAAAACGTGCATCTCCGGGGGTACCTGGATAAACTCCTCAAGCTAGGATTCATCCGCCCGTCCAAGTCTCCGGCCGCCTCGCCACTCTTCTTCATCCCGAAGGCTAATGGGGAGCTGAGAGCCTGTGTGGACTTTAGGGCATTGAATGCGATAACCGTAAAGAATCGGTACCCCTTGCCTCTCATCAGTGTACTTCTGGAACAGGTCAAGAAAGCTCGTATCTACACCAAGTTGGATTTGAAAGGGGCATACCATCTGGTGCGCATGAGGGACGGAGACGAGTGGAAGACCGCCTTTAAGACCAGGTTCGGCCTTTTTGAGTACCTCGTCATGCCGTTCGGTCAGTGCAACGCCCCGGCAGCCTTTCAGTACTTTTTGAATGAGGTATTCAGAGAGGAGTTGGATATCTACGTGGTCGTATATATCGACGACATCCTCATCTATTCGTCCAGTGAGGAGGAGCACGTACACCACGTCAAAGCTGTGCTCCAAAAGCTGAGGGAAAACATGCTGTTTTGTAAACTCAGCAAGTGTGACTTCCACGTCACATCCGTGGAATTCCTCGGAGTGATGCTGAGTCCAGAGGGACAGGAGATGGCAGAACGAAAGATCAAGGCGGTGAAAGAATGTCCGGTGCCCCAAAGCGTGAAGGACGTCCAAAGTTTCATTGGCTTCGCCAACTTTTACAGGCGGTTTATAGATGGATTTTCAGGATTGGTGGCCCCAATCACACAGCTACTGAGGAAGTCCAAGGAGTTTGTCTGGTCCCCTGAAGCGAACACAGCCTTTGAGGCCCTGAAAAGCGCCTTTGGTAAGGCGCCGGTGTTGGCTCACCCCGATCCGGATCTCCCCTACGTGGTGGAAGCGGACGCATCGGATGTGGCGCTGGGGGCTATCTTGTCCCAACGCAACCACGACACAGGGGTGCTTCATCCCGTTGCGTACATGTCCCGCAAACTCAACGACGCCGAACGCAACTACCATATTGCGGAGAAGGAGCTTCTCGCAATCAAGGACGCCTTCACCGAATGGAGGCATTGGTTGATGGGGGCAAGACATGTGGTATCGGTGTACACGGACCATCGGAACCTACAGTTCATGACGGCCACAAGACACCTTTCTCCCAGACAGCTGCGGTGGATGATCTTCTTTGCGGGGTTCAACTTCCGCATCACATATCGGCCGGGGACGGAAAACCGGAAGGCGGACGCCCTGTCCCGTCAATCTGCAGTTAAGGAACCATTGCCTGCGACCGAGCATTCCATCATTTCCCCGAGGATGGTATTGGGGGTTATCCAACCGGATACTTTCCTGAGGGGAATAAAGAGAGGGATCAGGTCATTCACATGGCGGAGGTGGCTCCTCAGTCACAGAGAATGGCAGCTGAAGGACGGGATACCCCTGAAGGGCAGGTGCCTATTGATACCCACGCCTAGGCTAAGGAAACAAGCATTCATCTGGTGCCATGACTCTCCATGCGCAGGTCATTTGGGCTTTGAAAAAACGGTGGCTAGCATGGGACGGCATTTCTGGTGGCCAACCATGAGAGTGGACGTCAGGAGGTGGGGACAGGAGTGTCCTACGTGTGCTACCATGAAGGCCGACCATGGCCGAACCCAAGGGCTCTTACATCCACTTCCGACCCCGGATAGACCATGGGATAGCATATCACTGGACTTCGTGGTGGGCCTACCGGTAGACCAGGGGATGACGGCAATACTGGTGGTGGTGGATTACTTGACGAAAATGGGGCACTTCATCCCCTGCAAGAGAGTCCCTACGGCCGGGGAATTGGCGTCACTACTCCTAAAGAATGTGGTACGACTGCATGGATTACCTGGGGTGATCGTGTCGGACCGGGGGTCGCAGTTTACTGCGCAATTCTGGAAGACTTGGTGCACTGCGCTGCATGTTAAGACCGCCCTGTCCACCAGCTACCACCCTCAATCGGACGGCCAAACCGAGCGCCTGAACCAAACGCTCAAACAGTATCTGCGATGTTTTGTGGACCAGGGCAGGGAAGAATGGGTCGACTTGCTATGGGTTGCAGAGATAGCCTATAACAACGCCACTCACAGCTCCACACAGTCATCTCCGTTCTATAGCAACTATGGCCAACATCCCAGGTTCTTGCCATTTCTACATCCGTTCAGAGAGGACAGGATTCCCGCCACAGCGGACAGGGTGGCACACATAAAAGACACGTTGATGCGCTCAAGGGCTGTCCTAATAGAGGCCAAGAGAAGATACAAGGCTGCGGCAGACAGGAAGAGAAGGCCCGGGCCACTGTACCGCACTGGAGACTACGTCTGGATATCCACAAGAAACATGAGGTTTCGAAAGAACAGTGTGTTCCATCCCAAGTACATGGGCCCCTATCGAATTACCAAGTGTATGGGTCCCGTGAACGTGAAGGTGTGCTTGCCCCAGTCATTGCGGATACACCCTGTCTTTCATGTATCATTGCTCAAACCAGCACCCTCCAAGCCGTCTGGGACACCTAGGCCGGTATGCGTGGAGTCGGAGGTGGAGTATGAAGTGTCGGGCATACGGGCGTCCAAATGGCGCAGGGGGAAGCTGTAGTACCTGGTTGCGTGGAAAGGCTATGGCCCGGAGGAGCAGTCATGGGAACCGGCTGAAGGGGTTCATGCTCCGCGCTTGGTCTCCTTGTTCCATCGGCGTTTTCCTGCCAGCGCTGGACCCGTGGGGAGCCGCTGAGAGGGAGGATGTACTGTCAAGAATTCCTGTCATGCGAGGGGAGGAAAACGGTAACCAGTGAAAACGGACTACATCTCCCAGGATGCTTAGCGGTTGAGAGGTTATGTAAACAGGAGAGCTGTTACATAACTCAAGGAAAACACGCCCTTATGTAAACAGGAGAGCTGTTACATAACTCAAGGAAAACACGCCCTTATGTAAACAGGAGAGCTGTTACATAACTCAAGGAAAACACACCCTTATGTAAACAGGAGAGCTGTTACATAACTCAAGGAAAACACGCCCTATAAAGGGAGGAACCGGGAGGTACAACGCTGTCGGATATTGTGTTTACACCGATGTACCTGCTTAGTGAAGAGCAGTGTTCCGGAGTGGTGCTCCAGTAAGGCAAGAACGGAGGTAGGTCGAGTCGTTACTCCCTGGGCCGTGTCTTGCCCCATCGTCACCTGTGAAGGACCCGGAAGCTCTACCGGATAACCATTGAGCTTCGCTTTTTGACTCGGCTGAGTCAAAGCGCAGTGGCGCTTTTGCTGGTTGGAGTCGTAACTCCCAGCCCGACCAGAGATACAGGGACTGCCAGCTGTAACGCACACCAGGAGGTGTTTGCCGCGTTACAGACTTGGAAGTCCACGGGATCGATCGAGCGGCTGCTCTCGGTTCAGTCTTCTTTGCTTGTGATTGGGGTATCGGTGACGCATCACCAGGAGGTGACTCCGCGTCCCGGTGCAGTCTGAGGAAGAGGTTGAGCGGCTGCTCCCTTCAGGTAGAGACCCCGGCTGGGTGTTTCCCTGACTCCTCGATTCTCCCCAACACTCTTCGTGCCCCTCACAGCCTACCGATTGGCATTATCGGCCATTTCATTTCTGCCCTCTGTTGGCATACGCCGGGATCGGCGTATATGCAGAGGACGGTTAGGACCATCCGTGCTGTGGGCTGGTAACGTACTTAGCCTGGAGGATTCCAGTGACTATAACCTTTGTTTATTCCTTGTATTATTTTTGCCTTCATTAAAATAACTAAACCTTCACAAGTGGTTGCGTTCTCATTATCGTGTCTGTTAAACGATCCTGAGACGTTCAGGGCGTTACAGGGTGCCAGTCTGGAGGAGCCGGACCAGCAAGATGAAAACAAAGGTTCGTCGTCGCAGAGGTCACTAGCCAACGGGCCAGCAACCGGACAACACGTCGAGCAACTCAGGTGCAGAAGGGCCCCACGCAGAACACGTGAAGTGTGGGGAGCTGGTCTTCTTTGCAGATGGTGCTCGGGATGGGGGCTTCTCAATTCCCCAAGCACAGCCTCGAGGAAGCCTCAGAAGTCGCGCTAGTCAGTTACTAGCCACTTTTCCCTCATCACCGGTCCAACGTCCCTTGTCGCCTCCACGGGTCTCAGCTTCGCTGCAGATGTGGATCTGGGTCAGAGATGTCTGGAAGTCTCAGCGCTGGTCAGTCTCTGCAGTCGTCCCTTATAGGATCAGTCGCAAAGCAAGCAGCGGTCGCTGGATGGTGCCTGGTTGCCCAGGGTGGTCACTCCTTGGCCACAAGGGAGATTTCTTCAGTCTTCTTCCTGAGGTCGAATGCAGATTCAGGTTAATCTAATTTAGCAGGGCTCAGCTACCTACTGATATACTGGGCTAGTGGGCTGGGCTACCTGCAAGGTCCCTCCTATGGGTGGGACCAGGAAGGGGAGTGGTTACAGAAGGGACAGAGCTGGGGCTGAAGTGCCCCAGCGCCGGTTTGAACTGGACTATGCATGGGACACCTTGTGTGCCCCAGGCAGTGTCTAGTTTCATTCAACCCTCCCTGCCCCAATACACTAAATCCTGTCTGGGGTGGTGCTCGCACCTCCCAAGGCAGGAAACCTATTGTCCAAGCCTCCCTCGCTGGAAGGACTCCCAGCAGCAGGAGGTCAGACTTGTGTCTGTGGCAGCAGCATCCATTTTGTGATGCTGGGGCTCTGGTTAACTTTAACCGGGTAAGTAGGTTTCAACATGTCTTCTCCCTCTAGAAGGGAGGAATAATATCCTCATTGCCAGAAATGGTATGGGGGTATTATTCCAAAGTGTTAGACACCTTACACAACATGTTTTGATAAAGCCAAACCATAGTTACCATAACCGTTTAAGATTATAAGGCACTTTAAGAGTATATGGTAGGCTATATCATAGAACAGCTATAAGGACATGGTTCCGAAAGCTGCAGACAGGCTCAGCTCATGCTAGAGCACCATCTCACACGTTACCAAGCACTCTGCCTCCAGGACTGTTAAGGCCTGCCATAGGAGTGGCTGATAGGTACACATGTGTCTATATATAAGGTAGGTATAGGAATACTACACCTAAGCAAGGAGTGATTACACAACCTTGCCCCAGCTGAGTGATCAGCCAGTTGTGTCATAATGGAAGGCCAGGCCAGGGGTGGCATAATACATGCTGCAGCTCCTGGTAGGCCTAGGGTACACCTATGCCCTGGGTACCTAAGGTACACTGTACAGGGGCCAATAAGGTGATCCTAACCAATCGGGTTATGCACCTAAAGTAAATGGTATAAATTTAGAGAGAGAACAGCAGGGCTGTGGGTCTGATTGGCAGGCCCACAGCCACATCTAAGCCGAAAACCAGTGAAGCAAAAGCAAAAAGTGGGGGTGAACATAGAAAGCAGACCCTACTCTCCTACACCGCCTCCTCTCCATTTGTCACCTCCCATGGCAACTGTCCCCTTTACTTTGAGTATTACACGGTAGGTGTTATTTTAGGCTGTGAGCACTATTTTCGCTAATGAGGTTCTCCTACTGCATGCGGGACGTGCTTTGCTGCATTCTTTCCCCTGCCCCGCCCCCCCTCCCATTGTCCGTCCTTTTCACCCCCCTCCCATTGTCCGTACCTTTCACTTCCCCCTTCCTCTCATTGTCCGTGCGTTGTCCATGCATTTTACTATCCCCCGCCCTCCCTCCCGTTGTCTGTGCCTTTCACTCCCCCCGCCCCCACCATTGTCCGTGCCTTTCACTCCCCCACCTACCCCCCTCCCGTTGCCTGTGCCTTTCAATCCCACCCGCCCCCCCCGTTGGCCGTGATGCCTCCCCCCGCCCGTTGTCCGTAATGCCTCCCCCTTCACTCCTCCCCCTCCCGTTGTCCGGGATGCCTCCCATTTGTAATGCAATAGGTCTTGCGTAAATGCAAGACCTATTGCATTACAAATGCTTGCATTAAAGAGTTAGCGCCCTGTTTACACTTGGCAATGACCTGCTCACAGCGGCAGACTCACAACCAGAGGGCTTTAGAGCGTGTTACATGGTCACCAGTTACTTTATTTAAGGGCATATTTCCTTGTAACAAAAACACGCGAGCATAAAATGGTTTCAAAGTCGTTTGATTTTTGTTTATGAACTTAAAAAATAACTCTTATTATGGAGTGTATACTGTCGTAAACTTCAATGACTTACACCCTTTTTGAGAAATTGTGAGTAGCTGTGCAAGCACGACTTCATATTTAACTTGGAGTACATTAGAACAGCTTTGTACAAATTCAGTTCGATAAGAATGCTTTTTTTTATTTTTCACAGACCGCGGCGATTTCAATGTACAAAACAACCATTTGAGTCTTGGCGTCACTTTCACATATGGGGATCTGGGGCAGTTTACAGTGCTTAGTGTCTATTAACTTTGTCGACTTCAGAATTCTTTGTTGCACAAAATAACATCTTTAAGATTAAAGCGCCAAGCAGCCTGGCTGCTACATTCTTGCAACAGTTTTGTTTCCAGCTTCTCACCTTGAGGTGGTAACTCTGTGATGTATTAAAACACGAAAGCACTGTGTGATCTTGTGTAAACATGATAGAAATTAAAATTGTAAATGCTTTTTAAAAGAAGTACATTTATTTGTTCTTTTTCAGTATCGGTTTTGCGTTTTGGGATCCTAGCATGTTTGTGGTCTGCACACATTCTTGGGAGGGCTTTAAACGAGCATTTGCAATGCAATGGGTCTCGCATTTACGAGACTTTGAGCTACTGGCATTGTAAATTACAAACCTTTTATCTATGTGTTGGTTTTGAAAAGAGATAAATAAAAGGAATTATCGTTTACAATGCCAATAGCTTACAATTTTGCAAATGCGAGACCTAATGCATTGTAAATGCTTGTTTTGTTACTGGGGGCCGATTTTGCAGCACTGCCGCAAAACCGGTCCCCAGTTACAAAACCAGCCTCTACTCCCATATCCGGTATGGCCAGTCTGACCCGGGATGGGGCTCTGGTGCTCGGGGGTCACAGAACTTGTGCCGCTTAAATGCAATATTTTTTTTTTTTAAAAGGTCAACATTATGTTTTTAAAACACCACATCTCTTAACAGATACAGAGTATCCATTCACACATTAAATTAAATAACATAAGAAAATCAGCTGATTAAGACATTAAACGTTTGTAAAAAAAAAAAAATGCATCAAGGTATTCTTTAAATTTCCCAAACTTACTTGATGTTTATATACGAGCAAGCGTGGAGTTGAGGCAGTCCAGGCCCCAGTGCGGAGAAAAGAGCAGGTCTGTAAAGGAGGGGCTGGGGACCTCTGGGGCAGGCACGTAGAACAATTTCCAGGAGAGGCTGGTGGGGCTGGGTCAGCTGGGGGCCTCTTCCACAGCAGCCACCTTCCTCCTATTTTCGAGTCTGGCTGGTTGGAGAGCAGATTCGCAGTCAGCCAGGGATTCCTCACTGAATCCCTCTTCTTTTCAGTAAGGTGTCCGTCAATCTGGGTGAGCCCGAAATAAAGGGTACACGAGGTCAAGGGCGGGGCCACCAAACCTTCTTGATGTATCGGTCACAGTGGGGGCAGGCAGGTAGCATCGGCAGTAAATGAGCTGTAAATCACTGTAATTAGAGCCATTAGAGGTAGCAGTTTTCCCACTGACGGCCCTTTCAGTGTTTTTTTACAGGCCCCTGTCCCCAGATACAGAGGGGAAGGGGAGGGAGGGAGGTCGTGGGCACTGCAGAGGCCTTCTTCGATATGCACCACACAGGGGACATGGATAAATGATTAAGCTTTCATTTTAGTATGGACCAGTCCTGGGACGCTTTCTTAATAAAAAGAAGTAGGGAAATGGACTGTAATAAATTTAAAAAGTAGGGGCAGGCTGTGCCCTTCCGATTCCCTCCCCCCACTTCTACCACTGATCCACACAGATTCCAGAACTTTCCACCACAAAAATGTAAGGAAAATGTAGTTTGTTTGACATTTTTTTAGGTTTGCAAGAGATTCTGGGTAACAGAACTTGGTGAGAGGCATAAGTCACCCCATCCTGGATTCCCCTGGGTGTCTAGTTTTCAAAAATGAATAGGTTTTCCTAGGTTTCGGCAGAGCTCGGCTTCAAAAGTACAAGTTACTTACCTCCGGTAACGATGTATCTGGTAGAGACGATTCTAGCCGCAGATTCCTTCACGTAGAATTATCCCCGAGGCGTGAGACTGGACCCGGAAAATGTTCTTGTCCCAGCATCTCTGCGCGCTGGGGGGTGGCACCACGCGACTCCGACCGTCTTGCGCGGGCGTGACGTCAGCGAGGTCACATAAGCCCCACCCCGGCGCGCTGACATCAGTTTGCTTCGGATAACTTTTCCGCACCACAACGCAGAGGCATCACTACAAAACTGGGGAGAGCATGGGAACAGTGTGCGAAAAAGCTGCGAAACAAAGGGTGAGGAACAGCACCAGTGTACCAGAAAGCTATAACAGCGAAGCTATTGCAGGGAAAGAGCAGAACACCACTTTCAGGAACAACTGTGCAAGCCAAGGCGATAGTACCAGAACGCCAAAGCAGCGAAGCTATAGCATGGAAAGAGCAGAGCACCCCTCCCCCCCCCCCCCGAGCAAGCCAAGGAGATAGCCATCCTGGAGGCAAAAGTATATGAAAGCACTGAAACCGAGAGAGAGGCTGCAACCACAAACCACACAGTGAAGGGCCACAAGCCTGGAACAGAAGGAGCAACAGCAATCCACCCCCAGACTACACTGTCAAGGAGGGCCATATCCCCTGAAAGGAGCAGGGGGCCAAAGGACAGGCAAAGAATCCCCAACGCAGAAGACCGCAAGGGGATCAGAAACTCCAAACAGAGGGAAAAAGAGCAAAAGGAGACCCCTACACTGGAGAGAAATCAGCTGGAGGGAGGCAAAAGCACGCAGAAACCAACCATCCCTGTATCAAAAGAAAAAGGGGGGGGGGGGGGTAATGGAACAATCGAGCAGAACCGGACAGCCTGACCGGAAGAAAGCGAAGAGGAAACCCACAGAAGACAAGCCACCCAGAAAGAGGAGAGTGCAGAAAACCAAGCTGAGGGTCCTCGCAGAACGGGAAGGAAGGGCAGGTCATGAAGGAATCTGTGGCTAGAATCGTCTCTACCAGATACATTGTTACCGGAGGCAAGTAACTTGTACATCTGATAGAGACTACTAGCCGCAGATTCCATAACGTAGAATAGATACCCTAGCCATACCCAGAAGGGAGGAGGGCCTGCGAGAGAGCCCCCCCCCCCCGCAGGAGAGACACAGATCCCCAGCAGGGGACATGTCACAGGAACAAGAAGGGAAGGCCAGGAGATCCCACGCCTAATTAAGGGAGGACCGCCCAACACCCCGCAGGGGCAGACAGCGCCGGAAGGGTCTCAAGGAACAAAAGAAACACCTCAAACCCCAGGGAGAAGAGGCAGAACCGGAGGTAGGGCCCGCCGTAAGAAGCGCACACACACAGTGATGGAAAACAGCCGAACACACCTCGGCCGCAAGCAGCAGACAAGGCAGGAACGGTCCCACTGCCAATAGCGCAGGCGTGAGAAGACAAGCACAGATACACGAAGCCCCAGCGGAACCAGAGGCAGGGGCACAAGGGCCACGACGGTGGACCAGAACAAGCAGGCAGGCGCAGGCGTGCGCAGCCAGCAGCAGGCAGCCCCACGGAGCAGCACACCAAAACAAGCCAGGCGCAAGCCGAAGACAGAGGTCAGGGATGGCCAGGACACACCCTAAGGGAGGGGCCGGTTCCAAAACACACACTGACCCATGAAAGAACGGGGACCAGGCAGAAGAAAAGGAGAGAGAGAGAAATACTGAGGACAGGCCCAGACCGTCAACCAGAACACAGAAAGCCATAGAAAGCCAGTCCCTCTGGAACACCAGATAGAGGACCAGGCCGAATCACCGGACAGAAGGGTGGAATCGCCACAACACCACGTTGCAGACAGCAGGCCAGACTGGTCGAGTGACGTAGCGAACCTGGAGAAGGACAGACCAGGGCGCAACGCAAACTGCGCCAAGACCATTGAAAAGAGACCGCACCAGCGATATACCATGATGCCAAGGAGAGCAAGGAACCCGAAAAGGGGACCACACCCCCAAGCACATGACAGAGCTATGTAATAGCTACAAGTACTCACACATAGGGTATGCTGCGTCCCAAGAAAACATGGGAATACCTCTTAGGAAAAAATTCCGCAGCAGCGGACAAACAGAAAGGCCTGCGGGTAAAATCACAGACGGCTTGCCAAGCAGCCAATAAAGAAGACACCAAAGGCCCAATACCAGGACCAACACGGGCTTACCAACAGCCAAAAGCAAAAATCGGGGGCTGAACCAGCAGCCAACAGCACCGAAGGGTCAACCTAAGGACCCAGAAGGCACACTAACCACACAACCGGGGCTACAGAACACCTCCCAGAACACCGGAGAGGAGGAGGAGGACCAGGACCACCAGGACCACCACCCGACCCGCAAGGAACCGCTGAATAGCAGAATCCGCAGGGGCGTGAAACAAAAGAGCGCCATCGAAAGAGAGGTCAACCAGACGCTCCCTAAAATTCTCAGGGAAAACACTTTCCCTCAGCCAAGCATGGCGACGGAGGGCCACCGAAGAAGCCATGGTGCGACCAAGCACCTCAGAGACATCCAGAGCAGAGCGAAGAATAAACGCCGCCAGCTCCCGGCCATACAACACATGGTGCTGCAGATCAGTGCAGGCACCCTCCTGAGAAGCGCAAGACAGAAGGGACTTCGCGGAATCCCACTAGCAATAAGTGGCTCTGGCCAACACACAAAGCGCGTTGAGCGCCCGCAAAGCAGCACTGGAGGAGGCGAAGATGTTGTGCCCCCATTAATCTAACCACGGGCCTCCCGTGACGAATGAGACAACACCGAGGGCAAGGAGGGAAAGGCAGTTTGCAGAAGAGGGCCCCTGGTAGAAGGGTGGAAGGAAAGGCAGACAGGATCATGGGGAGCAGGACAGTGGCGGTGCAGGAGCGGCTGGGGCACCAGGCCCCCAAGAGAGATTTATGGAGCAAAGCTTCGAAGGGAAGAAGCAGCTCCCGTCCACCAGAGCCCTGATGCAGAACCTCAAGCAAATGATGGGTGGGGAAAAGGGACGCCAGGTCGCCCATGCCTAAGATCCCCGCGGCCGTGGAGACAGCCCGGGTGAAGGCAGCACTCGCCTCCATAGGGCAACGCGGTGGGGAGAGCAATTCCTCCATGGACGACGGCTGTAAGCTAAGCCGGCCATCCCCCAGCCCAACCGGAGGAAGAAAAGGCCAAGTTCGGAATGGGGGAAAGTTGACCGAAGAGTGGGAAACCTGAGGCGACTGTGAAAGACTGCAGGCGCGGGGAAGGCGAAGAGCCCTCCTTGAAAGATGCTGGGGAAAAGGCCACGACGCGGCGTCCCGTCTCCGGGGAAGAAGACACAAAAAGTTGCCGAACTGCAGAAGAAGAGGGGCCCTCCGAAGAAGAATCAAGGACCCGACACCAGCACGGTGCCGTGGAGTCTGCCACTGGCGTCAGCACAATGTCGACTGGCGCCGAAGAGGACGCCGAGACTACCTCTGCCATGACTTGCGCAGCGGGAGAACAGGGCGGGGTCGGAGCCGGGGCGGCTAAAGAACGGTGCCGAAAAGGTGCCAACTCGACTGCCGACGAGGCAGCCGCCTGCGTGGAGAGACGAGGGGGGATGGTGACGCGTTCCGGCCCCTAGCCAGCCCCTGTGGCGCTGCCAGGGCCAGCAGACGCTGGCACCTGAGCGGCGTCAGCTCGGCCTCGGACAAGGCTGCTGCCTGCCCAGAGGACCGAGGGGGACTCGAGGACGAGACCAGAGTCCCGGCAACCTCCCGCGACACCACAGGGACACCCACGGGGGTTTGCGGCGAGGCAGAGGGTGCCGTTGTCCGAAGGAGGGAACCCCGTAGGGCCACATCCCGACGACACCACATCTCCAAGACCTGAAGCCGAACCTGTCGGGGCCAGAGCCGCCGGCGACTCCGCAAAAGGCCCCGCACATAGCAAGGGATCCGCAGATGTCCCAGGAGGAGGAGGAGCCAAAGAGGCCTGCAGGGCTGCAGCATAGGCCTCCATTTGGGCTCTGGTCGCCCCCACGCCAGGAAACGGCAGGTAGGGTGGCGACGTGCAAGACCGCACGACCCACGGAGAACCCGCGCCCCCCACAGGGCAGGGACCGGGGCTCGGGGACAAGCTGCGACATATCAACAGGCGAGCGATGCCCTTGCGACCTCGGAGATGGATGATGTCGGAGATGGAAGTGGCGGTTCTTGAACCCTTTCACGGGGGACGGACACAGTGACGACGCCGACCTGGACATGCGGGGCTAGAGGAGTTTCATCTGGCGCTCCCGCCGGGAATTCGGCTTCATCTGCTGACAAGCCTCGCAGTCCGCGGAGTCATGGTGCTCCCCAAACCCCACATACAAATGGGGTGAGGGTCCGTCACCATCTGGCGCGCGCAAGACCAGCACGTCTTGAAGCCCGAAGGCATTCGCACACTGTTCCCAAAAAGAAACGCAAAACATGAAAAGAAGGCCTGAAAACAGGCCAGAAACATGATCCGGATCCACGTTGCACACGGAAAAGAAGTAAACTGATGTCAGCCCGCGCAAGACATCGGGGCTGAGTCTCGTGGTGCCGCCCCCCGGCGTGCAGAGATGCTGGGACAATAAATTTTCCGGGTCCAGTCTCACACCTGGGGATAATTCTACGTTAAGGAATCTGCGGCTAGTAGTCTCTATCAGATACTACAGCTAGGCGCTTTGCCAAAAAAGGGGTCATTTCTCACTGTAAAATTGTGTTGTGTCCATGACGCGTTTTGGGCTGATTCCTGACGCGGGCACTAGGCCTACCCACACAAGTGGGGTACCATTTTTCTCGGAAGACTTTGTGGAATGCGGGGTGGGTGGAAATTTGTGGATCCATGCAGATTCCAGAACTTTCCACCACATAAATGTGAGGAAAATGTGGGTTTTTTGACAATTTGTTAGGTTTGCAAGGGATTCTGGGTAACAGAACCTGGTGAGAGGCAGTCAAGTCACCCCATCCTGGATTCCCCTGGGTGTCTGTTTTTCAAAAATGTATAGGTTTGCTAGATTTTCCTAGGTGCCGGCAGAGCTAGGGTTAAAAAACTACAGCTAGGCACTTTGCAAAAGAAGGGTAATTTTTCATTGTCAAAATGTGGTGTGTTCACGTTGCGTTTTGAGCCGTTTTCTGTTGTGGGCACTATGCCGACCCACACAAGTGAGGTACCATTTTTATTGGGAGACTTAGGGTAATTCAGATTTGTAAAGCAACTGTTATTACCTATTGACTTTCGATGCATTCTACCTTCCAAATGAAAGAATGTGTAATAAAGAAGTTATTTTGAAAAAGGAGCGATAATTCTCATGCTAGTATGTCAGTCAATAATACTTTTATTAATTTCTTAAAAATCATAAAAGGATGGCAAACCATCATAAAATACAGATTCTGAACATAGAAGCATATGTATTGTAAAAGGTATTATTATTAAAAAAGATTAAAAAGTTATTATAATTTATTTTTTGTATTATTTTAGAACATTGATCTGGAAGAGATCCTTGAGAAAGGAAAACCATTATCACAGTAAAAAGTCAATCAAGGGGGTGTGTAATTGTATATCATGAAGAAATTTTGTCCAATTCTTTTGCCGCTATTTTCCAGAGTTTTATGGCACAACAGGAAAGTGGGATTGAGCGCCATCCAAGACACCTAATGACCGCAGCTCTACATGTTCTGATCTGTTCTTTCCTTAAAATCTCCCGGAGAATGGATTTACGTATTTTCAATAAAGTAGGGCATATACATAGTAAATGTAATAGTGACACCTCCCCTTGACAACAAAGGCGACATTCCTTCGATGGCCATACGTGTTTCCATTGCGGGGTTAAATCTTTTGAGGGGAATGAACCCAGTCGTAATAACATCAAGTAGTGCTTTTTATAGTAGGAGGTGTGTTCAGTCAAATACCGTTGCGGTTTTAACCTCTGATATGACTCAATCACGGCTCAGGCGTGATGTTTTTTAGAAAAAGTCCTTTTGTCGGTTAATAGGGAGTTCCTCTTGATTGCGGAATTTGCTGCGTTTTTAAATCCGGAATACGTTACAGGTGTTAACCAGACCTCCTCTAGCTGTAACGCCGACAAGCATTCCTGCAGTATTCTTGTCGTCGAGTTAAGCTTGTCGAGCTTGACTTTCTATCTCAGCCCAACAGCGATGGGCTAGGGTGTTATCGTCTGCCTCCCTCATCCTCCAATAATACTTCACTAAAGCACCTTGTCTGGCCATGATCTGATTTTTCAGTCCAAATTCTAAACGGATTTGGTCTTGTGGGATGTGTCGCGGAATTGTAAACAATTTTTTGAAAAATACGGATTGTGTTGTGTTTAAGATGGTTGCGTCTTTGGGATTCAGGATTTCTGAACCATACGAGATGGAGGGCAAAAATTTTGCAGCTAGCACTTGAAGCAAGTGTGAGAAAGTGGCTCTGTATATACTGTTCCTTAATAGGTACAGGGTGTACAGAGTCCACAGACCCCAAGGGTTTAACAGAGGTTAAAGTTAGATATAACCTTACTCTCCAAAGTGGTAGCCTGGTCGAGCAGTAAGGCAGTATCAGAGGACAGTGTAAAGCATTTGTTGTACACACTCAGTCAGCAAATAGTTCCACACACTCAATAACTGAACTCTAGGCCAATGGTTTGTATATAAAAAATATATGCTTGTTTTATTTTAGAACCAACACTTGGAATTAAAATATACTTTCTCGACAGGAGGTGTTTCATAAAAATACTTTTGTATATGCAATAGACTTTTTAGTAAACAGTTACAAGTAGTTGCAGTAGGCAACTCTATTTCTAAACACAATACATTGAGCTCAATGATAAATTCAAATTATATGCAACAGATTACCTTTTAGATTACTTTTGTAATGCCAAGCTTGGATCCTAGATCCAGTCCTGTGTCAGTTCTCAGAATCAGCTGTTGAAAGTCGACTTTGGTACTGTAATGATTTTTAACTAATATTTAGCTATTTCAAAAGTTAGCACTTAGAAAATATTTCAGAGCAAACAATCAATGATTCCCTATGGAAGGAAATGTAGGTTACAGGTACAGTAGGTTATCGTTACTTTTGTAATCCAGTACTGGGTGTCTAGACTCAGTACTGGGACATTTATCCAAAACAGGTAAGTAATTACGTTTTCAGATGTTATACGATTTTTGATGAATATTTAGAAATTGCAGAAATCAACACTTAGAAGAAATTTCACAGAAAAACAGTCAATGGTTTCCTATGGAAGAAAAATCAGTTAAAGGTAAGTATAGTTGTGGGTACTTTTCAGAGTCAGTGCTGGGCACCAAGATCCAGCACTGGGAGCTCACCTAAGAGCAGGTGAGTAAATTCGTTTTTGGAACTCGGCTGATTTTTGGTGAATATTTTGAGTTTTGAAAAGTCCACACATAGAAGAATTTCCAAGAAAAAGCCAGTCAATGTTACCCTATGAGGAAAATGAAGTTAGCGGTTTTAAGGGTAAGTACTCGACTGGCAGAGTTGAAGTTCTGGGCATAGACTCAGGGGTCTCCCAGTGTCAGGTAGGTACAGTCAGTTCACCCTCAGCGGTTTCAGGACGGCCGGGTGCAGAGAGAGTTAGGCCCAATGTTATCCTATGAGGGAAAGGGGGGCCTGGGTTGGTGGCTGCTGTCGGGCAAGCCACGCGGCTGTGGGAGCTGGGCTCCTGGTCACTTACTCAGGGCAAGTGGGGAAGTAGGTTAGAGTAGAGTTTTCACTGCCAGGGCCACTCGGGTGGCTGGGTGCAGGATGCTTTTGAGCCGTCGGGCGCTCAATTGATTTCTATGGGAAATCTCCGGTTTGGAAAAAGACTGCAGGCTCGGGGACGAGGACTCTTCAGGTGCCACCACCACTTCGAGGGGTAAGTTGGGTAGTTGGAGGATAGGTAGGTACCCCGGGATTGGGCACAGAGGGCCGTGGGGCGCCGGGTGCAGGGGTGCCTTTTGATGTCGGAAATCTTACCCTCTTGTTGATCGCGGTTGGGGTGGCACTCTGTTCTGAGGCTGCAAGCTTCTTCAGGATAGTCGAGGGGGGTCCTTGGGTGCCGGACTCGGGGTCACAGTCGCCGTGGGGTCGTCCTCGTGGGTTTAGTTCACTCCGGCACCGGCCAGGCTTGGCGGGTGCAGAGTGGGCTGGGATCGCGGTTCCGGGCTGCTGCCAGGGGTGAAAGGTAGGTTCTGAGTAGAGCCTCTACTCATGGGAGTCCCAGGGGATCAGAGTTCAAAGGTAGCCAGGTCCTCCGGGGTTTCTGAGGTTGCTGGCCACAAGAGATGCCGGGTTTGGAGCAGGAGCAGGAGCAAGTCCGAGGTCGTCAGGCCGGTGGGGCAGGGGCCAAAGCAGTTGGTGTCTCCCTCTCCTTTGCAGCTGCAGGGCAGGTCTTCTTTTCTTCTCGCTCTTCTTGTAGTTTCGGAATCTGGAATCTGGGGAAGGAAGGTTCAGGGTGCCCCTAAATACTAGATTTAGGGGCGTTACAGGTAGGTGAAGGCCAGGGACCAATGGGTCCTTGTCCTGGGGTGGGTACACCCCCTATCCTGCCCCTCTCCTGTGGGAGGGGGGCAGTAGCCTAATCCTGATAGGGTAGGGCCTCCCATCTTCAAGATGGCGAGAGCCCGGAGATGTGCTTCACCTCGCCTCCCCCACTTGAGGGGTGGGGTGGGCAGGCTGGCATATCCCCTGTCCTTGTATGGGGTTTCCGGCCAAGCTTCCCTCCAGAGTGGGGGGTTGCAGTGGCCTGGGGAAACTCCTAGAGGCGGCAGGCCTTTGAAGCTTTCCTTTGCTCATCCTGGGGGAGGAGATCTATCACCTCACCCAGGATGTGCATTGTGGCAGGCCCGGGAGAGCAGGGGCTCTCCCACCCAGGGGTCCAGCAACGTGTCTGCTGTGTGGCAGCCTGGGCAGCCTCAGAGCAGACGTGGATTGTAGGTTAGTTGTAAGAGGGCATCTCTAAGATGCCCTCTGGGGTGCTTGGTACATTAAATCTCACACTGGCATCAGTGTGGGTTTAATGTGCTGAGAAGTTTGATACCAAACTTCCCAGTCTTTAGTGTTGCCATTATGGTGCTGTGGAGCTCGTGTTTGACGAGCTCTCAGCACCATGTACTCTTAAATGGCAGCACTGCACTTACAGTGCCCGGGAATGGACCTGGGTACTGTAGGGGCACAGGGCTCCTGCTCCTGTGCCCACACCATGGGTATAAGGCACCCAGCCAGAGGGGTGACTGACATATGCCTTGGCAGTGTGGGTGTTGGGCATGGCACACAGAGATGTGTGCCATGTCGACTCTTCATTTTGTCCTGCACCCAGACACTCAGCCTGCAAAGGCAGTGTGTGTGTGTAAGGGTACAGGGCCCCTAAGGGTGGCACAATGAGTGCTGCAGCCCTTAGGGGTCTTCCCTGGTCACAAGGCCCTGGTTACCTAGGGTACCATTTACTAGGGGGGGCTGACATGTGGCCAGGGTTTGCCAATTTGAAGTTTGTGTGTTTTAAGGAAGGAACATAGGCCCTGGGCACCTGATTGGCAGGAGTCCAGGGTACACTCAGTCAAAGTACATTCAGCAATTTAGCAAAAAGCGGGGGCATACCATGCAAGAAAGAGGGCACTTTCTCACACAACCCCCCCCCCCCAAACGAAAGGTGATGAGACTAACCTTGTCATATGGAGTCTTCATTGTCTAAGTGGAAAAACCTGGAAAGTCCATCTGCATTGGCATGGGCAGTCCCTGGTCTATGTTCCACTTCAAAGTCCATTCCCTGTAGGGAGATGGACCACCTTAATAGCTTTGGATTTTCCCCTTTCATCTGCATTAGCCATCTGAGAGGTCTGTGGTCAGTTTGAACCAGGGGGGCTGTTTTCTGACTCTCGGAGCACGTTTGCTTGTTCCCTTTCTCTGACCTGTGTGGCCCTGTGATTCCTGGGGGTACCAGCTTCGTGTTGGCTCCTGCATCTCCCTCCCGCTGTCGCCTGCCATCGCGACCGCTGTGCGGGGGGAGTGCTCGACGGGGCCTCAATACCCAGGATCCCCTGGGATACGGAAGCGGGACTATCGCATTTTGCGTGCCAGGAGGCGCTACTTAACTGTCCCCACCCCCGGCAGAGCGGGGGCTGTTTTCTGACTCTCGGAGCACGTTTGCTTGTTCCCTTTCTCTGACCTGTGTGGCCCTGTGATTCCTGGGGGTACCAGCTTCGTGTTGGCTCCTGCATCTCCCTCCCGCTGTCGCCTGCCATCGCGACCGCTGTGCGGGGGGAGTGCTCGACGGGACCACAATACCCAGGATCCCCTGGGATACGGAAGCGGGACTATCGCATTTTGCGTGCCAGGAGGCGCTACTTAACTGTCCCCACCCCCGGCAGAGCGGGGGCTGTTTTCTGACTCTCGGAGCACGTTTGCTTGTTCCCTTTCTCTGACCTGTGTGGCCCTGTGATTCCTGGGGGTACCAGCTTCGTGTTGGCTCCTGCATCTCCCTCCCGCTGTCGCCTGCCATCGCGACCGCTGATCGGGGGGAGCGCTCGACGGGACCACAATACCCAGGATCCCCTGGGATACGGAAGCGGGACTATCGCATTTTGCGCGCCAGGGGGCGCTACTTAACTGTCCCCGCCCCCCGCGTCACGGGACGCGCGCAGGCGGCGCCGGGAGAAGCCCGGGACAAGGGCGGGACCGTCTATGGCCGTCAGGGGCCGAGGGAGGCCAGGCTGGGCCGATTCTCTTGGTTCCCGATACAAGTTCCTCATCTGCAGCTTCGTATTCACAAGAGGACTTTCGAAATAACTCGAGGGAGGGCGCTCTAGGGTTACCCATTGTTTTGCACACAGAACCCCAGATACAGGTATTTATACTTCTAGTAGGGGGCCTGTCAAGGTGCATTGTTATTCGTGTTTCGCCTGTTAACTTGGGTTGATAGCGTCGGTTAGCACTCATTGTAACATTTTCTACGGGCTTGTCCCAAGTGTCTTCTTGAGATCTAGTAGGCCAGGGAAGAAGATACACAACATTATAAGTTTGTGAGCCTGAAGTTGTAACATGGGTAAATCCCAAAAAAAAACAATTAGATCAGGGGGTGGAGTGAAGGGAACTTTGGATGCATTCATTACGCGAGCCTAATCCTTGTTGACCCACGAAATACAGCTAAAAGAGCGTAGGCTGTCCCTTGATTCCCTTCTGGCACATAAACGCTCGTCGTTGGGGACAATATCTGAGTGTGTCACGCCAGGAGTAAGCACCCCAGCAGGCCAGGGACTCCCTGTCCATAGCGTAACCCAGTGCGTCACTACGGCACAAGTTCACACCAACATGCCTGTATGTGGGGAACGGGAGCTACTGGTTTCGGAGGGGTCTGAAAACACCATCTACCAATATGAACTCTCCCCTGTGAGATTAGAGGAAGTTTTGGTGGTAGAAACATCGGGAATTGGGGCAAAGTGAGACCAAGAGCAGGGGGGTATTACACCCGGAGGGGAGAGGGAGCCTAATGCATTAATAAGGAGGGAAAGGGAAGTGGTTACCCGCTCAAAAAAAGCGTTATTGGTGCCCGTTTCTCCCCTAGAAACAGCTGCCTCAGAGGTCACAAGGACCACGGTTATCTTACAAAGCAACGGGACCAACAAAAACAGAACAGATAACAAACCCAGAAGAGGTGGGGCTAGAAAAGAACCCAAAGTTGTTGAGGATGGGACTAATAGGTCAGCCTGCCAACACAGCAAAATTCGCTCTTCTGTAAATGGGGTGGAATGGTCGCGGGAGATAATGAAAACATTAGAGGCCAACTTGGAAGCCCTCTTTGCTAAACATCTGGGTCCCATAGTGGAACATATAAAGAGAATAGAGGAGAAAGTTAGTAGGCTTCTAGAACAGAATAGCGGTGAACCCCCAGTGCCCCCACTGAGCTCGAGACATGAAGGGTTAGGGATTGCACCTTGCCCTGTTAGTCTCTGTGAAAACAGAAGTAGGTTGGTAGGAAATAGGCGGAGAGTTGATCCCACTCCCAGTAAGGATAAAGGCACCCCCCCTATTACTGTGTCCCATAGGCCACAACACGAGGGTAGTAAAAAAGGGCTCGGAGCAGCCAATAGCTCCTTAGATGATCAGGTGCATTGTACACCGGGGCTGCAGACGTTGGATTTACCCCCAGCTTCTTGTCCCTATACGATAGTCTTAGTGGGGGTTCCGGCCCATAACCAGGATAGAGAAGAGTCCACAAGCTCCCTGATAAATAAGGTTAATCATTGGATGTATAATAATGTGAAGGTGTTTAAGCCACAGAGTAGCCACATCCTTATGGCAAGGAGGGTAGCCTGGGTTGGACCCTCTGAGAAAAAGTTTGCAGGAGACTGCGTTATTGTTAATTTCAGACACCCCGAGCTGGTAAAAGAACTGCTTATTTCCAGTTACGGGGTTTTTGATAGAGGGACGAGCATAAAGATGCTCCCCCTGAACTTTTTTTTACAGGGACTACTGAAAAGAGTCAGGCTAAGTGACACGCAGAAGAGGGGAAATTCCCAATACAAGGGCAAACAGACTGGGTTCAGTATCAAACAGGTTCATCCCGTTGTTTGATGCGGCAGTGATGGATGAACTGGACTGACTGGCCCAAGCTGCGAACAGGGAGATTCCCCCTCTCCCAGTTAGCTCAATGCTAAGGGACACTGTGGGTCCCATGGGAAATTCTTTCATCTGTTATCCCCCCAAATGAGGTTTTGCTTAACCCCTCAGACAAAAGTATTGTATTGGCAATGAGTAGTCTAGCAGGACTTTCTCCTCAAACACAGGCTATTCCAGCTAGGAGAGAGATAAATCACGAGGCTGAGGAACTTAGGGTGGTATCGTGGAATATCGCAGGGATCTCAACCAAATTAAAAAATAAGGAATGGTTGGATTTCAGTCGAAAATTCCACATTATCTGCCTACAGGAAACGTGGGAGACGGACAGTAGTGCCCCGCCCCTAGAGGGGTATAAAATGTTTTTGTTCCTGCCCGAAAATCTATAATGGGCCGAGCTAAAGGGGGTTTAATAACGTACGTGTCTCTCTCCCTACAAGGGTCCTGGGATGTTCTGGGCTGGAGCTCGGACAATATCCAGGGTATCAGTTATTGCAAGAAGGGCTTAAAATTCGTTTTGATAAACTTCTATAATGCGGGCCAATCAATGCAGAGGTTGAACGAGCTCAAGGACAGATTGGCAGACTTGCACGACAGGGAAAATAGCCACCCTAATTTGATTTTAGTGGGCGATTTTAACTGTCACCAATGCCCATATTTGAAATGGGGAGGGGGAAAATGGGATTCTTGTCCATCCATAAAGGATTGGCACTTAGAGCACACAACGGAAGGCAGCGAATTAAGTAAGATCCTGGGCACATATGATTTAGCCCCTACGATGGAGTTAATCAAGCCCAGGAACTTTAATACTATTAATCCTTCTTTTAAAGGCAGGGGCAGGGATACAATTATTGATTTTATCTTTGTTTCACATAGTTTTAAATGTAAGGTCATAGATTTTAGCATAGAAATTAGTATTTTTAGTGATCATAACCCTTTGGTGCTGTCCCCGAGGGATTTGGATTTATCTATGCAGCCAAGGAATAGGATGATGAGGGGAACATTGGAAGCAATAGACCAGGGCAGGCGTATACGTTGGACCAACATAGATGGGGAAGCATTTTATAAAAAACTTATTGCATCCCCAGAAAGTGGGATATGGAAGTGCTTAAATCAGGAAGTTGAGGGTAAAGAACTGATAAGTGCTTTTGAAAGTACGGCAAGGGACATTGATAGGTTACTGAGGGCCAAGTCATCGCCTATGCTTAATCTTTCACCAAAATGGTTCGACAAAGCATGCTCCAGAGCCCAAAAAGAATTGAAACGGGCACTCAAAATGGTACCTAAGGATAGGAGTAGGATAGTGGAATGCAGAACTCAATACAAATCGGCCATAAAAAAGAGGAAACACACTATCCACCACGAGCCCTGGGAGAATTTGAGGGAGGCAGCTGAGAAGAGAGACATGTCGAGATTTTGGAAGGTGATTAATGACCCCAGTTTCCAGGCACCGAATAATGAGAAGGTGGCCTGCCATGTCCTGCCTGAAGCATGGGTATCTCATTTTAAGAACCTGTATAATCATGGCAGCCCCACTGCCCGACAAATCACAGATGTGGGCATTTTACCAAGCTCTTGGTCGCAGTTCGCAGTGGGTGAGATTAAAGATGGAATATATGCCCTGACACGGAACAAGGCCCCAGGACCGGATGGGATTCCCCCCGACTTATTTTTGTCCCAGGTCGACCTATGGGCACCTATACTCACGAGAGTTTTTAACACGGCAGTTGAAATGGGAATGCCCAGGTCTTGGTCAACTGCTAGCATTGTTCCCCTATTTAAAAAGGGCAACAAGTGCGACCCTCAATGTTATCGCCCGATCTCACTAATTGACGTGTCAGCAAAGGTTCTAGGGAACCGCCTAATGGACTGGGCAGAGGAAAATGAAATTATTACCGACACTCAGTACGGTTTTAGAATGGGCCGTTCCACCTCGGACCAATGCCTTAACTTATATAACCTGGTGGCAAAGTACACCGTGGCAGGCGAGGGGACAGTCTTTCTAGCCTTCATGGACCTGACAGCAGCTTTTGACCGGGTTAACCGGGAAAAGTTGTGGGAGATTTTAAAGCTGTTAGGGGCCGATTTAGGTTTGATATTCATCTTAAAAACATTACATATGAACACAACAGCTCAGGTCCGATACAGTAATGAGGGGAATCTTACTGACCATTTCTCATGTACTAGGGGTGTGAGTCAAGGTTGCATCTTGGCGCCCTTTTTATTTACGCTATATATAAATGGTTTGGACAAAGCACTTGGAGAGTTGGGGGTAGATTGTCCTAGAGTTGCCAATAGAAGCATACCTGTCCTCTTATACGCGGATGAAGCAGTACTCCCGTTGCGTACAGGGAGGGGACTGCAGTCTCTTATTGATGGCTTCTGTGGGTTTATGGCAAATTTAGACCTATCTCCCAATTTAACAAAATCATACGTTATGGAAGCAGGAAAAAGACCAACGAGGAATTTTATTTTCAAAATTGGGGGTCACAAATTAGAGAAGGTCGAGGTCTTTAATTATCTAGGGATAATTTTCGACAAACACCTCAATTTTAACACACTAATCTCAGAAAAATGTAAACATCAGTTGAATACAATGGGCTCAATCATGAATCGAGCTACGAGACTAGGCCGCTGGTCACTGAACGAAATACTGCATTTATATAACTCAATTTGTTGCTCCAAAATTATGTATGGGAGTGAGGTCTGGGGATTCAGAAATACTTCCATGATACAACTGGAGGAAAACAAGTTTCTTAAAAGGATTCTGCAAGTCCCTCAAAGTATACCGGCCCACATTGTTCACGAGGAGCTAGGGCTTCCTTACATTACTGATAGACTAAGCATTAAACCAATAATGTGTTGGATTAAAATTTGGACCAACCCTGAGGCTAGTCTAAGTAGACAAATAATTAAGGATTGCATTAATAGGGACAAAGGACATAGGATACCGTGGCGTAAATATGTGAAGGATACTTTGAAGTGGCTGGGCTTTGCTAGTTATTTTGATGAGCCCACGTCCCTGACGCCCCAGTTAAAAGTAGTTATAAAAGCTGAATACCTCAGGCATCTAGCCTGCGCACGGGAAGACAGTGAAATACTGAAAGGGTCAGTGCGATCACACATATTAACTAAATCTGTAGCAGGTTTAGAACCCTACCTGGCGCAGATATATAATAAAAATGATAGATTTTTAATGACTAGATTCAGACTGGATCTTTTACACCATATTTTAGCTGTTCCCGCAGGGTTCAAAAGAGATATTGGGTCAAAGGGTCCGTGCGGCTGCGATCTGGGATCTCCGCAGGATACCCTCCATTTTGTATTCTTTTGTCCATTATATGAATACCCACGGGCAGTTTTCTTAAAAACCATCTTAAGAGTGAATAAATTTACCCAGGTAAGGGTAGCACTCTTATACCTGAAACTCTCCTCGGAACCCCTTACTTTGTTTTGCACCGTGAACTTTTTAAGATTAGCTGCAAAATTAAGGAAGTCTAGATGTGAGGTGTAAGCAATTTTGCTTGTTGGGCACAGAGGGCTGGGTTCTATGATTAAAGTTGCCTCTTAAAACTTGTATATATATTCTGCACACAACAGTAGGCATTACCGAGGATGTATGTAAATTATGAAATGTATGGTATAGTGTATTTGGGATGTGTTATGATGTTTTAATATGATATAGCTTATTTTATAAGGTATTGTTTTAAACTGGCTATGATCATGCATTTTAAAGAATTTTATTGTGTTGGTATCTCGTACTCCATAGCTGTCAGCACCCTGCACTTTAAAATATTATGAATTTGCAGCCTCTTTATAAGTTTTCTTGTAATTCTGTTATTAAGGCCCTGGACAAACCCTGTAGAAATGACTTATTTTAAATATTTTAAGAACATTTGCTCATATTATTGTATTGTGAAATGTGTAAATGTTTTGCTCTTTTCTTGGATGTTTCAATATCCGAATAAAGATATTTTGATGATGAGTAAATTCGTTTTTGGTACTCGGCTGATTTTTGGTGAATATTTTGAGTTTTGAAAAGTCCACACTTAGAAGAATTTCCAAGAAAAAGCCAGTCAATGTTACCGTACGAGGAAAATGAAGTTAGCGGTTTTAAGGGTAAGTACTCGACTGGCAGAGTTGAAGTTCTGGGCATAGACTCAGGGGTCTCCCAGTGTCAGGTAGGTACAGTCAGTTCACCCTCAGCGGTTTCAGGACGGCCGGGTGCAGAGAGAGTTATGCTCAATGTTATCCTATGAGGGATAGGGGGGCCTGGGTTGGTGGCTGCTGTCGGGCAAGCCACGCGGCTGTGGGAGCTGGGCTCCTGGTCACTTACTCAGGGCAAGTGGGGAAGTAGGTTAGAGTAGAGTTTTCACTGCCAGGGCCACTCGGGCGGCTGGGTGCAGGATGCTTTTGAGCCGTCGGGCGCTCAATTGATTTCTATGGGAAATCTCCGGTTTGGAAAAAGACTGCAGGCTCGGGGACGAGGACTCTTCAGGTGCCACCACCACTTCGAGGGGTAAGTTGGGTAGTTGGAGGATAGGTAGGTACCCCGGGATTGGGCACAGAGGGCCGTGGGGCGCCGGGTGCAGGGGTGCCTTTTGATGTCGGAAATCTTACCCTCTTGTTGATCGCGGTTGGGGTGGCACTCTGTTCTGAGGCTGCAAGCTTCTTCAGGATAGTCGAGGGGGGTCCTTGGGTGCCGGACTCGGGGTCACAGTCGCCGTGGGGTCGTCCTCGTGGGTTTAGTTCACTCCGGCACCGGCCAGGCTTGGCGGGTGCAGAGTGGGCTAGGGTCGTGGTTCCGGGCTGCTGCCAGGGGTGAAAGGTAGGTTCTGAGTAGAGCCTCTACTCATGGGAGTCCCAGGGGATCAGAGTTCAAAGGTAGCCAGGTCCTCCGGGGTTTCTGAGGTTGCTGGCCACAAGAGATGCCGGGTTTGGAGCAGGAGCAAGTCCGAGGTCGACAGGCCGGTGGGGCTGGGGCCAAAGCAGTTGGTGTCTCACTCTCCTTTGCAGCTGCAGGGCAGGTCTTCTTTTCTTCTCGCTCTTCTTGTAGTTTCAGAATCTGGAATCTGGGGAAGGAAGGTGCCCCTAAATACTAGATTTAGGGGCGTTACAGGTAGGTGAAGGCCAGGGACCAATGGGTCCTTGTCCTGGGGTGGGTACACCCCCTATCCTGCCCCTCTCCTGTGGGAGGGGGGCAGTAGCCTAATCCTGATAGGGTAGGGCCTCCCATCTTCAAGATGGCGAGAGCCCGGAGATGTGCTTCACCTCGCCTCCCCCACCTGAGGGGTGGGGTGGGCAGGCTGGCATATCCCCTGTCCTTGTATGGGGTTTCCGGCCAAGCTTCCCTCCAGAGTGGGGGGTTGCAGTGGCCTGGGGAAACTCCTAGAGGCGGCAGGCCTTTGAAGCTTCCCTTTGCTCATCCTGGGGGAGGAGATCTATCACCTCACCCAGGATGTGCATTGTTGCAGGCCCGGGAGAGCAGGGGCTCTCCCACCCAGGGGTCCAGCAACGTGTCTGCTGTGTGGCAGCCTGGGCAGCCTCAGTGCAGACGTGGATTGTAGGTTAGTTGTAAGAGGGCATCTCTAAGATGCCCTCTGGGGTGCTTGGTACATTAAATCTCACACTGGCATCAGTGTGGGTTTAATGTGCTGAGAAGTTTGATACCAAACTTCCCAGTCTTTAGTGTTGCCATTATGGTGCTGTGGAGCTTGTCTTTGACGAGCTCTCAGCACCATGTACTCTTAAATGGCAGCACTGCTCTTACAGTGCCCGGGAATGGACCTGGGTACTGTAGGGGCACAGGGCTCCTGCTCCTGTGCCCACACCATGGGTATAAGGCACCCAGCCAGAGGGGTGACTGACATATGCCTTGGCAGTGTGGGTGTTGGGCATGGCACATAGAGATGTGTGCCATGTCGACTCTTCATTTTGTCCTGCACCCAGACACTCAGCCTGCAAAGGCAGTGTGTGTGTGTAAGGGTACAGGGCCCCTAAGGGTGGCACAATGAGTGCTGCAGCCCTTAGGGGTCTTCCCTGGTCACAAGGCCCTGGGTACCTAGGGTACCATTTACTAGGGGCTGACATGTGGCCAGGGTTTGCCAATTTGGAGTTTGTGTGTTTTAAGGAAGGAACATAGGCCCTGGGCACCTGATTGGCAGGAGTCCAGGGTACACTCAGTCAAAGTACATTCAGCAATTTAGCAAAAAGTGGGGGCATACCATGCAAGAAAGAGGGCACTTTCTCACAGCAAGTGGCTGGTAGAGCAGCCTGTGAGCTTTTTTTCCAAGACTTTGAAGGCGAACAACAGTTGTTTTGCTTTTGTACTTCCTTGTTCCATATGTTGTTTGAAGTTTAACTTGCTATCTAGCAAGAAGCCTAGATATTTGTAGGAGGTAACGCTGGCCAACCGTTGTTCGCCCAGTTTCCAGGAGAAGGTATGCCTGGACAATGTTTTGTTGTGTTTTGCAAAACGCATTACTTTAGTCTTTTGATGGTTGATCGTAAGTTGGTTTAAGGTGTTGTAGGCTCCTAGTCCCGTGATGAATTTCTGCAGGCCTGCTGGTGTTTGTGCTAACAGTACAATGTCGTCTGCGTACTGAAGGCATGGCGTTGGTATTTTGCCCAGTTTTGGGGGGTCAGCTGGGATTGACTGGAGGTATTTGTCGAGATCTGACGTATAGATATTGAACAAGCAGGGCGCTAAAACGCAACCTTGTTTTAGCCCGTTCGAAGTTGGAATCTTGCCGGTGACCCTTGACCCATCTCCTTTCTTGATTTGCACCCAGGTGTCAGAGTACAGATTGATGATGGCCTCCAGGAGTCTGGACGGAACCCCCCAGGCCTGCATCTTTGCCCATAGGGAGGCTCTCGAAACTTTATCGAAGGCCGCCTTAAGGTCCACAAAGCAGGCATACAGGGGCCTTGATTTTTCGAAGGCCTGGTTGGTCAAGAGAGTAACGGCAGAGATGTTCGTTAAGGTGCCCATCCCTGCCCGAAATCCTGTTTGTGTGGGAGGTATTTGGTTTTTCAGACTGACCCAGGCCTCTAGTTCTACTAAGAGGTTAGATGCGTAAATTTTCGCCTCAACATCTATTAATGCAATCAGTCCATAGTTTGAGGGGTCCGAATGTGGACCCGACTTGTAGATTGGATTTAGGATGCTTCCTCTCCAGGACTCCGGGATCAGACGATCTGCTATAACTTTGAAAAAAAGAGGGGTCAGGACTTGAGACCAGAATGTAGGGTCATGTCGAAACAGGGCGTTTGGTAGGCCGTTTGGACCTGGTGCTCCCTCCGATTTTAGATTTTTTATAGTTTTTAGCACTTGAGTTTCTGTGAGCAGCACTAAATCCCAGATGGTTCGGGGTTATTGGTACCGTTAACTTGGTCTCGGCCTCCTGCCTCCTTCACTGTTAGTGCATCACAGTTTGGAGCCGATCGAGGTACTGCTTCGTTGTAAAGAAGTTCGATGTGGGCTCTCCATGTGGTCTCCAGTATGTCCGAATGATGGTGTTGATTTCGGCCATTAATTAGTTGGTTTATTTTTTCCCAGAAGAGCCTAGAATCCCCCAATTTACAAGCGTGATGGAGTTTAGCCCAGATATGTTCTTGATGCTCTCTTTTTGTACGTTTTATATCATTTTTTAACTGTTTTCTAGTTTTTGCAATTGACGACAGAAGTTCCTGATGGCATTCTGGGCCCCAAGATCGTAATTGTCTGAGGTATTTATTTAGTAGTTGTTTTTGTTTCCTCAGATTTTTATTGAACCAAACCGCCCCTTTTGAATTTCCGGCTTGGCGGACATAGGTGTTTTTGGAAAATGTATTGTTAATTTCAATGATAAACGACTCCCAAGCATTTATAGTTAATGTTTCAGGATTAAATTTTCCAAAAGGCTGGTATAGATGTTTACGATAGCCTTAATGTTGTTCTTGTTCCAGCGAAGGCGTTTTAAATTATAGCATTGTGTTACGGATGATAGCGCATTTACTTTCGCTGAGGTTTTAAAGGTTAATAATAAAGTGAAGGATTGTGGCTGATGGTCGCTTTCTGCCCGATCTTTAATCTGAAAGTTCGCAATGTGAGGGAGAAGGTCGTGGTCTATAAAGGTATAGTCTATGATGGAACGTGTTTTTTGTGTAACCCTAGTATATGCTGCAGGCTTGTCGGCCGGACCTTGTCCATTAAGTATGCACATTGAGAGATCTTTCAGGTGAAATGCGCATTTCTTGCCAGAAGTGTCCTGTCGGTTGGGGGCTTGTATGGGCCCTTTTGTTCCCTTACTCTTTTCATATAATAAGTACATATTAAAGTCGCCCGACAGAATAATTTTAGCATCCAAATAGGCGAGTTTTAATGTTTTTAATGAGGTTATTAGTTGTTCAATTTTTAACTTCTTTGTTTTAGATGCAGGGTGAATATAGATGTTAAGGATGAGTAAGGTATAGGTTTCCGGGACGTCTATTTTGACGCACAACATCCAGGAGCAGTCTAGGTCTACACTGGAAGCGTGCCATGGGATTTCTGTAGAAATGAATATGGAGAGACCTCCTTTGGCTCGTCCGTATTTGGTGACTCTCTTAGCTGGGTTCAGAAATTCCTTGAAACCTGTTATGGGGGATGAGGTTGTCTGCCAGGATTCTTGAAAAAGGAGAATGTTGTATGTGTGATAAAATGCATGAAATCTGGGTCTTCTAGTTTTGAATGCAGACCATGCATGTTCCAGGAGCAAATGGTACATCCTTGGTGCAATTGGGAGGTTTGTGTTGAAGATGTTCATGCCTTTCCCGCGGATATGCCTTCTCTTTTTAATACCCATGCTAGTACGAGTATTCCCAATTTTGGAAATGCGCAAATATCTACTGTTTCTAAACTCTATATTTTGTTCCCATTTCAGAAATACATAGTTGTCTTTCATACCGATTTTTCCATGTATACATTTTCCCAGAATAATTTCTATATACCTAGTACATAATAAAAAACCATTGCAAGTCGCTGCTCAGTTTTTGGCTCTGGGTTCGTCGGGTTCTAAGTGAACCTACAAGTCCTATATATCTCCACAACCAGTAAGGTCCAGCGGATGTAACGGTATATTGCTTTCAAAGAGCTGTCATAATTAGAAGGAGTTACAGGTGAAAACGTTGACACAAAAGGCTGTTTTTTTCAACTAATTTTCAATTTTTCCTATATTTAACTGTTAGTTTCTATAAAGAAACCTTGAAGGATCTACACAAGTGACGCCTTGCTGAATTCAGAATTTTGTCTACTTTTCTAAAAATGTATAGCTTTCCGGGATCCATAATTGCTTTCATACCCAGGTCTACCATTAACTGGAAGGAGGTTGAAAGTACAAAAAATTGCAAAAATAGGCAATGTCCAAGAAAAATGCCAAAACTGTGTACATTTTTTTCGTTTTTTGACAAAAGTCTGCTTGTCCCTGAAAGCTGGGAAAATGGTGATTTCAGCCCCACAAACCCTTTTTGTATACCATTTACAGGGAAAAACCCAGACGCTTTCCTTTGCAGCACTTTTTTCCCATCCCCCCCCTGTTTTTTGGCTAATTTCTGGGTCCCCTCCAGGGGAATCCACAAACCCTGGGTACCTTTAGAATCCCCAGGATGTTGGAAGAAAAGGATGCAAATTTGGCATGGATACCTTATGTGGTCAAAATGTTACAGGGGCCTAAGTGCGAACTACTCCAAATCGCCAAAAAAGGCTTAGCACAGGGGTGGGGGGGAGGGGCCTAGCAGCTAAGAGGTTAACGCATTTAAATTCAACAAATCTAAAGGCGGCCTTACCACCCCCACCTCCCCCAACCCCCCGACCTCCCAAGCAACTAGCTTGGATCTCTGTCAGCCCAAGATGCATGGTGGCTTGTGAACCAGAAAAGTCAAACCTCACTTTTGTAACCAATAGAATCCCAATCACTACGCCCCATGCCCCTCAGCTGTACCCTCCTCATTCGTCACATATACCAATAGAGCACTCAAAGTCCATAATTCTGGCTACAGGCCACTCCCTGAAACAGACAGATAAGATGGTAGAGAAAAGGATGTGCGGCTTCACTTTGGCCTCTCTGTGGCACAATATGAGAATAAAGGCCGACCATAAAACGATTTACTGGGAACATCGAGCAAGTCGAGGCATAAACATTATAGGCAATTTGGGAACATGGGACAGTCCTCTACCGTCTTCTACTCTACGCTCGAAATTTTACAACTTCTGAAAATGAAGAGGGAACTTAGAAAATTGGTTCACCCTCATGCCCCTTGCTACTGGGTAACTTTACAAAGACTGACCAGGGGGCCTTACATATCTAGAAACATCTTGAACCTAACAAAAACTATTTAACAAAAGGTCTCCAGAGGAAATGGAGCTCGTATACACAAATTACGCATAGTACTTCATTTAATGACGAAACATGGCAAACGATTTGGTACTCCGCATTTTTGGCCAATATCGCCTCTTCTTTACCACAAGCCAGATTTTGGTCCATTCACAAAACATACTGGACTCCTGCCAGACTCCACAAACTGGGTTTGAAGAAGTCTGACATCTGCTGGAAATGTGAAGCGGTGGTGGGATCTTTGGAACACAGGTTTTATTCGTGTAAACTGGTTCAACCCTTTTGGATTAAAATACAACTTAATTACCTAAAACATTTGAAGTACCTTTTACTTTGGACTTCCTCAAGATTGTGTTGGGAATCTCAGCAAATTCAACCTCATCCACCCTATCTGTTCAAAAACCCATTACTTCTCTTCTTTTTCTAACCTTGGGCACTGAAGGAGTGGAAATCGAGATTCGTGATCTGATTTTAAAAAATGGCAGGCTTTGCGCTACTAGAAGTGCGGATAGCATATGTGCTTGAAATGACAGTTCATAGTTCAAGGCAACTAGGGGACAGCCTTGATGTAAACTGACAGGAATGCAACCCCCGTAATCAACACTATCCCTTCCACTCAGTAAGCCTATAGCTGCGATTCTACGAAAGTGCCCATTTGTTCCGCCCCCATTTGAGAGAGCATGTTGGGGCTTGTATTTTTTTTGTCATGACGCAGGACCCTGGCAGACTTGCTTATCAGAGCATCACTCACTACCCCCCCCCCCCCCATTGTATTTATTATTTTGATGTGTACTTCTCTTTGTAAATCATTTCTGTGCCTGAAATGTGTACATCGGCTGTGCAGTACGTTACCGGATCAACACTCTCTCCTTGAGTGTATCCTCCAATGTGTATCCGACTCGTCGTGTACCCTTTTCGATACAAAGCTTGATGAAATCTGTTGAAATCAAAAATAACCTCAAATAAAATAACAAAACAAAGTTTTGCAAAAGTTCCGATCCTAACCACGTGCTGGCACTGTTTCCACATGCTAGAGATACATAAAAAATTACATTTGAGAGCAAGAGGACATTAACGCAGTACTAAAACTGACGGAAAACAAAAGAAGCCATCCCAAAGACAATAACCGGAAGAGACTTCCTAGAGCATAAACCAACGGCCAGGATACATTGGATTCAGGTTCTGATCGAGAAAACACTGCAAGTAAACAAACACTGGAAGCCGCAGCTCGCACAGGCCGTTCCTGCAGCGTCCATGCATGCACTCTCCCTCTAACGAAGAAACACGAGAGCTCTGCTCTGGGACTCTGCACTTACTGAGTATGACTGATAGCTAGTCCAACATTAGCGATTTAGCAGCTGTTCAGAACAAATACCCAGCTGCAACCGAATTCAATCCTTTTCTCATGTGTCTCGGTTACACAAAAACAGCATGCTTATCACATGGCTTCACTTTCAAGAAGGCTTCTGCAGAGGCCCCCCCCATGCAGGTCTGGCCCCCGCGAGGGCATTTCAAATCAACAGTGCCCCCCCCCCCCCCCCAGAAGTCGCTGGGCCTCGCACGTTTACAGCATCTGCCGCGAACGGATTAATGGCTGCATGGACTGTGCGGAGCTAAAGCCAAGGCTCTGGAAGTCAGCGAGGGCGCGCGGGAGCGCTCGCGCAGGTGGACACACAGCTTTCACAGGACTCTGAAACTTGAAGTTCCCAGGCTGACATCAACGTGCACACAATGCACTCGTGAACATATCCGTTCATTCAAATCTTCTAGTCTAGACGTGCACTAGGGGAGCAGCTGTCATTCGTGCAGGCATCAGATACAGGTCAGCAGGCGTGGGGCTCCACTGTGCCACGATTATAGCTATCTAGCGCCTTGATCACTTTCTACGCGCTGTCGCTGCCTTCTATATGATCACTGCAGGTTACAACCTGCACACGGACGAGGTCATTAACCCCTTACAAACCGATGAGGCAGCCACAACTTGCAATTTTTTCTCACACAACCGCTGGAGCGTCTATAACCAATCAAAATTCAAGTCCATATGCACCTGGAAACGATTACACGGCATGGGGCTTCATTTATATGTTGGCAGGGGTGGTTGGAGCGGAGGTGAAGCGAAGCTGCTGCATCTGTGAGCACCACTGGTTGCAGTGGGAGCCAAGGATGCTAAAAAGGGGGTTTTAGCAGGAGAGAAATGCAGCAGCGTTCTATATAGTTAGCACAGGCGTGATCTCCCTCTCTTCTATATGCCCCCCGCCTCTCACTTGTCTTGCTAGTATGAATGTTTGCATGTGCAGGTACGTTTGGCTGCGCTGGGACCCAAAGCAGGGGTTTACAGAGTATCTCTGTGGACCCATTACTCCCTACACTTTCCCTGCTTCAAAAATCGAATCCACTTAAGCTCTAGGGCGATACAGACGTTGTGTTAGGTTGGGTTTGGAATCCCCCCCCCATGGCTCCTCTCGGACCCCTACATACGACCACCAATAACACTTGCTGTGTGTGCTGTGTGCTGTGTGTGTGTGTATAGAGGCCTCCCTGAGCTGGGGGTGGCAGTTGTGCCGGCAGCAGATGTTCCAAGGCCGATCATGTGTCGCTCTTAGGTCCTGTCAAATACGCCTGGGTGCCCTGGGCCACATTCTCCCACACAGATGACCCCACAGAAGGGATGACTCGTTCCCAAGTCAGATGTCTTTTTGTTCTGTTAACTAAACTCGAGGTGGCAGCAAAAAGAGTAAGACCCTGGGTACACACAAAATTGTATGCAGAACAAATCCCTGATCCGCAGAGATCTGTTTCAACAAAAACGAACGTAAGCTCAGGCCCAGGCTTGGGCTACAAGAACGTCGACAGAAATCTGGGTAGTAGGATCAAGTGAAACAAGCATTAAAATGCAATAGGTCTCGCCTTTTATTAAGTTAAAGCCATTTGCTTTGCTATACAATACCATTAGCAAAGCAAATGGCTTTAACTTAATCAAAGGCGAGACCTATTGCATTTTCAATGCTTGTTTTTCCATATGTGTGTGTGTGTGTGTGTGTGTGTGTCTGAAGACG